>NC_141163.1:60413005-61613005 GCF_053477565.2 Lygodium microphyllum
ATTATAATTAGTTAATTATTTATTATATTATATAGTTATTATTGTTATATTATATTATTATTATTATATAATTAATAGTTAATTGGTTATTATATTATATAGTTATTTTATGATTGTTATATTTTATTGTATTATTATATAGTTAAATAGTTTAATTAATTATTATACAGCTATTAATAGCTAATAGTTAATCGTTAATTATAGTTATAGTTATATATTTTTTTATTAGTTAATTAGTTTAGTTCTTATTGAATTTATTATTAGTTTATTATTGTTTTGTTATTTTAATTGGGTTAGTTTTTATTTTATTTTAATTTATTTACTTTAATTGTTATTTAATTTATTATTTAGATATTATTAGTTGTATGCATTATATTTTATTAGTTATATTATATATTTGTTATTGTTATTGTTATTGTTATTGTTATTAGTTTAGTTGTTATTCAGCTTATTGTTGTTTTGGTATTTTAATTGGTTTAGTTTATTTTAATTTAATTTATTTACTTTAATGTTATTCAGCTTATTGTTGTTTTGGTATTTTAATTGGTTTAGTTTATTTTAATTTAATTTATTTACTTTAATTATTATTGTTAGATTAATTATTTGCTTTAGTTTTTATTTTATTTTATTAGTTATTAGTACAGATAAGATATATGTTTTATTATTTTATTTTATTTTATTATTATTGTTATTGTTTTTATTTTGTTATTCAGATTATTGTTATTATAACTATGTTTAATTTACTAATAAATGTTTTAGGATATGTGTTTTAAGACATGGAGTGGAAGGTATCTTTTACCTTGATTTTTAAACATGGAGTGGAAGATTCTGTAGTAACTTTAAGATATGTATTATATTGTCGATCCTTAAAGGTACTCATGACTTTCATTATTGAGATATAAAAGTATCCTTTGCCTCACTGATTGTGATTCATGGGGCATTATTAAAAGCCTATATTGACGCTTTTAAACTTAGGAAGTTGTTAAGTGTGTGAGCTATAATTTTATTGGAAGGAGTGGGGAGTGTTGCATCATCCTAGGGCATGATTTTCTAAGAAAGGATACAAACTTAGGTACACCAATTAAAAAGCCAACTCACTGGTCTAATGCACTTGTATTTTATGGAGTGAAAGGTTATGTAGTAACTTTATAAGATATATGCATTATATTGTCAAACCCTAAAGGTATCAGAGTGGAGCTATATTATATTATATTACTTTTTATTTATTCATGATCATGACTTTCATTATTGAGAGGTGCAATTATCCTTTGACTTGCTTATTGCGATTCGTGGGGCTGGCATGGATATAATAACACTACATGGCATTAAAAATCTATTATTGACCATTTTAAACTTAGGAGGTTGTTTAGTGTGTGAACTATAGTTTTATTGGCAAGAGTGGCGAATGCTGCATCATCCTAGGGCATGATTTTCCAAGAAAGGATATTGTATGGTGTGCACCATGCAACGTTGGGTACACCACTTAAAATACCAACACACTGGTCATTATGACATTGGGTTCAATCCTTGACTTTGCTCATTGCAATTCATGAGTGGGTATAACTATAAAGATCTTTGAATTTGTTCACGCGAGGGGGGTTCTGCATCATGAAATGGATACATCCATTGTGACAAAAACTCTAATCTCTCACTTGGGACCATGGGATTTTGCTTGAAATAATCCAAATGCACCTTGAAGACCCACTTGAGTCCTATGTGTGGGATAAACATATTGAAACCTCACTCCAGATGCTACTTACTATAGCATATATGTTTTAAATTTAATGCTTTGGAAGTTAATCTAATGCCATTTAGGATTTTTCACTATTTCTAAATTTTAAGATAAAATAAGAATAGTTGATATGCACCTCGATGTTGACGCATGTGTTTTGCGCAGCATGGAGGACAAAAATTTGTCTGCAACAAATGTTGTGCAATGTGCTCCCAGCGTGTAAATGAATATGTGCAAAGGAAAAGAGGTTATAAGGAAGAAGGTAGTTCGTCGTGCACTCAGACATGTTGAAGGATATGAAAGTTATGTTAGTTTCTTGAGAGTCATTCATCACTTGGATGGGCTTGAGAAGCAAGTGAAGGCACTATTTCGACGTCAAAGGGCTTGGATTTCTCTTGGTGAGAGCATTGGTAGTCGTCTACATAGAATTGAGAGAATTTTGGAGGAGAAATATGAAGGGAACCTTTGTGATGGGGTGAGGATATTGTTAGATATGATCAATGCCCCACCCTCATTAGGTGCTACTAATGATCCATGGTGCTCAAAGTTGTAAGGCCGTCATTATGAGGAGAAGCCAAATGTGAGCCCGGACATTGGTTGAGTCCTGACTTGTATATCAGATGAGGTCTATGTGATCGGATGGCAAAAAGGTGACTATTGTGGGTCTAATCTTTGGGTTAGATGGAGTGGTTAAGCTGGTAGCAACTCGAGGCGCATTGCATCGAGTTGTGGTGTAAGGGAGTTAAAAGGGGCCCCTATTGTGGGGTCCGGGGGCCGCGGAAGCGGCCCCTGGCTGGGGGGTCCCAGGGGGGCCAACGGCCACCCTCTGGCGAGGGTTCGGGGCTGCCCCCGGCCCGATGGTAAAGGGAATATTCCCTAGAATATTCCCTGGCCGACTAGTGGAGGCTCATATGGTAGGTCGGTCAACAAGCCAACCTACCATATGGTAGGTCGTTAGGTCAGCAGGCCGACCTAACGACCTTCGCGGGCTATAAAAGCTAAACCCCTTCACAGCCATCTCTCACTCATCTTTCACCCAGTCAGAGTTGTTGTTCCAGCTAGCCTTAAGCTCTTCACCTATCTTCTATCTAGATCGCCATCTAAGCTTCACACAGTGGAAGCGCACGGGTGGACAGAGCCATCTTTGTATCAGTTGTTTGAAGTTAAAGAATTTACTGATTCTCCTCTTATCTGTTGTGTACTCTCTATCTCTTTCTCAGATTCTGTTCGCTGCACTGTGTAATATTTTACATGGTATCAGAGCCCAAGGGGCTCTAGATATCGGAGAGTGTGCAAGAGGCAAAGGCTTCAACAGCAAAGAGAAACTATGTCGACTTCCGGAAGCGGTGCAGCAGGTGGTGTTGCTATACCGGCTATTCAAACACTGAGGATTCGTCCACCAACCTTCAGTGAAGGCAAGTTAGATGGTACAAACTACACCTTGTGGAAGTTCAAAATTACAACTATCCTTGATTCTTATGAGCTTCTGGAGACTGTGCTGGGGACTAACACAGAACCACAGCCTACCCCCGACCCATCAAATCCTGGTGTGATGATTCCTCCGAATGCAGATCTTCTACGAGCTTGGAAACGAAGGAATGTAGATGCATTGTGTGCCTTAGTTACAAGCTGTTCTGACAGTGTTCTGACTTTGATTCAGCATACAACCAAAGCGTCAGAGGCTTGGAATGTACTAAGGAGTCAGTGTGAAACACGAAACCAAACAAGGATTCAAAACTTGGAGAATCAACTAGTAGCGGAGAAGTTTGCTGAAGGAGAGACGGTTGAAGCATTCATCACTCGGATTAAGAATCTGCGCGACCAGATGGCTGGCGCTGGGATACAAAAGACTAGCGAAGAGCTAGCTCGGAGGTGTCTTCGGATTTGTCCACAAAAGTTTGATGGACTAGTAACTGCCCTTAATACTCAGGTGAGACCTCAAGCTTTGACTTTTGAGGAGTTTTGTGCATTATTAATGGAGGAGGAGTTGAGGCTGAAAGCCCGAGAAGGAAGCAACAATGGAGATGCTGCATTCTCTGCCAATGCAAAAGGCAAAGGTATTTCCTCCACCAAAAATGATGGTGACAAAAAGAAGAAGGGCGGCAAGAAGAAGTTTCAAGGAGAGTGCTTCTACTGCAAGAAGAAAGGACATGTAATTGCAGATTGTCGTGTCAAGAAGGCAGATGAAAAGAATAGTATCCTTAAAAGTAAAGGGAAAGAGACAGCCAATACCGCTGAAGCAGAGCTGGAATTATTCATGGCGACCATTGAGGAAGTGTGCTCCTCAGCGCAAGAAGAATCTACCACTAACTCATGGGTGTTGGATAGTGGAGCCTCCCGTCACATGACCAACAAGAAAGGTCTATACAGTTCTATGCAGCCTCTACAAGAATCCATCACTGTGACGGTTGGAAATGATGCTAAATGCCCTGCTACGGGCACAGGTACTATTTCTTTTGTTGCTGCAAATGGTGAAGTCAAAAAGCTTTCAAATGTGTTGTATGTTTCCGAAATCAGGAGAAATCTCTTATCAGTTGCTTCCATAACTGATCTTGGTCATGAAGTGAGGTTCAAGAAGACAGGTGCAGAAATTATTGATAGTGATGGCACAATTGTTGGCAAAGGAGAAAGAAGGAACAACATGTATGAGCTAAGTGCTCTTACAGCCACCGCTAGAGTGGGCACAAGTAAGCTTTGGCATGAAAGGTTTGGACACATCGGATTTGCAGTATTGAAGGAGATGCAAAAGCAAGGTAGGGTTGCTCACCTACCTACAATAACTGAATTGAAGGAACCATGTGAAGCTTGTATGATGGGCAAGCAACAGAGAAAGGCATTTCCACAAGAAAGCAAGAATAGAGCACAAGCTCCTCTAGAATTGGTGCATGCTGACTTGTGTGGTAAGATGCCTACACAGGCCTTGAGGGGATCTTCTTATTTTATGTTGATTGTCGACGACTACAGTAGGAAGATGTGGGTGTACTTCCTTCGTGATAAGGCTCAAGCTTTTGGTAAGTTTAAAGAATGGCTAATACTTGTTGAGAATGAAACAGGGAAAAGTGTGAAGAAATTAAGAATAGATGGTGGTGATGAGTTCAACTCAAAGGAGTTTGAAGGCTTTTGCAAGAGCAAAGGGATCAAGCGTCAATTGACGATGCCTCACATACCTCAGCAGAATGGTGTTGTGGAACGCAGGAATCGCACCATTGTGGAGATGGCAAGATGCATTGTACTCTCTATCTCTTTCTCAGATTCTGTTCGCTGTGTTGTGTAATATTTTACAGATATAGGATGAGTTAGAAAACATTAAGGGTTACATAGGGGATATATATGACCATGTCCTAAAATATTGGCCACGTTCTGGATCCTTGGATGATCATGATGAGATGATGAAATATCTTATTGACAGTGCTGGTCGTATAGAGGATGGCGTATGTGAGTTAATTGCTCACAAGAATGAGAACATTTCCCTTGATGTGCAACTTACTTCTTTGAAAGTTTGTCTTAATAGGTTTTCAGCAATACTAACCCAGTTGAATTGCCGTGTGGGGTCATCCCCTTACACTCGAGAAAATTTCCCTTGATGTGCAACTTGCTTCTTTCAAAGTTTATCTAGATAGGCTTTTGGCAATGTTAACTTGGATGAGTCACCACATAAGCACATCCTTGAAAATCTCCATTTTGAAAAACATTGTCTATCTCTTCCAAATTGAAAATCGCCACATACTTGATATATATAACCTTTGCAAACTTTTTCAATGAGTTTGTTATATTTGATTCGATTGATGAAAATCTCCATTTTGAATAACATTGTCTATCTCTTCCAAATTATTAAAAAAATTTGAACTCATTTTAATAGTTTATTTTTTCATATTTTCACCTTGGTATTCATTCATCTTTGAGCGTCGAACACCTTTGGATCTTCAACACATTCGAGCCTTTGACAAGATCTATGTATGGATATAAATAAATGAACATCCATTAGTAGGACCTAGGGGGAGAGAGAGAGAGAGAGAGAGAGAGAGAGAGAGAGAGAGAGAGAGAGGGCGTGAGGGAAGAGGAGGGAGGTTAGACAATACTTAGCTGGCCTTTGTTGAGCGATGTGTGCATGTGCTAAGGCATGGCCATATATGCATTTGGTTATGTGTGTTGGGCCTAATACGTGTGCATTTGGATATAGATGAACGAACATCCATTAGTGGAGCCTAGGGGGGGAGAGAGAGAGATCCCTCCAAATATTATCCATCGATACAATGGGCAAGTGCCACACTGGCATATGTATACTGGCATATGTATACATGAAGAGGAGGGAGGCTAGACAAAAATACTTAGCCGGCCTTTGTTGAGCAATATGTGCATGTGCTAAGGCATGGCCATATATGCATTTGGTTATGCATGTTCGGCCTGATACGTGTGCATTCTTTCACTTTCGAGTCTAGGGTATCCTCGAGACTAACATATCTTCAAGTTTGAGTGATGCTTGCTGGGCGAGTGTCATGTGCACATATGGATGAAGGGATATCCATTGGAGAGGGAAATCATTAATTGGCTTTTAGCAAGCACTGTGTATATATGTGCTCATGCATGGTTGTTTATGCATGTATGAAAGGGAAGTGGAACTCGGGAGGAAGAAGCTTGGCGATGAGAGCCATGGCAAATGGAGAGCAAGAGCCAAGAGAGAGAAAGACTCAAAAGTTGGAACTCCAAAACAACCACAATGTGTGGCCGGGCCTTCCTTTATTCAAACTATCACTAAAAGAATAAAGAATAACTGACTGTGACGGGCGTCTGCCACCTGCAATGTGCAATGGCGGGTATAGTCAGTGTAGTAATACACGGATGGCTAAGTGGAGGTGCCTTTACCCCCAACAACCTCCCACTTAAAGGCGAATCTGCCCCAGTGTGAGAGAAAAAAGAAAAGATAGTACAATATATACACATGTACAACAAGATGAGGAAAAAGGCATCATCTCATCCAATGCCCATCAATCTCCTGAGGAAGGCAAAGCGCTTAGTAGTGAGGCTCTTCGTGAGCAAGTCTGCAGGATTCTGCTCAGTCAAAATCTTGACAAGGTCAACAGACTTGTCCTCAACGACCTCATGAATGAAGTGATACCTCACCTCAATATGTTTCGTCTTCGCATGGAAGGCCGGATTCTTGACCAACTGAATGGCACTCATAGAATCCAAATGTAGTGTAGGCATAGCATCTGTCATACCAAGGTCTACAATCAAACGGCCTAACCAAATAGCCTCCTTGCAAGCCTCTGCGGCTACAATATACTTGGCCTCTATAGTAGAAAGATCTGTACACTTCTGTGCCCTGGACATCCAAGAGATAGCCCCTCCAGCATAAGTGAACACATAGCCAGAAGTGGACTTCCTACTATTTGCATGTCTTGCATAATCAGAGTCAGTGTATCCCACGACTCTTGTATCCTGGCTGCATAGCAAAGACACATATCTGTTGTGCCCTTCAGGTACCTCATGATACCCTTCACAGGATCCCAATGTTTCTTGCCAGGTGTAGCCATATAACGTGCCACACCCCAACAGTAAAAGCTATATCTGGATGGGTGGATATCATGGCATACATAAGACTTCCCACGGCTAATGCATAGGGAATCTTGGCCATCTCGGCCCTCTAATCATCTGTCTGTGGACAATCGTCTTGTAAAGCCTTCACATGAGAAGGTAATGGATAGCCAATAGGCTTAACATCCTACATGCGGAAGCACTCAAGGACTTTATGAATGTACTCCTTCTGTGACAGATAGAGTAGTCCCTGAGATCTATCGTGTGTAATGCACATACCAAGTATATGAGAGGCATGTCTCAAATCTTTAATCTCAAAGCTCTTCTTGAGCTGAGCCTTAAGAGCAGCTAGCTCCTCATGTGTTGTCCCTGCTAAAAGCATGTCATCCACATAGAGTACCAAAATTAGTAAAGAACCATCACGGGCTTTCTTCGTTTACAAGCAAGGATCCATTGCGATTGTAGCCCTATGATTGCATGAATGCATCAAACTTATGGTACCATTCCCTAGGTGCCTACTTCGAGCCATCTAGACTCTTATTTAGCTTGCACACTAGGTGTTCCCTACTAGGGTCTGCAAAGCCCTTAGGCTGCATCTCATCATGCAAGTCCCCATGTAAAAAAGTCATCTTGACATCCATCTGGTACAAGTTTAGGTCAAGCTATGCAACCAAGGCCAAGACTAAGCGTAGGGTGGTCATCTTGACCACAAGAGATCAAAGTCAACACCATGCTCCTGCTTAAAACCCTTAGCAACCAATCGAGCCTTGTATGCTGGCTTGGGGTATCCAGGGGTACTTTTCAACTTGTACACCCCCTTGCATGGCAAAGCCTTCTTACCCTAAGGCAAGGAAACCAAATCCCAAGTTTGATTCTTATGCAATGAGTCAAGCTCAGACTGCATAGCCCTCTCCTAAGAGTAACAATCACCCCTGTGCATAGCCTCATCATAAGTGAGAGGCTCTCCTGCATCTGTAACCAGTACATAATCCATAGAGGGCGCAAAACGGTCAGGAGGTCATCTATCTCTAGTAGAACACCTCAACCTAGCCTCTGCTGCCTGACTGACATCCTGTCTAACATTAGCATGTCTAACATCTGCGCCATGAGCATCAGGTGATGCTGCACGCTATCTAGCTGGCCGTGGAGCAGACTGAACGGGAGCAGGTGGCTCCTCCTGAAAGATAACTCTGTGTACCTCAACCACTTTCTCAAGCTGCAAATGCATTTTGTCCTCATGAAAGATGACATCATGGCTGTGGATCACTTTCTGCGCCTGCGGATCCCATAGATGGTAGCCCATCTCTCCTGCATCTCCATAGCCAATGAAAATGCATTTGACACTTTTAGGATCCAGCTTATTGTATTTGTCCTTGGGCACATGGCAGAATGCCTCACATCCAAAGATACGCAAATGATCATAAGAGGGGAGCTTGCCTACCCATACCTCCTCTGCAACCTGAAAGTCAATGCCTCTGCTAGGGGACATATTAATGACATGGACTGCAGTAGTAATTGCCTCAACCCAAAAGCCTGTTGCGATAAGCCAGCCTGGCTAAGCATGCTACGGACCCTTTCTTGAATGTCATATTCATGCGTTCAGTCATACCATTCTAGGGAGGGGTGTAAGGGGCCCTCAACTGACGCTTAATACCCCACTCATCACAAAATTGCTCAAAAGCACGTGATACATACTCACCCCCATTATTTGACCTTAGGCATTTTAGCCTTTTCCCATGCTAGTTCTCTGCCAATACAAGCCAACGCTAAAATGTGTCTATGACATCGGATTTTCTCTTTATGGGATAAGCCCAAATCTTATGTGAGTAATCATCTATGAAAGTAACAAAGTACTTTGCCCCACCAAGTGACTGACAGGGCATGGGCCCACATACATCTAAGTGGACAAGAGTCAAGGGCTCACCCATGCATTTCTTACCAGACTTTTTATGTGGATTTCTAGTCTGCCTGCCATACAAACAATGATCACAAGAATCAAAATGCAAAGAGTCAAAAGGCGAAAGATACTACAAAGCACGAGCATTTTCATTCCTTTAAGAAACATATGCCCCAAATGAGCATGCCAAAGGGATACATGGGGGATAGATCCCACAGAAAAAACATGATCCAATGTAGCTCCAGATACAAGTAAGGGATAGAGGTTGCCAGACTTGGCACCTCTTGCAAGCACAAGCCTGCCATGAGTAATCTTCCATGCAGAGTCTCCAAAAGTCACAAAAAAACCTGCATCATCAAGCTATCCACCAACTAACATAAGGCTGCGAGTCAATGCCGGTACATGGCGTACATCATGCAAAACAAAAGAACTACCTAAGGAAACTGCAGCCTAACATCTCCAATGCCCACAATGTCAAGAGACCTATCATCACCAAGACGCACAGGACCAGACATGGTACAGTAGGTATGAAACCAATCTCTACAGGGTGTCACATGAAATGATGCACCCGAATCCAAGAGCCAGCACTGTGCATACATAGAATGTATCTCAGAAGCCTGTAAGGCATCGCATGAAGAAGTTGCATGTAATCATCATCTGAATCAATGGCCTGCATGACATTAACCTCTTCTATCTTCACATTGGACTTTGCAAGTATAATACTGCACTCAGAAGACTCTTCTTACACTTTTTCTTTTCGCTTTTCCTTTCGCTTGTCATTACGCATCTTATGGAACTATGGCCTAATATGTCCTGCTTTCCCACAATAATGATAGGTAAGATCAGACTTCTGTCCACGGGACTTACTGCGGCCACGTGACTTTGACCTGGACTTCTAAGAGTTCTTGCCCTTATCATCATTATCATACCTGCCATGTCTGCCACCTCTAATAGTCAATACATGTGAAGAGCGGGAAGCATCATTGTTTCTCTTGTTGATTTCCTCAGTCAATAAAGCACTCTCAAAATCTTTGATTTTCAGCCCATCAAGCTTGTTCGCACATATGGCAGTACAGAAGACATCCCATGATAAAGGCAAGGTGCCAAGCAGAAACAATGGGTGCAAGTTGTCTTTGAACTCAATATCCTATGACAATAGACTCTTCATGATAGCATGAAACTGACTGAAATGAGATGAAAGGGATGTCCCCTTCTTCATGCGAAGGTCTATTAAGTTCTTCAGCCAATACATCTGTGACGTAAGACTCTGTTGCGCATAAAGCTCCTGAATCTTCTCCCATAAGTCCCATGCACTCTGATTTTCATATTCAACAACATTATGATGGACCTCTTTTGAGAGTGACAAGATAATGGTAGACTTGCGTAGCTCATCAACTTCCATCCAAACATCATCATCCATATCCACAAGTTTAATACCCTTGAAACGAAAGGGTTTAATCTTCAATTTTTGCACCAAAACCCGCCATATCTGGGACTTCCAATACCCATAGTTGGTACCATCCAACTTGGCAATGTTAAAGAGAGTTATGTCTTTCAGATGAACAGCCATATTGTCCCAAATCAAAGCAAAAAAGCAAAAGTGCAGGTTGTTATAATTAGCAAAAAATGCACTAAAACCACTGCTAAAACTACTAAAAGAGTGGATATCAACAAGAGAAGCACCTATCCACCAAATATGACCAAGATAACATCAAATAGTAAGCATTATCCTCATAGAAGTGCTCAAAATCTCTAGATTTCAGCTTGATGTAATAAATGATAGTAGTATGTAAACTGTCCCAAAATGAACCAATCACTGATACATATGTCACTGCAACTTCCAGGTAGCAAGATACATCCAACAGTGAGTGTCCAAGGGCAAGAAGGTACCAAGAACTATCAAACCAATAACCTATTAGGCAAGAGACATCTCATAGGTCTAGAAGTGATGCATGTAATGGGTCTCGGGGTAAGAGAAGAGACCAAGTACAAACACAACTAATATAGGAAGAAGCTCAATGCAAAACCATCCAAGATGCATATAAAACTGACAAACCTGTATAGAGATAGGTGCTTGCCCCAATAGGCATATCAAATCAGCCCACTATAGACTAACTGCAGACATAAAACTCTCAAGAGAGAAAATGCATATAACTGTCCCACAAGCTCAAGGTCAAGTGTAAATAAGACTTTGTGTACATCCAAATATACCAAGAGGCTCCCATTGGAAGTGAAGTTAGATGCAAAGAAAGCAAGCAACGCTCTAATACATCGAATACATAGCATCAGACATGCCAAATCCCAGTAGGGTACATCCGGAGCATAAATCCCAAGCTATCTCAAACCCGTAAAGCATAAGCCTATCAAGCATGGGCAAACAAAGTGGCATCCATATCTGACCAAAGAATAAATGCAAGAAGCCTAAATGTCAAGCAGTGACAATAGGCATAGACCAATCCAAAGCATGCAACTGAAGCCAAATGCCAATGAAGGATGACCAAGTCAGAGACTAATCCAAGCTCAAAAGCATTCCGAAAACAAAAAGAAGCATTTAAAAATCTCCAAATACATCGATATGATCATTGAAACCTCTAGTAAGCACCCCGTATCCAAGAACCGATGCATACACCAAGTAAATAAGCTTTAGCCCACTATATTACAGCAAGCAATTTACTGTTAAATGAAGCTTAAACAGTACTCAAATCTGCTCCAAATCAGTCCCAAAGCATACACATAGTATCCCATAACATCCGAGCATCACCGAGCATCAATAGGTATCAAACGGGCAATGCCAAGAAGCATCAAGCAGTAAATGTCAAGTGCTGCCTTGTTTTGACAGTCCTGGGGCTTTGTATACAGCAAGGGCTGAAGGGGGAAGCACTCAAATCGATCACCGGGAGCCAAGAACTAATGTTGGGGAGTCCAACAATGATCGGGAAGGTTTCCAAGAGTGTCGGGAATGCAAGGAAGAGTAGGGAAATGCCAGGAGCAGGTCAGCCCAACCCCCTAAAAATATACCGCAATTTGTGCTGGCTGTTCTTGGGGGCTGGGGGGTCTTTAACAGTGCTTGGGGCACTTGCCAATGTTGACGGGGCTCCAATGCAGCCCTGGAAGAAGCCAATGAAAGTCCAGAAGCTTGGGGAGGAGGCGGGAGATCAAAAAATACCTGCAAATGAAGGTGCCATGGCTACCATTGAAGCTCGGGTTGAAGCTCTTCAAATCCAGGCTGAAGAGAATGCCGGTCAAGCTCCAATGCCTTTTCTCTGATACTAGTTGAAAGGGAAGTGGAACCCAAGAGGAAGAAGCTTGGCGGTGAGAGCTATGGCGGATGTAGAGCAAGAGCCAAGAGAGAGAGAGAGAGAGAGAGACTCAAAAGTGGAAACTCCAAAACAACCACAATGTGTGGTCGGGCCTTTCTTTATTCAAACTGTCACTAAAAGAATAAAGAATAAATGACTGTGACGGGCGCCTGCCACCTATAGTGTGCAGTAGCAGGTACTGTCAATGTAGTAATACAATGGCAATAACAGAAGGCTTTAGTCTCTGGAGGACTCTCTTGCCAACATTTATTCTACTTCTTTCTTTTCAACATCTCTGAATTCTTCTTTCATGCCACTACAAAGGAGGAGATATTATGTTCTAAAGCTATCAAAACTCATTCTTCTGAGGATAATTGTTGTGCCATCATCATAATAATACCAGCTTCTAATGGTTTCAGTAGTTTATGTTGTGAAGAATACTTTATCCACCAACTTCTAGTGGGTTGCCAATCGAACAAACAGGAGATTGTTAGTGCACCAAGCATCCCACGTGTCCTATTGTTGAGCATCCACGAACAAATTTCAACTCTTTTCTTTCTTGTTTTCATGAACCTCCACTGACCATGGCTCCTAAAGCTTCTTCACGATCTTCCACTTGATGATGTCTAGAAACTTCTCAATGAATGCCAAATCTTCCATGGGTAGTCATTCTCTCTGTTTCTACACTTCACTTTATTCCCAAACAATTTGCTACCAAGATGCAAGTGTCTGCTACTTCAACAGGAAGAGGAAATAGTCCACTACTACCATTGAGCATACCTCAACATTTATATGTGCATTGTATTTTTTACTCAAGTAAGGATTGTATGGAATAATCCATTGATTATCAATAGTATTACCCTTTATTGTGACTGTCTTTCCATCATCTCGTCTTCTATAAACAAGATTCTTAAATCAATGAACTCTTCTCTGTAGATTGCAAGACATAATAAGTCTTTCTATAGATCAAACCTCAAGAAAGAGGTAATATAATAAGTCTTTCTATAGATCAATGTTTACAAACTCTTTAAAAGAGAGAAAAATGCATCATAGACTAAAGCTCCCCAATAAATTGAACCAAACGTTGGGGGAGAGACAGAGAGAGAGAGAGAGAAAAAAAATTCAAACATTACAATTAAACCATACAATTAGAGAATATTACTCACATGCATTACACCGCAAAAATGAATAAAGTTATATCCTCAATTGTGATCGTTCATTTGTTGGCTCAATTGTTGTAGCTAGGCATTAAACCTATTAACATTCATTTGAAACTGCAAGAATGGTAGTCGACAACCCCTTTGGAAAATCACAGGCTCCAAGCCCCCAAAATGATGTCCACATATCATTCAGCAACAAATTCATCAACCCCTTTGGAAAATCACAGGCTCCAAGCCCCCAAAACGATGTCCACATATCATTCAGCAACAAATTCATCAACCTGCTTGTCTTAGAGACAATTGCTGAAAGTTCCCTCACTTCACCACCCAAACCACTCGAGACTTGTTGAAGAACACTCTGGGTGTGCTTTGTCTCGCACACAACATTATACAAACCTTTAGCTTGTTCATGCAACTCTGCAGAGTAAATGGCAAGCGCATGATCGACACATGTGGATAAACTCATCTGCAATTCCAAAAACTCATTCATCTTGGTCGAGAGGCATTTAAACTCCAAAGAACTTGAAGGAGCCTTTGTGTTTCTTCAAATCGTTCATGTCCTCGTGGATTTAGTAACACGCCCTCCCTGTTGCCTTGCCACTTGTTTCATCTTTCACACATTAACTTTATTCACTCTATTAAACTCCACATTTTTGCTGCAACAAAATACACAAATGACTATCTCCCCCAAAAAGTACACAATACATTGACGCAAATACGATTAAAATAACTATCTCCCATACCCATGCGAACGGCTCCAAGCAGGCAAGCGTCGAAGAGATGATGTTGTGACTGTTTTCTTTAATTCAACCGACTCAATTGTATTCAATGGAATTGAATGCACTATGCCTGGAACATCGTTCATAGCTTTGTTTTGTTCCATGATGACTACATGCAACCTTCAATAGAGTATAAGAGTCCCAATAGAGAAATCTCAAAGCCATTGAAGACACAATTGATAAACACATTTGTAACTAAAAACCCTAAATCGAAAGTGTATTGGACTCAAAGACAAAAGAATAGTCATGCATGAACACATTGTTGGGGGTAAAGGCACCTCTGCCTAGCTCATTAAGTATTTGTATAAGTATATATACAAGGGAAATGATCGTGCAACCATTAAATTTTATGTTGGAAACTCAGGGTTAAATGGTACGACCTTTCGTGAAGTGGATGAGATCAAGAGTTATTTAGATGCATGGTATGTTTCTGCTTCAAAAGCGTGTTTGCGAATATATGATTATGCATTGCACAATGAGAAGCCTGATATATAGCGGTTGCATGTCCACTTGCCTTATGAGAGTTATGTGGTGTTTCAAGATACAAACAATATATCAAATGTTATGCAGAATGAAGATATCAGGAAAATTGCTCTTACTGAATGGTTTGTGTGCAATCGTATTCATCTAGAGGCTTGAGCTATTCACTATCAAGACTTCTCGTCGGTGTATTGGGTGTGGAATGCACAATGAAAGGTATGGACGAAGAGAAAGTGTGGAAATACGTGTGGTTGAATATACTTTGTGCCGCCCACATCTGGTGAGCATTATTACTTGCAAATGCTCTTGACAGTGTCTCGAGGATGTATATATTTTGATGATTTGCGTACTGTTGGCAATGCATTATTGCAAAGGGCATGATAGAGGGTGATGGATGAGTGTGCTATGTGCTTGGAAGAAGCTGCATCTGTACAAATTGGTGCCCAATTGTGTGCTTTGTTTGCCGCAATTTTGGTCTTCTGTGAGCCTATGCAGACTGGTCAGCTTTGGGATAGATTTATGTCACCAATGGTAGAGGATATTTTGTATAAGTTACAATTAAAGCATGTGCATATATCTTCTGCAGTTCTACAACAAGAGGCATCAAACAAGACTTTATTACATCTTCAGGATCTTTTACAATAGCATGGGTGAAGATTGTCTGACTTTGATGGATTGCTAAAACCTCATCGAGCATATTCTCAGTTGTTTGCTAACCCTCTTTTAGAAGATGAATATGCATATGATATACTAGAGCAACGTAGAGTTTATTTTCTATGGAAGCAATGTTGAATGATGGATAGAGAGTTGCACATAATGCAATTATAGGTGCTATTGGTGGAAATTTTGGGGTTTTTTTTTTTTGGATGGTCTCGGTGGGTCTAAAAAGACATTTCTTTACAAGTGTTTGTTTGCTAGGTTGCGCAGTGATCATCATATAGCATTAGCAACAGCATCGTCTATGGCATTACTACTTTACTTCTACATGGCGGTCGTACTGCTTACTCGAGGTTTAAATTTCCATTGGATCTACAATCCACCTATAATATTCCTATTCAAAGCGATCTTACTCAACTGTTTAGACAGTCGAGCCTTATTTTGTGGGATGAGGCTCCTATGATGCACAGGTTTGCATTTGAAGCTGTTGATAGAGCTTTAAGAGATGTTATGAGCTGTGATAAACCATTTCGTGGAAAGGTCACTTTTCTTGGAGGTGATTTTAGGTAGATCCTGCCCATCCTGATGAAGGGCTCCTGTGAAGATATTGTTAATGCGACACTATGTTACTCTTATTTATGGAAGTATGTTAAGGTGCTAAGGTTGTCTAGGAATATGAGGATATCAACCGCTAGTGGTATAATGGATTATGGATTTATTAGTTGGTTTCAAGGGATAGGGGATGGAGTGGGTATTACAAAGAATTGTGATAAGTTACATATTCCATCTAGCATGGAATTGAAAGGGCACTCTATCGAAACCTTGGTTAATAGTGTGTATGGTGAAGTGTCCATGGTGAGAGACTTTGGAGCATATTTCAGCGAGCATGCTTTACTTGCAGTGCGGAATATAGAGATGGCTTCTTTGAATCATTGTGCATTGCAATCAATGCCATGAGAAGGTATACAGTACTATAGTACAGATTCAATTGCAGAGACTGGTGATAGCTCATTTTTATACTCTATAGAGTATTTAAATACACTAGATCTTGGGGGTGGATTTCCTCCCCATCTATTGCTACTAAAGATGAATGCACCTATTATTCTGCTTAGGAACTTAAATCCAACAAAAGGTTTGTGTAATGGTACATGGTTGATATGTGAGGCATTCAATAAAAACGTGATAGATGCTGAGATAATAACAAAGACAAATGTAGGGGAACGAGGGCAAAGCGCTACTAGAGCTGCTTGGACTGATCGACAACCTCATGGAGTGGGAAGAATGAACAATGTCAAGAGTAAATGCAAACAAGCGAGATGATCAGTTGAAATTGGGTAAATTCCCAATCGTGGTCCAAGAGGTGCTCAATGAATACGACCTGCTGACCAGAACAGTAATCCACAGTAGGCTAGTAGAGGAGGTAGTGGCAAGCCTAGAGGAAGAAAGGAAAGTAGTTAGGAAAGCATTCCAAGGCATAGCGGCCTACAACCGCGAGTAGAGAGCTAGGAAGCTGCAGCAAGACATAGATGTGCACGAAGCTTGACGTGGGCTAGCCTTAGCTGGCAAAAGCAAGGTGGGACCTAACGTGGAGAGAGAGAGTGCTAGAGACAAACCTCACGCTAAGCAATCTTGTGACCAAGTGGCTCATGGACAACATGGCTGTTGAACAGAGTGCAGTAGCACTAGCGACCTAGCTATTCTCAGGCCTAGGAATTACTCAGGGGGCGAAGAGCCAATTAAAAATCCATGCAATAGCTAAGCAATTGGACAAGTACCAGCCTAGCAGCAACCCGTACAGCTTTGTAGAGCAGTTCAAGCAAGTTTGCGAGGCCAACAGTCTCACAAACCTTGCACAATGCTCCTAGGAATTTGGAGGCAATAAAGGTAGGACATGGTACACCAGCTTAGATATGACGGAGCGGGCAAACTTTTCCTGACTAAAAGATATCAAGGACAAGGAGGACATAAGAGACTACATCACTCATGTGCGCAAGCTCTTCAAGAGAATCCCCACGAATGAGTGACCCAATGAAAGAGCTTTCTCCATCGTGTTTATGAAAGAAATCCGCAGCGAGGAGTTGTACAAGGCTTTGGCAAGTAACTCTAGCTTGCAGCGAGACAACATGTTAGCTAGGGTCTTTGATGAAGCAATTAGGGTGGATGACCAGCCGAGAGAGAGAAGCTCTCAAAGTTTAAACTATGACAACCCAATCAGAGGACCTCAGAGAGGGTCACAATCTTGAGTGAGGGATCAACCCCTAGCATGCAGGACAAAGGAAAGGGTGTAGATCAAGGCCAGGAGCTAGCCGAGGTGATAATAGAGCTAGCATGACTACAGGAATTGGTGAGGAAACCAACGTGACCGTACATCCAATGTGTGCATTGTGGCAACAATGTTGAGTGCCAAGATCCTAGATCTAGGCCTTGCATGAATTGTGGTAGGTTCCTCCCCCATGTTCAACAGTACAATCTGCCATACCTAGGGAACATGCTGCCAAATTTCTTTGGAGGAGCCCAACTGGCACTCCTAGCTGTATGGACAAGAGTGCCTAACCTCGCTAAAATTTTCTAACCCTAACTTAAAAGTAGAAGCTTCTAAGAGGATGTTAAAAGAAATGGATGAGTAAGTTAAGGCTATCACACAAGATATCCATGCCACCAAAGATCAACAAAAAGCATATGTTGATCTAGAAAGACAAGAACAAATTCTCAAGGAGACATGGTTTTTATTCGTGTTCGCCCTAAGAAGAGATCTTTATCATTAGACCAATACAATAAGTTGAACCCTAGATATTGTGGGCCATATAAGATTCTCAAGTGTTAAGGACTCAATGCTTATAAGCTACAACTTCTTAAACTCAAAATGTACTTTGTGTTAGCCTTTGTAAAGGTTATGTACCTAACCTTAAATATGTTATTGATGATCAACAAGTTGTAATGCCAAGCCAAGGAGTCCTTGAGCTTCAACCTAACAATATACTTGATGTAATGGAATGCATCCTTAGAAACAGGACCATTAGAGAGTATCTCATCCAGTGGTTGGAAAGACTATCTTGAGAGGAGGATGCGGCTTGGATAGACGAGGATACCCTATGTAAAGAACATCCCTAGTCTCTTTTGTAATAAGGAACTAGGACCCAATAACATTCTTAGAAAGATCTTCCTTAGATGTAATGAACTCTACACTTGCACTGCTTTATAATGACTACTTTACCTTGTCCTTATAATCTTAAGATTTTGTAATACATGTAGTGAAGTAGCATCGCAAAAGCATTAATAAGTCCTAACCCACAAGTACTATGATCTCTATTTTTGCTAGAATCAAATCTTGAGTTATTTAGAGATGAGGACATCTCGATTCCTTTAAGGGGAAGAGGATGTAATATTCGCTCCCCCTTCCTCACAAACGAGTATTAAAGGGGGGGAGTGGATTTGAAGGTTGAAAATCTTGGTAAATTTTCTTTGAAAAGAAAAAAAAGAAATATGTAAATGAATTATGATCAACTAGACACACATACTGCCTCCTCGATTTCATCACAAAAATTGTGCAATCGAGATTGATTATCAAAAGCATCAAACTGTTGTACATTGATTCCAAGCAATCCAAGTAGGCTACTAGTGAGAAGACAGCATTGATGAATACGAGGGACAGGAAGGAACACCACTCATTAAGGCTATAGCCTTAGACTATAAATCCAAGGCTTAGGCTAATGCCTTATTCCACCCACCAACAGTTGCTACTGAGAGTGTTGAGTGTTGAAATGACTTGTTTTTTTGCTGATTTTTGTTGTTTTTGAGAGCTAAATGGTTGATTTTATGAGATAATTGATTGATTTGGAAGTGGTTTGAGAGTGTTTTGGATGATATTGATTGTGTTTTGAAAGTTCATGATGTTTATTAGTGGTTCTGTGATGTTCTGATAGGTTCTGATTGGTTCTGTATACCTTCTGTTTTGTTCTGTTTTGGTCTGTTTTGTTCTGATTGTCTTCTGTAAGGAGGGATGGAGTGTTGATTGATGAAGATTGAGATATTGTGAAAGCTTATTGAAAGGTTTGTGAAAGTTTGGAATGGTTTGAGAGTGAGTTATGTGGTTTTGATGACCTTCTGTAACCTTCTGTAGGTCTTCTGTAGAGCTTATGTTTCTATTCTGTTCTGTTCTGTACTGTAGCTGTTCTGGTACTGTTCTGTGACTGTTCTGTATGCTTTTGTATGTGTTCTGATGGATGAGAGTGTAGCTTGGGAAAGTTTTCTAGCCTTGGAAAGAGGTGAATACAAGTGCAAAAGAGTTGAAAGAAGTGAAAGAAGTAGCTGCTGAAGACTCAAGTGAAGACTAGAGTGAAGTGACAGTAGTGAGCTATGAAAGGACACTGTAGTGGCTCTGGTGACTCTTCATATCAGACATACCTCTTGGGAGGGGTATCCACGACCTAAGAGGGATTATTGAGAGTGATTTTTGAGAGATTGTAGTGAGGATATGATGTATTATTGATGGAGAGAGTCAGAGATAGCCAATTCTACTCAAACAGAGTGATTGTATATGAGAGATTGAGAGAGAAGACTATGAAGATATTGAAGATGAATACTATGTGATGTATTTCCATTCAAAGATAGTGTATTCCTTTGCTTTCTTTGTTCCATTTATGGATTTTGTAAAGATATTGAAGAATATGGTTGATTCTATCAAATCCGTGGGAGATCTACATGATGCTATATGAAGATTTGTTGTGCCTGGTGTTCTTTTCTTCATTGTGATCATATGAAACATGATAAACAAGCTTGTTGATGTTACAAGATAGATTTTCTTGCAAGAGAATTCCCTTTCCCTTGGTGTTCCTCTTGGGGCTCCATGTTTTTGGTGCGCAGCCGGGGAATCTTGCCATCAACAAGCACCAGAAGAGGCTGAAAATGAAGGAAATGGCATTGCCAAGAAGAGAAGAATTCAATGGATGTTTGTAAAGTTCCTTCTTCCACTGAAGAGTTGGAATTTCTCATAATCAAAGCCACTTTCCACAAGAAGTTCATCCCACAATGGCGGAAACACATCACCATCATGATGCATGCTCTATGTGGTGGACAGTTTCCTCTTCCTGTTGAAGCAGCAAAAACTTGCATCTTGGTGGCAAATTGTTTGGGAATAAACTGAAGAGAAGAAACAGAGAGAATGACCATCCATGGAAGATTTGGCATTCATTGAGAAGTTTCCAGACAACATCAAGTGGGAGATTGTGAAGAAGCTTCAGGAGTCTTGGTCTGTAGAGGTTCACAAAGACAAGAAGGAAAAGAGTTGGAATTTGTTCGTGGATGCTCAACAGCAAGATACGTGGGATGCTTGGTGTACTGATAATCTTCTGTTTGTTCAATTAGCAACTCACTGGAAGTTGGTAGACAGAGTGTTTTTCACAACATACACTGTCGAAACCATCAAAAGCTGGCATTACTATGATGATGGCACCACCACAATGCTTAGACGTATGCATTTTGACACCTTCAGAACCGAATACCTTCCTCTGTGCAGTGGAATGAAAGCAGAATTTAGGGACGTTGAAAAGAAAGAAGTAGAAGAAATGTTGGCAAGAGAGTCCTCCAGAGACTGAAGCCTTCTGTTAACTCTCTGTGGAGCACTAACAACATAGTGGAGCCAACCCCCTGATGAATGACGCAATAAAGAGGCAAACGTTAGAACGAGTCCAGAGGTAGGTGAGAAGAGAGAAAGCAAAAATCAAGGCCGAGAACGAGCTCGTAGCAGAAGCCGCCTTTGACGCCCTTGCGGAACTCTTTACAGAAGTCCCAATGGCACATCAAGCCCTTCCTCCTCCTGCTGGAGGTCCACTTCCAAGCCAGATCCGTCCTGGAAATATTGATGACATGCCAGTGAATGTAGTCCCATTGCCAGTTTTTAAGAGAGAGTACAATGAAGACCCCGATCTTCATGTAGCAGAGTTTATGGTAGCATGTGTGGCTAACAATGCCAGAACCCCTGAGCATTGGTTAGCAATATTCCCCGCCACTTTCAAGGGCGCGGCGTTTCAGTGGTATGAGAGACAAGCAGCAGGAACTTTTGGCATATGGGACGACCTGAAGTTGGCCTTCCTCACTAAATTCAGGCGTGAAGGTTTTGAAGAGCGGATGAGAGAGGAATTCATGAACCTAAGTCAGTCCTCTGGAGAAAGAGTAGAAGCCTATGTCTCACGAATGGAATCCATCCTGAAGAGATGGACTAACCATAATCTAGATGATGGCATTCAGAAGGGGGTGTTTCTCAGAGGATTACAACCAGAAGTCCATAAGTTTGTGGAGCTGCAAAGACCAGCCACCCTGCAAGCTGCAACAGAAGGTGCAAGACTGTACGATGAAGTGGAAGCTAGATTGGCGATGAATTCAGGAAGAGGAGTCCTACCTCCTTTGATGCGAGGAATGATGTATCCACCAAATGCAGTTCCAGGGACTGTTCCCTACCCTTACCAACAGATGCCCTCAGTATCACAGTACAGTGCACCAAATCCACAGTGGCCACAATCCATGCCTCAAATGATGGTTCAACCACAACAACAATGGTCCCAACCAATTTCCTCCATGCCAAATCAGCAGCAACAGTGGAATCCTACCAATTGGAGCCAACAGCCAACAGTTCAAACAGGAGCTTTGAATCAGAATCAGAACAGAGACCCCTCTGTACCAGCCCAACCGGTTTATACAGTGATTACAGAGACTCCTCAAAACCCTCCTGCTAGTACCTCCGGAGGAGAAAGCTTGAAGGATTACTTATCCAACTCAGTTGCAAACATCAAAAAGGAGTTGATGGATGTGATTACAGAGCAGCTACAGACGCTGAAAGTGAATACCGCTAGCATATCCAACGTTGCAGGAGCAGGAAGAGATGTGATGCGGTCAAATACTTGGTGTGGTAAGTGTCATCAAGCAGGCCATTTAGCCACTGAATGTACACAAAAACCAACCATTCCTGGAGCCTTCTATTCCTACTGTTTGCGGAAGAACCATACAGAGGACATTTGCTCTCTGAAGGAGATGCATGATAGGAGAAGGAAGGAAGAAGACGCAAGATTCAACTTGCTGGAATCCAAAATGATAACACAGGATATTGGACCCAAGCCTAGAGAGTTTGGTCCTAATTTCGGACCCAGAAGATTTCCCTCTCAAAGTTACAGAGGAAGACAGTCTGGCGGTGGTCAGAGATCAGAAGTGGAGTGTTACAGATGCGGAGAAAAGGGACATATTTCACCAAATTGTCCAAATCCCAAAAGGTCAGTGGATTATAAGCCCTTATGCAGTCAATGCAAAGGAGAAGGCCACACTGCAAAGGACTGTCCAAGCCCAGCCCCAGTGAAAAACAGTGCTACTGATAGTCCGGCCAAGGCCCAAGAGCCTACCTCCAATTTAGTGGAATTGGAAGTTGCTGCCATCACGCGTACAAAGCAGAAGGAACCACCTATTCAGAAAGAAAATAACCCTCCAGCCAGAATAGTGAAGTTCAATCTTTCACCAGAAGAACAGAACAGAACAGAGCCTAACAGTGCCGTACAGAGCACTACAGTGCCACAGAGAGTTACAGAGACAGTTACAGAGACAGGACCAAAGGTCCAGGATACAGAAGAGGAGGAAGTGCCGCAAGTAGCAGAAGAAGTTCCCATGATTCCCCTGTTGGAAGAAACAGGGAAAATGAAAATGGGTGTTGCCCCATTCCCTAACCGATTAGAGAAGCCAGTGGATCCTATTAAGGAATACGATCTGGTCAGAGATCTAGATACCTTTAAACCAAACCTTACATTCCGACAATTATTGATGTTGTCTGCCGAAAAAGGTTCAAAAGTATACTGACAAGAAGACGTGGTTTAAGGATTGCTTCCTCAACAGCAACAAAGTCCAACAAGGCTCCAGAGCCTGTAAAAGAAGTGGATGTGGCTAACACCTTTCTAGATCTGGGTACCCCAGAGACTGGCGTGTGGATAGAAGGTTGCTTTATTGCAAATGCACTGATTGATGGTGGTTCATTAGTAAACATTATGACGGATGTGACAATGAAGGATCTAGGCCTACAAGGTGTGCAACCCACCCAATGGCTCATCAGACTGGCGGATCAGAGTAGAATCAAGCCTTTGGGCATTCTCCCATATGTGAAGACTATAGTGGCTGGAAAAGATTATTGGCTGACCTATCTGGTGGTGAAGCCAAACTCTTATGGTACATCCTATCCTCTGTTACTGGGCAGACCATGGCTTTTTGAAGCCCGAGCAAGGACAGATTGGTTCAAAGGAACCTTGACCTTGGGTAGAGGGCCCAATAAAGTGGTGCTGAAACTGTATGGTTCTCAAAAAGGACATGGATCCACCTCCTTGGAATTATCTTCTGACTCCCCTAATGAGGCTACAGATGGAACATCAGTAGACGAAGATGCTGTCAAACAAATCCTTCCTAAGAAAATAGTGGCACGTTCCTTAACCGTGGATACTATAAGCCGACTTCCAAAAGATGCAAAGCCATTATCAATGGGTGAATACTTCCTACCTGAACCAGGAATGACTTCTGAAATCACTTCTGACAGTGAGATAGAAGCATGGATGTACTGCTCTCCCTGTTACATGGCCATAGCAGAGCCAGAGACAGAGGTAGAAGATGAAACAGAGAATCTGTTCTTCTGTTACAGAGCGCCTACAGAGGCAGAAGCAGAGACAGAAGCAAAAGCAGAGACAGAAACAGAAGCAGAAGCAGAAGCAGAGGCAGAGACAGAGACAGAAGAGGATGGATATGATATGGACGAAGAAGGTTATGAAAGTGAGCCAGAAGAATCTATCCCACCTGCAGAGGATATATTTGGAGAAGAAGTTTCAGAAGTATCCGAAGCAGGCGAGCTCATGCTATGGGACAGAATGGCGATGATACCATTTGGTCTGGTAAATGGATCTTCTTATATGCAAAATTCTTATAAGACGTGGGTTAAGAAGAACAAGCCGTCTTTCAGCAGTGGCTCATGCCGCTCTAACTCATCTTTGCCTAAGAAAGATGATGATGATGCACCGTGCCAACAAGCACCAGTCCCACAAACCCAACAGGCATCAGAGGGTCCCTGTTATGTGACGTTCCTGGATGTGTCATCAGAAGATGAGCCTTCAAGCCAAGAGGTAATTAATCTTGAAACCAAACCTGAAACGGCTCTAATTCCATTTCAACATCTTAAGGAGCAACCTAAGTCTCCACCAAAAGAAGAAGTTGGTTCTAGTGGGACATCAGAAGAGGACACCACTCCCTTGAAGGAGTCGGATCTGTATCCAAAAGCAGTCCGTGGGACCTTCATCCGTGAAGTAGAAGGTGAAAGGCAGTTAACCTTTGTGGATGCAGAAGACACTGAATGCCACTTGAAGGTGGGTAGCAGCCTCCCACAAGAGGAGTTGTCAACCTTGTACAACTTGTTGAAAGAGAATTTGGACGTGTTTGCATGGTCTTACAAAGACCTAAAGGGGATTGATCCCACAATATGTCAACATCATATTGACTTGGAGCCTGATGCCAAGCCAGTACGGCAACGACAGAGGCGAATGAACCCGAATTATTCCACATTGGCGAAAGCAGAGCTGCTGAAGCTTCTGGAAGCCGAGTTCATCTATCCAGTGGCAAATAGTGAATGGGTTTCACCCATCGTGGTTGTACCCAAGAAGAATGGCAAATTGCAAATATGTGTGGATTTCCGAAAGCTTAATTCCAAGACGAAGAAGGATCACTTTCCTATCCCTTTCACAGACCAACTGTTGGACACGGTGGCAGGACATGAGCTTTATTCCCTTTTGGATGGATTCAGCGGATACAATCAAGTCCAAATCGCAGAAGAGGACCAATCCAAAACAACCTTCACCACAGAATGGGGGATCTATGCTTACCGAGTGATGCCATTTGGGCTTTGCAGTGCCCCTGCTACTTTCCAGCGAGTCATGATGGCCGCATTCCAAAATCATCTGCACGATTTTATTGAAGTATATTTGGATGACTTCTGTGTCTATAGTGTGATCCGTGAACACTGGGAACACCTGGAACAATGCTTTGACCGATGCCGGGAGTATGGGATTTCCCTCAACCCCGACAAATGCATCTTTGGGGTCTCTTTTGGAGTTCTGTTGGGCCACATTGTCTCTGCACAAGGGATATCAACAGACCCTGCAAAGATCGAAAAGATTGCAGCTCTGACTGCACCCACCAACCTCAAACAGTTGAGGGGATTCTTAGGCCATGTGGGTTACTACAGAAGGTTCATAGCTCATTTTGCAACAAAGGCAACCTCCTTGCACAAGCTTCTGAGGAAAGATGCAGAGTTTACTTGGACGGAAGAATGTGACAAAGCCTTCCACACTCTGAAGCAGTGTCTAATTGAGGCACCCATTCTGCAACCTCCTGATTGGACGAAAGAGTTCCATGTACACACGGATGCATCAATTGAAGGCTTAGGTGCTGTCCTTTGCCAGAAGGGCTCCTCAAAGCTGGATCAACCGATCTATTACACAAGCTGAAAAGTCACTGATAGGGAACGGAACTATACAGTGACAGAGCTTGAGTGCTTGGCAATGGTGTTTGCCCTAGAGAAGTTTCGCCACTACCTCCTATCCACCCACTTTAAATTTTATGTGGATCATGAGGCCCTATCCTTCCTGATGAACAAAGCAGATGTGAAAGGACGAATGATGAGATGGCTCCTTTTATTCCAGGAGTTCGACTTTGAGGTGATTACTAAGCCTGGTCGTTCCCATGTTCTGGCTGATTATCTGTCGCGTATTCCACAAACTGCAGACGAGGAGCAGGATGATCCAGACCTCCCTGATGCTTCCCTATTCTTGGTAGAAACTGTAACTCCCTGGTATGCAGACATTGCCAATCTGTTGGCAACCCAACAGTATCCTCCTGGTATTTCTAGTCGGGAAAGGAAGAAGCTTATGCTAGAATCAGCCCCGTACACCCTGCTAGGTGGCGCATTGTACAAGAAAGGCAAAGATGAAGTGCTCCGAAGATGTGTTGCAGGAAATGAGATTGGGATTGTTTTGAAGGCTTGCCATGACGAGCCATGTGGAGGCCACTTTGCAGGAGAAACGACAGCTAGGAAGGCTCTGCTAGCAGGATATTGGTGGCCTACAATTCACAAAGATGCCTATGATTACTGTAAAAGATGTGATGCTTGTCAAAGAATGGGGAAACCCACGAAGACAAGTGCCATCCCACTGCAACCTATCCTTCCCCTGAAGCCATTTGAGAAGTGGGGCATCGACTTCTAGGTCCGATCGATCCTCCCACCAGAAGGAAACAGAACTGATACATCCTCGTATGTACGGATTATGTTACAAAGTGGTGTGAAGCTAAAGCCCTAAAGCGGGACGATGGTAACAGCGTGGCCCTGTTCATGTACGAGAATATCATCACCCGTTTTGGCAGTCCCTTAGAGCTAGTAAGTGATAGAGGCACTCATTCCATTAACAAAGTCATGGAAGAGTTGACAGGGTTGTATAAGATCCACCATCGCAAGTCCACTCCTTATTACCCCAGAGCCAATGGCCAAGTCGAAGTCACCAATCGCATCCTCTGCTCGATTCTGACAAGAACGATTGCCGCACATCGTCGTGATTGGGATGATCGACTTACAGAGGCCCTCTGGGCATACAGAACCTCCCATAAAGCAGCAACAGGACAGACACCTTTCCAGCTGGTGTATGGTATAGAAACTGTTTTCCCTGTTGAACTGGAATTACCTTCTTTGAGAGTGGCTATCAAAGATCGTTTGGGGGACGATGATTCACTGCAACGCCGTCTCTTGCACTTGGAATGTTTGGACGAAATTCGTAGGATGGCTCTCCAGTGCATGGAAGCCACGCAAGCTCGACGTAAGGCTTACCATGATAGCTTTATCAAGCACAAGGAGTTCACAAAAGGTGATTTGGTCCTAGCCTATGATTCACGATTTGGCAAGTTTCCTGGCAAGCTCCAACAGCGGTGGATGGGCCCATATAAGGTACTTGCTGTCAACCCTAATGGCTCTGTCCAAGTGCAGACCATTGATGCCTCTGATGATCCTTTCCTGATCAATGGATATCGCCTGAAGAAGTACTTCCCTCCTTCGGGATCTTGACAATTGCTTGGGGTTAGTTGGTCGAGTCACGTTTTATTGTTTTGATTGTTCTCTTATCCTTGGATTTTTGTCTGTTACTTTGCAGGCATTCTCCTTGATTGTCTGTGTTTGTGGTGTGTGTGTAACCATCTGAATGGCGCCTTCTCATGCTTCTCCCCCTATCCAGTACGTCCCATTAGTTAGGAGGGATTACTCTTCCCTACTTACTTTTGAGCCTCTCACGAAGGCGGGACTCGTTGCTTTTGTGGCTACTTCTTTTCCATTGCTTCCAGAGGATCCGTCGTTATGTGATGAGTTTCTGGCCTCTTACAGCAAGAAGACAGGCCTAGTCCAGGGAATTTCTATGACTTTGACACCTCGAGGCCTAGGGAAGGCTCTGTCTCTTCCCTGCAAAGGTGAACCTTTTGTTACCACTCGTCAGCTTTTCTCTAATGAAGAGATTCTAAAGATGTTGCAAAAGCAGACACGGGAAATGCTGGATGTTAAGAAGGTGATTAACTCTTCAGGCGTTTCCTTTTCTATGATCACTAATCCCGTATGGAAGACGATCTGTCAGTTTTTCCAGGACAGGTTTATGCCTGCCAAAACGCCATCCCAGTACTTGTCCAAAGAGCTTTTTATAGCTTCCGGGATGGTGTTGAAAGGAGTTGCTATTGATTGGAGCACTTACCTCCTCACTAAAATGGATCAACATTTCGTCAAAGTCACCTGGGGTAATGTTACCAATGTCACATATGGATCATATTTGTCTGCCTTCTTGACCTATTCAGGTTTACAGAAGACTGTGCCTCCACCTCCTCCATCAGATCCTGTAACTCCTCCTCCACCTTCAGATGAGTCAGCACCTATTGACATAGAGGATGATGATTCTCCGCCTCCCCCTGGTCATCCAACGCAAACGCTTGAAGAGGGTAGTGGATAAAGCTCCTTCCGTACTTCCTTCAGTGTCCATCCCTGCTACCTCTGGCAGTGATCTTCCTGGGTATCTCACTTGTAATAACCTATTTAGAGCACATCGAGAAGGATCCTTGGACATATCAGTTCCCTCCCTGCACAGTCTAGTCTCAGGAGATGCAATTCCTTTCCTCTGTAAAGATATTCAAAGTTCCATTGAGTTGTCAGTGACAGCCTGTGTTCAACAGCTGTACGCGTCCTTTTATGAAGAGCTCCTGCAGTCTAATATTGGCATCCCAAGCCTCCCAAATCCAGCAGTTACAAGATCAACTGGCAAAGTCACGCTCTGTTCCTCCCAGCCCTAATGTTCCCTTGATTCCTTCTCTTTCACCGCAGGACTTGGCTGCTCTTCAGAGACAGGCTACTTTGTGTCCTCTATTCCAAGATAAAGTAGAAAGATTGCAGTCCAGAATGGACTTGTTATGGTCTACATTTGAGCAGTTTCAAGAATATGTTTCACCAGACCATTCTTTCTTTGTCCACTACCACTTACAGAAGTTGGTCTTCTACATGAAGCTTTCCACGATGGATTTACCTCTTCCAGAGGATGGATGGAGTGGGGCTTGGTCTGCTGAGTTGTTGATAGAGGTAGTAAGGATGGTGTTTGAAGATTCTGTCACGCCAGATACCATGTTGATGTCATACATGTATCTACGAGGAGACTTGTTAATTCCAGATGAGGTGGATATGGCATGGTATGTGGGGGATGTGGTCCTACAGGCTGTTTTGTATGTCAATCATTTGGAGTTGCGCATAGCTGACATATTCCAGAGTTATTCCTCCAAAGTGGCTGATTGTCATGATAATTCGTGGCATCCCATGATTGATTCTGTGGTCCTGAATCAAAGACAAAACACAGTTCCTACCTCTGCCCAGAGTACTAATCAACTGAGGATGGATCTCTTAGCCTATCTTTCAAAACATAATCCGTTTGATTCTACCTTCTTTAATGCCTATCATAGACGATCTCTCTTAGGACCTTCTGTTCCTACCCTCCTCTATTACCAACAAATGGCTCACCGATATGCTATATATCTTTCCCTTTGTCAATCTAATTCCATAATTATTTTACCCCTTCTTTTCCAACCTTCATCTTTCCCTCAAATTCCCATTTTTACATACTGTTCCTTTATTGAGGATAGGGCATTTTCCCCTTCTCCACCCTGTCCTTCTCCCTCCATTCATGTACCCTCCACATTTCCTATTTATCAGTTAACACCCTTCCTTAGTGATTCCCTCCAAATTTCTGCCACTCCTTCTTTAACCTTTTCTTCCTTTTATGATTTTTCCTATCCCTCACTTCATCCACTTTTCCTTATTCCACTACCCTCTCCTAACACTTCTATATCTCAACCACCTCAGTTGGTTAGTGACTGTGATGGGTTTGATAATCAGATTTCCCGAAGAAGGGGATGGAGTTCGGATGATTCCCTTACAGGACCTCAGATCAATTGACCAGTAATTCCAGGAGAATGGACAGCTTCCAGTCAAGCTTATCAGAACTATGTTCATTTTGCTCAGCAGTATTCACAGTCTGCAGATCCCTCAGTGAGATTAACTGCTCACTTTGCTTGGTACCTGGCGTATATGCATAGGCACTCTCATAACGATTCCAAGCCTATTCCAAAGTTGTGCATGAATGTCAATGTGAGCATTGATTCCCAACAGCTGGATATTTTGTATTTTCATGCCCTTTGTTTGCCTAGCAAATACCTGGTCCTGTTGGAAAGGATGTGCTATCTTCAGTTTTTTCAAAATCCTCCCAAAAACTTTGTAGATGAATCCTTGTCTATGGATCGTTTCCGACAACATCAATCTTTCAAGAGGGATCATCTTCATTGATACCTTTCCAATGTATGGTGGATGCTTTTTAATGAAAAACTCTCTTTTTGAAGGAGTCATTCAGATGGTTGTGTGTAGTGTTTGTGTTGTGAGTTCATTTATGTAAAACGAACGTGGTGGTTTCCTATTGGATTTCGTGTGCGAGCTACATTTTGGAGAATTGTGGTGTTGGGTTCGTGGATGGAGAGTTGAAGCTGATGTTGATGAAGAAGAAGAAAACTCTTATATCCTTTACAAATTTGTTGTGATTTTTAGTTTGATCAGAGGTGTTAATGTGTAACGGGTTTTCCTTTCTTTGTATTTTTATATCAGAAACAGGCTATAAGTTGGGGTCGTGGTGGATGGATTCTTTTTGAAGAGATATTGAAGATTAAAAGTTGCGCTTTTCAATGCACTTGTATTCCCTTTTTCCTGGGTCGCGAGGACGCTTCCTTATTAAGTGTGGAGATATGTTGAGTGTTAAAATGACTTGTTTTTTGGCTGATTTTTGTTGTTTTTGAGGACTGAATGGTTGATTTTATGAGATAATTGATTGATTTGGAAGTGGTTTGAGAGTGTTTTGGATGATATTGATTGTGTTTTGGAAGTTCATGATGTTTATTAGTGGTTCTGTGATGTTCTGATAGGTTCTGATTGGTTCTGTATACCTTCTGTTTTGTTCTGTTTTGGTCTGTTTTGTTCTGATTGTCTTCTGTAAGGAGGGATGGAGTGTTGATTGATGAAGATTGAGATATTGTGAAAGCTTATTGAATGGTTTGTGAAAGTTTGGAATGGTTTGAGAGTGAGTTATGTGGTTTTGATGACCTTCTATAACCTTCTGTAGGTCTTCTGTAGAGCTTATGTTTCTATTCTGTTCTGTTCTGTACTGTAGCTGTTCTGGTACTGTTCTGTGACTGTTCTGTATGCTTCTGTATGTGTTCTGATGGATGAGAGTGTAGCTTGGGAAAGTTTTCTAGCCTTGGAAAGAGGTGAATACAAGTGTAAAAGAGCTTAAAGAAGTGAAAGAAGTAGCTGCTGAAGACTCAAGTGAAGACTAGAATGAAGTGACAGTAGTGAGCTATGAAAGGACACTATAGTGGCTCTGGTGACTCTTCATATCAGACATACCTCTTGGGAGGGGTATCCATGACCTAAGAGGGATTATTGAGAGTGATTTTTGAGAGATTGTAATGAGGATATGATGTATTATTGATGGAGAGAGAGAGAGAGAGTCAGAGATAGCCAATTCTACTCAAACAGAGTGATTGTATATGAGAGATTGAGAGAGAAGACTATGAAGATATTGAAGATGAATACTATGTGATGTATTTCCATTCAAAGATGGTGTATTCCTTTGCTTTCTTTGTTCCATTTATGGATTTTGTGAAGATATTGAAGAATATGGTTGATTCTATCAAATCCGTGGGAGATCTACATGATGTTGTATGAAGATTTGTTGTGCCTGGTGTTCTTTTCTTCATTGTGATCATATGAAACATGATAAACAAGCTTGTTGATGTTACAAGATAGATTTTCTTGCAAGAGAATTCCCTTTCCCTTGGTGTTCCTCTTGGGGCTCCACAGAGAGAGAGAGAGAGAGAGAGAGAGAGAGAGAGAGAGAGAGAGAGAGAGAGAGAGAGAGAGAGAGAGAGAGAGAGAGAAGGAGAAGAAGAGTAGAAAAGAATAAGTGGATAAGTGGAGTAGAAGAGAAGAGGAGGAGAAGAAGACAAGAGAAAAAGGAGAAGAGGAAGAGGGGAGAAGGAAAGGAGGATATTCTCCCAAAGACAACCGTGCTATCCTATAGCTAGGGAGAAGAGGAAGAGGGGAGAAGGAAAGGAGGATATTCTCCCAAAGATAACCGTGCTATCCTATAGCTAGGGAGCCTCTTTCTCTAAGCATGGGTCAATGGTTTGGCAAACAAGTGCTATGCATCCAAGAGATTAGCTTTAATAGAATGCTTTATACATATGCAATGTGTCACCATATTGTGCTCAAATAGTTTTAACAAAAACCAAAGTGATGTGAGAAATCATTCTTTACATGCTTTAGTCTAACATAATGTCGCATTGCTAAGGACCGTATGAGCTAACTGGTGATATCGTTCCTCTTTAAACTTACATAAATCGCAACGTATATGCCACATAATATAAAGAAATCATGAATCATTGAATTGTATCATTTTTCAACCCTTTTTTCCCTCTTTTTTTTAGGTTGTTGTACTTTTGTGCACATGTCTAAAGTGTTTTGTCATCAATTTTTCATGTAAATAAGCAGTAAACACATACCTTTTACACATAAATGGAAGTAGGCTAAGGCTATCCTCATGCCCTACCTTCATTGTACATCCACAAACACACTCCTAATTATTGATAATTTTATATGCACTCAAACTAATTTTTTCCATTTTTATCCTCCCAAAAATATTTTTTTCATATTTTTTTATTTTTAATATAAATTACTATTTTTTTATTTTTTATTTATATGATTAACAAGAATTGTGTTTCATCAGCATATACATTCTTATTCCATATACGAACAACCGTGAGCCCATAAAAACTAACAAAACCTCTATTTTTTCATTAAATCCTATGTTTTGGGTTTTTTATTTTATTATTTCTTATATGTGCACGACTGAAAATGACTAAGTTTTCTATTATTTTAGACATTTGCAACTATTCTTCAAACATTTTCCACCATTTTTCCACAATACAAATGAAGGTACGACATTCTATGCAAGAAAATGGCATTTACACTAAAACCCACCCACATGATGCATCCATTTTTTATAAATTAGAGCCATTTACGCTACCACATAGCCGTTGATGCTTCCAAACTCATCAATCAACATGGCATCATGTCTCGAAATCATTGCAGATACCTATTTCATTGAATTGTCCTTCTCTCTCTCTCTCAAATATAGACATAGAAACAAGAAATAGGGAGGAGAGAGAAATACTAATTATCTAACTTTCAGCATATACATCATTTCTCACTCTTGTTTTAGCAATGGAGAGTGTAAAAAATCGAGATTTCTTTACCCATGTTGCTCCTTGCAAATCAAACAGTTGCAAATCTTCCAAATCGGCAAGAATGAAGGGGCATTAAAAAAATACACTCTCCCCCTCTGTTGTGAGTTGTTTGAGGTTTTTCAACCTCCTTAAGCTTCTTAATCAAGTTTTTACCAAAAACTGGGTTCATATCTTGCCTATTAAACTGCTTGACAAGCGGTTTGCTAAAAATTGAAGGCCCAAACAGAATCGAATTCAAGATTTGAAAGTGTAACCACATTCATGGCATCATTTTCTATTGACTTAGCCTCCTTGATGCTTTTTCCCGCTTCTGGGGTTAGGTAGCTACTTTGTAATGCCAAAGTTACACCTCTTTAAATGGGCCATATAACGAACTCCGATCAACAAACAAACACTTCCAACACATTCTAGGCCACCCGCTTTAACTTAGAAAACTCCAGTGCCTCTTGATTTTTATTGCAAATGCTCCATTTTCAACTTCAGTTTTGGTGCCTAGATACACCTCTCATTGGTGACCATGGGATAGGGCAACTTAGCCTATCGAACCCATGAACTGATCTGCACAAAAATAATGCATACAGAGCATCAAGCTACTCCAAATAAAATACACAAAAAACAACTCTTACCCTATCCCCTAACAAAGATCAAGGCATGAATTCCATGAGGGATAGGCTAACCATAATCTTAGAGCCTACCTAACCTAAGACAATTGTACCGAGGACTTCTACTAGGAAAGTATTCATATAGACTAGTCTATTTGAATTCGTTGTAATATCTCCGCACAATAAAAGTTAGTTGGTTGGTTCGTAAGTTAGTTAGTCAATTAATAAGTTAGTAAGATTACTAACTAAAGACTAAGTAAGGTAAAAACTAACTAACATTAATTATTGATAATTTTTATTTAATTTAAAATATTTTATTTAGAAAAATCAAGAGTCGTAAATTTGATATTTTTCTCGAATTGGCAAAGACCGTAGCTACTCTTCACGTAAATTACAACGTGAACGAGACTTATGAGTTATATTAATCACTAAACTCATGTGTATAGTTTGGAAGGTCCAAAAATATTAGATTTTGGGCAAAGCTAGTATATTTTAGATATTATCCTTTAAAAAAAGATATGGAGATTTTTAGAACTAGATGTCATTTAAAAGAAAAGACAAGTGATATTTTAGTTAGTTTGAAGATTTTATATTTTTTAAAAAAAAGTGACTGGCGAAATCGCGCATCGTGATCGCAGTTTACAGGCAGTAGACAGCACTTTGAACAGAGAAAAGAAGAAGGAGTGAACTGAGAGCTTTCTAAACAAGTGTCCTGGAGGTTTACCCCCCTTTCGGAGCCAATGGAACCATCAGATTTATGATCTGAGCATCACATCACTGATCTTTCCAAGATCCCCCTCCATAAAGAGCTCTACTTCTCAACCACAAGCCCTCTTCTCTAATTCACTATAAATATGAGGCATGGGAGAGGCATAGAAAGCATAAGGAGATCCCGAGAGGCTGCGAGAGAGAAGTAGAGAGAATGATACCCCTCCAAGAGATTGTGAGAAAGAGCTTGAAAGAGAGCTTGAGAGAGAGAGAGAAAGAGAAGAGTCACCCCGAGAGGCTGCGAGGAAGAGAATTAGCTCAATTCCCTCTATCTCGATCCTCCACTTAACCATCTTCTCTTACGCTCTCCCATCTTGAATCTATTCTACCTCCTTAATCTCTTGAGTCTATTTGCGGACGATGGCCTCCAAGAGAAGAATGTCGCGTGCGGATGACAATCCTGCAACCAGCAACAAGGCTTCGAGCAAAGGCATCACCGTCAATCCAACTGCGATTCCGGTCGTAAGTAATGTATTTTCAAATTGATAGATGCTTGCTTTGATTTTCGTATGAGATACATTAGGCCCCATACTATTGCACGAGTATAGGTCAGGGGAATGGATAAATTTCATCTCACCTACTCGGAAGATGGAGTTTATGAAGTGCATATATCAAGGGAAGATAATCGCACCTAGTTACATATGACTTATTTGCTAGTAAAGCAATTACAAGGAAGAATTAGTCAAGCGTTATGAATGTCATAGTCGTCAAAAGAATGACATTAAAAGATTGGGCATATAAGTGCTAGATTAAAGTATAGTCAAGGGTTATAGATAGCATAATTGCTAAAAGAATATGACATTAAGAATCATGAATGGAGAAGTACTAGTTTAAAGTTTAGATACTTCAAAAGTACTTAGCTTAACAGGCCAAATATTAAGAAAAACTAGATTCTAGGTCAATGCGAGGCCTATTGGAGTCTAATTGCTTGAGATCATCTCACACTTATCTTATCAAGTATTTATATGTTATGCCTATAACATGTTTGATATATGAGGATAAATTTCTATTTGCCTCATGACTTGACTAAGAGCTAGTACAAGAAATTGATCATAAGGGTTAAAACTAGGATGTCTTGAGATCCGTTGGATAAGGATGACTTTTGCCAATCCAAATTCAGGGTTGGGTTATCAATCAAGGTAAGTGACCTATAGAACTTACATCATGAATAGTGTTTGAACCTTTAACATATGCCTAGCCGAAGGAAGGAAGTGTTAAGAACATGTTTGCATGGTATTGCTCTTAGATCCCAAGGGAGAGAGCAAATATACGATGAAAATGTTATATCATCTATTTTTGCAATGGTTGGAAAGAATGCAATTGGTTTTGTTGATTGATTGACCAACATCCTAAATGCTTTTATATTCAACTGGTTGTTAGTTGTTGTTTGGATGATTATTCCAAGTGCTTGTGATTTATGGTAAATGCATGGCAAGGGTCTGTGATGACAAGTCGCCATGGGATTAAAGGAATGTTTTCTTGGAAAATGATATTAGGCTGAATGCCTTGTTTGTGCTTGATTCTTAAAGGATTTAATTAAGGAAGGATATATTGTACGGGTGGATCACCTCCATGGTCGCACCGCGTATTAACCCGAAAGGGCACTGCTCGATTCACGGGCCGAAGGTCGAGTGGTGAAAAGGCCAACCACGGGAATGATGTTTCGCTCCTAGACAGCTTGTGGGTCAATTGGAGCTCTGGACACCCCTTGCTAGGTCAAGAATGGAGTTGAAGATCTCCGTGGCCCCCAACATCTAGGCATGTTGGGAGATCCTATTCTAGATAAAGGATTGAGTTTTGGTGCCATGTGAATTGGACCAGTTACTTCTGCAGGGCAGAAGGGATACTTTTGTCGGACAGAAGCGAAACATAATTTCTCCTGTATGGGCGGGAGACAAAGATTAACTTGAAGATAAGTTAAGGAACTTGTTTGATCTTGTTGTCAATAGATTGCTTTGCTCTGTTTTCGTGTCTGTGCTATAATTTACGCGAACGAACCTTGTTCCCTAAAAGGCTTAATTAATGAAGCTGATTTTAAGTGTCACACATAAATGTGATAGGACCTAATTAGAAAACTAAAGCTATTAAGGGAAGCGAGTGGGCGGAACCCTCGACGGGTCCGTCCTATGTCAGGGTGGTCCCAGATAATTGGGAGGCTTCTCACAAGTTTTTATCGTCATTCGACCTTTAGGTATTGATAGGTTAGAACCCGATTCATGCCGTTTTAGGGGACCGGGGTGGGACTATGCCTTATGGGCAGAGAGGTTGAGCAACGCATCCCTCTCGTTTCCCATTCTCTTTGAACCAAGTGCGGCATAGATCTGCTTCGGGATGGGTATCTCTGCGTAAAGTAGGATGTCCAATACCCGATGCTAGAATGCTAACAGGAGACCTTGACAGCTAGGAACCCAAATTTCAGGTCGATCCTAGTGGGTTCGGTGGTGAACGTTCCGTTGCGAGGCGGATTCGGGAAACCCTAGGCGACAAAACTCGGAACATTCCCTGGGAGTGCCGGGCAGCGACGCTTAGATTCGTTTCTCGATAGACCGCTAAAAGAGTGCCTGGAAAGCTGATGGGTGGGCACCTCACAGTTGGTATCAGAGCCAAACTTTGTAATGATACGTGATTGATTAATGTATGGTTTGTAGACATATCCTAAACAAAATAATCTAAGCAGTATGGCTTGATTGTTAGGCACCTTCTGCACCCACGAATGTTGACATACAAGAGAAGAAATTCATTCTCAAGCAAATTAAGGTACCCGAGTTTGATGGAGAAGGGATAGACATTGCAGCAGAGGCAGAGATATGGATTGAGTCGATGGATGACTATTTCTTTGCTTCGGGAACTGCCTTTACCAATCAAGCAATGATAGCCAAACTTAAGTTAGTTGGCCAGGCTCGATTATGGTGGAAGCAATGATGCAAAGATGAAGGTGTTTCTGAAGCCGCTGTTACTTGGGTTCAGCTGAAAGATGTTGTACGCAGACGATACCTTCCGCCAACCTACCAGACTTTGAAGATGAATGAATTCTTCAGGCTAAAGCAACTAGAATTAACTTTGGAAGCTTACTACTCAAAGTTTCTAACCCTACTAAAATACGCACTACCTATGGATATTTCGCAGCAAGTATCCAAGTTTTGCCATGGCCTAAACACTCCTCTGAACCACCGTCTTGAAGCAATGCATCCAACGGACTTGCAAGACGCAGTACTCCGAGCGAATCCAATCGTCCAAGAATTTAAATCTGAAAATTTTAGTAAAGATGACTCCCAAGATCTGGGTAAGAGATGCCATACATGTGGAGAGATAGGGCACATCCGTAGGAGATGTCCCTACCATCAATGTTTCCATTGCAATGAGCTAGGACATGTCCAAGTAGACAGCCCTGACTTAAGTCCAAAAGATACGGACTCTCCAAGAAAACGAAGTTACACAAGTGCAGTCTTCGGATATATAGAGGAATCAAATGAAGACGAATACTTAGAACCTACTACACCACTTTAGGATTATTAGAAATCCTAGAAATTTTGTCGACATGAAATACAACTTGTATTGGAATAAACTTTACTCTTGTAACTACAGTTAACTTGAGTAATATGAGTTGCGTCTATTTTAAGCCTAGAACTTGCAAATGATTAGAGATACTCTGGCAAGGAATGATAGTCATAATGTGCAATGAATTTCTCTTAAGTCATTTCTTCTCAACTAATATAGATTGGGTCTTACCAGAATGTCGAAGCTTGGAAGTATTCTTTAGTATTACAAGCAAAGCCAATTTTCCATGGAGCTCAGTCTCGAACTAAGGGCAGGACAATCTGGAAATGTAGTTTCCAAGATAAAGGACCACTCCAATCTGCTAAAAGAATCCTAGGACACTTTGGTCTAAAGAAGAAAATCCTGCCAAGGACAACCAAGAATCTTGTGACCACAAGTGATAAAGCTCTGTGCTGTTTCTATTGCAGGGAGTTAGGTCATTTCAAAAGGGAATGTCCAAAGCACCCTAAACACCGATGCTCTGAGTGCCACAACATTGGACATAACTATTTCAATTGTCCTAATGGAACTCGAAGAGAACTTAAGCTTGCAAGAAATAAGCTGTACAAGCTCTAGTGATCTAGAATACACCAAGTGCTTAGGAAAAATCTAGAAGATATCCATGAGATGTAATTACAATAAATTTTCTATTGTAACCAAGACTCAAATATATCAAATACCATAGGTTGTTTTTTTCAAAAGACCGTATGTCTGTGAGAGATCAAAGTAGCGCAGTAGAAGCGTGGTGTTCCATAACCCACATATTCCAAGATGATACCCCATGTTTCTCTCGAGATGAGGACATCTTGATTTCTCTAAGGGGAGGAGGATGTAATATCTCCGCACAATAAAAGTTAGTTGGTTGGTTCGTAAGTTAGTTAGTCAATTAATAAGTTAGTAAGATTACTAACTAAAGACTAAGTAAGGTAAAAACTAACTAACATTAATTATTGATAATTTTTATTTAATTTAAAATATTTTATTTAGAAAAATCAAGAGTCGTAAATTTGATATTTTTCTCGAATTGGCAAAGACCGTAGCTACCCTTCACGTAAATTACAACGTGAACGAGACTTATGAGTTCTATTAATCACTAAGTTCATGTGTATAGTTTGGAAGGTCCAAAAATATTAGATTTTGGGCAAAGCTAGTATATTTTAGATATTATCCTTTAAAAAAAGATATGGAGATTTTTAGAACTAGATGCCATTTAAAAGAAAAGACAAGTGATATTTTAGTTAGTTTGAAGATTTTATAAAAAGAAAAATAAAGAAAAGTGACTAGCGAAATCGCGCGCGTCGTGATCGCAGTTTATAGGCAGTAGACAGCACTTTGAACAGAGAAAAGAAGAAGGAGTGAACTGAGAGCTTTCTAAGCAAGTGTCTTGGAGATTTACCCCCCTTTTGGAGCCAATGGAACCATCAGATTTATGATCTGAGCATCACATCACTGATCTTTCCAAGATCCCCCTCCATAAAGAGCTCTACTTCTCAACCACAAGCCCTCTTCTCTAATTCACTATAAATATGAGGCATGGGAGAGGCATAGAAAGCATAAGGAGATCCCGAGAGGCTGCGAGAGAGAAGTAGAGAGAATGATACCCCTCCAAGAGATTGTGAGAAAGAGCTTGAAAGAGAGCTTGAGAGAGAGAGAGAAAGAGAAGAGTCACCCCGAGAGGCTGCGAGGAAGAGAATTAGCTCAATTCCCTCTATCTCGATCCTCCACTTAACCATCTTCTCTTACGCTCTCCCATCTTGAATCTATTATACCTCCTTAATCTCTTGAGTCTATTTGCGGACGATGGCCTCCAAGAGAAGAATGTCGCGTGCGGATGACAATCATGCAACCAGCAACAAGGCTTCGAGCAAAGGCATCACCGTCAATCCAACTGCGATTCCGGTCGTAAGTAATGTATTTTCAAATTGATAGATGCTTGCTTTGATTTTCGTATGAGATACATTAGGCCCCATACTATTGCACGAGTATAGGTCAGGGGAATGGATAAATTTCATCTCACCTACTCAGAAGATGGAGTTTATGAAGTGCATATATCAAGGGAAGATAATCGCACCTAGTTACATATGACTTATTTGCTAGTAAAGCAATTACAAGGAAGAATTAGTCAAGCGTTATGAATGTCATAGTCGTCAAAAGAATGACATTAAAAGATTGGGTATATAAGTGCTAGATTAAAGTATAGTCAAGGGTTATAGATAGCATAATTGCTAAAAGAATATGACATTAAGAATCATGAATGGAGAAGTACTAGTTTAAAGTTTAGATACTTCAAAAGTACTTAGCTTAACAGGCCAAATATTAAGAAAAACTAGATTCTAGGTCAATGCGAGGCCTATTGGAGTCTAATTGCTTGAGATCATCTCACACTTATCTTATCAAGTATTTATATGTTATGTCTATAACATGTTTGATATATGAGTATAAATTTCTATTTGCCTCATGACTTGACTAAGAGCTAGTACAAGAAATTGATCATAAGGGTTAAAACTAGGATGTCTTGAGATCCGTTGGATAAGGATGACTTTCGCCAATCCAAATTCAGGGTTGGGTTATCAATCAAGGTAAGTGACCTATAGAACTTATATCATGAATAGTGTTTGAACCTTTAACATATGCCTAGCCGAAGGAAGGAAGTGTTAAGAACATGTTTGCATGGTATTGCTCTTAGATCCCAAGGGAGAGAGCAAATATACGATGAAAATGTTATATCATCTATTTTTGCATTGGTTGGAAAGAATGCAATTGGTTTTGTTGATTGATTGACCAACATCCTAAATGCTTTTATATTCAACTGGTTGTTAGTTGTTGTTTGGATGATTATTCCAAGTGCTTGTGATTTATGGTAAATGCATGGCAAGGGTCTGTGATGACAAGTCGCCATGGGATTAAAGGAATGTTTTCTTGGAAAATGATATTAGGCTGAATGCCTTGTTTGTGCTTGATTCTTAAAGGATTTAATTAAGGAAGGATATATTGTACGGGTGGATCACCTCCATGGTCGCACCGCGTATTAACCCGAAAGGGCACTGCTCGATTCACGGGCCGAAGGTCGAGTGGTGAAAAGGCTAACCACGGGAATGATGTTTCGCTCCTAGACAGCTTGTGGGTCAGTTGGAGCTCTGGACACCCCTTGCTAGGTCAAGAATGGAGTTGAAGACCTCCGTGGCCCCCAACATCTGGGCATGTTGGGAGATCCTATTCTAGATAAAGGATTGAGTTTTGGTGCCATGTGAATTGGACCAGTTACTTCTGCAGGGCAGAAGGGATACTTTTATCGGATAGAAGCGAAACATAATTTCTCCTGTATGGGCGGGAGACAAAGATTAACTTGAAGATAAGTTAAGGAACTTGTTTGATCTTGTTGTCAATAGATTGCTTTGCTCTGTTTTCGTGTCTGTGCTATAATTTACGCGAATGAACCTTGTTCCCTAAAAGGCTTAATTAATGAAGCTGATTTTAAGTGTCACACATAAATGTGATAGGACCTAATTAGAAAACTAAAGCTATTAAGGGAAGCGGGTGGGCGGAACCCTCGATGGGTCCGTCCTATGGCAGGGTGGTCCCAGAGAACTAGGAGGCTTCTCACAAGTTTTTATCGTCATTCGACCTTTATGTATTGATAGGTTAGAACCCGATTCATGCCGTTTTAGGGGACCGAGATGGGACTATGCCTTATGGGTAGAGAGGTTGAGCAACGCATCCCTCTCGTTTCCCATTCTCTTTGAACCAGGTGCGGCATAGATCTACTTCGGGATGGGTATCTCTGCGTAAAGTAAGATGTCCAATACCCGACGCTAGAATGCTAACAGGAGACCTTGACAGCTAGGAACCCAAATTTCAGGTCGATCCTAGTGGGTTCGGTCATGAACGTTCTGTTGCGAGGCGGATTCGGGAAACCCTAGGCGACAAAACTCAAAACATTCCTTGGGAGTGCCGGGCAGCGACGCTTAGATTCGTTTCTCGATAGACCGCTAAAAGAGTGCCTGGAAAGCTGATGGGGGGGCACCTCACATTCGTATACTTTTTCATTTTTCTCATTTTCTATGCTTCATTACTTGATACCTGGATGTGTAAAAAGGAGGAAGTGGAGCATATTGTGGCCCAAGGAGAACAGGGTATTAGGTTCAGGTCCAATCTCAGTACCCAACAACCTATAAAGCTCTCATGAGGTGACACTAAATTCTTTCTTTGTACTCACTTTTATTTTTGCTCCAATCATCCTTATTTTCCTTTGGCTAGATGCTACCACCAAGAAGACAAGGCATCGAGGCCTCAGGGGTCTAACTCGTTCCCAAGAACCTACCAAGCTCTTGCAAGGTAATAAACATTTGCTCTTTTAATTTTTTCTCTTTATGTTCTTATTTCAAGGGTTAGAACCCCTTTTTACACATCTCTGTATTGTATGGATTTCAATCATATTTATCATTTTCTTCCTTTATTGAGCGAGCTTCCCTAGGTGCCTCGTAACTAACAGGAATTCCTAGAACTAGCTACCTATTAGGGTAGGAGGAGAGGGTCACTAGGGTTGCCTCTAAGACATATCTTCACATGCCACAGAATGTCTTCACATGAGGAGGTGGACAACTGCTCAAACCTCCCCAAACATACCTAATCTAATCCTAGGACTTCATGTCTTGATAGCTGGTCCCAAACAAAGAAAAGAACATCCCCCATATACACGTACACATTCTATTTAAGGAAAAAGAACTCAAAAAGGAAAGGCACTACCTGGGCTAGCTACATGAAGTTTCCACACAACAATGGGCTCTCTCCAAGTGCTTCTTCGAACCTTTCTAGTGCAGCACTAAAATAAAGAACCATCAAACACATGCACACCAAACAGATATGTGGCCCTCTTGGCCTAACAAATTGAAATATTTACATCCAAACAATCAGCCCTCTTGGCCTAAAGTGATAAATCAATATAGCTTACACTACATCCTGTGGAAATGTTGGATCTAGAGAATGGCAACAAGAGCTATGGCGATTGGAAGGTGAAGAGTGAACTCATGAAGACATAGAGTTGGAGATAGAATGTCACACAAGTGAATTAGGTTCCAAGATTGAGACTTGGACTCTTAAACACAATCTTGTGTGGTTGGACTCCGACACTTAACTAAAAGGAAAAGAGTACAATCATATTGCTTATTCATCTTGCCAAGTACAATGCTTTATAGTAGTTGGGTTGTTCTACTCTCCTCACTGTGCATATGGGATTCAAGACATCTCTTTCTAGAGCAACACCCCCCTCAAATGATGAGTCCCTACACTTGTTGGCTTTTGCCCCCCCTACATGGTGGCATGGCCTGGGTGACTAGCTCATAGGCAGCCTAGTCAAGTTAAAGTTTGAAACTTTACAAATTTGACAAGGGTTTTTATAGAGCAAATCCTCTAAGGTAAAAACATATGAAAGATACAATGAAAATTCTTTTAGAACAATCTGTTAGAGTTGTTGATGGTAGCGAAAGCATCTTCTTCTTCTTCTTCATTCATGAATTGGTTCTGGTGGTGATCATTCTACATCTGTTGTGCTCTTTTCTTGTGGAAACATTCACTAGCTATATGGCCAGTCTTACCGCAATAATGACATGTCATCTGATTTTTGTTGTTGGTGTTGAATCCTCAACCTCTTCCTTTGGGTCTAGCAGCTCCTTTGGTGTATAAGAGTTTTTCCCTAGATGATAGGATACTATCTTTTGCATTCTTGTTCTTCTGATTTTTCTCTTCATCAAGAAGAGAGTACTCAATATCTTTAAGTGAGAGACTTGGAACATTACTTAGGGTGGACACAAGAATCTCCTATGTATCCTTATTTACACTTGCAAGCAGTAGTATGGCTATTGCTTCATCTTCATCAATATTCTTCTTAAGAGTTGCAAGCTGGGTTTTTAGGCTCTTGAACTTGTTAATGTGTATGGTCATGGAAGCTCTATCTTTTATATCCAGTTTATAAAACTGCATGAGTAATTTTACCTTTGAATTTTTTGCTTGGGTACCAAACATCCTGTCAAGTTCCTCCCAAGCAGTTCTAGCATCTCTGATGCCAGAGATATGATGTAGCACATCATCACTTAGTCCCCAGGCAATGATGCCTAGTGCCTTGCTATTCATCTTATTCCATTCTTTGCTTCAAATTTCTATTGTGAGCTTGGATCATACATTCCTTTCACAGCCATTGAATCTAGATTTACACGCACAAACAAACCAAGAAGGCGAGTGCTCAGGACATCTGCTAAGGTGGAGTCCTCATCTTAAATGCTTATTGTTGCCCTTCTTGGGTCTTTCTTGCCTTGGCATCATTTTCCATCATCTTTTGAGGGATAGAGAATACCCTACTTTTGATCTCTCTTCTATGCAATTGGGGTGAGCAATTATGCTATAGTTTCGGATGATAGCTTCCCTCGGTTACTATCCTTTGTATCTTATCTTAAGATCTCGGTCTAGGATCTTATTTGGTCAATTGGTAACCATTTTTCCCAGTTTTTGGTGGAGCTACTGCAAGGATCCCACTTTCTGAATCTTCTTCCCTGTCATCTATATCACCTTCATCATCTTCAAAGAGATCCCAGAGGCCTTTCCTCACATGAGGTGGTACATGGTCTTTTCCTTCCAGGCATAGAATCCTTCTCCATTGAACTCTACTATTTGCTCAAGCTCTGCCATGTTGATAAACTTCAATTAACCAACAAAAGAGTTGTATTTCAATGTGTCAAGAGACACAAGAAGATCAGTGTCAAATTGACACTAGTTGAGTATTAATGGATACTAGTTGGTGCTTGATCTGCTTTATCTCACGAACTTCATGGATGAATTTTGAGCTTCCTCAAGAACTTCCGAATTTGTATTGAACTTCAAATATCATAGCTCAGTGATTGAAATCGCTATTGATAGCTTCAGTGAGAAGAAACATTGAAAATGTCAAACTTTGAAGCTTTGGCTATGGCTGCCCACCACAGAGATGACAGTTAGTGTTTCACAGATTGTGACAAATAGAGAGAGAATTTTGGGGAGCCCTTTCATTTTGATATTTCCAACTTGGGGGTCTTCAAATGCCCCACAAAGATCTAGAGAATTGCACATTGTGTTGGATGCTGGATCAACTTGAATCTCTGTCTATGAATTTTGCACCAATTTCACATTTTCTTGTAATGTTGGGTCCTATAGGGCACAATGTTAACCTTTGACATGACAAGGAGGAGCGTCTCAAGCTGAGAGCAAGGGCTAAGATACCTTAGTTTTCTCACACTACCTTCTCCAAGGTCAGTAGGTATGACAATTTGCAGGCACAGTCAGGACAGCAAGCAATAGTTTGGGCAGCAAGGACCCCAATGTCCTACTGTAAAGTGACACAAAAATCCTTCTTGAGTCGGGGAACACTTCTTCAGAAGAATGCTTGAAGATGTTTGTCTTGTGGAGGAAGATCCAAGAGCTCAAGCAAGAGTAGGTGTAGTCTAGCTATGAAGGTCAAGATGAAGTTGAAGTTGAAAATGAAGTCATGAGCTGGATGTAAACTGAATAGATATGACGAGAGGTGAAAAGAGACTTGGAAAGCAGTGTATGGAGCTATGCCATGCCCAATTGAGCTCTAATACCATGTGGAAATGTTGGATCTAGAGCATGGCAAGAGCCATGACAGTTGGAAGGTGAAGAGTGAACTCATGAAGACATAGAGTTGGAGATAGAATGCCGCACAAGTGAATTAGGCTCCAAGATTGCGACTTGGACTCTTAAACACAATCTTGTGTGGTTTAACAATGACTCAGAAACTTAACTAAAAGTACAAGAGTACCATCATATTTCTTATTCATCTTGCAAGTACAATGCTTTATAGTCGTTGAGTTGTTCTACTCTCCTCACTGTGCATATGGGATTCATGACATCTCTTCCTAGAGCATACATCATTTATCTATTTCTCAACACATCCCCCCCTTGGAGTGGTATTGGACATGCAACAAGATGCTCCATTCCAAGGAGAAAATAGGGCTCCTAGTCCTAAACTAAGTGCATCATATTATGGCCTATACCTCCTACATATACAACAAGAGGCATATGCATAACATGTCATCTAATGAGCCTATCATGGGTCTAAGATAATAATGGAAAATGGGTCTCAGCTACTTTCTACATTATCCAAACTAGCCACCACTTGCCAGTTAAAGCATGTTTAGATAAGAGTCGCCATAATCTAGCAAGTCCTCTCCCATCATCAAGAGATATATCCAAGCCAAGATCATAGTTAAAAAAGAGGTATTTCCATACAAACTCGTTGATAAGGCCTATAGCAACGCGATAATACATATACGAAGAATAGGATTGCATATTGTGTACAACCCATTTAGCTAATTTAATATTAACTAGGAGTCCCCCTTTTTTACTAATTGGCAAATGCTGCCTCTCTTAGCAACATTCAATCCCATTATCAGGGCCTTATATTTTACCATATTGTTAGTAAATCCAACCCCAAGGTAGGCAGTAAGTTTCATCATGATCCTATGCTACTGGGGATCCCTAATGACTATCCTGATGCTCCCTTTCTTATTTGGGACCCTTGGATTTCCCAAACAAACGTCATGTCTTCTTACTCAATCATCTTATATCGTTTGCTCCACCAAACTAACATTCCCTAATGGTATCTTTGTTCCAGGTATGGGTGCTACAAATAGGAAATTAGCTACTCCATCAACCAATTTGATCTCTCTTGCAAGTTTGAAATCAACATGGCATACACCTTATGAAAGGGTATTCATCTCATTACTATACTTATAGATAATAAGGTTTAATCCTATTAAGATTAAATTTATTATTAAATTGCACCCCTTGTAAATATGCTAATAATGTGCTGGATTTATTTTTACCTATTCTAACTATTCGGTAGGGACATCCCCACTTAGGCTCTAATTTTCTAGGAAAAAGCTCCCTATGCACATCATAGTACTGGAATCCCCCTCCAACATCTTCGTTTAGTATTTCTTGACAGGCTATCAGCCAAAACCACTTGAGCATTAGGCTTTATGCAGATCGAATCATCTAGCCACGCCTCATAATTTGGGAAACGATATGACCAGTTGTCCTTTTTTAAAGGTATACTTCTTTGCTTTCACATCACTGAGCTATTTCATATGACACTTGGCCGCCTTCTAATGTAATAAACTCTAAATTTTAAGCTCATCTAGATGTGCTAAGGTCATAAATCATTCAAAAAAGTGTATTGTTATCCCCCAAAGAATTGTTGATCATAAATCTTATTGTACGTAACTCGATCTCAAGGGGTAATTCACACCCCTTTCCATAGACTAATATGGATGGGGTGTGGCTAGTAACTCATTTAAAGGTTGTGTTGTATGCCTATACAATCACGTATAGTTTCCTATCCCAATCTTGTTTCTTTTTCTAAGATGATCTTTGAAATATTCTTACAAGCTACTTATTGGTGCTTTCAACACTTTCCATTTGCCTATGGATTGTAAGGTGTCATTTTATAATGCTTATTCTACTAGAGCTTTTGATCATCTTATTCAAGAAATAAGTTCCACGGTTTAACACTAACTCTTTTGGTAGACTAAAATGATAGATTATCTATTCAAGAAGGAAGCTAGTAGTCTCCTTTGCACCATCCTTCCTCTTCCCTCATGCTTCTGACCATTTCGTAAAAAAGTCAGTCTCACTACTATGATGTGCCTCTTTTGTGTAGAGAAGATGGGTTAATTGGACCTACAAAGTCAATGCCCCACTTTTCAAATGGTAATAAATCCATAATAGCAATCAATGGGCACTTTCGATTCTATCTACTATCATATCTATGCATACATTACATCTCTTTACATATGCAAATGCATCCTAGAAGATAGACGGCCATCAATATCTGGCTCTTAAGGCTTTTTGTGCAGTCAACCATCCAGCAAAGTTCTTTCAACACTCCACTCTAACTAACCAAGCATCCTCCTCTCCAACCCAAGAAAGCAAGAACACAAGACTAGCTTGAGTTGTAGTGAACTCACCTAACTTACCTTCGTGTGTTTGATGACTCGAAGGCCCAAAAATGGTTCTATGACCACGATCAACATGATCCAATGTCATCATTCATTTGCATCCACTACCAAGCACACCAATGCATCAAAGAGCTAGTAGAGAAGATGAGAAAAGCAAGACAATGGTGAAGAGCTTCACCTTCTTTCAATCCCTCACTCAACACACCTCTCACTCTCTCCCTCTCGGTCACTCTCAACACAATGGAAGTAAGATGATATACAAGAAAGATTAAATAGAAAGCATGAGTAGTCACATTGATAGAGATTTCGCAACATGGATGTGCCAAAAGGGTGAATACGATTGAGACTCACACCCTTATATAGAACAAGAATTAGGGTTAGGGTTAGGGTTAGGGTTAGGGTTTGTGTCCCTTTTGTGTTTAGGGTTTGAATCCCCCCTTGGGCATCCTACCCACTTCGTGGGCTCTAGGTCAGCCAATCATCATTGCATGCTTCAACTTTAGCCTAATTAGACCAAGCCTAAGATATTCTAATCACAAATACATGTGTGCAACCCACGCAACACTTGCGGGTGCAACAAATGTAACTATAGGTGGTGAATACAATGTGCACGAGAGTGCGCCCCACTCTCAAAAAGTAATACATCCATGATAATGTGATGATGTCCATACAATACAAATATAATCCGAGTGCCCAAAAAATAAGGCACCGATGCTCCACAAAAATAATATCCACCAAAAAATAGTAGCCGGCACTTCTACTTTTGTAGTCTTCTCAAAAAAAATGTTGAAATTATTTCCCCCTAGACGAGTGCTAGTCCCATGGCACTCACGTCGTAGCAGGTAGCATGTTGTAGCTTGTACCAAAGAAATGGAATGCTAGAAACATTCAATTGAAGTAGTCCTGATAAGGAGAAATGAATGTTCCTAATGAAGAATTTTTTACTGCTAAAGAGGATGATTTTTTTCCTACGGCGAGTACAGATGATGTTGCTCATACTGTGGTAGATGGGGATGATTGATATTGTTACTGGTGACAAATCTTGTAGAAGTTGATTGTGCTAAAGATACACTTGACTAATGGTTCTTCTAATGGAAACAACTTGAATGGGACTTGAAGTTGAATGGGAGATTGCAGAAGATGGGAGATTCAATGTTGATGCTAAAGTGATGGCTCATGATCCTCCATCAACTGTTGTACCTACAAAGTAAACCTCATGTGCAATCATTTCCTAGGGGAAAGTTCTAGTCTATTGTTTGTGCACAAGACATATGATGTTCTTGGTTTGGGAGATGGGTCAAAATCCAAGCAATCTTGAAGAGTTGTCCCATACTTGAGGATCCAAAACTGTGAATAGGTTATTCTGCAAATACTATAGTGAGTGCTGCATATATAGTCAAATACATAGTTAGAAGATTGCTTCATAGATTCTGCATGTGATGACTAGTGCTTGATGAAGCAAGGGGTCTTGATCTAATGAAGATAGGAATAATTGTGGGTGTTGAGGGAAAAGGTATTATTAATAAAGATGCTAGGGAGACATCGATGTGGGATGGACAGGAGCAGCTGTTCAATCCAATAAGCTCTTGAAGAACATGGGTCTCTACAGGATCAACCACACATGGTAGCTGATGCAATTGTTGGCTTTCTATTGAAGAACCTTTTCCACATTTCCAATAAGGATTGATGAAACTGAGTGAATCAAATAAAGAGATAAAATGTGCAAGTGACTCAGAGAGAGGTCAACCAAGGTGAGCCGAGACTCCCTTGGTATGTCCTGACATTGATGTGCCCTAAGTAAGGGTGTGGGAAAATTGAAAAAGGGCTAGGGGTTTTGAGACAGAGCAAGCTGACTAGGGTCACTAGACGCATCCAAGTTGAGGACTCCTAGGTGAGATGCAGTGCATGTGGATAGATATTTCTTGATATTTTCTACTTTTTTTCTTTTTTCTCTCTTTTTTTTTCTTTTTTCTTTTGGTATGTCAAGTAACAACTGTGATATACAATGAGGCATGCTACCTTACAAGGAGAAATGGAAGTATGAGATCAAAAGGCTAACTGCAAATAATAAACCTTGGTGCACAAGATGATTGGTGCATTGAGATGCATACAATGAAGATTTGAACATTGAGCCTAGACATTTAAGCACATTGTGGCATTGTTGATGAAGCTATTGTTGAAGAAGAACCTAAACTTGTCAATGAAGACTGGTATGCTCATTGATGAAGCAATTTGCAACTGCTCCTAAGGATAGCTGACCATTAGATGTTGTAATCAAGGTATGTTGTCGTTGAAGAAATCAGAACCTCATTATTGATGGTTCTTTAAGTTTTGTGTTTCTTCAGTGAGGCTCCAAGATAAACTTGTTGTCTTAATTGGCCTTTGATGTCTCGACATCATGCCTCTCGAGCTTGAGATCTTTAGGAAGGTTCTGATGCTAGTGTCAGCTTCAAGGATTTAATGTTGTTGCAACATAGGATATTCGTGGAAAGCTTATATTGCTGATGATATTATCTTCAAGCCTTGAGGTTCATTGCATTGCTTTGTCACCTATTGTTTTCCTGCATTCACTTGGTGAAGCTTTGAGAGCACCATGAAGTGGATTTGATGACACCAAAAGAAGCATAAAAACAAGGCACAACAATATCCATACATATATCATAATTTCATCTTTTATAAAGGGGATAATATTTACATTGTTCCAAAATCACTAAAATGCACACTTACATGAGGGGGCTACATCCACATCCATCATAAATGAATGGTATACACAAAAATGTTACGTGCATGCATTTGTAAAGGGTAGGAATACTCAAAATTAAAGGCCAAAGGCCTTATAATATCAAATGTATCAAAGTTTCAAAGAAATAATAAAATACAAATGGGTATGATTTTTCAAGAAGAGGTGGGGTGGAGTGCACGAGTGGTTATGTGCCTCTTTCCCTTCCCTCTCTCTTCTCCAATCGCATATTCTCCCTTTTTGGGTGGTGCAAAAAATTTGTCCTCTCTCCTCTAATCAAAAGTTTCTCTTTCCCTTTCCCCATCCTTTCACTCTTTCTTGTGAGTGATGGAAATGGTAATATCTAATGAAGGCGATGAAGACAATCTTTCTAGTTATCAATAAGAGAGAGAGAGATTTCAGGTTTTGTTGTGGTTTTGAGATTAATAGCAAAGCCATACACATAGATTTTGTGTGCTTTGTCCCTGGTTTTGTGGTTGATTATGTTTGTGGGAGGGTTGCTGTCATTTTTTGGTGCGCAGCCGAACTAATCTCAACAACCTAAGGGTGATAGTATGCTACTGCGACATTGAATCATAGGGGGAGGTGGGGGGAGTTGCTCTTCAAGGAAAGAGGAAATCAGAAGTGGCTTCCTCTTCACAGACGAAATGAAATCCTTGCACAATCAAAGATAGAATAAGAAGAAGGATAACAATAGTATGAGAGCAATTGACAGAGGCAAAACAGTTAAGATGGGCTTGTAGATTCTGAAAGTCACTTGCTACCACGGTTTCTAGAAGAGCAGAGGATACGCCTAGGACTTGGACAGGAGACAGAAAATGAATCAGACATGAGTATTGCATGAAGTATTGCAAGCGCAACATTAGGGGTAGAAGATGCTAGTGGAAATACAACAGTAAAGGAGAGGAAGCAGAATAAGAAGAAGACGAACAAAAAGGCATAGGTAGGCAGGGAGTCACCACAAGAAGCCCCTTCCTATCTCCCTCCCCCTCCTTGTTCCATGCCCCTTCCCCTTCACCACTCCATCTCTTGGTCCTTTTGCCTTTTCATTTTCCTACCTATGTTCAGCCTTGTAGGGGATGGAGAGAAGATGAAGAAGAATGGAGAATGATGATGAGGCATTGGGGTTGGGCCATGCTGAGGCGTGGTAGGTATGGCATCATCATTATCACCATCATTCAACAACATCAGCAGTAGTAGCAGCATCAAAGAGCCTCTCCTCAGAGCAGTACATGAGATAAGAACATGAAGGGGGGAAAGTTGAGAGTCGAAATCTTTTGCGAAGAATCAAAGTGATGGGTCACTACTATATATGGGTGGGGTTTGGCAAGACCACCTGATAGTTAACGGCATTCAGTGAGAGAGACACAAAGAGAGATCAGCATCTCCTCATGGTGAAGCTGCATCTGTGCAGTTGCCATAGAGACCTTTGATGAGTAATTTATGGTAAAGAGCAAAAATAAATGTTAGGTAGCAAGATCTAAGAGAGAGAGAGAGAGAGAGAGAGGACATTTGTGTCACAGACATAGATGCGTCACATCCTCTTGCCACTCTCCAAGAGGCAGACATAAGTGACAAAGCGACAAAGAGAAATAGAGAGAGAAGGAGGGCTTGTGAAGGCATTGCAAGAGAATAAGGAAAGAAAGAAGCAACCATAGCAGCACAAGATCGAGTCTATGCAATCAAGCTCATGGCATCCTCAATATCAAAGCTCCTCCTTCCTTCTAGACATGTCTGTTAAAGAAGAAGAAGCATTCAAAATTGGAAAAGAAGGCCGTGCTCTGTTGCGCTATTGCCTACTATTGCTTTCCAAGAGCGGGGCAAATATGAATTGCACCTACACACCTACCATCATTGTCATCATCATCAATTCCAGCGAGAGATAAACAAATAGAAAGAGGTGTACCCAAACACTGACATCTCTTCCAAGGCCATGGCCATCATGAACTCCATCAATGTCATCTTGTCTACACACTATTGTGGCCCTAATCGAACAGCTACTCCCTCTGTACAATTGCCAATGGTTTAATGATGGCCTGTCTGTGGCTGTTGACTCCATATGGCTCTTTGATTCGCAGTAGAAGAAGTCCTGCCATGAGCGTGGTCAAGACTGTGACGGTTATAGCACCGGAGAGAGAAAGAAATCAAAGGAAATGCATCAAATCAAAAGAAGAAGAAGATGAAGAAGATGAAGATGATGATGATGATGAAGAAGAAGAAGAAGAAGAAGAAGAAGAAGAAGAAGAAGAAGAAGAAGAAGAAGAAGAAGAAACATGTAGGCTGCCCCACAGATCTTCTACATCCCTCTTAGCAAAAACAATGTGGCAGATATTCTCCATCCCCCTCAGCAAAAATAATGGCATCTACCACTATCGAACATGCATCACAAGGTTGTATGCATTAAATCCAAGGCACACTCACCCTACTTCAAGCTCACAAGGCCTGAGGGTTTAGCAAAATACAAGGGGGAGGAATAAGAAGTAGAAGCACAGGGTCGAAGAGAAGAAGAAGATGGAAGGGGGAGGAAGAAGAAGTAGAAGCACAGGGTCGAAGAGAAGAAGAAGATGGAAGGGGATAGAGATCCTCCCTCTTCATCATCCTTATCACACCCGACCCCTTGATGCCTTCCAGCCTTGTTGGTTATCCTACTACAATTGACTCGTCTCCTCCATTGGCACCCCAGCTTCTATGCAATCCTATCCTATGCATCATTATGTCCTTTTCTTCCCTTATCCCTACCCCTAACGCAACATCTTATTTTCTCCTAACCCTTAGCCATCTTCATAAAAAGAGCAATCCATTAAGTTAAACATGAGCATTTAATTCAATAAAATACTCTTTAAGAAAATGAGGGATAAATTGAAAACACAACATTTAAAGAACTAGCATATACTATTTTAGTAAGGGATGTTTCCATGCTCTACTCTCTGCCTATATAACTTTGTCGGAAGCCCCCTATTACGAACCCTCATTAGCTTTACCTCCTCCTTAACTACCTCAAGTATTCAACATCACCATTTCCTCAACACAACCTCAGCCCCTCTTTCCCTTCTTGATCTTTATGTCCACATGGTCAACCCTCAATGCCCTTTTAAAGACAAAAATAATGACAACTTTAAAGGGAGACATAACACTATCGAAGAAACAAAAAGCTAAAAACATAAAACCTAAGCACACATTCTAAAGTGTTAAAACGCCCCCTTGTGATGCCTATCAATAGCAATCACAATGCAAACCCTTTTGCAAGGGGATAATTAGCTCAAACAATTTTATCCTCGTAGCTAAAAATGCTAGCAAAACATCAAGTGCCTTTAGAGCTACATGATGGAAAGAATCATCTTTATTTTCCCTATTGGGATGGGAAAAGTTGTGCTCATATCCCTTATTGAAGATAGAACCCTATCTTTTGGAGACTATACAAGTTTTTTGGTGTGGGAGTATGGTGGAGGCAGGAGTTCCCTTACTCTGGTGGTCATGGATTTGGAGTTCCTATACCTTACCATGGATAGGTCTTGTGATTGAAGTTGTTTACTAACAATTTTGGGAATGTTTTGTGTTTGACAGTGGTTCTTCTTTGATAAGGTTCGCGAGGACGCTTCACATTTCAGTGTGGGAGAAATATGATGACACCAAAAGAAGCATAAAAACAAGGCACAAAAATGTCCATGCATATATCATAATTTCATCTTTTGTAAAGGGGATAACATTTACACTGTTCCAAAATCACTAAAATGCACACTTACATGAGGGGGCCACATCCACATCCATCATAAATAAATGGTATACACAAAAGTATTATGTGCATGCATTTGTAAAGAGTAAGAATACTCAAAATTAAAGGCCAAAGGCCTTATAATATCAAATGTATCAAAGTTTCAAAAAAACAATAAAATACGAAGGGATGTGCTTTTTGGGGAAGAGGTGGGGTGGAGTGCAAGAGTGGTTATGTGCCTCTTTCCCTTCCCTCTCTCTTCTTCAATCCCATATTCTCCCTTTTTGGGTGGTGGAAAAAAATTGTCCTCTCTCCCTCTCTCCTATGTTCAAAAGTTTCACTTTCCCTTTCCCCATCCTTTCTCTCTTTCTTGTGAGAGATGGAAATGGTAATATCTAATGAAGACGATGGAGACAATGTTTCTATTTATCGATAAGAGAGATTTCAGCTACTATTGTGGTTTTGAGATTAATGGAAGAGCCATACACATAGATTTTGTGTGCTTTGTCCCTGGTTTTGTGGTTGATTATGTTCGTGGGAGGGTTGCTATCAGGATTTAAGGGAAAAAGATAGAAAGAATTACGACCAACTTTCTTCTTCCTTGAATTTCACCATCACACGAGGAGTGAAAGGGTTTAAGCTTGTACCTCTTGTTTTTATTTTTTTCCCTCACATAAGATATAGCATTGTTTCTAACGTCAAAGGAACTTTTTCTCTTGTCATTGCAACAAATTGACTAAGACTAAAAAGGAAAAGAGTTAGTATTCTGTAAATTTTGGGATCCACCAGTCATAGAAATTTGGATTGTACTCCAATTCAGCAAAAGCATCCAAGTCGGGGTGGTTTGGTATGTAGTCCACAAATGTAAGTAATCAAATTGCCAAGCAAAGAGGGTCCTACAAAGCGACTGGCAATGTGTAGTTTGTTGAGATGACAAGCACATGCGGACATTGATGATGGACCGCCTGGTTAGATGGGTCCACACATCTACACTTAACACGTCGGTGGTCATTATGACTCTCACATGGCCACTGACTCATTACTTATTATATTCAGGTTGTTACACCTATTTACAGTTGGTATAGTTATAGTGCCAGTCGACTAGTGTAGTCGGTTATGCATTGTTTGACTTAGTAGGCCACTTTCTTTTATGTTGTATCTTATCTATACTTTATGTACATTGTAAAGAGTGTGGAAGAAGAAGAAGAAAACAGCAAAAAAACGTTTTGGCCTCCATCTCTCTTCTTGTCTCTTGAGTGAGATTCTCCTTGTACGCTCTGTGTGTGTTTGGCGCAGCATCTTGAGCAAGTCCCCCCACCCCGCGATTCTTGACATGGTATCAGAGCCGCACCACTGAGAGAGGCTGATTTCGAAGGCTGAAGTGAAGGAGAACAAGCAAGGTTCGAGCAAGCAAGCCATGGGTAAGAAGCTCTCCCATCCTTCCACTCTTTCTCTTGGATAGTGCCTGTGGAGGCACCGGAAGTAGGGCAGAGCAAAAATCTCAGATTGCAATGAGATTTGGTATGCACGAAGAGTGCTGTATATTCTGCAAATTAACCCTTTAGGGCTTTCCCGCAGTTATTTTGGGCATCTGAGGCCATTTCAGGTCCCGTTTTAGAGCCACAAGGTTGCGAACAACAGTTTCAGGATACACTGTGATTTCGGTTGTTTTGATCGAAAGTGGTTACGCAGGTTACAGATTGCGAATCTGTAATTCTTGAGGTGTTTGCAGGAAGGAAACATAAGGTTTATCTGCAAAAAGGTTGCAAATTGCATGTATTGTTGAGCAAACAGTGAAAAAGGCTGTCTGGTGTATTGCTGTGCACTACAGGTCGAGGGTTGCAAAAGGTTTGCTTGCTGTTTGGTATTAGTTTTGTGATAATGGCAAAGAACAGTGGAAGCCCCATCATTGAGAAGCTCGACAAAAACAACTAGCCTTCATGGAAGTTCCGTGTCATGAACTTCCTTATTGGAAAAGGCCTCTACGAGTTTGTTTCAAGTGAAGAAAAGGAGCCGGAGGTGAGTGATCCTCCAACTGTAGAAGAGAAAAAGGCACGGAAGGAATGGAATGCAAAAGACAAGAAGGTCATGTATGGCTGTCTGTAGTAATTGACAATAATATGCTGGGACATATTAGAAATGCAGAGAATTCATATGCAGCTTGGACCATACTTGAAAGTATGTTTTTCGTAAATACAAAGGCACGAAAGATTCAACTCAAGCAAGAGTTGAATACATTGAAGAAAGGGAAGATGTCTATCAATAAGTATGCACTGAAGGTAAGGAGCATTGCAGATGCATCGGCAGCGATTGATGCAATGCCCGATGATGATAATTTGGTGTCGTCTACCTTGGGTGGACTTAATAATAAAAAGGCTTGGAAGTCTTTTGTAACTTCCGTATATGTCAGAAAGCCATTTCCAGATTTCGATGAGTTGGTCTCCCTTATGATCACTGAAGAGATCAACATGCAGAGTGAGACATCTGAAAGAAGTGGTGAACAGCTCTCCAAGCTTTCTACTCCGGTTCAGGAAGGGGACGTGGCAGGTTCTCTTCAAGAGGCCGTGGTACAGGATGTGATACTGACAACCAGCAAAACAGATTTAATTAGCAATTTGGTGATATGCAGGTTTCAGGAGGTCGTGGTAACTTTAGAGGCAGGGGGAGCTTTAGAGGAAGAGGTGGATGGCAGAACAAAGGTTCTAACAACTCTGGTATTGTGTGTCACTACTGTGGCAAATTAGGTCATATTGCAGCCCAACGTTATGCTAAGAAAGATGATATTCGCAGTGGTAAGTTGCAGCAAGGAAACTATGCATCGTCTTCACAACAAAATGAAGACAAAAATGAACGTTTGTTTGTTATGTAGCATATGCTGAATGCTATTACAAGAAAGGGAACACATGATGATGTTTGGTATGTTGATTCAGGTGCATCCAATCATATGATCAGCCGTGCAGAATAGTTTGGGGAGATGCAGGATTTGTAAAATGCAGGTTATGTGCAGACGGGTGATGATTCATGCCATCCAATTTCACACATTGGAAAAGTTCCATTGTCCTTGCATGATGGTAAGACAAAGAGTCTTTCAGATGTATTACATGTGCCATCTATTACAAAGAACTTGGTGTCATTCGGTCAAATGGTAGAGCAAGGACTGCAAGCCAGATTTAATGCAAAGGGCTGCTTTGTAGAAGACTTCAATGACAAGTGCAGGTTGGTAGCAAAGGGAAGTAGAGTTGGACGTATGTTCACTCTGGATACTGGAATTCCTACTATGAATGCTGCTATGTATGCTAAAGGAAAAGGTGTTGTTGCAGATATTGAAATTTGGCACAAACGCATTGGACATGCAAATGTACAAAGGCTGAAATTAATGAACTCCAAAGGGTTGGTTACAGGTTTGCCTACATTTAGAGTTGCAGAATTTCATAAGGTATGCGAAGCATGTCAGTTTGGTAAGCAAGCAAGACAACCCTTTTCACATGAAAGAGATGTAAGCAGAAATATCCTTGATGTTGTGCATATAGAAATTTGGGGGCCTACACAAAATGTATCTCTTGGAGGCAATTTATACTATGTTCTCTCTTGGTAGTGCAGCAGTTGCTTGGAGCAGCAAAAAGCAATCTACAGTTGCTTTGTCGAGTACAGAGGCTGAGTATAGAGGTGCTGTTGTTGCAGCATGTGAGGTAGCATGGCTACAAAAGTTAATGGCTGATTTGGATGTGCAGGTGAAAGGTCTAGTTGTCATTTATTGTGACAACATGAGCAGTATACAGTTGGCTACGAACCATGTGTTCCATGCCAGGACAAAACATATTGAGGTACACTACCACTTTGTGAGAGAGAAGGTACTAGCAGGTGAGATTGACTTGGTGTATGTCAGCACACATGATCAAATAGCTGACATCTTCACGAAGGCATTGGGTACAGAGAAGCTTCAAAAGTTTCGAAGCTTACTTGGAGTTGTAGAGATGCAGTTGAGCTTGAGGGAGAGTGTTGAGATGACAAGCTCAATACATACGGACATTGATGATGCACCGCCTGGTTAGATGGGTCCATACGTCTACACTTAGCACGTCGGTGGTCATTATGACTCTCACATGGCCACTGACTCATTACTTATTATACTTAGGTTGTTGCACCTATTTATAGCTTGCATAGTTATAGCGCCAGTCGACTAGTGTAGTCGGTTATGCATTGTTTGACTTAGTAGGCCACTTTCTTTTATGTTGTATCTTATCCATACTTTGGCATAGTAAAGAGTGTGGAAGAAGAAGAAGAAAACAACAAGAAAACGTTTTGGCCTCCATCTCTCTTCTTGTCTCTTGAGTGAGCTTCTCCTTGTGCATTCTATGTGTGTTTGGCGCAGCATCTTGAGCAAGTCCCCCCACCACGTGATTCTTGACATAGTTCATCTTCGATTAGAATCTTGTCAAGCAATGGGTGATATATCAACTTTTGTGGTGGCAAGGTGAGATTCTGAGCTAGGATGATAGAGCATAGTGAAGTGGTCTCACAGTAAGTTCGATTAGCTTGAAGTGTACGACTGTACAGCATTGCTCAGCTATGGTCATAAGACGACTACCATCCTAAGCAATCTCAAGTCAATGAGAAAACCATTTTTGCAAGAATGGACTTGAAGAATGACAATTCTGCTCAAGCTCATCAAGTATTGTGATTGATCTTGGATTTTGGTCACATAAGCATAAGAAGGAATAAGTCGGCATGATAGCAAGTACTCATGAGCGAGAGTCCTAACATATTCCTTCTGAATCAAGAGGCTTTTATCAAAAAGATGTTTGTTGTCCTCCCAAGTGGAATGCCATTGAGAAGCAACCTAAATTGCCTCATCTTCAGCAAGGCCTGGATCAATCATTGCAAATAACTTTGCATAAGTAGTGTATATGGCCTCAAAATGGAGTAAGCATAGAGGAATTAAATTTCTTTGCCAAATGAGCAGTCATAGTACTCAATGTTTGGCATACTAGCAAAGGCTTGATGCCAAAAGGAGGGTCAAGTTTAGTAGAGCTGATCTGGAGATGTGTCTCAGCAACCTCCTCTGGAGCATCCCAAGGTTCAATCAGCTCAATTGAGACTAACTTATGGGGTGAGTTAGTATGAACATCAATGGCGTTGTGCCTAGGATCTAGAGTTGCAAGTATACCTCTTCCAACCACCATTGTGTTTGGGTTAGTAGACGGTTTATGTACATCACTCTACTTCACATCATTTGATGAAGATTCAATTATTGTAGTACTAGAAGCAGAGGCAAGATTTGGTGTTGTGTCACTCACTCTTGGAATAAACCATCCATAGAAATTTGGATTATACTCTAATGAAGCATGGTCATCAAGAAGTTGTGGGTCATGGGTGAGACAAAAGATATATCTAGTGATGTCAATCATCATGTCTCATTGTCCTAATCGACTTGCAATGTGTAGCTCTTCCTCTAAAAGAAGTTTGTCACACAAGGGATGAAGTTTAGCCAATTTAGAAATGTTGATACCATGGCCAAGTGCAAGCACTCAGAGAAATGTAGGAGAAACATATGTAGAATCATGCATTGAAGTCCAAAGTGCCTTTCTTTGCTTAGCAATTATAGTCATTAGGCAGCTACCATATCGTGCAACTAACCCTCAACTAGAATACCATTTTCGTTCAAACTCACTTTGTCCTTTTACTTTCTTGGCCAATGCTACAACATCTTCCCAACTTGTTGTGTGCTTCCTAGTGTAGAACATGGGAATTAAGTGATTCATGCTTTACCTTGGTCATTTGCTTTATAACTTCTCCTCCAACTATTGGGTGAATCCAACAAATTTGTGACTACTTTAACCATGTCAAAGGCTTTTCTAAGAGTTCCTGATGCTCAGCTATCTGAATTCCAAGGTCGGTGTGAACATATGCATAAGCAAGTGAAGTCAATATTATTTCATCTAGTTCCTAAGAACTCGTAGCTTCTGATTGATCTATGTGTTTCCCCCTCTTTTCTAACATCCCCATAATCAATTGTTTAGCTAGTTTCAAGTGTATTGGAGCTTTTGGTCAAGAAGAACATGACTTGTGAAGCGATGGATTCATTATGCTCTTTGCACTAGATTTTATATCCTTGTGTGAGACTAAAGTACTAGAGGCTTGTTCTTCAACTGAAGTGACAATCTTGGTCATAGCCAAGGGCTATGATTGTATGGGTTCCATCTCAAAATTGGAAGTAGTAACTTCTGATTCAGTGCAGTTGTCAATCGTGGAATAGTCAAAGATGACTTTTCACTTGGATCCTCGGACTAAGTGGAAGTATTCATGGTCTTGCTAGTTTCAGATTTGTTTGTGACAATACTCGTAGAGGGAGGTCATCACTCTTTTGATGTTTTCATAGTTATCCCTTGTGGGTCCTTTTCCTTAGATTGAGTAGCTACACTAGGCTACTACTGCCAAATTTTTTGTTTTGGTTTGGGTGACAAAGGTTCTTGGTTTCAAGGAGAGTTTGGTTGTTTTGAAGAACCAACAACAACCTGGGGTTGTTGCTTATCAAACCTTGAGGGCTTTATCTCATCTATCCTTGGACTTTCTATTTCAACTTGAGTAGCCTCACATGGAAGTGGCTGCTTTGGCTCTATCTTTTACTCCTTGCTCCATGACTTTTTAGACACTACTAGTTCCTCATGCAGATTAGCAGCAAATTCAAGTGATTGCTCTTTTGGAATTGTGGGCTCAAGTGTCACAGGAACTAGCTCCTTAGTCACTAACTTATCTGGTGTTGTCTCAAGTATCTTGGTCCATGATCTAGATCTATGTGTGGGTCTCTTTTGCTTTCTCTTAGATTTGGATGGGACTTGGTCTGTGGTCACTGGAGGTGGCTTTGCGGGTGGTTTTGGTAACCAAATCCAACAATTTCCTGCATAAAACCCTTGAGCACAGAGCAACACTTTGGGCACCCATCGCGGCCTTGTGCTAGCTCTCCATCGACGCTTCCAATTACTTGCCCTAAATCTCTTCCCCCTTCTAGATGCAGCTCTCTTCCCAACAACTTGAAAAGTTGTGGTAGTATTTCTAGTAGCTATGGTCTTTCCTTTAGTTCCAAGAGGGTTCCTACTAAGCGGTTCTCTCTTGTTCTCATGTGCCTTGAGTAGTTCATTAAGAACTCTCTAGTTATCCTCTCTAGGTGTTTGATTTGACTCTGAGACAAGTTTCTTGCCCTTTTGTAGAGAAGAGACAACTTCTGAAAGTAGTGACTATCTCCACGTCTAGTAAGCTTAGATGTGTGCTTCGTAGTCCACAACACATGTGGTTGCATGCTTCAAAAGGTCTTCCAAGCAAGACTTCCTTTCCCATATCTTCTCAATTTGAAAGCACATAAAACATTGTGGCCATGCTTTCAATCTCCATAGTCAAGAGAATTTGCATCATCCTAAGAGGGAATATGCTGATCCTCCATAGAGCTTGATAGTTGCATTGGTCGGGATGAGTTCACGTTGTCCAGTCTCAATCCATATCTCATAGGTCAAGATGTTGTAATCTGAACCTTCGTTTATGAGAGTGTCAATGATGAGCCCTCGCTTGGTAGTTGACCCTAAGATATGCAGGAGGGATTAGCTCTTCATCTTCTGGGTTAGTGTTTATGGCTTGGACCTTTCAGCTATTAGGCATGGTAGACCTAGTTAGGGTACTATATGAAATCTTGCGTGTTGGATAGTCATGATACATGTGAGTGATGCTGCACTCAATGCATCTAAGGTCAACCCTTGGAAATTTATCTATCACCATCCAGTTTGCTAGCTATGGCCTAGGCTCTTATGTTGCTAGCTCTAGCAATATGTGAATGGATAGATGGGAGGGAATGTTCACTCATTTGTGTTGACTCATCAAGTTTTAGAACTTCGAGACCCATGGTCAAGTCCATTATGAGGCATGTCAACAAAGTGTAAGATTGTTAATAGCCAAATGACAAACTCTTCAACTCTTCTTGCAATGGTATTGTGTGGTTCTTGGTGTGGGTGTTCTCATTCAACTCTCTAGGCTTGTCAATTCTTCCTGGATTTTGCAACTTCATTTCTTGGAGTTCCTATCCTTCAAATTTGTCTCTCATTGGTCAATTGGTCTTGTGATCTTGCACTAAGTGCAAGTGGTGAAATTATGGGCTCAATGGTTGGTTTCTCCTCTCAATTGCTACAGTGTTGGCACTTTCTTTGAATGGGTTTCAAAATGATTCAAAGGGGGCTTAAGACTTATGGCGACTCGATCGATAATATTTTACTCATCATGCCCTTGTAATGTTTGGGATGGAGCACATGATGACGGCAGCTTGGTTGGACAATTTCCCCCCTAATGACTTGCAGTATTTCCTATATGTAGATATGAAAGTCACTATTGTGGTTGTGCACTATGATCCTAAATGAACTAAGGTAATGTCAGCCCAGTGTGTGTTGCTAAGGTTGCCTAGGTGCTATGTGCAATGTGTGCTACGTCCTTTGCAATATGACCAGGTGGTTACTTAGTTTAACAACCTCCTTTTTGAGTTCTTAAGTCATCAAGATATTTATTTCAAATGATTGACTTCAAAACCTACAAGTTATCAAGGCACTTTGCAACACTTTGATTCAAAAACTTGCAAGAGTGAGGTGTGCAAAATCAAGCTTTCTTCCTTTCCAATGCAATGTGCATGGGTGCAAGCAATTCCTCAAAGTATCACAACCATGTCATGCTAACAATATGCCAAGTAAGGATGGCACTTTGATGCAAATACGTAAAGCAAGAGGTTAAAATTTAGAATGCGAGTAAGACAAGTATGAGTGAGCCTTTAGGCATAGTATATGTGTAAGTGGGAGTGTGAGTGAGTGAGTATGAGTGAGGGATAAGTGCGGTATGAGTGTTAGTGAAGGATAAGTAAGATGTGAGTGCCATGGCATGAGTGAGTATGGATATGAGTGAGTGAGTGTGAATGAGGATGAGTGAGTGGGTATGAGTGAATGATGAGTGATGAGGGAGTGTATGAGAGAATGAGTGTGAGTGTTATCTCCTACGTTTGTGTAATGGCAGCATCTATATTAGCGAGAGTAACACTACTTAATTACACTTGGATAATTTTAAAAGCTAATCCATGTAGGAAGTATTAAAATTGGGCAATAGGTGGAATGGGAATAGAGGCTTACAATTTGCAAAACACCTCTCTTTCAATTTCTTGGTATAATCTCGAGCATTCTCATGAGGCTCTTGACATGTTACATTCAAAACATACAACCAATAGTGACTACCTCTGTTAGGAGCAAACTCTCTTTGGAAGGCCACAAAAAATAGATATATCGTAGTTATGGTTCTAGTTTTTAAGCCATGATACCACACCCTAGCTCTTTCTTTCAAAATTATATTAAAGAACATCATAAGATGTCATTTGTCCCAAATCTGACAATTAAACATTAACTTTTAAAACTCACTAATATGGAGCTTCGCGACCTCTTCTGGTAACCCATTAAAAATGGGTAGAGGGAAACCAAGGGCTAGCAAATTTGGTATTCCTATAGGTATTGCAATTGGTTGCACCATAGTAACGACCAAGTTTACTCTAGGGATCTGTATTGATGTGACTACACTCCCACTTGAAGTAGGTTGATTGTTCAAGGAAAGAAGGGTGCTAGAGCTTCCTTCTCTTCCTTACTAACTGACTGGGGTAGTAGGGTCAAGAAGACATCTCCCTCTCAAGCATATTGGATTGCTACACTTAGAAGAATACCTCCTAAGGATCTCTACTCTCCATCTAGCCCTTTTAGCTCTTTCTTGATGTTGAATCTCGACTTCACGATTTCTATCAAGATATATTGGATCAACCTCAACACTCTTTGGCATACACTAACTAACTAGGTATCTATTTAGCAAAGGTTCAAAAACTGCCACTCATTAGCAACTCTTGGAAAACGCACCACCTATCAAGACCAAAAATGGGCTCAACACTAGCTCTATCGGCTCTAGTCTGGGCTCCTACACACACTAGATACTCCCACATAGCCTCATGGCTATGAGCATCTAGATATACATGACTCTCCTAACTATTGTGTTTGTAGATATGATTTTCAAATTGTAATCCAATGAATGGCCCTTCTCAACTCCAAGCAAAGGGAGCCTCTTGCACATAAATGACTACTTTACCTCAATTCACACATACAAAGGGCATCCCCGAGCTAACTATTGTGGCCCCTATGACTCTTCTATACCCCAAGGATGGGCCCCAAGATGCACCATATTAAACATATAAACATCAAACACAGAGTTCTCTCTTTACAATCCTTTCCCAAAGATAACTATGTTATCCTACAATTAGGGAGCCTCTTTCTCTCAACGTGGGTCAACGATTTGGCATACAAGTGCCATGCATCCATCAGGAGATTTGTTGTAATACCATGCTTTATGTATATACAATGTGTTGTGCCATATTGTGCGCAAACAATTCCAATAAATACCAAAGTGATATGTGAAATCATTTTTTACATGATTTAATCTAAGGTAATGTAGTATTGCCAAGGATAGTACCAGGCTAAACCATGTTATCGTTCCTCTTTAAACTTACATAAATTACAACCTATATGCCACATAATGCAAAGAAATCAGAAATCATTCAATTGTATCGTTTTTCAAACTTTTTTTCCCCTCTTCTATTTAGGTTGTGCTTTCATGTATAGGTGTAGAGGGTTTTGTCATCAAATTTCCATGTAGCAGTAAATACACACTTTTCACACATAAATGAAAGAAGGATGAGGCTTTTCTCATGCCTAGTCTTCCTCATATACCCATGGACTCACTCCTAATTATTGATCATTTATATGCACTGAAATTATTTTTTTCCTCTCAAAAATATTTTTTCCATGATTTTTTCTTATTTTTTAATATAAATTACTGTATTGTCCTATTTTGTGATTTATATGATTCACATGGACTATGATCCATCAATTATACATTCTTATTCCATACGAGCAACATTGAGCTTATAAAAACTAACAAGACCTCTATTTTTCCTTTAAATCTTGTGTTTTAGGTTTCACTTTAGGACTAATTTTTCCATTATTTCAAAAAATTTCTACTATTTTTTTAAACATTTTCAATCCTTTTTCCACAATAGAAATGAAGGTACGACATTCTATGCAAGAAAACGACACTTTCACTAAAACCCATCCATGTGATGCATCAATTTTCGATAAATCAGAGCCGTTGATGCTACCACACAATTGTTGACGCTTCCAAACTCATCAATCAGCATGCCATCATGTCCCGGAAATCATTGCACATACCTGTTTTAGAGTCATCCTTCTCTCTCTCTCAAATGTAGACATAGAAACAAGAAATATGGAGGAGAGAGAGAAATAGGACAGAGAAAGATTGATTTTCTAACTTTCAGCATAGTACATCATTTCTCATGCTTGTTTCAACGATGGAGAGTGTGGAAAATTGAGATCTCTCTACCCATGCTACTCCTTGCAAATCAAACAGTTGCGAATGAAGAGGCGCAAAAAAATGCTCCCCCCCCCCAATTGTGAGTTTTTTGAGGTTTTTTAACCTCTTTAAGCTTCTTAATCAAGTATTTACCAAAACATTGGTTCATCGCCTACTTGTTCACACTACCAGCAAGCAGTTTGCTTAAAATCGAAGACCCAAACGAGCTCAGATTTTGAGATCTGAAAGCGTAGATGCGTTCGTGGTATCATTTTCTACTAACTTGGCCTCCTGGACGCTTTTTTCGCTTCTAGATTAGGTAGCTACTTTGTAACTCCAAAGTTGTTCCTCTTCAATGGGCCATCTAATGAACTCCAATCGACAAATGGACATTTCCAATGCAATCCAGGCCACCCACTTTTGCTTAGAGAACTCCGGTGCCTCTTGATTTTTACTGCAAATGCTCCATTTTCAACTTCAATTTTGGTGCCTAAATACACCTCTCACAAATTATAAAGAAGTGAAACAAGAGAAATTGATTATGGGATGAGAAGTGCTATTGCCCAAAATCATTTCAAAATTTAGATAAATCTTGACTACTTTTTTATCCAAACTAAAATCCCTAATTACATGGAATTTGGAGCATTTGAATCCATAACTACATGGAATTTCGAGCTAGAAACAAAGGAGGATTGTTTTGCTTGAATGCATGCCTTGCAACTTTTATTTGGGACATCACTCCAAATTTCAAAGGGGACCACCATTTCAAAGGATGGAGATTGTCGTAGAGCCATGCAAAGCAGTTGTGAGAGGAATCGATTGTAGACCCAATGAAACACACATAGCCACCTCAACCAATCTATGGTATGTTGACACAAAGGAGGATAGTTACCATGGTCCAAATATTCAAACTTTATAATGTCATCTCAAAAGGATTTATGGATCTAAAGATATTAAACTATTTGGGAGAATTGCCTATGACCACTTCTAAAAGTTGGATCACCAACAGAAAATGAAAAACAACATTCTAATAAAAGAGAGTGTGACCATTTAACTATTTTATGATCAATTTATCATGATTTAAAGAGGAGAGAATGCCCTTACATGGCCCCTTTGTGAGTCGAATTTTTCCCTTATGTATTGCTCATGCTAACCTAAAAACTAAGTTGATAGCTAAATCTTTAAGTTTTAAATTCTAACGATAGCAACTATTAATAGGTCTTAAAATAAAACTACTATAATAGCTTTCAATATCTATGCTAGTAGATGTGCTAATAATTCTAGTTAATTTAAATCTTTAAGTCCTAAATTCAAAACTCGTGATAATAGTTCTTAATTGACTAGATGTTGCCAACAACTTCCTAATGTATGCTAATATCTAATATTTGTACAAATAGCTGTGCTAATAGCTAGTATTGATTAATTGTCTAAGTATGAAACTGTAATTATGTAATAATATATGATAATTGATCTTGATAACTAATAACTATGCTATAATTCTTTACCTCAATGGCCTTCTCATTTATAAAGTGCATCTCTAAGAAGATTACAAGCTTCATTAGGCAAGTTGTGGGGTGTGATTACAAGCTTCATTAGGCAAGGTTCCTATGACGTCTTTCGATTGTGTTTGCAAGGCAAGAAACCTATGTTTTTCAAGCATCTTAATGATTTTTGGCAAACAACACAATTTGATGAATACAATATCTTGCTTATCAATGATAGCATTTACAAGTGCTTTGCTAATTCATTTTGTATTTCTTGTATTATATCTTAATGAAATTTCTCTAATACCAAACTGATATAATTGATGGGTGACAGCTCTATCCAGTCATGCGCTCCAATGAGCATCATTAGTGATCTAGACAAACGTTGGGTGGAGAAAAATGAATAAAGAAGTAAGTTTTAAATATGGATAATTGTATCCAAAGTGATCAAGACCCATGATTGTAATTCATAATATTTTAGTTTATGTAAATATCCACTTTTTGTTGATGGAGATTTGATTGGCATGATTGATTCATGAGGCTTCTTGAAAAGGTTTATTGTCGACCTTCCTCTATGTCGAGCAACAATGGACCCAAACCTAGGTGTATTGCTTATCAATGCTAGTAGGTTGGCCTACCTAAATACCAACTTAAAGCACATCTGCTAGATGAAAGAGCTAAAGTTAATCTAGTTATTCTTGTTTGAGGAAGCAAGAATTAACCCCACCTTGCTCATTGATGGCCATTCCACCCAATGAAACAGCTACATCTACAATTCTATTATTAAAGTTATTCCTCCCAATAGGATAATTGTTTTAGGAAGAACTAGGTGGGATAACAATACAAAAAGGGAGCCTCCTGGAATACATGGTCAATATAGAATCCTTGATATTTTCAATGAATCGCCAACTTACCACATGATTAATATTGTAGAGTTCCATGGATAACTCTTTGTACTTGATTCATTACAATAACGCATAGAGCTTACTCTTGTATCCATTTGAAATCGTATAAATGAGTGTCCATCTCTCTTTACTTGCTTAATATTTTATATGCCCAATTATTGTAATGTGTGATTCTTTAAAAAGTCAATTGTTGATACATCAAGTCTTGCTACCTACTACAAACACTCTCATCTGCACAGAAAAAAAAACCTCCTAAAATAGGTTGATCCTAAAATTGATTGAAAGGAAAGAAAGTCAAAATATATGTTGAAGTCTAGATGGAGACTATGGAGAACTATTTCAAAGCAGTAGGAACTAGTGTAGCTATTTAGTTTTTGAAGCTTCCTTGACCTAGAAACAAATCAAATTGACCATAAGGGGAAGATATCTGATGCCCTCTTATCAATCCATCAAAATAAATTAGTTCTTGAACCTCAAGCAACAAGGACTTACCACTAAAGCATATGCTTCATACTTTGTAACTCTTCAGAAGTATGCACTACTAAAATTTATTTCATAACAAGTATCATGATTTTATCAAGGCCTCAATTTGCAAATTGGATGCCCAATTGGAAGCAATAAGTCCAATTGACTTGGACCGATGCCTTGCTATGGGCCAAATCCTTGATTATGGTAACCAGTAGGAATGCATGTTTTAAGTCATTCTCCTCTCCAAGTAAGGGTGACTATTCAGTTTTCTTCAAAAGAAACCATTAGAATTAAGCAAATGGAAATTGAAAGCAATCCCAAAATAACTATTCCAACACCCTCAACAACCACAACAATAGGGAGAAGAAATGTTTCCAATGTAATGAGTCATGCCACTTCTGCACTCAGTACCCTAACAAAGGTGGCAACACCTACACCAATGGCCAAAAAAGGACCCATAGTCGAAAGGAATTTTGGATAATTCAAACTATGGTAATGGAAAATGCAACATAGCAAGAGCTCAAGAATATGCCCATGATGAAGAAGTTGATTCCTCCTGGTGCCCAAATCGGATAATGTATGCGCGCCTAGTGAACGCCAAAAGGTCCCCAAGAACAAAGAACTCTACAAAAGCTCATAAAGCAAGAAAAAATATTTGCACGACATGAGACAAAAAGACAAATTGGATACAATCTCCCCCCATGCCTTGTGTGACCGCTTCACAAGGCATGTATTTATAAATGTATCAATCTCCAAGCTCAAAAATAGCCCAATTTACAATTAGTATGCTTTTGGCTTTTGTGTTTGCTTTTGCTCAAATAAAGAATAAAGTGTTTGGACATCCAAAAAGTTGGGTTGTGCCCAAATACAATGTCCAATAATGAAATATTTAAACCGAGCGCCTATGTCCATACAAAATAATAAATATTTATCAAGCACTTTAATAAATAAGCACGCATATATAAATATTGACATCACACCTTTAGTGATAAGACTCGTGTCCATCAAAAATAATAATTCTTCTAGGTAATCTAAATACACGTCATCACCCAATGCTTTCCAACGCCACCGTTGTCTGCTCTACACATCAACTGAAGCATTCACAATTGTTAGAAAATAATAAGATAAAACCCACAAAAGTGAATACCTAGCAATCTTCCGCTACTAAATAAATAAATAGGTTGGAACTCTGTCCTAACCTTAATTTAATACGAGTGTACTCTAAACTCATAAACATCCATTAATTTAAGTATATATTTTGCAAAATCATTGCTATGGAATCACCCACGAGCACATTAAATTAATCCGATACCCAAAAAGGGCAAGCGTCCCCATCAAACTCTCGCACAAGGAATCCACCTTGTGTAGGAGCCCCAAAAAATACATATAGTTTTACGAAATCCATTGAAAAACCTCGCAGAATCCACCGTGGAATATGCCTCCTCGCATCATACCCCCGAGGTGGGATAGCAATTGTCCTCAATTGCTATTAGCTCAATGTGAAGCAAGCAATGAGGGATAAGAACTTAGGTCGCAGACATATATCCATTGGGCTTTTTCAACAAGATGATTTTTAAACTTAACCAAATATCTAGAATATCTATTGCCAATTCTAGTAGTCATAAAGTTAGTATCTAGAATAGATTCAAGTTCAAGAATTTCAATTTCTTCTTCTAACAAAGGAGGATTTTCATAGACATGGTGGACAAGTAATTGGCCTCTAAAAGGTCGTAACAAACTTATGTGAAAAATATTATGTATCTTCCAATGTTTGGATAGTTCTAAATTAAATGCATTGTCATTGATCTTGTGAATTATTTTGAAAGATACATAAAATCTAGGTGCTAACTTAACAATAGAGTGTTTCTCAACACTTTGCAATCTTCTCTTTTCAATGCATAACCAAACATAATCATCAACATTGAAACTCGTGGCTTTTCTTTTTTTGTTAGCTTGCTTAGTGTATGATTGTTGGGCTTTCGCAATCATATATTTAACTTCAACAAAAATAGTAGCATGCGTATTGGCAATATCATCAGTAGCTTTAACTTTATCGACATTGATGTAATAGGTGTAGGTAATCTGTGTCCATAAATGATTTCAAAATGTGCTTTATGTATAGCTGTGTGTGGCGTATTATTGTATGCAAATTAAAGTAGATACAAGTGTGTATCCCGTGTTTATGATTTTGAAATTGTGTATGCACACAAGAGATCTAGAATTGTATTGTTAGTAGCTTATGTTTGCCCATTGATTTCAAGATGGAATGCAGATGAGAAATCAATCTTAGTATCCAAATTAGTAAACAAAGTAATCCAAAAATTATTACGAAATCTAGAATCATGATCAGAAATAATAATTTTTGGCAAACCATGATTAGTGAAACTGTCTTCAAAAACAATTGTGCACCTTCAGATGCAGTTAATATTTTCTTGCATGGTAAAAAATATGCTTGTTTGCTAAATCGATTTACTATAGTCCAAATCATATCATGATTAGCTTATGAATTAGACAAATCAGTTATAAAATCCATTGAAATATGTTTCCATGGTCGTTCAAGAATTGGCAAAAGGCATTAACAAACCATATTGCTTACCATGGTGTCGGTTGACTCTTTGACAAATTAAACACTCAAAAACAAAGTTAAAAACATCAGATTCCATTTATGGCCAATAAAAATCTTCAACCGATATTTTTAAAGTGAAAATAATACCTATATGGCCTTGATATAGAGGACAATGAATTTCGCGCATAGTTAACGCCGAAAGGTCCCCAAAAACAAAGAACTCTACAAAAGCTCATAAAGCAAGAAGAAAGGTTTGCACGACATGAAACAAAAAGACAAATTGGATACAATCTCTCCCCATGCCTTGTGTGAGCGCTTCACAAGGCATGTAGTTATAAATTTATTAATTTTTAAGCTCAAAAATAGCCCAATCTACAATTAACATGCTTTTGGCTTTTGTGTTTGCTTTTGTATAAATAAAGAATAAAGTGTTTGGACATCCAAAAAGTCGGACTATGTCCAAATACAATATCCAATAATGAAATATTTAAACCAAGTGCCTATACGCATACAAAATAATAAATGTTTATCAAGCGCACCTAAATAAATATTGACGTCACGTCTTTAGTAATAAGACGCGCATCCATCAAAAATAATAATTCATCTAGGTAATCTGAATATACATCATCACCCGGTGCTTCCCAATGTCACCGTTGCCTACTCTATACATCAACTGAAGCATTCATAATTGTTAGAAGATAATAAGATAAAACCCACAAAAGTGAATACCTAACAGTCTTTGGCTACTAAATAAATAAATAGATTGAAACTATATCCTAATCTTAATTTAATACAAGTGCACTCCAAACTCATAAACGTCCATTAGTTTAAATATTTTGCGAAATCACTCGTTGTGGAATCACCCACGTGCACATTAAATTAATCTAACGTCCAAAAGGGACAGGTGTCCCCGTCAACTTCTCGCACAAGAAATCCACCTTGTGTACGAGCCACAGCAAATACATATAATTTTACGGAATCCACTGAAAAACCTCACAAAATCCACCTTGAAATATGCCTCTAGTTTTACGAAATCCACTGTGGAATATACCTCCTAGCATCACCTCCCTTCAAAATCAAGTTGAAAGAGGTACCTACATGCTACAATGGACAATCAAGGTATGAATCACCAATTCTTTGTTATTGAATTCTTCCCACTTACATCTTTTTCAATTCGTTGGCTATGGAGGTACTCATTTATTTACTTCTCCCAAATGTGCTAGGAGACTTAAATTGAAAATGGAAGAAACATGAAAATTTCTAGTAAAACTAATCAATGGAAAGTGTTCTTAACTCAAGTCATGAAGTATCTAGAATTTCAATTAGCAAAAGAACCTACAAAAACATACTTTAGCATCATTCCCTTGGAAGTCTATGATTGCCTCTTGAGAATGGATTGGCTTGTCCCTAGATGTGACTAGTCAAGTTACCTTACAAGATCTCCATGGTGACCCAGTCCAAACACATGTAAGCCAAGAAAGCCGAAAAACTAGCTAGATAAAGTAATCAAGATCATCAAAAAGGGATCAAAAAAGGAATTTCAATTTATTTAATAAAGCTTAATAAGATAGTTCACCTACTAAAAATGATGAGCCTTCATGGATGGAGTACATTGATGTCTTTCAAGAGAGCTAATTGAGCTCCCACCATCTAATGGGTGCATATGTTAATTTTTATCGCATTCGGATAAAAGATTATGGCTTTATAATCACACAATGAACCATGTGTCTGGCATTGTATTTAGCCAAAAAAAGAGTTTTAAATGTTTAAAAGTTTAATATTCTTTACATATGCTAGCAATTCTCCATGAGGTGCTCCTTCCTCTTTCAAAAGAAAAAAGATGGATTACTTAGACCTTGCAACGACTACAAAGGTCCAAACTAAGTTACCAAAAAGAATGAATAACCAATCCCTAAGATCAATGAACTTTTGAACCATCTCCAAGGTGCAAAGGCCTTCTCTAAGATTAGGATACTACCAAATCACTATCAAAGAAGAGTTATTTCAAAGATAGCCCTAACACTAGATATGGGCATTATGAATTCAATCTTATATTTTGGTCTAACTAATGCTTCAACAGACTTCAATAGATTGGTGCAAGATATTTTCAAACCATATATTGATGAATTCGTGTCTGTATTCTTTGATGAAAGTTTGACCTACTCAAAAACATGAAGAATACCCTACCCATCTTGGGATTATCCTAGATATACTTCGGGCAAACAAGCATTGTGCCAAAAAGAGCTAGTGTATCTTCTTCAAGAAGAAAATTAAGTATTTGGGCCGTATAGTTTCAGAAGAAGGGGATGTTCTACTATATGTGGGTTTCCAGAAGCTTCCAACGTTGCTCTATGATGTTGTGTATGGTAATTGCCCTAGACTCCAATGAATTACTTCTTCTAGCCAAGACCAACTAAGCATGGCTGGTTATTGTCTATCTAGCCAAGACCAACCAATCTTCTAGCCAAGGTCAACCAAGCAAGGCTAGCTATTGTCTATCGTTTAGACATCATTAATATCTTTCATTTTAAAATGTTTTGCTTCCCTCTATGCTTGATCTATCTAGCCTAGGCCAACCACGCATGACTACTTATTGTCCATCAACCCAATACCAACTAATCTATCTAGCCAAGGCCAACCAAGCATGACTAGTTATTAACATGTCAAATGCATTAACCTCTTATTAATAACAGGGCTCGGTAAGAATTTTCGTCAGGGTTTGTTATCTATAGAGGAAGGTTTATCATCCTGTCCAGCATAGAACTATCCCAGAACATCTTGGCACATTGGTAGAACATCAAACTCTTTGTAACGTCCTATCAGCATGAGAGCATAAACACACACATCAAACAAGCTTTCAAATTCCATTGTAAAGTTGGCTCAAATTTATCCAGCTTGGCTTGCAGCCTGAGTGTGAAGGCAAGTCTGCATTGTTTGTTATATTGGATTGCATTGGAGGCTTACAAGAAACCCATCAAAAAATAAAGGTTTCTGTGTACTGACCAAGCAGGCTGGTTTTTCATCATAGCAAAGATATGGAGGGTCTTCCCAGAGAGTCCATTCTACAGCTTCAGACAGTCCTAATGGTGGTCTTCTTTACTTCATCTGCATCAAGTCCATTACTGACTGGAACCGATGCTGTATCTCTGTGCTGATCAAGGATTGGGGATAAAGCTACAACTTTAAGGCCTTGATCTGTGACTTCATCTTCATCTCCAGGTAACCCTGGCTGCAAGAAGTCACTTTCTGGGAGTACTGGCAAACATGAGAACTGTGTTGGAAGGATGGATCCAGTCAAAGGTATCAGAGTTTTGCCGGGGTTAGAGAGGGCAGAAACACTAGCTAAGAAAAAAGGAGGTGCTACAGGGTAGGGAAGCAAAGGGCGTAAAGGCCGCAATGGGCGACGGATCTTCTCGATTCTTCTATTGGGTCTTGATTGATATGCAATGCCATAAGATTGCTCAGTTCCTAGAAGCCTTGTGGCTGGTACAATGCCATCAGACTGCTCAGTCCCTATGAAGCTCGAGAAAGGTGCAATGTCATTGGACTTAGAAATGGGGACTGACAAACTTGGCTCAAAAATTGCACCCCGCAACACTGTTTGAGACTCTCCCACATGAACAGTGAGAAGATACCCTGCATCAAAACAACCATCCAGAATGCCATGAACTTGTTGGCCAACCAATGTGCTATCAACGGTTGGCCAAGTCACATTTCGACTAGGTTTCCTGCCTCTCCCATCTGGTTTTTGGGCCACCGTGTTCTTTTCCCCCAAAGGTACCAACGGAAGATTCTTCCGAGGACGACCTCTCTTGCGCTTGGGTGATATCACAGTAACTGTAACATCAGGTCTTTCTGCACTCATCTTCAGCACCAAACTCTGTCCAGAAAAAGAAAACACCAAGCTGAATGTTTGATAAACAAAATAACCAATCATACCAAAGACACAGCCGGCACATTAAACTGGCTGTCATTCAATTTTCTATTACCTTCTTGCGCACAGTTTTTGAGCAGCCTAGTTCTTGCAAGTGAACAGCATAACATTTCAACCAAGCAATTATCACACCCACTCCAAGCTTCACAATTATGCCTTGTTTTAAAGACTAGTCAAAAGTTCACAATCCGTTCTATTAGGACAAAAAATAGAACTCAAAGGAAGGATAAAGCCCCATTGTGCAAATCACATGTGACTGGTCATGTGTGTTTATTGCCATACACAATTTAACATTGTTTGCTTGCACAATGAAGTTTAAAACTAACCAGGAACATTTGTCTGAAGAGTTACGTGTGCCTCAATATTTGTAGAGGAGTCAAGCTGTGATTGGCAAACAAAAATAGAAACTTGGAAGATGTCCCCACAGGTTTCTCTCTCCTGCGTTGGGTGTAAAATTAACAAGCGAAATCCATGACAGTCAACACAACAAAAAACATAATTTTTTCTGTTTTGTGAAACCACTGTTCTATTAGGTCACTAATGTACCCTTAGCTGAATACAATGTCCGAATAGTGGGAAAACCCATGCAATTCCTATCACTCAGTGACCTGTAGCTGAAAGAAAGCATGTAGAGATTGTTGTGGAGAACATCAAAGAGAGATTTAAGGGTCAATGGAAGAGCTTTTCCAGACGTGAAAAATTCAGACTAGTTAAGAGTGGCTAAACCTCTTGTACGCTCAAAATATGTATGAAACCTTGAGAGCCTACTCAAGGACTTCAAATTTTCTTGCCAAAGATCAAGTATACTGTCGTTCTAAAAGACAATGAGATGCAGCCTAGAGCCAACACATATGTGCCAGTAGCTCTAAAGCATCCACGCATATAAGAGATGTAGCAAAAATCTTTTTTTTCCTCAAGATCTGACCAACACTAGAAAGACACTGCATAGGCATCTCGATGGAAGGTGAGAAGGATCGAAGCTTGCACGTGAGAGCTATGGTGGGAAAGCAAAAGCAAGAAAGAGAGACAACAAATGGAAACTCCAACAACCACAATGTGTGGCCGGGCCTTCCTTTATTCAAACTATCACTAAAAGAATAAAGAATAAGTGACTGTGACGAGCGCCCGCCACTTGCAATGTGCAGTGGCAAGTACTGTCAATGTAGTAATACACAGGCGACTAGGCAAAGGCGCCTTTACCCCCAACAACCTCCCACTTAAAGGCGAATCTGCCCCAATGAAAGAAAAAAGAAAAGACAGTACAACATGTGCACATGTACAATAGGATGAGAAAAAATACATCATCTCATCCAACGCCCATCAATCTCCTGAGGAAGGCAAAGCGCTCGGTAGTGAGGCTTTTCGTGAGCAAGTCTGCAAGATTTTGCTCAATCGAAATCTTGCAAGGTCAACAGACTTGTCCTCAATGACCTCGCGAATGAAGTGATGCTTCACCTCAATATGTTTCGTCTTTGCATGAAAGACCGAATTCTTGGCCAACTAAATGGCACTCATAAAAACCGAATACAATGTAGGCATAGCATCTGTCATACCAAGGTTTGCAATCAAACAGCCTAACCAGATAGCCTCCTTGCAAGCCTCTGTGGCTGCAATATACTCGGCCTCTGTAGTAGAAAGGACCATAGACTTCTGCGCTCTGGACATCCAAGAGTAGCCCCTCCAGCATAAGTGAACACATAGCCAAAAGTGCGACTTCCTACTATTTGCATGTCCTGCATAATCAGAGTCAGTGTACCCTACCACTCCTGTATCCTGGCTGCCATAACAAAGACACGTATCTGCTGTGCCTTTCAAGTACCTCATAATAGCCTTCACGACATCCCAATGTTTCTTGCCAAGAGTAGCCATATAACGTACCACAACCCCAACTGCAAAAGCAATATCTGGACGAGTGGCTATCATGGCGTACATAAGACTGTCCACGACTGATGCATAGGAAATCTTGGCCATCTCAGCTCTCTGCTCATCTATCTGTGGACAATCGGCCTGTGAAACCTTCATATGAGAAGGTAATGCATAACCAATAGACTTAACATCCTGCATGCGGAAGCGCTCAAGAACTTTATGTACGTACTCTCTCTGTGACAAATAGAGGAGTCCCTGAGATCTATCGCACGTGATGCATATACAAAGTATATGAGAGGCATGTCCCAGATCTTTCATCTTAAAGCTCTTCTTGAGCTGAGCCTTAAGAGCATCGAGCTCCTCATGAGCATATACCAAGTATATGAGGCATGTCCCAGATCTTTCATCTTAAAGCTCTACTTGAGCTGAGCCTTAAGAGCATCGAGCTCCTCATGAGCTGTCCCTGCTAAAAGTATGTCATCCACATAGAGTACCAAAATCAGTAAAGAACTGTCACGAGCTTTCTTTGTGTACAAGTACGGATCCATAGCACTGCAACTGTAGCCCTGTGACTGCATGAATGCATCAAACTTATGGTACCATTCTCCAGGTGCCTGCTTCAAACCATATAGACTCTTCTTTAGCTTGCACACTAGGTATTCCATACCAGGGTCTACAAAGCCTGTCTGCAAAACCCTTAGGCTTCTCCATGTAAATCTCATCATGCAAGTTCCCATGTAAAAAAGCCGTATTGACATCCATCTGGTACAAGTCCAGGTCAAGCTGTGCAATTAAGACCAAGACTAAGCGTAGAGTGGTCATCTTGACCACAAGAGAAAAGACTTCATCAAAGTCAACACCATGCTCCTGCTTAAAACCCTTAACAACCAATCGAGCCTTATATGCCCGCTTGGGGTGTCCAAGGGTACTTTTCAGCTTATACACCCACTTGCATGGCAAAGCCTTCTTAACCTGAGGCAAGGAAACCAAATCCCAAGTCTCATTCTTATGCAATGAGTCAAGCTCAAACCGCATAGCCCTCTCCCAAGAGTAACAATCACCCTTTTAGCCAATCATTTCCTGGACAGTCAGTGCCACGTCAGCACAGTACGACAGAGGAGGTGCCACATCAGCAGTGCAGTCAAGCTGCACAATCGGCCAGTTTTTTGCTATCAGCTGCATTTAATGCAACCAACCTGATGCTGTTATTTATTATTTCTTGGCTATTTATAGCTAGTTCTTGTGGCACACTTGATTAATCATTCTTCAATGATTTCAAATTCTGATCTTGAAGATGGAGATCGAGGTCATCAAGTCGAAGACATACGCAGATACTTCCTCTATCCCCTTGTGTATTTCTGCACTCTTATACAACATACTACATTGCAGATTTTCTGCGTTTACATTGTCTCCTTTTCTCTCTCTCTCTCTCTTCTCTCTGAGTTCACTCTCTCTCAGTCTTTGTCCTACGCTTCCGCATCGTTGCACTTTGACATGGTATCAGTGCGGTGAAGATGGACTAACTGACGGCTGAACCTATCTGAAGAGAAGATTTCAGCACGACACAAGGCTGCGTTTCCAAGTTTCGAGGGCGAGCGGGAGGGCTGCGCATCGGATCAAGGTTGAAGCGAGCGTGGGCGTGCACGAAAGGAGTCTAATCAGTGAATTTGGTGCAGGTTATTGCTGTTCGAAGGGGAGAAAGGCTGTGTTTAAGGCCTTCCATTGCAGATTTTACCGTTTCATCACCTCCAGCGGGCGAAGAAGGTTTGGGCAGTGAAGGAATCAGTCCTAGAAGGCTGCATTTTCACAGTCAAAGGGGGCTGCTTTTTGCATTTGTGCAGGTATTGCAGATTAACATGTCTACAGAGATTGATTTGGAGTTCCAGGCGATCATGGACAAGAAGGTGCCTGTCCTACCAGCTCTTCCAACGGATCAAAAGCTTGATGGTGATAATTACCGCATCTTGCGGGTTGATGTTGGCCATTTTAGAGTCTTATGATTTGGCGGAACTAGTGATGGAGGAGATTAACAAGCCCTCAGTGAGGGATAAGTCCAAACTCTCTTCCAATGCTCGTGCAGAGTTGACCAAGGCCCAGTCTCATTGGGACAAACTGAATGCCAAGATTCGATCTTTTTTGTTTGTGTCTTGCACCACAGCCGTGATAGCTCACATCGAGCACTTGACAGTGGCTCGTGAGATATGGCTAGAGCTCGACCAGATGTACAACCGGATGACCCTAATGAAGAGGGTTTACTTGAAGGTGTAGATGCGGACCTTGTCCGTGAATAAGTCTTCTTCGCTTCGGGAACACATCAACAAGCTTCGGCAACTTCAGATGCAGGTTCAAAATGCGAGAAAGCCTATTTCCTCCGAAGACATAGCGATCACTTCATTATCCGAGTTGCTACCACGATTCGGTACTTTTTATTCCGCTCTTATTGCTTCAAGGCGGGGAGTCGACTCTTCGGTGAAAAGAGTTGGTTCCTATGGTCTTGGACTAGGAGGAACAATTGAAGGGACAGAATGCTTCCAAATCAGAGGCATTGGTTGGTCAAGCCTCTCAAAAGAAGAGAAATGACCAAAAGAATAAGAAGGAGGACAACAAATCCAAGAAGGACAAGGAGAAGGAATCAACTTGCCATATTTGTGAAAAGACCAATCATTGGAAGAAGGATTGTCCCGACAGAGACAATAAGGATACCAAGACGAAGGACATGAAGGACTATGGAGAGCGGTGGCTACACCCTCATCAACTGTTTTTCTACACTTAGCAGTCATTGAGGACTCTACACCGACAACTTCTGATGTTGCGATGACAACTCCCTAGGCTCGAGAGTGGATTGTGGACAGTGGTGCCTCACGGCACATGACTCCTTCCGTTGGTGTTGCCCATTTGCGACCTTTGCATGGGCAGATTCTCATTCGAGACAACTCTTTTGTGTCTATTGCTGCACGGGGTGAGATCCAGCTTACTCCAGATGGACGTGGTGGTACCCACACCTCTGAGATGTTGCATGTGCCAGGATTTGGGTATCATTTACTTTCGGTTCATAAGATGTAAGCTCTTAGCCTCTTGGTGGAGTTTGGCAGTAATATTGTTCGAGTCCTTGATCGTGGATTAAGGAAGATTCTCTCTATAGGGTATGAGGAGAATGGAGTCTAAAAATTAAAGTATTCTTCAGCTCTTACTTCTCTTCTTCTTACTTCTCAGACACAATCCAAGCTATGGCATACTCGGTTTGGCCACCTAAACTACAAGTATCTTCGGAAGGCGTCGCGAGGGTCCTTTGTCCGAGGCTTGCCGAACATAGTGGTGAGCCATGTGTCTCCTGCATTTGTGGGAAACTACATTGGGATGCAATTCCCTACAAAGCTTCTAGGCGGTCTACTTCACCCATGAAGCTTGTATCTACGGATCTTTGTGGCCCGATGAGGACCAAGTCATTGAAGGGGAGCTTATACTTCATGTTGATCGTAGATAACTATAGCAGGATGACTTGGGCCTATTTATTGACTTTGAAGTCGGAGGTTTTCTCTCATTCCAAGGATTGGCTTCTTTTTTAGGAGAACCGTTCTGGCCGGCGACTGAAAATCTTGCGTTCATGCAAGGGAGGTGAATTTATGTCTAATGAGTTTGCTCGTTTTTGTGCAGATAGGGGGGATTCACCAGGTGTCTGCTAACACCAACACTCCCCAAGAGAATGGCATTTTGGAGCAGAAGAACCGAAGTGTGATCGAGATGGTACGCACCATGATGAAGCACCGACAGACATCTCAGTTTCTGTGGGCCGAGGCACTAGCTACCGCAGTTCACATCCTTAATCGATCTCCCACTTCGGCCGTTGACAGGATGATACTTTTTGAGGCTTACTTCGAGAGTAAGCCTGATGTCTCTTATTTCAGAATCTTTGGATATGACGCTTATGTGCACATTCCGAAGACACAGTGTGATAAGTTAAAGGCGGCTTCCCGACGACAAGTTTTTGTTGGCTATAGCTTCCAATCCCAAGGTTATTGTTTGTTTGATCCTGTTAAGCGGGATGTCTACACGAGCTGAGATGTGCGGTGCATGGAAGTACCGGCCACTGAGGGGGGTGAGGAGCACCCCGTCCTTGGAGATCCAAGGGAGAGTTGGGCTCGCAAGACAGTTTCTTTGGAGCCAGAGCCTCTTGATGGAGATTCTTCTTCGGATTCAGAGTCTTCTCTTCCACCGATCAACCCCGAGGAGCTTCCGCCGGTGAATGTTCCTAAGCCTTCCGCAGATGGAGAGCGATGGTCCTCCTCGTTGGGCCTGTAACACCCTCCGAGATTTAGGGATTAAGGGGATCCCTGAGGAATGGAAACCGCAGGATGGACCAACCACGGAGGTCACAGAAAAACTAGGCACATTCTTCGGAGCTTGTTTGCTCCAACTATTGTTTACTGACCCATGTTATGCAGGATCGAGAGTCCACTTCAATAAAGGAGGCTTTGCAATCTGATCATTGGCGGAAGGCCATGAAAGCCGAGTTGGAGGCTACTGAGAGGAATGGCACTTGGTCTCTTATGCTTTTTGTTTTTGTTTTTGTTTTTTGAGCCGGGTGCTTAATCAAACTCAAAGGCGGAACCCTATGCCACTAGCTTATGATTTCGCTACTTTCTTCAGAACCAAGGCCCTTGGAAGACTCCTCCCAATGGGCGAAGCGTGGGTAGGCACCTAGCATCCCGGTTCAAGGGCCCAAGTAGTGCTGGACTCTCACCAACTAAAACCGCCGAACCCAACGGCTTCCCTCAAAGGGATACCATACCCCAAGGTCGGGCGTCGGCTCAAAGGTGGTGTCCCGTCGCACTCTTGTGCCTCGTCCCTCTCACAAAAAGGTGATTGGTGTCAAGTGGGTCTTGAAGACCAAGTACCTTAGCGATGGTTCTTTGGACAAGCCCAAGGCTCGCCTTGTTGCTAAAGGTTTTGCTCAACGCCCAGGCATTGATTTCCATGATACTTTTGCCCCCACTGCTCGTATGGCGACTATTCGAGCTTTCTTACCTTGGTTGGCCATAGGAGATGGCTTGTTTATCAGTTGGATGTGAAGTCAGCCTTTCTGAATGGTGACTTGCAGAAGGAGATCTATGTTGAGCAGCCTCCTAACTTTGGATCCTCGGATGGGAAAGTTTACAGGTTGAAGAAGGCCTTGTATGGCCTCAAGCAAGCTCCGCGTGCATGGAACAAGAAGATTGACTCGTTTCTTCAAACGAAGTTGGGATATCGACGCTCCAAGGCCGATCCGTAGCTTTATGCGCACACTTCTAAGGTTGGTCGTGTGTTGTTTGTGTTGTATGTTGATGATTTGATTTTGACAAGGGATCATGCACAGAAGGTCCGAGATACCAAGACATCTTTACATCAAGCATTCGAGATGACAGATTTGGGGATTCTTCATTTCTTCTTAGGTCACGAGATTTATCAGTATCAGAGGGGAATTTTCATCTCTCAGCAGAGGTACATTCAGTAACTCTTGGTGGCTTTTGAGATGGAGACTTGTCGGCCCATTACTACTCCTATGGATCCGAATTGGAAGGCCACTTCACACTTAGACTCTCCCGTGATGCATGCTTCACGCTACCGTTAGTTGATTAGATCCTTGATTTGGCTTCTCAACACTCGTGTTGATCTTTGTTTTGCTGTGGGTCTTTTCGCAGGGTTCATGATGAAACCCAAACAGGTGCATTGGCAAGCCACCCTGAGGATTCTTCGATATTTGAGGAAAATCTCTGACTTAGGGATTTTTTATCCCACAAGTACAGATGCTTCAGATCTGGTTCTTGCAGGTTGTAGTGACTCGAATTGGGCTGGCGATGTGGACCACCGACGATCTACTACAAACTATTGTTTTATCTTAGGTACAGGTGTTATCTCTTGGAGTAGCAAGAAGCAGCCCACGTTAGCCCTTTCTTCTATTAAGGCAGAGTATCGGGCTGCGTCTTCCACCACATGTGAGGTAGTGTGGCTTCGGAGATTGTTAAAGAAGCTTAGCTGCCCCCAAACTCGACCTAATCTTCTGCGGTGCGACAATGAGAGTTGCATTGCCTTGGTATGGAATCAAGTATTCCATGCTCGGATGAAGCACATTGAGATCCAGTATCACTTCATTCGAGAGAAACTTCTGGATGGGACCATTGATGTGGAGTATTGCAAGACGGAGGATAATCTTGCCAATTTGTTTACGAAGATGCTTCCCCAAGCTCTTCTTTGACAGCATTCCAGATCCCTCAATCTTTTCACCCGTCCAAGATCTGAGAGGGGATGTTAGTCAGTTATTTCCTGGACAATCAGTGCCACGTCAATACAGTACGACAGAGAAGGTGCCACTTCAACAGTGCAATCGGACTGCACAATCGGCCTGTTTTCTACTGTCGGTTGTATTTAATGCAGCCGACCTGATGCTGTTATTTATTATTTCTTGGCTATTTACAGCCAATTCTTGTGGCACACTTGATTAATCATTCTTCAATGATTTCAGATTCTGATACTACACACGCAGATTCTTATACAGCATACTACACACACAGATTTTCTACGTTTACACTGTCTCCTTTTCTCTCTCTCTCTCCTCTCTGTGTTCACTCTCTCTTAGTCTTTGTCCTACGCTTCCGCATTGCTGCACTTTGACACACCCCTACGCATAGCCTTATCATAAGTAAGAGGCTCTCCTGCATCTGTAACCAGTACATAATCTACAGAGAGCGCAGACGGTCAAGAGGTCATCTATCTCTAGTAGAACACCTCAAGCCAGGCTCTGTTGCCTGACCAATATCCTATCTAGCATCAACATGTCTAACATCTGGGCTATGAGCATCAAGTGATGCTGCGCAGTGTCTAGCTAGCCGTGGAGCGGGCTGAACAGGAGTAGGTGGCTCCTCCCGAAAGATAACTCTGCATATCTCAATCACTTTCTCAGGCTGCATATGCATTTTGTCCTCATGAAAGATGACATCATGGCTGCACTTTCCGCGTCTCCGAATCCCGTAGACGGTAACCCATCTCTCTTGCATCTCCATAGCCAATGAAAATGCATTTAATACTCTTAGGATCCAGCTTATTGCGTTTATCCTTGGGAATATGGCAGAATGCCTCATAGCCAAAGACATGCAAATAATCATAAGAGGAGGGCTTGCCTACCCATACCTCCTCTGCAACCTGAAAGTCTATACCATTGCTAGGCGACCTGTTAATGAGATGCACTGCAATAGTAACTGCCTCAACCCAAAAGTGGTGCGGTAAGCCAGTCTGGCTAAGCATGCTACGGACCCTTTTCTGAATGGTCCTATTCATGCGTTCAACCATACCATTTTGGGTTGGGATGTAAGGGGCGGTCAACTGACGCTTAATACCCTACTCATCACAAAACTGCTCAAAAGCACGTAATATATACTCGCCCCCATTATCTGACCTTAGACATTTGAGCATTTTTCCAAACTAGTTCTCTGCCAATGCAAGCCAACGCTGAAAAGTGTCTAAGACATCGGATTTTCTCTTTATGGGATAAGCCTAAACCTTACGTGAGTAATCATCTATCAAAGTAACAAAGTATTTTACCCCCCTAACAGGGCGTAGGTCCACATACATCTGAGTGCACAAGAGCCAAGGGCTCACCCATGCATTTCTTACCAGACTTTTTATGTGTATTTCTAGTCTGCCTGCCATACAAACAATTATCACAAGAATCAAAATGCGAAGAGTCAAAAGGCGAAAGATACTGCAAAGCACGAAGCATTTTCATTTCTTTAAGAGACATATGCCCCAAACGAGCAATGCCAAAGGGATACATGGAAGATAAAACCCACAGACAAAACATGATCCAATGTAGCTCCAGATACAAGTAAGGAATAGAGGCTACCAGACTTGGCACCTCTTGCAAGTACAAGCCTGCCACGAGTAATCTTCCATGCCAAATCTTCAAAAGACACAAAATACCCTGCATCATCAAGTTGTCCAACTAACATAAGCATGCCAAAGGGATACATGGAAAATAGAACCCACAGGTAAAACATGATCCAATGTAACTCCAAATACAAGTAAGGAATAGAGGCTGCCAGACTTGGCACCTCTTGCAAGTACAAGCCTGCCACGAGTAATCTTCCATGCAGAGTCTCCAAAAGACACAAAATACCCTGTATCATCAAGCTATCCAGCTAACATAAGGCTATGAGTCAACGCAGATACATGGCGTACATCATACAAAACAAAAGAGCTTCCAAAAGGAAACTGCAACCTAACATCTCCAATGCCCACAATGTCAAGAAACCTGTCAATACCAAGGCGCACAGAACCAGACATAGTACGATAGGTATGAAACCAATCTCTACAAGGTGTCACATGAAATGACGGACCCGAGTCCAAGAGCCAACACTGCGCATACATAGAGTGTATCTCAAAAGTCTGTAAGGCATCGCATGAAGAAGCTACAAGTATGTAATCGTCATCTGAATCAGTGACTTGCATCATATTAACCTCTTCTATCTTTACATTGGACTTTGCAAGTACAATACTGCGCTCAAAAGGCTTTTCCTGTACTTTTTCTTTTCTCTTTTCCTTACACTTATCATCGCGCATTTTATGGCACTGTGGCCTAATATATCCTACTTTCCCACAATAATGACAAGTAAGATCACACATGACTTGGACCTGGACTTCTGAGAGTCCCTGCCCTTATGATCATTATCATGCCTGCCATGTCTGCCACCTCTAACGGTCAATGCATGTGAAGAGCGGAAAGCATCATTGTTTCTCCTATTGATTTTCTGAGTCAATAAAGCACTCTCAACATCTTTGATTTTCAGCCCATCAAGCTTGTTCGTGCATATGGCAGTACGAAAGACATCCAATGATTCAAAAAGGGTACCAAGAAAAAATAACGGGTGCAAGTTATCGTTGAACTCAATACCCTGTGACAACAGATTCTTTATGATAGCATGAAACTGACTGAAATGAGATGATAGGGATGACCCCTCCTTCATGCGAAGGTCCATTAACTGCTTTAGCCAATACATCTGTGACGCAGGATTCTACTACGCATAGAGCTCCTGAATCTTCTCCCATAAATTCCATGCACTCTGATTCTCATCTTCAGGAATATTATGATGGACCTCTTTTGAGAGTGACAAAATAATGATAAACTTACATAGCTCATCAACTTCCATCTAAATATCATCATCCATATCCTCAAGTTCGACACCTTTCAAACGCAAGGGTTTAATCTGTAACTTCTGTACCAAAACCTGCCATATTTAAGACTTCCAATACCCATAGTTGGTATCATCCAACTTAGCAATGTTAAAAAAAGTTGTCTTTTAGATAACCAACCATACTGTCCCAAATCAATGCAAAAAAGACAAAATTGCATGTTACTGTAATTAACAGAAAATGCACTAAAATCACTACTAAAATTGGCTAAAAGAGTGGATTAACCAAGAGAAATACCTGTCCACCAAATATGACCAAGATAACATTAAATAGTAAGCATTACTCTCAGAGAAGTGCTCAAAATCTGCAGATTTCAGCTTGTAATAAATGACAAATTTCAGTAAATGAGAGCTAATTGTGCGAGAAGTGGATCCCAAGTCAATCATATACTACCAAGACTTGACACAAGTAGGTGTCAGCTCACAAGGAAAGGAACCCAAGTCAAAGAGTCAACTTATAAGCATCGAAAGAAACCAAGACATATAAACCATGCATTATCCCAAAGGGTAAGAAATCCCAAATAGTCTCAAAAGCTCAAATAGCATAGACCACTTGCTCAATGTCTGTCAAGCATCCAAAGACGCTCCCACTGGCACAAAAGCCATAAATATCAAGCAACAAAGCTCGAACAAAGCATGTACAAGCACCAGTGACAAGTGTCCAAGATCAAGCATCAATGAGACATCCCGAACATGGAGACGGTGTGACATTCATATGTAGCATCCATAGACATCAAGTATATCCCAAAATAAACTCTGGCAAGCTAATAAATCTCCAAAATATACTCCAAACAATCGAATGTCAAGCCCAAGTAAAGCTCAAACAATGTAACTGACATAGGTAGGTGACATGAGTATAAGTGTATGTCCAAAGCAATCAAGCATAGACTGATAAGTGCCAAGATACATCCAAGATAAATATCCAAATGCTATGGAAAGCAGAGCTCAAGCTCAACCAATGATTAAGAAGCAATGTCGAACTCTTTTCCAATCCCCGATGGTCAATACATCAATGTACATCTCCAAGACATGACCCGAATAGCATAGGCATAAGCATACATGAGTAGAATAGCTTCAGCCCAACTGTTTACAGCAAACATTCACTGCTCCAGACTGAGTATTTCAAGCCTCAAATCAGTACCAAAATGATGGCAATCCATTAACATAGCATCTCTATACATGTAAACATCATCCGGACATCGATATGCATCAAGTGATCAATCCCGGTAAGCATAGACTTCAAGAGATAAGTGCTGCCCTGTTTTGACCAAATCTGGGACTGTTCAAAACAGTCAATGGCTGAGCTACATCAGCTCCAAATGCATCACATAAGAGGCATGACATCCTCAAGTGATCCAGTATCAATAGACATCAGTAAACGTATCACATAAGCCATAGGCATACAAATACATTGCTGTCTCAGACCTAGAATCTTGCCTCGTGTAGATGCTGAGGAAGGCCAGGAAGCGCTCGCGAAGGACTTGCTCTGATACCAGCTGAAAGGTGAGAAGGATCGAAACTTGTACGCGAGAGCTATGGTGAGAGAGCAAGTGCAAGAAAGAGACAAGAAATGGAAACTCCAACAACCATAATGTGTGACTGGGCCTTCCTTTATTCAAACTGTCACTAAAAGAATAAAGAATAAGTCATTGTGACGGGCGCCCGCCACCTGCAATGTGCAATGGCGGGTTCTGTCAGTATAGTAATAATACACGAGCGGCTAGGCGGAGGCACCTTTACCCCTAACACTTGATTCTCAACAAAAAACTTTTCATTCAAGTGCTAACTTATTTCTCCAAAGCTGACTAAGCACTAGTTTCCACAACTTCAAAAGGATTTGTCATATCCTTAGCGTGATCAAAAATCTTGGGGAATCACAAAAACCCAATCACAATGAATTTGCTTTTTAACATTTTCAATGCTTCGGTCTTATTCCCAGAAACAACTCTAGGTGTTGGTTCAAATTCCTGAAATAAGCTCCCAACAATCATAGAACCTCACCCTCATACATAATCTCGACTATCAAGAATCTGCCTCAAACATCCTGATGAAGTAATGATGGCTGTAATACAGAACGAACAGCCAACATAACTCCAAGTCTATGAGAAGCATGACCACTGAAGAAAACAGTATAATCCTTATGTACATAGTTGGCACCAGCCATTGAGTGTTGTGTTCCACTGCATAGAATACATCCCACTTCCAAACAAAAACAGTCTTCCACATCCTATACTGTTTACTACCAGACGAAATGACCTTTACATTCCATAATGCTAGCTCCATAATATGCAAGCAAGTCAAAACTATTGCTGCAACGCTTTCCCTCTAGCATTTGCAGACTTGCCTTCTTGGAATGTCTCCAATCTTACTTTAAATGACACCCACAAGGTCAGCCCCTTGCAACCAGCAATTATCATCCCAAGAGGGATATTGCCGTTGCTGATTACAAAGACATCTCTTAAAGCAAGCAATCTTCCCAAAGTATCTAACCACAAAGCAGAATCTGAAGTACTTTTATTGGCCACACCCACCTATAACATCCAAGACAATTGAGGCTTAGAATAATGTCCTTTGCCTCATCGCTGAAAAGTGTGAGTAATTAGTTGGGGGTGAATGCTCTCTCTCTCTCTCTCTCTTGTAATGAGTAATTATACATGAGAAATACAAGAGTCACAACAAAGCAGTAGACGACATTGCCGTATGCCAAAAAACCCAAATCCTACCAAGGGAGAAGGCCAGCATGCCAAATATGATTCAACTGCCAATGGAGAAGACCCTTGAACTTAGCAATATGACATTGAATCCCTGATGCGAAATCGAAGATGAAGGCATTCCACATGACCCAATTGTGCTAGCAGCCCCAAAACCTAAGAAAATGAAACAAGTTGTGCTAGCAACCCCTAAACCTAAGAAAACGAAATGAGTTCTTCATATGTGGCTGCAAACGAAATGAGTTCTTCATTGTCAACCCTTCTCCAAATAGGCTGCAGCTGGCAACCTGATCACAAGCTGCGTTTGCTGTCTACACTCCCAAGCAGGCTGCATTTGACCAGTCCAGCTGCCGCCCTGCAGTCCACATCATCACTACTGCTGCATTTGACCAGTTTCTATTGCCACTTGACAGTCCACGTCATCAACAAATCTGCATTTGCTGTTTTCTCTCTCCTCTGCCTGTCCGACACTAATTCCCAACACCACACATTGTTGTGTTTGCTACTATCCGACATCTAGAGACTGCCTTGCTATGTTTCGGGATTTGTCGAGTACGACACACTCCCACTCAGCATCTCTATCTCGGTCCTCAAGACACGAGAGTTTGAGGTACAAGTTTCATTCTTGCACGGTTTGTTTGTTGCATAAGCATTGTATATTCAAGATTCAATCATTCATTCAAAATTCCATTGTGTTCATTGTCTCCAAGTTACCCTAACCCTCGTTGTGTTCTTTTGAGTTTATGTCTTGTCGTACGCTTTCATTTATGTTTTTGTGTTAGGGTATTTATTCACATGGTATTATCAAAAGTGATGCATCAATGGAAGCATAAACAACTGCTAAAATACTTCAAGGGGAGTTCGTGGAGTATCGTTCCCACTAGATGTGCCTCTGAAAGGGCAAACTACATGTGTTGAAAAGCAAGTCCTATACATGTGTAACACAACAAAAATAATTGAATGGCGTCCTTAGGCTCAAACTTCATATGTTGAAGCTGTCCATAAAAACCCACTACACACAAGGTGAAAGGTGCCTCGTACAACATCTGAAGCTTCGACCATACTTCGGAAGATGTCTTGCAAGAGGTAACCATCGGTAGAACTTCTTTAGAAATACATCTAAGAAGAGCAGAATAGGCACGTGCATCATCCAAATCCCATGTAAGCACAACTTTCTCATGGTTGTCCTTTCAAAATCTTCGAGAAGAGGAAAAGAATGCTGAGGACAAGGAATAGCTCCACAAGCAATATACTAAATCTGCTTCTGTATATACGATAGTCAAGTCCATGTAACTTATCATCTGTAGAAGTGCACAAACGAGCCATATGGAAAGGAGAAGAAGATAAGATCAAAGAGTGAAAGGGATGGAGAGAGAATACAGCTAAATTGACACCAAAAATCTAATCACAAAAGAAGAACAACTATTGGAAATTAATAAAAACTCAGTCGAAAACTGCCAAAAACAGCAAAAACGGTCCATAGGAACAGTTACCTAGCCATGGTTAGGGACAGAAAATGTAAAACTCAAGCTGATTAAGCAGTGAATGCAACAAACTGATGGTTACAGGCTGTAACACTGGCGCAGGCTAAAAACGGAGGGTGCTGAGCTGAAAACGCAAACAACAGTAGACCACTCACAGGCTAAACACGATCAACAACAAGTCGCTTGATCAAAACTTGGAAGGACCTGTAATCAGCAAAAAAACCAAAAGCAAGAACCTAGATCTTATAATCTGATGCCATGTCAAAAATGATACAGCAATGGAAGCATAAACAAGTGCTGAAATAAACTGTTGAACATAAGACAGAAGAGAAAGAAAGAGAGAACATAAAAGAACACTGCAAAAGAAGAGAACGCAGAGATGTACTTGGGAAATGGAATCCATATACCATACATGAGGTAGTCGCATACAACGAGTCATTGGCTACATAGGCACTAGCACACTGACTCTTGAAACCAGCCTTCCTTCCGTGGATGGTTGGTAGATCCCTGATTACAACTTAATTATAGTAGTAAACAATTTATGCAAATCTGAAAATACAAACTTACCTACTGATCTTGGACAATGCACACCCGATTGGCCCCAAAATTGGCACCCCTTTCAGTATTTCTTTAGCTTTATTGAAGAAAAAGTTGATTTACAATGGGATTCTCCCGATCCCCTTCGCAATCCAAACTCCCCTTGCTGTCAAAAGTGACCAGCAAGTCTTCAATCTAATTTCCCCCTTGATTCGGACACTTAAATTGGCCTTCAATCACTTCATAGACGATGGAAATGCCCCAAATTCAATGGCTAGCTAGTCCTCCACTTAAATTTAGTTGAAATTCAACTTCAGTCCTGAAAAATCCAAGTCTTGGAGCTTTCAATTACTGGCACGCTTCCCAAGGCTGCTGCTAAACCCTAATTTCTGCTGTAAATTAGGGTTTACGGCAAAGAAATTTATGATTTCTCAACCTCCAAGGGTCCAAATGCTGAGATCTTTGGAGCAAGACTATGAAATGGCTCGAAGATGAGAGAGAAAGCTGTAGAGAGAGAAAATTCAAAGTTTTCTCGTAAAGAATGACTGAAAATCAGTCAAATGCAGCTGTTGCCTTGCCACAACAACATGTAGATGCAAAGAACTGAAGAAAGTCAATCATTTACTGTTGCTGCCCTGTCTCAACAACCTATAGATATTGTCACCTGCTGTTGATTGGTCTTCTCTTGCCCTTGGCTGCCTTAGAAGGTCTTCCAATGGCTGCAAATCAAACCAGCAACATCTCCTTCCTCTCTCTTGCAGGCTAAATCCACTAAAAATGCCTCTCTCTAGCCTCTAAAGACGTTATTCAGTCTTGCATGGGCATTTTTAACAAGTGACAACCTTTCCAAATGGTTTTTCCAACATTAACCATAATTAAATATTAATTTTCAGTCCTTAAATACCGAAAATTAATCTAATAATTATTTCGATGCCCTGAAAAATTAACTGACTGGCCAATAATTTAATTGGCTAGGCAACTTCCATTCCCGAGTGTATCTGCGCCATCTTTGACCATCAGATTGGCATTAGGTACCATTAAACGCCACTTCTCTAGTGTCACTAACTAACACTTATGGCCAAATGAATCACCTAGGCTAACAACTGGCACCAGATACCACCAAGTACCTGTGATTTCCTCGGGTCCCGAGCTTCATTGCACCTCACATGTGCAACATTTACTTAATCATGTGATTAAAAATTAATCCACATGTTAAGTGAGGTTTCAAAAATGCATGTCCTCATGACAGACTCTTCTCTCCAACAAAAAGTCCATCTGATGAATGATGATGACTAAAGAGAAGGAGAAGGAATCCCACAATAAATAGGCATAAAATAGATCTAAAATAGCAATTGGTCGACCAGCATTAAATGATGGCCAACTAGCATAAAATGCCACAGTTAAATCACTACAATAATGCCTAAAATAATGATAATGTGCCCATCCTTGACAAGCATGCACATGCACAGACTCACACAAGAGCAAACAATCCTACTAACAAGTATCAAAGCAAGGTTCTCTTCCACAAAACCTTGTCCTTTGATTTGAAAGCCCATCACAAGAAGCAAGAATAACAAGAGGGCAAGATAACTTCAAGTATATCTTCACCACATCATCATGACGCTCCCAAGCTTAGCACATTGAGACATGTGGCGGAGTGGGCTTCACAGCTTGCTCCTCCATTCGACATGGCCGAAAAGTCTTCGAACTACCATTGAGTCCATAGACCATACAAGATCTCACGAACCGAATACGATCTTATCCTCATGCATCGAGCTCAACAGTAAATTGAAGGTAAATTTGAGTTTTCCCCTTTAGATTTAATGCACCAGTCTAATGATTTTGTAGAAAGGACGAAAGCTCCACAACGGACTAGCCATTCTGATGTGGAAACTAGCATGGAGTATAAACCATTTTCCTCTCTACCATCATCATCTCCATTTTTACCTCTTTTATATTTTCCATACACTTCTATACCTTCATTCGCTCCTAAGTAATGTATATTACTTTCTCTTTTCCACAAGATATTGGTGATGCTCAGGATGAAAAAACTCTTTATACAAAGTATTGGTTCATAAGCCCTGAAGAGGACAAATCTTCCTTTTTGAACTCAAGAAAAGGTAAACAAAAATTTCAAGAATCTATGGTGAGTGCTCCTTCTTCATCTTTTTCTCTAACTTTTATATTTGCTGGTCAATTTGATTTTGGTAATTTATCTTTACCATCATTTGCATTAATGGACAACGGAAATCTAACACATTTCCCACAACTACACAAGTTACAAATCCATTTAATCTCCCACCCATCCCACCCACTAGTTTTGTTGCACCTTCCTTTCAACCTCCGTTAAGTGCACCTTTCATGTCTTCACATATCACCCCGATGAGTCCTTCATCCTTACGCACGCTCTTTAGATCCTCATCTTTTCCTCAATTGGGTGGTGTCTCCATAATGGAGGTTTATCCTCCCAAACACAATTTCAAGATTTTCACGAACTAGGAATGCCACCCAACCATCACCAAATGTGAATCAATTGGTACCACAGTTTGTCTCCATGGCTTTATCTAATGGGCATAATGGACACTCAAGCAAAGACAACCCTTGATTTGTATGTGGTTCCATGAAGTTTCTAGAAGATTTGAGAAAGCACTAGACAATTCTAAGAAGGTTCTAGATAATTCTTTGGGAAGTTCTAAAAGAGGCTTGCATCAACACTTACATCAACATTGCTTATGTCATCACTTATGTCAATGATGCTTATATCATCAATGATGTCATCGTCTAGAAGCTTCCACTTAACCTCCTCAATTTCAATATAAATAGAGACCTTGGGCTACAAGCCCTTCAGTCTTACCAACACCAGTTGAGGCTCCTATGATATAAGTCCTCTTCCAGTTCTTGTCTTGTTCTAGTCTTGTCCTGTATCAAGTCTTATCTTGTAATCAAGCCATGCTCTTGTGAGTATTCTCTTGTAATCAAGTTATCTCGCAATCGAGTTCTAATTCAATTTCTCTTTGAAGTTTTTCTCTTGTAAGTTGTGAGAGCAATCTCCTCACTCTCAAAGAGCACTTGCCATTCCCATAACACTTTGGCAAGACTCTCCTACCACGATCTTGCCTAGTCATAATGGAATCCGTGATGGAAGGTATTGTTGCTTCTTTACCTATTGTTGCTTCTTTACAAAGTATCTAGCAACAAATCCAAGAGCTTCAAGAAAGTAATGCAAGCCTAGAAGCAGAGCAACCATAAGCTTTGGGATTTGCTATGCAAAACCTACAACAACTTCAAAAAATTTAAGAGACAAGCCTACATCAAGCCAGAGACCTATCAGCTCCCTACAACCTTCATGATCAACATAAGAAAGAACCAAAGGTCAGTCTTCTAGAGAAATTAAATGGCACAAGGTCAAAATTCAGAGGTTTCCTCCATCAGATACAACTTTCGAGTACAACTCTCTTGTTTTGCCCCCTTGTTTGAGAAGAAATCCCCATTACTATATAATTTTGAGGCCTTCATACAAGAGTTCTCTACCACATTTGAAAAAGTAGATAGAGCAAGAGTAGCTAAAACAAAGATTAGAAATCTACGCCAAGGGTTGAGACCTACCTCGATATATGCACCAAAATTTCGGTAACTCACATGCATAGTTGCCTCCGTACGTCGTACGGATCTATCCATACGATATGATTCGTACGGTGCCCTACAATACGTATCCATACGAATTCCTACATGATTTTGCACCTATTTAGGCCACCTTGTCTGCGCGTCATGTGTTTCCTATGCCCCGCTTTTACTCCGTCTGCCTAAGTGGCACTTTTTCGAGGGTGGGAAGCCTTGGGTACCTCATCCCACCCCCTTTTCCAGACATGCATTCCCCTCCCCAGTCCTCTTTGGATTCCTTCTAGCTGGCAGCCCTCTCTTTGACCGTTGACCCCTCTTTCACTGTTTCAACTTTGACACTTCTCTCATCTACAAAAGGTGCTCCTCTCCTCCATGCTTCCACACCAATTCAGTAAGCACTTACCATTCTCATCTTCCTCTCTTGGATCTTGATTCTTGAATGGACTTGTAATTTGTCATTCTCGAATCTCACCTCCCATCCCCTCTTTCTTGCACCCTATCCAAGCATTTTCCATTCTCTAATCTCATCTCCCATCCCCTCTATCATGCACCCTATCCAAGCATTTGCCATTCTCATCTCCCATCCTCTCTCTCTCACTCTTGCTCTTTCAACTTTACCCCAACCCTTGGGCCTCTCGAGTCTCCCTCCTTTTCAACTTTCAAGTTTCAAGAGTCGAGACTCAAGCATCTCTCTCTCTCTCTCTCTCTCTCTCTCTCTCTCTCTCTCTCTCTCTGTGTGGCCTCTTTATCCGTCATCGATACCATGACTCATGAGAAACACAAGACCTTCAATTTGCATGCGATCCATGTGGAGAGGGACACAAAGAAGTCCAACTTCCACCACTAGACATGCAAGTATTGCAGAAAGCGCTATACAAGTGGTGCAACTAGGCTTCTCCAAGATCTTTCCAAGACGGGAGTGTAAGTTGCTCCATGCAAGGAGATCCCTCAAAACATAGCAGAGGAGATTCTCGCCAAGATGAGAGGGGGATCCACAAGAGGAGGAGGAAGTGGCTTATCAACACCAACTTCTATGCCTACTAACGAGAGAGCATCAAATGTGGGCATATCTTCAACTAATACGGAAGATCCCTCTACCATTGGTGGTGAAGGCTTCACATCCACATCTGGCTCCAGTAAAAGACAGAGTGGAGGCTCATGCGGTGCTGGAGAGACAATCCTCTCTCTCTCAAGCTCCTGGTCATGTGCATGGATCGGTTGCCTTTCTTAGAGAAAGACAACAACTTATGGACATTGAAATTGCACGCACGGTGATTGAGTGCAATCTTGCATTCAATGTCTTAAAGCAAGAGCAATGAAAGAAGATGGTAAAAGCCATTGCCAATGTTGGTCCATGTGAAGGATGGATCGGTATTACATACAATGACATGAGCACAAAAAAGATTGATGAAGAGAAGGAGAGGACTGATAGAGTCCTTGATCCTCTTCGGGCCGCATGGATAAAATATGGTTGCTCCATTCTCATTGACAGATGGAGTGATCGTGTCACAAGGACGTGAAAATTTGATGCTTTGCTTATGTTTAATTGACATTTGATTAAAGGACTAATCAAATGTGCAATTAAAAGATGCACATGTGAGGTGCAAGCTACTTTTTCACAACTGAAGGCCGAAGGACCCTATGAAAAAGATGGGTGTCAAAGGCAAAAGTTATAACAAGTTACACTTGTAAGTTACACTTGTTATATTCTAGGTGAATTTTGGTGTCAATTTGTCCCTAGGACCATTAATTGGCCATTAAGTGTTAGTATTAAGTGTTAGTGGTGACACTAGGGACTAGGCATTAATTAATGGATTAATGCTTGTCTAAGGGCCAATTAATGCATGGGACCACTTTAGGTTGCAAATGGCCTAGCCAATTAATTTTTGGATGGGCAAGGTCAATTTTTTGCGCATGAATTAAGGGCTGAATTAATTTTCAAGATTAATTAATTCTAAAATTTAATTAAATGGCTGGTGATTGCTAAAAATGGATTAAGAAAGCTGCCACTTGGCAAAACTTTCCCATGCAAGTGGGGGAAAGGCTAAATAGGGCTGAAGGGAGAGGAAAATCTCGTTTTTTCATTTTGGAGTTGTTGGAAAGAGATGTTGGACTGTGGCTGCTAGCTTTTGGGGCCATTTCCTAGCCATTGGAGACCATTTTGGTGATAAAGATTGCATATTCTTGACCTTGGAAAGCTGGCAATTGCTACTGATGCACTTTCTTCTGAAGATCACAGTCTCTGATGCTCCTATTGTTGTCGGTGCATCCGTTTGGGACTGGTACAACAGGGCAGCAGCTGATTTTGATCAGTTCTTCGCGACAAATCTCGAAATTCTCTCTTTACAGCATTCTCTCATCTCCTTCAGTCTATGCTCAGCTATTCTCAGCAATTCTCAGCCATTTGGAGGAGATTTCAGCCATTTTTGGTGGGCTAATCTGCAATTTCTACAGTAAACCCTAATTTACAAGCAGAAATTAGGGTTTAGCAACCACCTTGGGATCCGTGCCAGAGATTAAAGACTCAAGGGACTGAAATCAGCAGCTGATAATTGAAGATTATCAAGGGATTTCAGGAGCCGGCCCATCCCAAATTGATTTGAGGCCAACAGGGTGTCTACTGTCCAAGAATGTTATGGTAAAGTGTGTATTTCATTTTATGTGTATTTATTTATTGCTGTAACTAACTCTTAAATCAGGTTATCACCACCCATTCCAATAAGAAAGGCTGGTTTCAAATCGTAAAAAACGTGGCATCATCAAGATACTCGTCTCATGTCCACTCGACACTTACTTTTTACGAGCCGTAGATACCAGCAAGAGGGGGAGAAAACAATGGGTGTATTCATCTACCGCCACATTCGACAAGCTATCATTGAGATATACATTGCAATTTGCCTTTTAAATTTGTTTCACTTTCTTTATTATGATAACATCATGATTCATAATTAAAATTTGATTTATGCATAACTATCTATCTCCCTATTCTAATAATTAATTTCTCTCTAGTGTCTATGATCTATCTCGATTCTCTCTTTCCCCCCAAGCCGCAAGGCCCCCAACCCCCGGGCCCCATCTCTCTTCTTTCTTGAATCTTGAAAGTTTAAAGTTGAAACTTGAAACTTGAAAGACTCAAAGTTTCAACTCTCTCTAGACTCTTTCTCTCTCTAACCTCCAATTTCCAAATATTGTTAGTAATAAGTATATTTACTTGTAATTTGTAAATTGTGATTGTAGGGGGGCCCCTCAAATGTGGTGCAACTTGTTACCGACAATGCATCAAATTGTCGGCGCATGGGCCGTTTGCTTGAGTCCGAGTTCCCTCGATTGTGTGGACTCCCTGTGCAAGTCATTGTTTGGACTTGCTCATTGAGGACATTGGAAAGCTCAAGTGGGTGAAGAGGGTGGACCGCAAAGCTACATCAATTGTCACATTCTTCACGATAAAGGTAAAGGTGCTTGAAATGTATCGTGAGCATAGCACACTGGAGTTGAAGAAGCCTTCTTCAACTCGCTTTGCTTACATGTGGTTATTGCTAGAGTGCCTTTATGAGATGTAGTCCACTCTAGACAATGGTGCCCACTCTATGGAATGAGTGGAATGAGCATGAGATAGAGAAGGCCAAAGCCATGTAGCGCTTGTGCCTTAATGAGCAGTTTTGGCAAAAAGTTTGTGCCGTTGTCATTGTCGTGACTCCCTTTTATAGGGAGTTATATATGAGTGATTGTGAGGGGTCCACCATGAGCATTCTCATTCACTTCTTTAGAGCGGCATTAGTAGAGGCACGTGCTTGTACAATGATCACAAAGACACGACGTGCACATGTTTTAGAGATAGCACAGAGGAGATGGGCGTAGATGCATAAGCCCATCCATGGTTTTGCTGCATTGGTACGGCCTACAAGTCACAGGCGGTCATCGATAATAGAGAGTTCCATTTGGACCAGCTTGCTTATTTGACTCGTGTGGTCTCTCTAGATAACCACAATGCAGTGCTGGAAGAGCTAAGATGCTACGTAGATCAAAGAGGGCATGTGGCTTTTGCTTCTCCCACTTGTTGGAGGAGAGAGTCACTTGTGAAGCCTTTATTTTGGTGGCAAAACTTTGGATACGCACTGGAGACCCTTCAGCCCTTAGCCATGAGGATCCTTACCCAGGATTGCTCTTCGGATGCATGTGAGAGAAACTGGAGTGCCTATTCTCTCATTTACACAAAGATTCGCAATCGACTTAGCACACGACAGTGAGAGCGGCTAGTCTATTGCCGCACTAACTTACACATGATGAGAGCTCTGATAAGCATGGATAGTCTGAAGTAGCTAAAGTTTAAACACTTAACCATAACATTTAAAATTTAAAATTTGTTGTTTTAACTTTTAAACTTTGAACTTTGAAGTTTATACTTTACAAGTTAGACGTTAGCATTTACAATTATCAATCTTACATGCATCATTGCATTATGTAGATGAATGTTGATACATTCAAGTTGACGAGCGACACTCTTTCGAGTATACATAAGGAAGGTGGACAAGGAGGAGGAGATGATTTTTACAGAGCTCTATAGAGAGCTTATAGCAGCAGATACTCCTGACACTCTTTCGAGTATACATAAGGAAGGTGGACAAGGAGGAGGAGATGATTTTTACAGAGCTCTATAGAGAGCTTATAGCAGCAGATACTCCTGACACTTGTAGTCAATATACTTGTGGACGAGAAGTTCAAGTAGGTGGCAGCAAGGGCATGGTCATTCGACGCCCTCCATCATTGAGGAGGGATGGTTTAAGTGGCTTGTAAACATATGTAAGGTGGGGCTCTAGTAGCTCACATCTGTGCCTCATGATGACATCCCCCCCTTGCCTACACAGCCACCACCTAGGGTAGGGAGTCATCACTTGATGATAATGGCAACCTTATCAATGAGAATGAGTATGAGTGTGTCTCATCATTGCATACGGAGGAGTCATCTTCAAACTCAATTGATGAGCACTCAGATGGTTCTAATGATGATGATGATGATGATGATGATGATGATGATGATGATAGTGATGCCTCATCATAGATTCATATGACATAGATCTCTCTTTTTTTATGTATTAGATATACTAGACTGTAGTTGTATTGCATGTTTTACGCAGCCCATGCGACCACAATGATCACTCCATGTATTCATCTTATTCTGTAATGAAATGGCTATTTCCACTTTAAACATGTATTCTATGATCTATCATTTAATGATTTATGGTTTTTGTTATTTAAAAAATCATCTCTTTTTTTTTTGTACTAATATTGTACCATACCTTATAAAATCATAAGATACCATTTAGTACCGTATTTTATCGTACCATACCGTATCGTACCTTTCATACATGACAACTATGCTCACATGCCATTTAACATGGTATTAGAATTATTTTATTACTTCATTTTGTTGGGAATAGAAAGATAATGCTAAAGATCTTTTGCTCACTATGCCAAAGGTGCATACACTTGGTGAATTTCTCTCTCAAGCAATTGAATGTGATAACCGCTTGTTTGAGAGAAGACAAAAAAGACGTCAAGGAGCCACCTTGAATTCAAGTACGACGACAACTTTTAAAGACCCAACCAAACAACAAGACCAAGAACCCGAGGTAGAGCCTATGCAAATTAACATGACGCGGTTCGAGCCATTGACAATTCAAAAAAAACAAAGGCGACACGTAAATGGATTATGCGTGTATTGCAGCCAGTCAAGACATATAGCTAAATATTGTCCTAACAAAGAAAGGATGAGAATTCATGGCACCACTACTCCATCACTGTCAAAAAATGTCGATATCCAGCCTCAATAAAGACCATGCAACTAGACAAGGCTTCAAGAAACCTAAAAGGAGGTCTCTTTCTATCTACAAATCCAATGTCTAGCTTTATGTTACCAATAAAGGTTCACCTGGAGGGAAGACAATTAGGCGGACAAGCTTTGTTAGACTGTGGAGCTACTGCATGCTTCATGGACGAGAAATTTGCAGAGGAACATAGTATACAGCATCTAAGGAAAGCAAAGCCAGTATGTGCAAAAGTAATTGATGGTCGACCTTGTGCTTTAGGAGATGTTAAGTATGAGATTCAACCCACAAAACTTACCCTAAGGAGTCTTGTATCGGAAAGAGCCTTAAACATCATCCATTGCCCAAATAATCCCATTGTTATTAGGCTACCTTGGCTAGAATTACATAACCCCAACATTAATTGGAGGTCTAGAGAGATTGCAGTGCAAAATAATAAAAGAAAGAATTTTTTACCAATATACATTGGGGGTAAAGATGTTCATACATCAAGTAAAGAAGAATCCATCCTTTTTTATTTATACAACTCCAATGAAGAAGCCAAAGGACGAAAGTCTAGACACACTCCAACTCAATATATAGAGTTCAAGGATGTGTTTAAAAAGAAGAATGTGAATATACTACCAGAACATCAACCTTATGATTGTGCAATAGATTTAGAAGAAAAGCTCGACATCCTTTCAACCCCATCTATAAGCTTTCCCAATATAAATTAGCAGAGCTCAGGAAATATATTGATGAGAATCTTGCCAAGGTATTCATATGTCATTTAAAATCTCCAGCGGATGCTCCAATTCTATTCGTCAAGAAAAAAGATGGATCCCTCCATTAGTGTGTGGATTATAGAGGGCTCAATAAGATTACTATCAAGAATCACTACCCCTCCCCTCGATTCCAGAAATCCTTGAACGACTTTGGAAAGCTAAAGTCTTCACCAAGATAGATCTTCTTGGTGCTTAAAATCTTATCAAGATAAAGAAAGGTGATGAATAGAAGACAGATTTTCGCACAAGGTATGAGCATTTTGAATATGTTGTCATGCCATTTGACCTCACGAATGCTCAAACTGTTTTTCAACATATGATAAATGATGTCTTTCGAGAATACTTGGATGACTTTATTGTGATCTATTCGGATGACATCTTGATCTTTTCCAAGGACCAAGAGGAGCATGAGCATCACATCAAAATAGTCTTAAATAAATTGCAAGAAGTAGACTTGTATGTAAAGCTGGTAAAGTGTTCTTTCCATCAAATTGAAGTTGAATTTTTGGGGTACATCATTACTAAGAAGGGAATTTCTATGAACCCTAAGAAGGTACAAATTATTCTAGAATGGGAGACTCCATTTATGCAAGATGTTCTATGCTTTTTGGGATTTGCAAATTTTTATCGAATCTTTATTGAGGTTTATATTGCTGCCCCTCTAACCAACCTAACTGGAAAGGATGAGTTTGTATGGAATCAAAAGGTTGAACAAGCCTTTCAAAGATTGAAGCAAGCCTTCACCTTAGCACCCATTCTCATCCATGTAGATCCATTGAATCCCTTTATCATGGAGACAGATGCCTCAGATTTTGCACTTGGATTTGTTCTATCCCAAATCAGTGATAACAATAGAGCTCATCCAATAGCTTTCCACTCAAGAAAATTCTCCGTTGTAGAAATGAAATTCATGATAAAGAACTTCAAGCTTTTGTGGACTCCTTGGAAACTTCGCGATACCTACTTAAAGGTGCCCCTCATAAGATCACTATCTATACGAATCACAAGAATCTAGAATATTTTATGGCTTCTCGTGTCTGAAATCATCACCAAGTAAGATGTAGTGGTTTCCTATCTAGATTTGGCTTTGTCATTACCTATAGACCTGGCCACTAACAAGGGAAGCCAAATGCTTTATCTTGAAGATCCCACCTAGCACCAAAAGAAGGCGATAAAGCCCATGAGCGACAGAATTCAATAATCTTGAAACCTAAACTACTGAAGTGAAGGGCAATTATCTACAAAGCCCCACAAGACTTTGTATTCTTATCAAAAGTCAAGAAGAAAATTACAAAAGACTCATTCCCCAACAACATAAGGAGGCAATTACATCGAGGCCAAGAACAAACTCAAAGGGATTTCCAAGACATTGATGGGCGCTACTCTATTGTAAAGGACTCCTTTATATTCTTCCCAGTCCTTTGCAAGTGGATATACTCAAAAAGAGACATGATCTCCCCTCAGCAAGGCATTTTGGGGTTAACAAGACAATCAAGCTAATTTCAAGGGATTTTTTGTGGCTGCAAATGTGGAAACAAGTCAAAGACTTTGTGCATTCTTGTGGCACGTACAATTGAGCCAAAGTCCCTTGTGATTGACCTAATGCCCTTCTTCAACCATTACCTATTCCAAGTAAGCCATGGTCCTCTTTATCCATGGACTTCATTATTAAACTATCTTCTTCCAGAGGGTATGATTCCATCTTGGTGGTGGTTAATCGATTCACAAAGATGGCACACTTTATCCCAACAACCAAGAGTATCAATGGGAAAGGAAGGGACAGCAAGGCTCTTCCTAGAACAAGTATATTGACACCATGGATTAGCTGATAATATTTTCTGTGATCACAACCCCCCAATTTATATCAGGTTTTGGAGAAGCCTTTTTAAACTTTTGGGAGTACAAGTGAATCTTTCTTCAGCCAATCACCCAAAGAGTGATGGACAAATAGAAAGAGTGAATCGAGTCTTTGAGCAATACCTTAAATGCACAATCAACTATCATCAAGACAATTGGGTGGATCTATTACCCCTTGCTAAGTTTGCATACAATAATTCCTCCCAAAATTCCACTCAATTCACACCATTCTTTGCTAATTATGGTCAACACCCAAGAATAGACAATCATGTAAGATCACAAGAGAAGAATCCAATTGCTACAAACTTCAGAAGTGGCTTGACCCCCCAATCTGAGAGCCGATGGAGCCTGGCGAGGTGTGGACCGCTAGATTTTCACAGGTAGGTATCCCCCTATAAGTGACAAGTAGAGTGGGCGACGCCCCCTACGAGATTTTCTTCGCCGTGCAAGATGGGGAGCATTTGGTCCTTGACAGAGGGCAACAAGATGAGGAGATCGTCGTACTTCCTTGGAGGAGGATTCATGTGGTTGGTCTCCAAGGAAAGACCTGGCATCGAGACCCTTATGTGTTCTGGGAGGAGTTCCGAGAGTGGCACCTCTAGATATGGGAGAGCAGACCACTTGATGAGCTAGAGTAGAACCCTAGAGAGTGTATATGGCCGGCCACTGCAATTGCCAAATTGATATACATAAAGAGTTGCAAGCGCATATCAAAAAAGCTCAAGAGAACTATAAGAGAAATGCAGATAAGCTTTGCATACAAAACCCATCATACAAAATCAAAGAACAAGTTTGGCTTCTTCGACATAATCTACGTTCTTCTCATCCCTCCCAAAAACTAGATTATCAACAACTTGGACCCTTCAAGATTCTTGGCGAAGCAAATGCAATCACCTATCATCTCCAGCTTCCCTCATCCATGAAAATCCATCCTATATTCCATGTTTCAATCTTGGAGCCATGTCATACATCCACTATCCCTAGAAAAATAGCAAAATCATCTTTAATCATAATTAAAGATCACAAAGAATATGAAGTAGAGAAAATCTTGGATTCAAAAATTTCAAGAGACTAATTACAATATCTTGTCCATTGGATGCAAAGGCCCACATCATCTCCGTAGAGACATTTGAGGATACGAGTCACATCCACATCTGTAAGTTGCCTCCTAATGAGGTGATTGCAAATGCCAACTCGTCATAGCTGAGCACTTCTACTACTCCTTGGATTGTGGATAGTGGAGCTACCCATCACATGATCCCATCAAGAACATTTTCACTTCTCAAGTGCCTACAGTCAAGCATGTCTGAATTGGGAACAACTCCTCGGTCACAATTTAGGCTCGCAGTCACGTCACTTTTGCCACTAACAAGGACCCAGATCATGCTACATTGGATGATATATACTATATCCCCCAACTAGGGGTGAACTTATTATCCATTCAACAGGTTTGAGGGTCAAGTCGAGTAGTCTTCTTCACAGCAACACCACAATTGAGGTCCTTGACTCTCAAACTAGTTTAGTGATTCCTCGTAGTGAGGCACAATCTAGTGGCCTATACCACATGACACAGTTTCTTTCCAAGTTGATAGCTGAGGGCTCTAAGTCCCACCACTTCCAAGCTTTAGCCGCTACACAGGAGCCTACAAGCACTAAGCATCTTTGGCATTTTGGCTTAGGATATCTTGAATACAACTCTCTTTATGAGTTGTCACGTCCATAGATGGTAGATGGCCTTCCACGCCTGAAGCTATCGCAGGATATCTATAAAGCTTGTCAGCTCAAGAAGCAACACCATATCCCATTCCCTCAGCATTCTATACATAGAACTGAGACGCCTCTTAGATTGATTCAGGTTGATCTTTATGGGCTGACATCCATCACCGCCTTTAAACGACACATTGTACTTTGTTTTTACTATGGATGATCATTCTCATTACATATGGGTGTATTTTCTCAAGCATAAGCCCGATGCCTTCATATATTTTTTTGCTTGGGTGCTACTAAATCATAACCAAACTAGCTATTGTGTAGGATGCATGAGGAGTGATAGTAGGAGCGAGTTTACCTTTCACGTTTTCCAAGTTTCTCTAGGAGCATGGCATCTCCTACCATCTTACCTCTATCAACTCCCCTTTCCAAAATGAAGTCGTCTGGACTATCATGAACATGGCACGCTATATGTTGTTTGCAACAAAGCTCCCTAAGCACCTTTGGGTCGAGGCTGTTAGGACTTTAATATCCTCAACTGGTGCTCAATTGCAGCTATTCCTCAAAGGACTCCATACGAGACATTCTTTGGCTCTAGGATTGTAATTTCCCACTTGCGAGTCTTTAGGAGTTGTGACTACACACACACACCCCCCTGATGATAAGATAGACAAGTTTGTTCCTTGAGATGATCTCCTAATTTTTGTTAGATACTCCTCTAAAGTGAAAGTCTATCGTATGTTCGAACCTCATACAAACAAGGTGATCATTAAGGGAGATGTAGTATTTGATGAGAAAGACATTGCACAATTTTTTGCATCAAAATCCAAGCCTTTTTCTCACATTATTCCCTTAGAGATGGTACCTTTTGAGCCGGGTCTACTACCCACTACTGACCCACCCGTAAATTCTTCAACTCCCAAATCCCCTTCGCGAGACCTATTACCTCGCTAGTACCAACAAACCATGTGGGATTCAAGGATCCTTGCACTAGATTCCACTCCAAAGGACCCTAGAAGATCTATCCGGCCTGTACCTCAAGCATCATTTGCATCCTTGTTTACAATTGATTACAAAAGGCTCTTCAACATCCCCAATGGCAAGAGACCATAGAAAATGAGCTAGACAGTATTGACCGAAATGGGACTTAGACCTTGGTGGATAATATGAGCCACAAGAAAGTCATCGGGATGAAGTGGATTTTTAGGACTAGGCTAAAGGCTAATGGAACTTTAGACAAGTATAAGGCTCAACGCCTTGTGGTACAAGGATTTTGATAGAAGCAAGGCATTGACTATGAAGAGACCTTTACTCTTACTACGCAGTTGACATCATTTTGTTTGTTGGTTGCACTAGCCGCTCACTATGGTTGGCCAATAAATCAAATGGACCTCAAACATGCCTTTCTGAACGGTTATCTAAAGGAGGAAGTCTATGTGGAGCAACCTCCCGAATTTTCTTTTGTTGACCAAAAAGATAAGGTCTTTCGCTTGTGGAAAGCTCTTTACAGGCTAAAGCAAGCACCGAGGTCTTGGTTCTAGAGGATAGATGAGTTTCTTAAAGCTCACAGATACCACTCTACTCCTTGTGACCCAAACTTATACATCCGTACTACTTCAGAGAGGGTCACCTATATTCTACTGTACGTAGATGATTTACTTATCGCTAGCTCAGATTCTGCTACCATAGCAAAAATTAAGGCCTAGCTTTGTTCTACTTTTAAGATGACACACCTTGATTTGTTATCTTACTTTTTTGGGGATGGAGATAGTTCGATCTAGAGGTGATATTTCAGTGTCACAATAAAAGTACGCTCTTCAATTTGTGGACCAGTATTGCACAAATCAAACATGGCCTGTGGCCATCTCTCTTAATCCCACTATTCATCTTTCTAAGGATACCCTAAGTCAACCCTCACCACACCTATAGATCTATGGTAGGGAAACTTCTTTGGTTGATTCACACTAGGCCAAATTTAGCTTACTCAATTAGTTTGCCTAGTCAATATTTCACTCCATCTAAAATGTCACATTGGATTGCATATCTTCATGTTTTGAGATATTTGCAATCTATCTATTCTTATGGCCTAGCTTATGGATCTGATTTATGTTTGCAAGGGTACACTGACTCTGACTGGGCAAGAGATCCTAACATCCAATGTTCCCATGGTGGCTACCTCTTTACCTTAGGCACATTACCTATCTCTTAGGCAACCGTAAGCAAGAGGCAGTGGCACCTTCCACGGCCGAGACTGAGTATCGGGTTCTTTTTTATGGTACCATGAAGACTATCTACTTAAGGAGCTTACTGGCGACACTTCACTTTCCATGCAACTCTCCCACCATTGTCTACTACGACAATCAAAGTGTCATTGCCCTTGCAAACAATCCAATCATTAAAATACACACACAACATATGAGGGTTCACTCACTTCACCGAAGAGCAGGTTAAGCTAGGCACCATACTTCTAGAGTTTGTGCCTTCCTCTGACAACTTTGCAAACATATTGACCAAGGTGCATTTTGAGAGGAAATAGCTTCCCTCTCTTGGTAGTGACAAGATACTATTTACAGTTTTTTTTCAAAACATTTTATATATTGTACTTTGTATCTTCATTCGCATCATCAAGATGACATGATAATAAAAGGACGCTTGTGTAAGTAAACAATTCCCCTATGAGGGCACTGTCCAAGTGGCACCATTGCATAGCATTTTACATGAGAATGCTCACACCTGCATTGCCTCTTTCATAACTCCAATACATTAGCGTTTTGTTCTATAAACATACATCTATGCACATTGATCTCTTTTCAATCTTTCTACGCGATCGACTCTAGATCCACCATATTCAAGGCATTTCACATGGCAATCTCCAAGGCAATCTCCCTGGCTTAGTTATCTTCACTAGCTTGCTTTCCGCATATCTTTTTTGCCTCTCCACATATCCACCATATTTGCTTCACACACCACTAGTCTCTACCTTCGTCATCAACATCCAATCATGGTAAGAATAGCTTGCTTATTTTATGAAAGCCTTTGGGTCTGGCTACTAGTCTCTCGTCCATTACTTAATCAACCACCATCTCTACTTTTTGAAACAATCATTATTAATCCAAACATAAACCCTAAAAAAGGGGGGAAGAACACACACACACACAAAGTTCATTGTGGTTTCATCTGCCTTTGCAAGACTTGATAGACCGCTAGATAGCCAACGTGCACCCTTAGTCCAATACCCTGGTCTCTCTAGGGTGACCACTTGGACTCCTATGGTAAGACAACCATTGCCTCTATAATCTTGGTAGGTCACTGCGCAGCCATTGTGCACCCTTTAACCAATACCCTAGCTGCTTTAGTGTGGGACGCCTTGGGATAAAGACACATTTTTAAAAAAACACTCAATAATTTGGATTGGCCTTCCTTTCTAGCTTAGTTTTTGGGCCTAAGAGGGGGTGTTGAGCTAAAATAAGCATTACGTGCTAAATTAGCCTCTTAAACAGCCCCAAAAATGCTTAATTAATAAAAACCCTAAAATGGTACGTGGTTCGAGAGAGCTTTAACACAATGTGCAGTACAAGGTCCCAAAACTTTCTATTTGCTGCCAAACAGGCTGCAACCAGCTTGGCAGCTTGATCACAAGTTGTGCTTGTTATCTACACTCCCAAGTAAGCTGATTTGACCAGTCTGACTCCCACCCTACGATCCAAATCATCATTGTTGCTGCATTTAACTAGTTCTTGATGCCACTTGACAGTCCACATCATCAACAAATCTGCATTTGCTGTTTTCTCTCTCCTCTCTTATCCAACAACACTAATCCCATACTACACAATACTGCATTTGGTGTTGTTTGACATCTAGAGGCTGCCTTCTATATTTCGGGATCCATCAAGAGTATGACACTCTCTCCTACTCAACACCTCTACCTCGATCCTTGAGACACAAGAGTTCAAAGTACAATTTTCATGCTTGCACGGTTTGTTTGTTGCATGAGCATTGTATATTTTGTAACGTACCCTATCAACTATCCAAGCATGTTTTTAGCAATCCATCAAGAGACGAATCTAAACGACACCGCCCGACACTCCCATGGAATGTTACGAGGTTTGTTACCTAGAGTTTCTCGAGTCCGCCTCACAACGGAACGTTCGCGGCCAAACCCATTGGGATCAACCTGAATTTGGATTTCTAGTGGTTAAGGTCTCCTGATAGCATTCTAGCATCAGGTCTTGAACATCCTACTTTACGCAAAGAAACCCAAGCCGAAGCAAACCCATGCCGCACTTGGTTCAAAGAGAATGGAAAACGAGAGGAATGCATCGCTCAACCTCTCTGCTCGTAGGGCATAGTCCCATTCCAGTCCCCTAAAACGGCATGAATCAGGGTTCTAACCTAACAATTGCTAAGGTCAGTCGTCGGTAAAACCTTGTAAGAAACCTCTCGATTCTCTAGAACCATCCTACCGTAGCACGGACTCGTCAAGGGTTCCGCCCACCCGCTTCCCTCAATAGGCGTTCTTTAGTTATTTAATTAGATCCTATCACATTTATGAGTGACATTTAAAATCAACTTCCTTAATTAAGCCTTTTACAAAACAAGGTCCGTTCGCATAATTTATAACACTGACACGAAAACAAAGCAAACAGTTCTTTTGACAAACAAGTTCCTTAACTTATCTTCAAGTTAATCTTTGTCTCATGTCCATACATGAGAAATTATATATCTCTTTTGCCCTGCAGAAGTACCTGGTCCAAATCACATGGCACCATAATTTCTATCCTTTATCTAGAATAGAATCTTCCAATTCCCCAAACGTTGGACTCACGGTAGTCTTCAACTTCGTTCAGGACTAGGCAATGGGTGTCCAGAGCTCCACCTGACCCACAAGCAATCTAAAAGTGAGACACCGTTTCCGTGGTTGGTCTTTTCACCACTCGACCTTTGGTCTGTAAATCAAGCAGTGCCATTTTCTCGGGTTAAACCGCGGTGTGATCTTGGAGGTAATCCACTCAGCAAAATATCCTTTCCTTAATTAATCCAGTTAAGAATCAAGCACAATCAAGGCAATCAAGCTAATATCATCTTCCAAGAAAACATTTCTTTATCACCATGGCAACTTGTCATCACAGACCCCTACCATGAATTTACCATCAATCAAAAGCACTTGGAATAATCATCAAAACAACAATTCCAACAATCAGTTGAATGTAAAAGCATTTAGGACGTTGTTTGATCAATCCAACAAAACTAATTGTATTTATTTAACAATGTAAAAATAGGCGCGATAACAATTCCGTCGCATATTCACTCTCCCTCTTGAAATCTAAGAGCGATACTATGCAAAAATGTTTCTTAACACTTCCTTCCCTCAACTAAGGCATAAGTTAAGGGCTCATACAGCTATGCAAAAATGTAAGTCCTATTGATCTCTTACCTTGATCAACAACCCAACCCTGAATTGGAGTGATGAAACATAGTAGCTATTAGATAGATCTCAAAGCTTCTTAGTTTTAATCCTTATGATCGTCGTTTGCACTAATTACGCACACCATCAAGATCCCAATCCATTAAATATGAGTTATCAGTTCCTGTTATTAGCAAGAGCTTGGACAAAGATCTAGAGTTTCTAGGATGAATTTCGTTAGGATAGATCGTTTACCATGGCATCCGTCAAGCGTACGGCTATAGCATACCTTCAATGTGATGGAAAAACATATCTATTATTTACAAGAAGGGGAAGTTGACAATACCTTGGAATCCTATATGTTGTTTATGCTATGAATGGATTTTATCGTATAGCAACTAGATGCAATTTACTTCTCTTGATACCTACACTTTACAAACTCCATCTTTTGAATATGTAAGATGAAATCTATCCTTTTCAATGACCTATTCTCATGCGGCATAGTATAGGCATGTTGTGTCTTATGCGGAAATTAAAGCAAGCAACTTAAAAATATGTTATTTACATTTGGTACCATAGTTATATTGCCGGTGTTACCCTTGCCCGATGCTTCATTGAAGTCTTATGCAAATCGCGTCTAAAGGAAAAGAAAATCGTGAATGGCCTCCAAGCAAAGAATGTCGAATGCAAGTGGTTGAATTTCCTTTAATAAAAAGAGGGGGAGAGGGGAGGGAGGAGAGGGGAGTTCTGTGCAAAGAAGGGGGGGAAATTACAATATTCAGTATTCAATCATTCATTCAAAATTCCATTGGGTTCATTGTCTCTGAATTACCCTAACTCTAACTGTGTTCTTTTGAGTTTATGCTTTGTCATACACATTTATTTATGTTTCTGCCTTAAGGTATTTCTTCACAAGAGAGACTAAATCTTCTAAGCTAATGGGCACGAAATGAATCTATGGCGAAAAGATTTCACATTGGTCGTACAAAAGAAACAATTGCCATTCGAAATACAATGCATGGAAAGAGCCAAGGCAAGGAACAAGCCACCTATCAACATTTTCAAAAGAAAAACTTTGCATTTGAACGCAGTCTTATCGAGTCATTCTTCCATAACTATAAATTTCCACCATGCCTTGCTTTTATGTAGTCCCCAAACAACATTGGCTTTAATCACCAACCAATGGCAATCTCTATAATAAGGTGATATATCGAGTTAACTGAAGCCCCCTCCAAATTCAATCAACCCACAAGATTGCAATCCTACCAACGATGATCCAACCAAGAAAGGTTGTTGGAGTTGCAACTGCATTGAGATCTTGCCCCATAAATCATAGTATCCACGAGGGATCCAAAAAGCCCATTTGACTGTGCAGAAGGACATCATCACACTGCGAGCCAATAGAGTTGCATCTTCAATAGAGACCAAGCCCGAACGTGCCATCCAATCAAACTTGGAATAATCATCTTGTTTCCCTTCCCAAGAAAGCAACCAAGACACTACCAACAATTCAAGCTACAAGGAATTAGCATATAATCTATCCTCCCCATTGGATGTCAATTCACCTTTTAAAGAACCACCTTCTTTGAACAACCAAATGGGTTACCGAAACAAAAGAAGAAATCGAAAGTTGAAACTCATTGGTAAGTGCCACCACAAACCCTAAATTTTAGTATAGCCATGCACCATTCCCCAGTTTTCAAAAAACAAGCGAACAATAGAGACTACGGCTGATGACTTGTATGGACACAAACTTTCAATGCATTATGCATTTATAAGGCAACAAATTTTATGAGCCAGCCAACTTGTATTATTGACCTTTATTGATGTTGGTTAACATAATCTTTATATTCTATTATTTCTTATTATAGGCTACCTCTCCTCTATCTAATATACATTGATACATAGACACTATAATATAATGGAGAGAGAAAGAGTGGCACTCTATTGGTTGCCCACAACATGTCCCTTCGTACACTCTTGTGCCTTGGTATATGAATTCCATTTTCCAAGTTCATTACTTCTAGATTCATGTGTTATTGTTCTTCTATTTAGTTCTTTGTCTTTACGACACCTATATCTCTTTGCTTCCATTGCTCCACATCAACCTAACAAAAGATAGACAACAAGGTAGTAACCTAAATGATGAAGGATCGTAAGAATAATGATAACGATAATGAGAGAGAAGAAAGATAGCGATGAGTTTGGAGCAACAAGTAGAGGTAAAATACCTAGCACAAGAGTGTGAGAAAGATGAATGAGTCCCTTTTAGAAGACTTTTCGAGCCACAAGTCTTGCATCATTTTTCTCTACTCTAAACATCATACATTTAAGTAACATCAAGCAAAACTTAGAGAATTTTTCTTAACTTTGATAAATCTAATATCATGAGAGAGAGAGAGGGGGGGGCAGAACTACATTCAAATTCAAGATCAACCTCCAACATAGTGGTTATCTAGTGGCATCTCAAATTGTTTTCTTGGCTAAGGATATGGCATTTAGTGGATGGACAAAAGGCCTCTTGTGCATCCAATCCTTCTTTTATTCATCAACCCTTATGAAAAATGGCATAAACAACATGTGTGCAAGCAACACAGAAGAAAACTAAATACTAAGTCTTGTACGTATATTGTATATCATAGAGCCCAAGCGCGCCTACACAACCATGTGGCATGAAATGTGACTATCTAATACAATGCACATGCCTAGATTTACAGTAAATAAAAGGTTTTTCTACAAAACAAATTTTGAATTTTGAGATATTAATATATACACTTTGAACTTTGAGATATTAAAGGTGATGCACATTTGCAGGGTGGAATGGGTCAATAACTTCTTGCCTAGATATAATCTCATCTACACCAATTTGAGAGGGCATTGTTGGACGCAGGCTCATGATTCTATATTTCCTATAAACCAAATATAATTGATTCTATAATTTAGAAGCAATCAAGTTGTAAAGCTCAAGCTACTCCTGCTCTCTAGGACTATTAGATTGCAAACAACATATAAAGGATCACCTTTGTAATTCTAACAAGCTCTTGGTACTAGAGAGAGAAAAGGCATCGGAAGTCAAGACATTCCTATGTACAATGTACATTGGAGTGCCACAAGCCCAAGCAATGGGGCTGTGTAAGGACGGATCTGCTATAAAAGTGGCTAATCTGAGCTGAAATCTTGAAATCTGGGCTTGCACAATCATAAGGGCTAAGACCCTCACATGCAGCAATCGATTGCCACATCATCATCTCCCTGACACCAAACTTACAGCAGCTGTCCAACTGTGACCACCTGCTCTTGCCTGCAAGTGGTGCTACATCAACCACGACACCATAGCCACATTATCAATTGTGCCATCCAAGTGGTAGGATCTCCACTGAAAGGGGCCCAAGTCAGACATATTTCAAAACGCCACCACTGAAGTAACCACAAGGGGTCCCAACCCAGCAGGCATATGCATCATGCGGTTTGTTGTTCACACCAAGCTCTGTGTAGCCTATTCAACATAGTCACTGCTGATAATCTGCAGCCAGCCAATCTGCTACTGACACCGAATTTACAATCAGCAGGAAATCTAGTCTAGCCCCACAGGCTGCTGTCATGCTGCATGTCACCAAGATGTCTAAGATCCTCCTCACCAAGATGTCTAGGAGGGAGGATCTAGGCACAATAAATTTTAAACAAATCCCCACAATAATTCCCACATTGCGGGTTTTAACAACATCATGAGCTCCTGTGAGGGAGGGACCGCAAGCCTAGCTAGGTGCGACCGGGGACTCAGAGCTGTCAGTCTAGCGTGGGGACTAGCCCATTGCCCCCAACCGCACCTAGCTAGGTATGCTGTGCCTCCCAAGCAAAGCTTGTGATGTTCAACACTATAGGGAAACACAAGGGAAAACAGGTCAGCAGTCTCCCAGTCACACTTAGCTAGATATGCAGTGCCTCCCGAGCAGAAGCTCATGATGAACCACACTACGAGGAGAAACAAGGGGAAAGAACCCCTTTTCCCAAATGACAAAATGTCAATAACTTCTAGAGAGGTCTCTCATAAGGAGAGCTGAATTTTTTTGCTAGAACACAGGTATGCAGAGGTCACAACTTTGTACACTGACAATGTTCTTGCAATTTTCCCAATATGGAAAATCAATCTCTCTCTCTATCTCTCTCTCTCTCTCTCTCTCTCTCTCTCTCTCTAGATATGAAGTACAGGAAAAAGAGTATTAAAAGGAAGAAGTCGAAGCTCCTACCTTGGAGAGAGAGAGAGACAATATCTGCGAGGGGAAGGAGAAGGGCACCTTCTCAATTGTCAATTCTGATCGACACGCCACTAGCCTTTCTGCTTTCGATTCGAAGGTCGGCCGTTTCGTCCCTGTCGCTGCAGATACGCGTGCGAACGTACCACAACGGAAAAAAGAATATGCGATGCCCTGTCAATGCGAGAATGCATCGGTGTGTGCCTTTGGCGGGAAACTTTTTAAACAGCGCATTTTTCGTTCCACACAATCGTCCCTTCTTTCTACCACATATGAACACCCCCTAAGTCCCCCTTTTTTAAATCAAAACATCATTTAGAAGCAAAGGTCAATCTATTCTATTTACTAGTGTTCCTTGTGCGCTTCCTGCCACGAAGCGGGGTGTCGCACGCCAGCTTCACTTCCCTATCCCACGGTGGGTAATGCTATCACAAAAACATCACATGCTTTACTCTCCTCTACTCACAACCCCTCTATCTCTCACCCCTTTTACACCTCCCCCCTCTATGTCCACACTCAATCACTCTCTCTCTCTCTCTCTCTCTCTCTCTCTCTCTCTCTCTCTCTCTTACACACATGTATAAAAGCCCAGATATGCATTTGCATCAAGGAGTACATAGACTTATATATACATGCAATGACCATGCACCAAACTTGTAAACTTGTATCCATACTTGCTCTGCACAACAATTAGAAGTAGCTCTAGATGATCCTTGGATGCTACAATGAGAAATAACATTGCTACAATAAAACGAACCACAAAAGACGTATGAACCACACCACAAAGTTTAAGTTTGTCCAAGCATTACATGCAAACTCTCAGTATTAATAACCCACACAGGTGAAGCAATGCCTGAAACCAAAGTTTGTTCTAGAGACTGCACCAATAACCTTGCACTACAAATTCAAGTATCAATAAACCACAAAGTGTCACTCCTTGATTATGCCTATGCATCTACATTCAAATATTACAAAAATTTTGAAACTTTCCATAGGGTCTAACCAAAATGAAGCTTTCTTTTCTTTGAGAAATAACTGGGAAATTTTTCACTCTCAAATATAGAATGGCTAGGCGAAGCAAGTCCCATCGCCACTCTTCGTCTTGTTGATGATATAGGGGACATGATAGTCTTTCCTCTCTTTCTTGCACCTAAAATTTTAGAAGCCCGCAACGTAAATGTAAGCACATCTAATAACCAACAAAGACTACTTAACATTAAAACAACAATACATGGCCTAACATCAACAAACCACTCGATAGGCTTGGTCATAGCTTGATGAAGCGTCACAAAACAATCAAGGTCTTTAGATTCATACATCACCCACCCTCTTGGTATTCTATCAGTGTGAGATCGTCAAAACCTCTTATCCTATTCGGCTTCACCCATATGCACTTGAAAACACTGAGTATATCCACAATGTATTCCTCCCTCCCCTGGTCTATGCCTCTCCTTTGTTGCGACCCCTCTCCCACACAATTTTTACAACTCTCCCTATCTTTCACACACACACACACACTCTCTCTCTCTCTCTCTCTCTCTCTCTCTCTCTCTCTCTCATGTACACATGCATAAAATGATAGATATGCATTTGCATCTAGGTGTATAGAGACTCACATATGCATGCAATGCCTTTTATGCACCAAACTTATAAACTTTACCCATATGTACTTTGCATGATATCTAGAAGTAGCTCTATAAGATCCTCGAATGTTACAATTGGAAATAACATCGCACCAAACCATAGACAAAAGACATACAAAGTGCATATTTTGTATCCTTGAGTGCAAGAAACCTTATGCTTGCTTACTATATTCTCTCTATCGTGAATCTCTATTCTCTCGTCTTCACCCCCCCCCCCCCTCCATTTGCGACTATTCTCTCGTATATTTATTACCCATCTCTCTTTCTCACATCTATCATCCTCATTCCCTCCCTCCTCCCTTGTTATCTTTCTTCTCTCTCCATAACCTCTATCTCTTCCTCCCTCCCCCCTTTTCACCTCTCCCTCCCTCCCCTCTTTTATCCCTTTTCTCTACTCTCCCCTCTCTATTCACACTCACTCCCTCCCGCTCTCCCTCCCTCTCTCCCTCTCTCTCACTCTTACACGCAAACATGCATCTAGGAGTACGTAGACTAATATATACATGAAATGACCATATACCAATATTGTAGTTGCATCCATACTTACTTTGCATAATAGTTAGAAGTAGCTCTACATGATCCTTGGATGTTACAATCAGAAATAACATTGCTATACTGAAATGAACCACAAAGTCTAAGCATATACAAGCATCAAATACAGACTCTCAGCATTATTAACAATCCACACAGGTGAAGCAAAGCCCAAAACCAAAGCTTGCTCCATAGCCGATAACTTTGTACCATAAATCCAAGTATCAACAAACCACAAAGTGTCACTTCTTGATTACACCTATGCATCTACATTCAAACACTACAAAAATGTTGAAACTTCCCATGGGACCTAACCAAAATGAAGCTTTATTTTATTTGAGGAATCACTAAGAAATTTTCAATTTTCCAACACAACATGATCAGGTGAAGCAAGTCCCATTGCCGCTCTTCGTCCCAATGATGGTACAAGGGGCATGATAGTCTTTCCTCTCTTTCTTGCACCTAAATTTTTAAAATCCCACAACGTAAACGTGAACACATCTAACAATCGACAAAGATTACTTAACATTAGAATAACAATATCTGGCTTAACATTTGCAAACTACTCGGAAGGCATTGTCACAGCTTGATGTAGCGTCACAAAATAACCGAGGTCCTTAAATTCATACGTCGGCCACCCCCTCAGTATTCTATCAGTGTGAGATCGTCGAAACCTCTTTTCCTACTCAGCTTTACCCATATGTACTTGAAAACAGTGAGTATACCCGCAATGCACCACCTCAATAAAAACTGGAAGTAAAATTTCTATATTGACATCATCATATAAACACTCAATGACCCTTGTAAACGTTCTTCTTATAATATAATGTGTTGTCACTATGCGCAAGATACACTGCAGTTCCCTTTGATATTCATAAGTTGGATAGTAGGCCCAGCTTGGAGTAGGCATCTGCAAAAGTCAAGCAAACACTTATATATAGTGTAGAAAATATATACTCAATTACCGTCGAGTATATGCCAATCGAATACATCACAAAGGCCATTTCAAATATATGCCAAGCAGGGACTACAAAGCCATCAAAATTCAGTAGATACATCTCTACAAAAATGCAAGCATATCATTCCACCCTCCAAAAAATACATATTTGTATGCATCTCTGCAAAAAAGCAATGCACCTTATTGCATCTTCTGAAGTACATCCTTGTATACAATGTTTGTCATGACATTCACAATGCTTCCATCCTCATCCAGTAAGACCCTCACACCGCATGAGGATTTCACCCTTCAAAATGCAACATACAACTATCCATGTGTAAATACTAGTGTCTTTAAGTAAAGACCAACAATATACAATGTTTGGCCTTGCGACTTATTGATCATCATAGCAAACGCTAGTCGAACGAGAAATTGCCTCCTCCTCATAGTAAACAGAAATTGCAAGGTGCTAGGAATAAAAGTGATCTTAGAGGGGACTCTACAGTTTCTTAAATGGAACCTGATCAAGCTTAAAAAGTCTCACCATCAACAACACTGAAGATGGCCCAATCTACCACTAAGATGAGTTTTTGTATCAGCCCTTCCATTTGGTCCAAGAAGATATATACATACACATTCTCTCTTTTAAGCACACTCCCAACAACCAACAGATAAAGTATTTTGTGGACGGTTACTTTCATCTTTCAGTATAGGCTGTGTCAAATAAAGAGGTGCTACCTTGATCTCCAAAGCTGAAAGGGTTCATAGGCAAGGTTTGGCAGGATACTGGATGCAAAAAATGGGCAAATGTCCTCCATCCTTTCAGGCTCATTAGCATGTGGAATGTTTTCCTTCTTAATGACCTTGCTATGATTTTGGCAAACTCTACTAATTCTCAGGGGCTATCTGTACATCGTTGTTTAAATCCGAGCACTTGATTTTTCTTCTGCCATTAACAAGTTTGCTTTCTTTATCTTTACTTTTCATGTCCTTATCCAGCTCACAGCTTTTGACACCACGATATGATTCACATAAACCATCTGTCTTGCTACAAGTGTGTCGCTTAAAATTGATAGTGACTTCATTTTCATATGATTTTGAAGAATATCCAAAGTCAGTGCTCGTCACTACTTTTTCTTCATGCTTACTAACAGTTCAATCAGAGTATGTGGAAGGTAATCGTGTGTAGCCTTTTGATGACTCAGACTTGTTTTCTTTTTTAAACCAAAAAGGATCTTCCATTAAAGTATGTTTGGGACCAGAAAATGGGGCTCTAAGGCACCCAACTATGTTTTAGGATCTCCTCCTATTGGTGGGTTTCTTCGAGTTATTAAGTCTGAATATATTCCTTGTTATTGAAATTTGTCCTCAACTTATGTCCGCTTAGTGCTGGGTGCTCTATTGTGCATGGTGCAAAATCAGGCTTTTCATTCTTTTGGTGCACTCGTGTGAAGAAATCACTGTGGGGTGCACCTACAAAATGATTATGCAATTCTAGCTATCCCCCTTTCTTATCTATGGCCTAATATGGCTATATTTCTCCCTCTACGCTCTATCAAGGCAGTTACCACATAAAGGTTGATTTCTAGCTCTAAGTCAAGTCGGTCCCTTGGCTAGGCTGCTAGGGCCGCTTCTAGACTATGTAGTTGCAGTTTCCTCTAGTTTTTAGCTTCGGCGAGGCGGGTCACGTTTCTAGGGGTGTTCGAGAATGTGTCCCAATTGGTCCAACCTTAAGGAGGTGGTCCTATTCCTAGTTTTTTTTGTATTCTACCCAATTGGTCCGATTCCCCGAATCGGGCAGTCCGACCACCCTGGGAGTCGGACGGGGTCCGACTGGTGCGTCAGATTGGACCGGGCTGGTTCGAACCTAGAGTTTGGTCCGATTGGCAATTGGATGTCTGATTGATTGGTGGCCAATTGGACTAGTCGAATTTTCCAAGTGGGAAAGGTCATTTGATTGGACAGTTGGTCTGATCGAACCAAAGGGCTTGGTCCACAAAGAGTGTCCAACTAGATAGGTCATTCTGGAGTCGAATGGTGACATTCCCAGTCGGAGGGTTCGATTGCCCAACTCTGGGAGTCAGACCAGGATGACACAATGGCCCTGACTATGAACCGGACAGAACGCCACAATACGTTTTGACCAATTTCTCCACACAATGGTTGCGGCTGTTTACAAGACTTTCTAGATCAAGCAAAAACACAGCAAGGAACGTTTGTATCTACCTAGGGTGGTCGAAAAACTTTGGATCAATGGGCGTGATCTCTTCTTTGACCTACATCTCTCTCTCTCTCTCTCTCTCTCTCTCTCTCTCTCTCCCTCTCTCTCCCTCTCTCTCTCTCTCTCTCTCTCTCTCTCTCTCTCTCTCTCTCTCTCTCTCTCTCTCTCTCTCTCTCTCTCTCTCTCTGTGTGTGCAGAAATTAGCTCTTTCCCCCTATCCTTGGGGTTTTAGTCCTTACCCCACCCTCCTTAGTCATTAGGCCTAGAAGCCTATCTTTTTCCCGCTCTTTCCTAGTTGTGTCCTATTTACAGTAGCAAAATCCTATTGTTTTCTCACGATCTTTTAGTCCTATCCTACCTTAATGTAAACAAAAATCACAAGACAATGCTTGGCCTGAATCATCCTACTCATCTATACATAAGAAACCCAAAATACTTACTTGCTTTGTAAATTAAAAAGCCTAAATCTCCAATCTACCTCAAGCACCGGTTCGGGGATGAAACCCTACTTCCATGCTTGATTCGAAGTGTGTGGCGCTCAAGGCTCGAATCCATTGGTTCCGACAACAGAACCAAAATGAAGGGAGCTCTCTCGCTCAACCCCCGAGACCTATGGACCGCTTATTGGTCAAGCGTTTCAAGCTGAGTGGCCATGGCTACCTCTCATATAGCCGATGCGCTCTCCCTACCCATGGGGTATAGTGAGCTTACCTTGATGCCCGATTGAGTAGCCTCCTCTCCCGTGCACACTAGTAGCCCCACTTTGTAAAAGTAATTGGGCCAATCACATGAAATGAAATGAATACAAAGAAGAGAGGGGAAGATAGTGCTCTTTGCTTGAGCAATCTCAATCCCTCTCAGTCAAGCTCCATCCTCCATGGTCATACGAGACAAGAGAAGAGAATAAGATAAAGAGAGGAGATGGGGAGCTTTTTCTCTTTGATCCCTCACTCTCACACACTCACTCCCTCACTCTCTCACACTCCCTCACTCAAGCACTCACAAGAAGAGAAGAAGAAGCTTTTTGCGACACACCAAGAATGAGCTCATTCACTTTTTGAACTTTATATACAATATCCTCTTTCCCTTGGGCAATCATCCCCTTTTTACATGGTCGGCCATGGTCTAGGACCTTTTGTCCATTGTCCTCCTATCTTTCTAGCTTCCTTCTATCGCCCATCTACCTTTACAATTTGCAGAGGAGGGAGCCTGGCACTCTTTTACAACAGTTTCAGGGGCGTCTTGTTTTTAAAAATGTGCCTTTGCCTTTGACTCGATTTTTGAGGCCGCCCTTTTCTCCTTCTTCCTGTATTTTTCATTGTGTCCGATTTCCTCCTGAGAAACCTCTTTTAGGTCCCAACTTGTGCTTTTCCACTTTTTCCTCTTTCTTCTTGTGTTGAGGTTAATGGTGTGTTGTAAGAGGCTATTGCGGTGTGCTCATCAGAGAGTTCCACTTTGGTGTAGGTGTCTCTTTATGAGGACCATGAAATCAATGAGATGTCATTAATTTGATGTAGGTGTCTAAGTGTGTGAGGACCATCAAAACATTGAGATTATGCGATTAGGAGTGTTTGGCCATGACAAGTCTACATGCAAGATTTAGTTGAGCACACATATATGTGTGACCATTGAGGTTTTTGAGCCAATAGATGGTTGTATGTATTCAAGTGGTTGGGCACATTGTAGCACTCAAGTATGGGGTCTTGAGCGTGTCTCTAGATTTTGATTACTTCTTCATGTGTGTGTATGCACACATGAAGAAATATGGGGTCTTGAGCATGTCTCTAGATTTTGATTACTTCTTCATGTGTGTGCACACATGCGCATGTGTGTGTGTGTAGGGATGGGTGTGGGGACATAGTTAATCGTGGATATTTGTCATTTAATTTTGGTTTCGTGCATGTGTGTGTGGGGATATAGCTATGCATGGATACCAATAATTTGATTTAGAATCTACTAACACATCTATATTACTCAAATTGATGACTCAAAGTAGTTTGCAATGAAACACTTTGCTAATAGCATATGTGTCTGTCTAAGAAAACATTTGTGTTTCACAAAATGAGTACATTATAAATATTTCCTCTTTAAACACATGAAAGAGAAGTAGAAATGTTATAGTGGCTTTGAGATTTTTAATTGCTCGAAATCTGCACACATGCACATAGACATTGCTGTCCACCTAGTTGAGACTCTCAAACTTGTCACTTGCACATGTAAAGACAATTTCTTCCTCCTTTTGCTTGCAAAGAGAGGAAGCATGGGAAAGTATCCTACAAATGGCCTTTTGTGCAGGAGGGAGAGAGAGAGAGAGAGAGAGAGAGAGAGAGAGAGAGGCTAGGCCCTTAACTCCAACAATTGGTTGTACTGTGTAATAAAAGTATTCTATATTCTCTCTTTGTATCATTGTACATTTTATTGTCATCTATTTGCATTGAAAGATAGAGGATTTGAGAGGATAGACGTATGGAAAACCAGATGAAACAAAGAGAGGTAGTAAATTAGGATTTTCTTAGTTATCATGAATCATCTGGCAGGGGGATTTGCTTGATCTACTATACTGAATATACACAATACACAAGAAGAAGTGCACTCAAGAACACAAGAAGAGAGATGGAGGACAAAATGTTTTCTTGCCAGTCTTTCTTCCTTCTTTCTCACATAATACAATGTACACAAAGTTTAGATAAGATATGACATAAAGGAAAGTTGCCTATCGAGTCAAACAGTTCATAACTGACTATAGTAATTAACTAATACTACAATTATGCTAGTTGTAGGTGTAACTAACCAAATATAATAATTAATAAGCCAATAGCCATGTTAAGATCATAATGATCACCAATGTGCTAAATGTAAATGTGGTAATGTCTACATGTATTGAGCTTACCATCTCAACACTCCCCCTCAAGCTCAATTGCATCTATGCAACTCCAAGTAAGCTTCGAAATCCTTGAAGGTTCTCTATAACTAATATCTTCATAAAAATGTTAGCGACCTGATCCTATGTGTTGATATGTATCAAGTCAATCTCACGTACAAGTACTTTCTCTCTCACAAAATGGTAATGCATCTCAATGTGTTTTGTCCTAGTATGGAACACAAGGTTCCTTGCAAAACTACTACTCATATTATCACTATGAATGACAATTGGACTATCTCCTTAAACATCCAAATCACCCAATAACTTTTACAACTATATCACCTCACATACTACCATAGTAGTACCTCTATACTTGGCCTTTGTACTCAATAAAGCAACCATTGGTTACTTTTTGCTATTTCAAGTAACCATTGAACTAACAAGAGAAAACATGAATTCATTAATAAATATTCTATTGGACATGCTACCAACCCAATTTGCATATGTATACCCAAACACAATTTCGCATTTGTTTGTTTGTTTTGTTTTGTTTATGTTTTTTTGTTTTGGAATTGTACACAAGTGAAAGTAAGAGCCATGGTGGAGAGAGAGAGAGAGAGAGAGAGAGAGAGAGAGAGAGAGAAGATGTGGGAATTCCTAGAGTCACAAGTCACAATGTGTGATCAGCCTTCCCTTTATTCAAATGTCACTAAAATAATAAAAATGAAGTGACATACTACGTGTACCTTCTATTACCAATATTTTATTGTCGATTGGATAGATGGCAGGAATCTGCAAGTCAAATTCAACAGGGGTGGTTGTTTTATTGAAGAATATGGCAATGGCTGTAAATTGATTGCCAAAGGCAAGAGAGATGGCAGAATGTTTACCTTGGATGCATCTATCCTGGAATTGAATGCAGCCATGTTTGCCCATGATAATGGAGTAGTTCGAGATGTAGAAATCTGGCACAAGCGCATCGGTCATGTTAATGTATAGAAGTTGAAAAATATGCAGCAAAAATAGGTTGTACTTGGCTTGCCAAAGTTCAAGTACAGTGATGGACACCTGCCACCTGCAGCATACAAGTGTGCGGGTATTGCAATGTAGTAATATATGGGTGGTTAGGCACAGGTGCCTTTATCCCCAACAATCTCCCACTTAAAAGTGAATGTGACCCTACTAGTGAGAAGAGAACAAGAAAAAAAGTGTACAAATGTACATAAGTACAACAAGATGATGAGGAAAGTACAACAGGATGAGGAAAGATATCATCTCATCAAATGCCATCAACTTCCTAAGGAAGACAAAACGCTCCGCTGAGAGACTTTTTGTGAGTAGATATGCAAGATTTTGGTCAATTGAGATCTTGACAAGGTCAATAGACATGTCATAGAATCCAAATGTAGTGTAGAGACCACATTAATAATACTAAGGTTTGATACCACCAGACAATCTAAGTAGACAGCCTCCTTGCAAACCTCATTGGTTGCAGCATACTTGACCTTGCTAGTAGAGAGGGTTGTGCATTTTTGCACCTTGGATATCCAAGAAACAACACCTCCAGCAAAGGTGAAGACGTAGTCAAAGTTGTCTACATATCCTATATAATTAGAGTCTGTGTGCCCCACGACTCTTATATCCTGGACACCATAACATATGCACATAGCTGTTGTGCCCTTCAAGTACCTCATGATACCCTTGATGGCATCCCAATGCCGTCTACCAGGTATAGCCATAAAACATACCATAACTTCCACTGCAAATCTTACATCAGGACGAGTGGCTATCATAGGATACATCAAATTGCCCATGGTAGATATATAAGGGATCTTGGCCATCTTGGCCTTTTGCTCATTAGACTATAAACAATTGGCTTGACTAATCTTTACATGAGAAGGTAGAGGATAGCTAATAGGCTTACCATCCTACATATGAAACTACTCAATGACTTTCTAAATATTCATCTCAAATCTCTTCTTGAGCTAAACTTTCAAGGCCCCAGCTCATCATGAGCTCTCCCAGCAATAAGCATATTGTCCACATAAAGCACCAAAATCATAAGACTGCAATCACGAGCCTTCTTCACATATAAACACAGATTCATAGCACTACATTATATCCTTGTGAATTTGTGGTACTATTCCCTAGGTGCCTACTTAAGGCCATAAAGGCTCTTTCTCAACTTGCACACTAGGTGTTCCTTGCCTTTTTCTTCAAAGCCCTTAGGCTCCTACATATGGATCTCATCATGCAAGTCCCTATGTAAAAAGCCATCTTTACATCCATTTAATAAAGATCCAGATCTAGTTGAGCAACCAATGGTAGTACCAAGCATAGGGTTGTCATTTTGACCACAAGAGAAAAGAATTCATCAAAGTTAACACCATATTTCTTGAAACCCTTAGCTTTCAATCTAGCCTTATAAGCAAATTTGGGGCATCTATGGATACTTTTTAGCTTGTATACCCACTTGCATGGCAATGCCTTCTTGCTACTATGCAAAGGAACCAAATCCTATGTATGGTTAGTTTTTGTAAGGAGTCAAAATCTGACTCCATAGCCCTGTCCCATGAGTGACTATCATCTCTATGCATGGCCTCATCATAAGAGAGAGACCCACATGCATCTATCACCATAACATAATCCATGGAGGGCATAAAGTGCTCAGGTTGACGTCTAGCTCTAATAGAGCATCTCAAAGTAGGATGATCCTGCACAATAGATGGGATTTGGGCCACTAGAGTATCAACTATTGTAGGCTTTCTAGTTGGCTATATGGGAGCAAGAGGCTCCTCTTGAAAGGTCACCTTGTGTACCTCAACCACCTACTCAAGCTACTCATGCATATTTTCCTCATGGAAAACAACATCATGGTTGCAGATAACCTTGCAAGCTTGTGGATCCCATAGGTGATAGCTCACACTCACATACATCCCCATAACTAAGAAATATGCATTTCACAAACTTAGGATCCGACTTATTGTGCTTGTCCTTGGGAAAATGGTAGAATGCCTCACAACCAAAGATGCGCAAATGAGCATATGATGGAGGTTTTCTAGTCCATACCTCCTTTGTAACTTGGCAATCAATAGCAGTGCAAGGGGACTGTTAATCAAGTATACGATAGTAGTAACTATCTCAGCCCAGAAGTGCTGGGGTAAGCCTGCTTAGCTAAGCATATTGTGGACTCTCTCCCAAATCATATTGTTCATGTGTTCAGTAATACCATTCTAAGGAGGGGCGTAGGGGGTAGTCAACTGACGCTTAATATTCGGCTCATCACAAAACTACTCAAAAGCTTTTGAGACATACTCACCCCCATTATCTAACCTTAGGTATTTCAGTCTATACCTAGATTGGTTTTCAACAAGAGCAAGCCAACACTGAGAGGTAGACAAGACACTTGATTTCAGCTTAATAGGGTGAGCCTAAACCTTATGTGAGTAATCATCAACAATGGATGTGACAAAGTACTTTGCACCACCTAGTGATTGACAAGGCATGGGACCATATATATCCGAATGAATAAGAGCCAAAGGCTCATCTATGCACTAAACAGTGATCATAAGACTCAAAACACTTATAGCCTAGGGATGAAAGATACTACAAACTAGTAAGCATTTTCATTTCTTTCAAAGACATGTGTCTAAGGCAATGTTTCCAAGGATATACATGTGGAATTGTAGCCACAACCAAAACATGGTCAAGTGACCCAATACAAGCAAAAGATAGAGGATACCAGACTTAGCACCACGTGCAATAATAAGATTCCCACTATTAATCTTCCATGAGGAATCACCAAAAGAGACAACATAACTTGCATCGTCCAAGGTGCCAATAGAGATAAGGCTCTTTGTGAGAGCAGATATATTACATACATCGTGAAGACTGAATATGCTGCTTGAATCAAAATGCAGCTAGACATCACCACTACCAACAATCTCTAATACCAGGTCATTACCCAACCAAACGGACAGATCCAATCATACTGCGATAGGAGTAAAAACACTCTTTATGAGGGGTCACATGAAAGGAAGTCCCCGAATCTATCAACCAACATCGAGTATATCTTGACAAAGCATCAATCAATTGTGAAGCATCCAAAGAAGAAGCTACCAAGATAATATCATAAGATACATCAGGCTCTGCACTACAATAATGTCCTCAATCTTAACACTAGACTTGCTAGGCATAATGCTGCAATCATCATTATTCTCTTGCACTTTACCCTTTCCCTTTTCCTTGCACTTGTCTTTGTCCATTTTATGGCATTGTGGCCAAGTACAATCTGTTTTCCCACAATAATAACAAGTAAGATCAAACTTATACCCACGTGACTTACTGCGAGATTGTCCATGTGTCCTAGACCAAGACTTGTTAGAGTCACTACCACAGCCATTTCCATCTTGTTGGTCTCTCACAGTCAATGCATGTGATGCACGGGAAGTATTCACATTCTTTATGTTCATCTCTCCTGTCAAGAGGGCATTCTCAACATCCTGCAATTTTATCCCATCCTTACTATAAAGAGACATACAAAAAGTATCCCACGACTCAAGTAGAGTACGAATGCAAAGTATCCTTGAATGCAATCCCCTATGAAGCTAAATGACCAATGATGGAGTGAAACTCATTCAAGTGTGTAGACATAGAGGTCCCTTCCTTCATGAGAAGGTCCATCAACTATTTTAACCAATACATTTGAGATGTAGGACTTCGCTTGTCATAGAGATTCTTAATATGTGTCCAAAGCCCATACATAGTCTGATTGAGTTCATTCCAATACTTGGTTACAATGTTTTCGGGTTTGGCACCCCCATTTTTGAGTAGTCTAACATGTAATTTCTGCACTAAAACTTGCCATATTTGGGTCTTCCAATAGCCATAATTGGTCCATCCAGTTTCTCAATATTTAAGATATTGTTGAGCAAGAACCACTAGCAATAATGAGAGTAAGCAAGTACACGGAAGGGAAATACAAGTTACTATAATACCCTACAAATCAGCCCCAAAACCACCGCTAAATCAAGTAGGAGACTAGAGAAACTGCCAAAGTAATGAGATGTCCACAACTTGTAAGCAAAAGGCTATCAAGGTTAAGTGATTGCCCTCAAATAGAATGCATAAGATTGAAATGACAAGCTACTATAATAAACTGCAATAGCATGCCAATAACCAACTGTGAGCAACCAAGAAGGAAGAAGCCAAGAACAACCGGCATTGAAGACTATCACAACTGCAATGTGTGAGAAACCATACATGTAATAGGCATAGATGTCATGCACGGGGCATGTCTTAAGGATAGATGAAGAGAATTGTTAAATGTATAATCCACGTACCATTCGGCACCAAACTAGCATTCCTGAAACATCAAACATATAGTATGAAATTTATTGTTTGCTATCCAAAATAGAATAGTTTTGTTTTGTGTGAAATAGAGAACAAAAAACTACATAGAATTAACTCTACGAGTGTCCAAATTTGTAGATCTCATTGCGCTCTTCCTTTCTCTATACCTAAATTTGATATTGTATGCAAAAGTTATGGCCAAAATACAACAGTGTTGTCAAGTTGCCATAGTTATCCACAACTTCTACAGCATGCTTTGTATCCACTCAAAAAGGATAAAATAGCTGCTCCTTAGCTCAATAAGCACAGGAAATACTCAATGCATACATTGAGAGAAAGAAACAATGATTGCCATGAAACCTTGAGTTGAAGCTTTAAATCTAAGCTGAAGTAAAGGATGAAGAGGTTCCTTGAATGGTTACCTCTGATACCAATTGAAGGGAGTGAGCCCAGAGTGGAAGCATGTGAGTAGAAGCAAGAGCTATGGTAGCAAGATGTGGGAACTCCAACAGTCACAATGTGTGATCGGCCTTCTCTTTATTCAAATGTCATTGAAAGAATAAAGAACGAAGTGACAGTGATGGGTGCTCGCCACTTGCAGTGTACAAGTGTGTGGGTACTACAGTGTAGTAATACATGGGCAACTAGGTACATGTGCCTTTATCCCCAACAAAAAGTCTATAATATAAGGTGGACTTCACATATCTTAATATGTGCTTGACTATATCCAAATGAGGCTTGACTTACAAGTATACGTGGGATGCTCTAAATTCTCATAACTTGTTGTTTGCTCCTATACACCTCCTAGAAGGCATTTTTCACATCCATCTGCTACAAATTCCAATTGCCAAAGCAATCATACATCTGACAATTGCCATCCTAGTAGAACTATACTAATGTCTCTTCATAGTCTATGCCATATATTTGTGCAAAGCCTTTCGTAACTAGCATGACCCTATACATATTAATAAATCTATATGCATTATGATTTATTTTATAGATAACTTATAACCAATAGATTTCTTACCCTTGGGCAATGGTACTATATCCCAAGTCTTGTTGGTCTCCATTGCAATCATCTTCTCATTCATCGTTGCATCCCATTGAGCATGACCAATTGCCTCCTCAAAACAAGTGGGCTCAACATCTTGAACTACCTTTATCATATAAGTATAATGGTAAGTTGCATAACCCTCAAAAGCAAATCTTCTAACAGGGTATCTCATCCTTCTAAATCTACGTATAGCTAGATTTCACCAAAAAACAAGTATTTGCATTACCACGTGTTCTCTGTGTACCTAGTGTCTCTTAAGCTATGATCATCCAAACTCTCTAAACTAGTAGAGTCTCCATCAAGAACTAAATGACTAGTAGATGCATCATTACCATTTAATACTTTTTTCTTCCCTTTTTTATTACATACAACTCTAGTAGTTGGACCTGAATATGTGGGCTCCTCCTCCTTAGTCTCCCATAACAAAGATTGACTATAGATCTACTACCAAATGACGTCTCTAATCCACAAGCAGTCAATGATTCCTACTTATATGTCTATACATGACTATCACGATTATCAATATCATCTAATGCATTTCCACTAAATACATACCAGCTACTCATCCCATACCCACTTCGAGTGGTGTGACAGCTTTGCTTGTCCCGATTCCATTAGCAAATCAGATCATTGCCATGGTGCAACCTATTGCAATCCCTGCGGGAACGACGGATTTGCCAGCCTTAGGTTTTCCCCTACCCATTTTTAATGGGTTAGTGGAAGAGGATGCGGAGCTTCATATAAGGGAGTTCCAAAAGCTGATGTTTAACTGCGGCATCCAAGAGGAAGGGCATCTAATGATGTTCTTTAACATGACCCGGAAGGGAAGGGCAGCTATATGATATCACGACCTCTACTCACTCTAAACTCACCAATGATAACAATGGTACCCTTTCTACTCTATAGAATACCAACTACTCATCTCATAAAAAATAAATTCTCAACTCACTCTAAACTTACTAATTATAACAATGGTACCCTTTCTACTCTATAGAATATCTAATAAATATGCATTTTTTAGCCTTTGGATCAAGTTTTTATGTAACTCATTAGACATATGATCATACACAATATAATCAAACACTTTCAAGTATGATACATCAAGCTTCTTGCTTGTAAAACATCCTTAATTGGTCATGACATAAGTCACAACTACGAGAGTTCTATTCATAATATAGATACTAGTATAAATAACCTTTGACAAAAAATACTTGGCCATATTCATTCATGCCATCAATGTCCATGTAACTTCTACAATATGTCTTATTTTCTTTTATGCACCCTCATTTGGTTGTGGGGTATTGTTGCACATAAATTGTTCCTTTATCCCACCAGGCCTAAAAAATCACTAAACTCACTAGAGAGCTATTCATATCCTCCATCTAACCTCAAGCACTTAACTTTTAAGCATGACTCAGTTTCAATAGCTTGCTTTGCTTGCTTCTCAAACTATCATGCTTCACAAACCTTGCGTAATTCTACAACTCTAAATATAGGCAAACCTGTAACCAACCCTTTGGACTGCATTGATTTCAACCTTTCTATGTTTGCATATTTAATACATGTGCCATATTTCAATGTCTACACAACCACATCTTTGCCTTTAGCATACATAGCAACATTTATAATGGAAAATCCAACATCCAAAGTAAACATGCAGCCAACTTTACTTTCTTTTGCAATCAGCTTGTACTTATGATTAAAGTCTTCAACAAAATAGCCATTTGCATTAAATCTAACCTACAACCCTTGCTTTACCATTTGGCCAACTAATACCAAAATATTTGTGATGGTGGATGGCACATGTAAGATATCCAATTAACACTTTGTTTGACTATCATGCAAAGGTAATGGAACTTTTCTAATGTGTAAAATTGGATGGCACAAACCATCTCTTGTCTCTACAAAGCCTGGACTTTGTAAATCCTGTATCTCTCCTAATTATTCAACATAGCTAGTCATATGATTAAATGCACCTAAATCAATATATTATATATTATCACATGTCCCATTTCTTGTAACAATATTCATCATATGCTGCATGACAAACAAACACTCATTTTTTAAATCATTTTGTCTTCATACTTTTCGTCTTGCAATTTGTCATTGTGAATGCCATCCTTCTTATCATAAGAATGGACTGCAACACAACATGTTCTTCCACATAATGACAACCAACACTAGAACCACCAGAATCTTTGTTCTACCAAACCACCTCTTCCTCTAGAAGTCTTCCTACCCCTAGAATTACCATGGGCTCCCAAAATCTACATGTCACCAAATAATTAATTTAATTGTTATGACCTTTTGAAGAGGATTAGCCACATCCCCTTCCTGGACTTGAGTATGAGAGAGACTAACTCATCAAAATTTGGAAATAGCTATTGTGCATACAGTAACAATAGATTTTTAGGCCTTCTCATTGTTAAGGCCACCCAAAGTAGAAGAAACTAAATCATCATCATCAAGCATTGCATCAATAGTTGGTAAGGCACTCGCAATGCTCCTCACCTTCAAAACATACTCATCTATTGACATCTTTCGTTTCTTCAAAGTGTTCAATGCTTGCTTAAGCTAAACCTTTCATGCCTTTGTATTTATTAAAAACATATTTTCGAAGGTTGTCTAAGCTACATGTGAATTCTCTACATTTCTTATATGCCCCAACATAGTACATACAACCAATACATTACTTGTTTGTCTTTTGCATTTCATTTTTTGCACGCATTTAATTCTTATATAGTTGCAAGATCACTAGCTCTGGTTCTTTTTATTCAACTAAAACAAATTCGTAGTGACATTTTCCAACAAGGAAGTTCATCACACAAAACTTCCATAATGGATAGTTATTTTTGTCTAGCTTCTCAGTAATAGGACTAAAGTGTAGACATGAGGACCCATCTAATCACGGTTTTCATCATTAATGTCTTTACGTGTCAAGCTTGCTATCTCAACATTAGCTATAGTATGTGTATGTAGGAGTAAGCCATTATGTCAAGGGTTAAGGTGTTGTTGACTCTCTAGTTAATGATTGTGAGAGGCTACTAGCAACTGCTTGCTGAACTAAGTGTAGAGATGAAAATCTGAATGGATAGAAGCAAGTCCTTTATGGCTTGGTGAACTCATGATACTTGCTTCTTCAGCCCAAAGAGTGCTACTATTGGTTGCACTTCTGACATGTACACATCATCGATTGTGCCTACACTATTGTGGCAATTTCAACTCCTTGATCTTGTGCTAAAGACAAATACTACAGATTCCCTAGTGGATATGCTCATTATCGTGATGTACCTATACATGCACCTTGTTAGTTGGATCATCGATAGCTTGGTGGCATTGCAAGTGACACATAGACCTATGTGATCCACACAAACATTTAGTATATGAATAAAAAAGGGAGATTTGAACCTGGATCAATGGGTTGATAAAATAAGTGGCTTGCCAATAGGTTAGCTACTTGATTGTAGAGAGAGAGAGAGAGAGAGAGAGAGAGAGAGAGAGAGAGAGAGAGAGAGAGAGAGAGAGAGAGAGAGAGAGAGAGAGAGAGAGAGAGAGAGAATTTGTGCCCTTCGAGTGGGAGGAAGAGCTAGGTGAGTCCTCAGCCACCATTGCATATAATTAGATCAAACGTCATGAAGCAGAAACTACTATGTTGTAGCTTCCTTTGATCTTTAGGTGTTCTATAATAATAGCAATTGTAGTCATAATAAGGAAGGTGTGGCTATGGATGTTGATGACCACCTTTATAACACATGTCGCCATCCTTCAATGTGACATGCCACTCCATGAACACCTCACTGACCAAACCCCACCAAGTCTCCCAATTATATGCAAATAGATAGAAAGAGAAAGTTCATTATTTTAGTAGTTTTTACATTGTTTGGAAATTTGGGTTTATTGATTAATTGCCATGCAACTAGGTGAAAGCCATGCAGGTTAGGAGGGTAGCGTTGGGAAATCCTATCCTATAGGCCAATGACTGGATCTCCGTCTTGATGTAACACTCTTTTACACTTTTTAATCTAAACTTACAGCCTTTCTCAAAATTTAGAAAAAAAGATAACAATGTTGAAGGTGGAATTTACTATTTTTTAAAAATATTGGAAGTTTTCTTTAGTTTTTTCCAACAAGATTAGTGAGTATCAAGGACCGCATGTGGACGCACGCTTGGGGGGTCCTTGAAGGTCAGGGCTGTGATTAGGGTTAGACATGCGGCCTCTGTTTCTTGGGACGGCGATGGCGGCTTCTTGGTGATGCCTGCGGGTTTGGCGCCGGAGACAGCATGACCGCCTGCGGCTGTTCCTTCCTTTCTCCGTCAGGTAGGCTCCGTGCGCGCGCCCTCGTAATGCATTCTCAGACAGACTCGCCATAAACCTACCATTTCCTGGCTCGAAACCTAATGCCTGTAGGAGACGTGCTATCTTTTCTTGCTTTTTAAGGCTCCCGTGCTCAAAGGGCAAGTAATCTCACAGTCGATGCCTGCCTTTTATCATAATAGTCTATAGAAAGAAACATATAATGGTTAAGGTCCTTTATCTGTTAAGCCAGAGGCTTTTGTGGAAATAAGCAGCATAATCCATCTGGATGTATCCTTGTCTTCGGAACAATCCGGACCTTCTGAAGTACACAGAATTGCATTTGATGGACAGAACGTAAGTCTTACGGTTTTGCCGGATTCTGTTTTCTAGTTTGATCCTCTATCAGGCATTTGCCTGGATGAATTAGGCCTCTTTGTCAGTATTTTCCCAATGGGTTCTGTTTAAATGTTTGTTAAGAGCTTATGTATTGGAAGCTACTGTATCGGTCATGTAAAGATTCTGACTAATTTGTGCGAAAATGACTCCTCTATGGTTCTTACTTGTGTTACGCCTTCAAAGTATATTGCAAATTTTCAAAATGTAAGGTTACAGGCACATGCTGCAAAGTGTGTGCTAGTGGAGCTGTGCTTGACATTTTGAAGGGTTATTGGTTGCAACAGAACACAGTTCTGTCCATTGTGAAGCTGTGGCATCATAGCAGATCGGGTGCTCCAGGCAAGGCTGGTTTTTCACGTAGTTGTGGAAGTTAGGCAACAGGTTTTTGGGGTTGCACACCAATGGCTGACTCTAAAGATGATGAAAGAGATGAGGAATGGTTTAAAGAGATGTATGGGAAAGAGTATACTGGCCCAGTTAGGCCTGGCAGTGATAGTAATCGTGAAAATACCAATCCAAAAAAGAGGTCAAGTGTTGCTGAGTCTGATGAGGATGAAGGTCCTCCTGACCCTAATGCCGTCCCAACTGACTTTACTAGTAGGGAAGCCAAAGTGTGGGAAGCCAAGGCCAAAGCCATAGAAAGGAACTGGAAGAAAAAAAAAGAAGAGGAGCTCATTTGCCGTATTTGTGGCGAGTATGGCCATTTTTCTCAGGTATGTTCTATAAGCTCAGGTATATTACTAATCTTCGCGTTACTCCCCTCTTGCGCGTTTTTGCCTCATGTCAAACTCTGTTAATTGAATTCATAGAAGCATTAGCAATGTTTATGCGGCATATCGCTCTCCTGCATGTGGCAAGACTTAGTAGAATCAAAGATCTTGGGTTTTATTGCTGTTTAGTCTCGGATGTAGTTGGCTAGCTCAACGTATGATCTGCTGGATTAAAGAGCTTCAGAGCTACAGCACATGCTAATGTTAGACCATGATTTCTGTTTCTGGGAGTGAAGTCTACTTAGCAAGGTGTTTGCCAAAGTAACTTCAGTTTTACTTCAAGGAAAAATAGACCCCATTGTCTCTCTGAAGAAATGTAGTCTAGGAGATTTATCCAAGTGATATGAACAATTGACCAATGACCTGTGTGAGTACAATTGAGTTCCAGCACCTTAACTGGAGCTAGGGGTCTCCTATCTGCAGAAGAAAATGTGCAGGAAGTTTTGATTGAGGATTAAAGTAGCCAAGAGGATCTATAAGTTGACCAGAACTCATTGTTGGCAAGTATGTCAACTGATTGTCCCCTAATAATCAATAACTTTGCTCTTTGAGCTGGTGGTATATCGAGGAGTTTGTTGAGAAGATTCAACAAGAGTTCCTCAAGCAGAAGTAGGTAGCTTGCTTGCTAAGGATCAGTATGGTGTCCTTTGACTTATTGGATACTGGGTAATTATGGAGAATGAATGGTCATTCAATATATTTGGAGTACATGTGATTGAAAAATTTTCTTCTCGGGCCTGGCAGGATAAAGTTCCAGGCTTGGGAAGTGTTGACTTAAACTTACCTAATTGAGAAGCCCACATGCATATTACAAGGTGCAGTTTACCTGGCATGCTCGCCTGCAACAAGGATGTTTAGCGTTTCTGTGGATATAATGCATTAAAGAGTGATCCAGTTTTTTTTTTTTTTTTGGTTTGCGAAAATGGGGGTTTCATTCAATGAATTTGAATATATGTGAGTTAAGAGGTTTCTTCTTGGGCTTGGTAGGTTAAGTTTTTAATGGTTAAGTGGTATGGGAAGCGTTAGCTTATAAGCATGTTTCAAGGTGCATTTTACATGGCATGCTTGTGTATAACAGGGACACTGAGGCTTTCTGTGAATATAGTGCATTCAAGAGTGATCTGATGGTTCTTTCTGTTTGGGGAAAATTGGGCAGTTATTCAATTTATTTGAATACATGTGGGTTAAGTGTTTTCTTATTGGGTTCAGGAGGATAAGTTTCTTATAATTAACTACTGGAAAAAGAGGCAGTTCATATGCAGGAACATGGGACTCTACAAGAAAGAAGATCAGCTTTCTTTATTAATGTGAATGTGCTACATCAAAGGTCATGTAGTGCTTCTAGAGTTTTTTGGTGGTTTTTAGAAAATCATTAGCTGCTTTTACTGTAGACTGCTAGTTTGTCATTAGTACTGCAGTACAGATTCTAACTCAAGTGTGCTATTTGCAATAAGAATGGAAAGGCTCATTGAATTTAATTTCTACATGATTTAATCTTCTCATACTTATACATAGCTCTCATATGTTCAAAAGGTCTATTTCAGCTCTCTGTTTGCATTATGAAATCACTCATTTGTAGAAGGCTTCTATCAAAGCAAAGGGCACTTGACAGATTTCAAAGTGTTTTTCAGGGCTGTCCCTCCACTCTTGGTAGCAACCGTAAACAGGGTGAGATTGTGGAAAGAGTTCCAGTGAAAGATAAAAGGTTGAAACCAAGAATTATAGGAACATCTGGCTCTACTATTCAGGGAATTGAAAAGGATACAGGATGTCGATTGAAGCTGGAGGACAACCTAGTTGCAGGAAATGGTGCTTTTTCAGTTCGCATATCAGGCAACAACCGAGCTGCTGTTGGAAAAGCAGTCACAGCAGTGAAGAAACTGCTGGATCAACTGCAAGATGAACGGAAGCCACAAAGTTTACGTCAATCACATGGTTCCCATGATCGTGGTTCCAGTGCGAACATGTTTATGGGTGCCCAACCTCAGCACCCTTTTAACCAGAGATTGCCACACGATCCAAGCTTGCAGACCTATCATGGGCAAGAGGGTCCATTTGGTAGCGAACAACATGGCAATATGGAGCAGTTGAGTCAGCTGGAAGCAAGAAGACAGTGGGAGGGCAGCAACCAAAATGGTTCTTACTCAACGGGTGCTTATGGGCATAAAGGTGAGCTGTTGTACTCTTTGTGGACTTAGCATGCCTTCCTTCTATAAGCAGATTAACCTTTTCTATGGTTATTCTGGTGTTGACTTTTTCCCTGTCTTCTGGGTATAAGGCTCTCAGTTTGATGAAGGTCGAACAAACACAAAAGAGGGCCGCATGCATAAAGAACATGATCGTGGCCTTGACAATGAGTCTGGTTATGATCATCAATCCTTGCCCTCTACACTAGAAGCACTTGAACACAGATTTGTGCAGGAGACCATGCAGCTTACCAAGGAATTAAATGATGCTGAAGACAAGGAGAATGCCAGGCACCGTGAGGTATTTCACTTCCATTTACTTGTTCTCTTTATTTCCATATTTGGACTCCAATTTTTTATGTTGATCAGCTGCCCACTCTCTTATTTTGATTTCTCAGCTTATGAGGGAGATTCAGGAGCAGCATCAACAAAGGATGTCTACCCTCAGAGCAGAACAAGCTAAACGCAGAGAGGAGTTTCTGCGAAGAGAGGCACAACTCAGGCAACAGCAATATCAGTACCAACAGCCCCCTTCGCAGGGGAATTCTAACTATTACAATTATGATTACAACAGCAGTACTCGTGATCAGCTTGGCTACACTATGGGTTCTGCTGATCGAAATGAGGGATATGGAGGCTATGCATCTTTTAGAGGTGAAGGAGGCTACTACAGCAATCCACATTCATTCAGGAGCTCTGGATATGATTCGGGGCTCAATTCAGCTTCCCAAGCCTATGACCTTGGTCCATATCGATATTAGTTTACTGATATTGTCATGTACCCTTCCTAAAGAGCTTACAACCTTGATCCATAGTGTTGACAGTTTCCTGATAATGCTGTGCAACCTCAGGCAAGTACAGATGGCTTTTGTTCAGTACCCTGGTAAGATGGCCTTTTGTGACCTATCAGGAGGCCCTTTGATTGAATCAACATAAACAGTTATTGAGTGTGAAGGGTATGCATCACATGGGCAATTCTATCTTGCAACTACACCATTGGTTGTGCCTGCTGGCAGACACGTTGATTCAATTGAAAATGTTGAATGCTTGCTGGATCATGCCCAATGCTTGTCAAATTGTGCAAAGTAGGTGCTCTTGCAGTTTACTGGCTGTTTGGGAGATCTGTTAAGAGGACTTGTAATATGCCAGGTGTTTGCTTCCTACCTGTCAAAAAGTGTGAGTGTGAGTAGTCCCATTGTGCTCATTTGGAGTGCTCCTGAAAGTCCATACTGGATCCCATCTCGCAATGTCAAAGATGTTTATAATGTATGAAGTGGTTTTTTTCCAGTCCTCCATACAGAATTGCAGGGAGTTAGAATGTTCTGATGTTCTGACAAGTACATGAGCTGATTCATGTGTTTTACTGTTGCGAATTCTTTTCTTCATTTGAAATAAGGGAGCAAAAGGGGGTTAGGTCTGCTAATTAGCATACCTCTTCATTTTAAAGGCTAGGGTGGCTAATTTGTAGCCTCTTCATCTAAAAGACCAGGGTGGCCAATCTATTGTTCTATTGAGCCCTTTGAAGTTTTTCCAAGAAATAGTATATATATGGTTTAGTAGAAGGCGGCAAGGGAGAAAAAGAAGGCTAGGTGGCTACTTTGTAACCTCTTTATTGTAATTAAAAGACCATAGCTGGACACAGATGGACTGAAAAATTGTGGCAGTAGTAACAGTTTGGCATTTTTCAGCTTTGTCCTCTTAACAGGAAGGCTATTACAATGATTGTGTTTTGATAGTGGTATATGGGTTCGTAATTTTTTTGTTAATAATTGGAGTTACAAGCTCCTCACGAGTGATTTATTGAGAAAGGTTGGAGTTTGAGTGCTATATCTCTCCTATCACAAGGACTTGAAATTTGATACTTTGATCTTGGACCTTGAGGTACAAAAGTTGTAATAAGTTATGCACGATAAGTACTAGATGATACTTGATGTCAAGTTTTTGTGTAGACCAATTTATTGGCCATTAATGTTAGTTGACATTGAAGATTAGGTATTAATTAATATTCATGTTAATGTAAGATCAAATAATTGCTTAAGGATAATTGGGAGACAAATTAGCTTAGCTAATTTAATCATTGGTTTGTGAATTTTTTTAAACATTAGATAAATGATTAAAATTTAAAAACTAATTTAGTAAGTTAGATAATTTTGAAAAATGGAATTAGAAGGGTGTCATTTGGAAAAACTTGCCCATGCAAGCTGGGAGGTTGTTACCAGTAGGTGAAAGATTATTGTAACCATTTTGAGAGGTTACTAGAGAGTAGGTTCAATTGATTTGTAACATTGGAGACTTGCCTAGAAGCTTGTGATAGTAGATTTGAAGCCTATACGTGTAGGCAATAGTCAAGAAGGGCTTAAAATAATAGGTGACTTTCCAGAATAATTGTGAACAATAGATTCTTGGCTTTTTAGCTCTAGGTGAAACTATTCAAGATCTTTTGGATAAGGTAGCTTTATTGTTTTGCTAGAATTTTCATGAACATAAAAAAATCTATCTATAATGTTCGTCCATTCTCTAATAATCTCTGAAGTTATCTTAACAAAATCTAGCTATTTGAGTCATTTAAGGTGAGTATTTTGATCAGTCTCTGCTATAAATTCTATTTTGCAACATAAATTAGAATTTTATAGTTGTCTCTAGATGTGTACTAAGAAGTAAGATCCTAGGATACGAATCCAAGCAATAATTAAAATTGAAGAATTTTAAGGGGATTTAAGAGACTAGCGAGTTATTCTCAAGTTTGGGGCTTAATTTGTCTTGTAAGGAATATGATAAGATGAAGGTCAATAACTCTTGAGCAATCTAAGGAGCAAATTGGTTTGAAGGTTTATTGGTGATTTGTGATAGGAAGAGACTTTGATTAGTAGGGGAGGTTAGAGAATCTCAATTGTATTTTTTCCATATGCAATTAAAGAGAGAATTTTTGTAACAAGTGATCCTAGTTTTGGGGCCAATAGGCTATCCACTATGCACGATTAAAATGGTAAAAGTATGCATTTCAGTCTGTGTGACTTATTTACTTGTTACAATTGTTTTTAAGTCAAGTTATTATTACCCTCTTTAAGAAAGATTGGTTTTATGGTTTCATTGTTGGGATATCATCAAATCCCTTGACTTGGTGGACTCCAATCTCTTGATTGAAGGCCAAAAGTGTTGCTCTAGTATTGAAATTGTGTTTAATTAAACATTCATAAGTATATATTTTTACAGTGAGATGAGATTAAGCTGTGATGATGCATCTCATTTTTAAAAAACATCTAATGAAGAAAAAAATGTAGTGCTTAATCTTGGAATATGTCTGTAGCATGGAAAACAAAGAGAAAACATGGTTTTTGTCTAAGAAGTGGATCCTTAAAGATATTCAAAATTTGCGAGGTTTTAAAATTTTCCAAAAAGGACAACATAGAAACTCTCAAGTAAGACTCCAATGCATATGTCTTCTTCTATTTTAAGTTAATCCTTGCAAATAGAGTTAGCAAACTTTCCATACAATTAAGGTGAGTTGTAAGGGATGTATTAGCCTTCATATCTAATTTGAAAAACTCAATCAACAATCCATATTTTGAGGATTTAGATTGAGCACCAAACAATGTGTCCAACTATTTCCAAGTGGCATGAGGTATACCACGTGTTTACATGGTGGATATAATTGTCATCAAGCTCAAGCTTGATGATTGCTTGGGCTTTGTTATCATTCTTTTGCCATACTACTGCAAGAGCAACATCTCTAGGTTTGTTCTATTGTCCACTAGTTATTGATCATAGATATTTCTTCATGAGGATTAGCTTTATCCTTGTCTACCATGTATGTAAGCATGTTTCTTTGAAGCGGCATAATGGTGAATCTTTGCCCATATTGGATGTTTGAGCAGTAGCAAATAACTAGCAAGTGAGTTGAAATTGGATGTGTTAAGAGACAAAAAGTAAGTGCCAAAAAGCACTAAATGAGTATTTAAAAAATACTCATTTTGTTGAGCTTGATTTTGAATCTTTCAAGGTGGGTCTTCTTTTGTTGATTTGGAGGGTTGCCCTTGCTGAATCCTGAGTGTAATAGCAGATCGGAGTGGCAATGACTTGCTCAAGCTGAATGGAATAGGAAAATGGAGTGAGAAATGAGGTTGAATGCCCTTTAGGGTTTCTTGGGCCTAACTAGTTTTTCTGATGTAGCAACTTCCACAATGGACTATTTGAGCTCAAAATTTGTCAGAAGAGAGCCCATAGCATTACCTTCAAAAGCCCTAAGTTAGCTGGAGCAATCGTGGAGCCTTCAAGCAATGACTGTAGTATGATAGGCTATTGATAAATTTTTTTCCAAATCTGGAAAAAACACCAATGCTAGTTACAACATGCATCAACTAAGTTAATTTTTAGGATAGGAGGGAGTGTCTTGACCTAGAGAAGATGTCCACAGAAGAAAGGTCAATGAGATATGGCCTAATTGAAGAGATCTATCTATTCCAAGTGAGTAGGGTGTTGTTGGCTATGGAGATCAAGAAGAGTAGAGTGAAGATGGAGTGAAGAGATGAAGCCATTAGCTAGAGCTAAGCTAACCAGAGGTTGTGGGGAGTTGGAGAAGTAGTGAGCTGAGCTGAACCATGCTCACCGTGGCTTTGATACCATGTTGAGAAACATGGATCTTGAGCAAGGTCAGCTATGGAGGTTGGAAGTCAAAGACAAGAAGCATGTTGATATGGACTAGACACACTGACTATTACTCAAGCAAATTAGGTTCCAAAACTAATTGACTTGGACTCATAAACACAATCTTGAGTAGACATGACAATAACTGAAAGTACAAAGTACAATGGCATTGCATTCAAATGATTGTCAAGTATACTCTTTTATAGCTGCAGGACAGTACCACTTTCCTCCATTGTGCCGATGGGATAAAGGCAGCTCTTCCTAGATTGAGCTACATGTTCCTTGCCTAGTTCTTCCACACAAAGAGGCACATATGGGTGTGATTGCATATTTCTTAATAGTCTAGTTAAATGATGGGGCAACTAGGGTACTTTGGTGGTGACACAATTTTTCATGCTATGGTGGATCAAAGAATACATGATACAACTCCTCATGGTATACAATAACTAATGTATGGTATGCAAGGCCCAATATATCTGGGTATGACTGATAATATGCATAGCCCCATGTATTGCAACATTGACATGATACCTAGGATACAAAATGATATGTATGGTAATGTATATGTATCCTCTTGATGGTTATGGGGCTCAAGAAATGAGTGATGGTCATGTAAATGCTTCTTATGGTGTTGGCCATGATGCAAATATAGCAAATGCACCATTTTTCCTGCAACCAATGTATGTCAACTTGACTCCCAAAGGTACAACGAAAAACTATGATGAGGATAAAAATGGATGGAATTTGAGTTCTTGGTGCACAAGATGGGTTGAAAGCTTTGACTTCTATTCAATAGTATGATGCAACCCATTTAAGAGGAAGCTTCACTGAATCCTAAGATTTGGAAGGTAGCCACTTTCTTGAAGGGGAATCCATTGCGGTGATGGTTTACACTGTTAATACAAGGTAGGCCATAATCAACATGTGTATAATTCAAGCAAATATTTGCATTGAATTGATTGACTAGTACATTTGAGGTGGACATTATGCTAGCTTAGAATAAGCTTAATCTAACACAATGTTAGAATTTGGTGCGGTATAATAAGAAGTTTTGGGATGCTTTACTACCAATAACTTTTTATCATTAAGTTCCTCTTCATGAGTAAGTGGAAAAGTGTGTATGTGGGATACTGGCAAAAGGAATTAGGGATTTTTGCATTAAATCCATAGTGTCTGGCATGTCTCAACTCATAGAAACAATTGCTACAGTTGATGCTTTGTCGCGTGGGAAATATTCACGCTTCTAAGACAATGGTGAGAAGCTGAATAAGAAGTTTTCAAAGGCTAAGAAAAAAGAGATCTGATAAAAATCATATTGAAAAGAGGCCAAAACACCAAGGAAAGAGCTAGAAATTAGTTGGACAACATAAGAAATTAAGGGCTATAAATAAATCCTTTATTTGTGAACATGAAGGTCACATGGCTAAGGATTGTTGTTTCAATAGACAATAAGTTGAAAAATTGAAAAATTAGGGAGATTCCAAGGGAAAAAATCCTAAATAATTAGTTGGATTGGTGCTAGATGTTGTAAATCATTAATCGAATGATGATGTTATTGAGTTACACAGAGCATGGGGCAAAGTCAGAGATCGGCATGCATTAAATTTTTTAAATAATGGGGCATGAGCCAACTTTATGTCCATAGACATGGCGACACTATGATGAGATGGGACCCATGGGAGAAGTTGGTATGGCATGCAAGGGCCATGCAAAGCCTGTCATATTGCTCATTGGAAAGCTTTACTTGCACATTCAAGGATATGTGGACACTGAAGAGTTTTTCATTGCACCACTCGAGGGTTGTGATATCTTGCTTCGTATGCCTTCGTGCCATCATGTGCATATAGTGAATGATTCACATGCTAAAGTAATCATTATTCAGCACGAGAACAAGTCCCATGGATGTAAAATTAAAAGGGAATCTATCCCTATTGTATCGGTTATGCTGTCATTTCTAAAGTGATGAAGAATCTCCTTTCAATGTACTTCGTTTTCACTAAGGATAACATTGATAATGAAAATGTTGAGAAAATGTATCTTGATTGGTTTTCTCAAGTAGCTATGGCCTAAAAGGTTAGAAGATCATGGCATAGATCTTATCCTTGGAAGTAGCCCATCTTATAACCCCCCCTATAGGGTAACTGCAACCCAACAAGAGGAGATAATGACTTAGGTGAATGAGCCATTGGAAAAAGGGTTGATTCAACATGGCTCGTCTATGTTTTGTTCTCTTTTGCTTTTGGTTCAGAAAAAGAATGGTTCATGGAACATGTGCATTAGCTATTGTGCTTTGTATAAAATCACGACAAAGAATCAATTTGTGATCCCTTAAATCAATGATGTTATGGATCGATCGTAGGGATTAGCCATATTTAGGTATATTGATTTGAAAAGTGGATATCATCAAATTCACATTAGATCAAAGGATGTGCCTAAGATAGCTTCCAAGACATCTTTTGGGTTGTATGAGTTTCTTGTCATGCTTTTTGGACTTATGAATGCTCCTGTGACATTTAACTAGATGATGGATCACATTTGCAAGCCACATAGGGGATTTTTGGGCAGTTTCTTTGATAACATGATTGTCTACTCAAAGAATGAGACAGAGCATAGAAAACATTTGGACATTATATTCAATGAGTTGCAAAAGTATAGGTTGGTTATAAATGACAAGAAGAGAGTTTGCCTTCCATGAGATTCACTTTTTGGGGCACATTGTGTCAATTGATGGCATTCCTATGGACCCTAGAAAGGTTGGGGCAATATACTCAAGGCCACCTTTGAAGAATGTGCATGAGATCTACTGTTTCTTAGGTCTATGTTTATATTACAAGAAATATGAGTGTAATTCCACTACATGCTTTGCAAAAGAAGGGTGTATCTTTTAAGTGGGCAGTAGAGAAAATTTCAGAATTTGAGAAGCTTAAGAAAAAAATGACTTCAGATCTTGTGATGTGTTGCCTGATCTATTTATGAGAAAGAGTTTCTTGTTGTAATCCATGCACTTTTGATATGGAAACATTATCTCTTGGGGGTTGATTTTACAATATAAGTGAACCATCAGACATTGCAATATTTCTTAACTTAGACTAAGTTGTTTGAGAAGGGCCAACTTCTTATCTATGTTTCACTTTTCGATTGTGCGCATAGATAGGAAAAAGAATGCGGTGGTTGATGTATTATCACGTAAGCCTTAGATTTCAACTGTCACAATGGTATATTACATTGAACTGGATGCCATGAAAGTCAATATACAATTGATTCAAAATTTGCAAATGCATTATAAGCTTTGCAATGGCCAAAGGCATGAGCACTTTGTGCTTAGAGATGATTTTTTCATGATGCATGAATGATTGTGTGTCACAAAGCAATAGAGACCTAAGGTGGTCACTAAGAGTCATGCTCCTCCTTATGCAAGGCATAGAGGGATTGATGCTAAAAGGAGTGGAGAATTTCTTTATTGGCTTTCTTTGAGAAAAGATATTGAGTAGTTTGTTGCGATATGTATCGTATGTCATAAAGTAAAGCATGATAGGCAAAAGATGCCAGGTTTATTGCAATTATTACCTATTCTAGATAGGGATGGGTAGAGCATTATGGACTTTATCTTTGAGCTTCCTAGGATACCTACAAGGAATGATGGGATGTAGGCTATTATTTATAGGTTTAGTAAGGATATCCATTTTAGTTTGGTAAGGAAGAAGATAAAGGCTGATCATATGGCATGCTTATTTTTGTAGCATGTGCTTATGTATCATGGCATACTAGAGTCAATCACTAGTGATCGAGACCCTAGATTGACCAATTTGTTTTGAAAGGGGTTGTTTGAAAATATGGGTACCACATTGAACTTTTCTTTGTCTTTCCATCCACAAATAAATGGCTTGTCAGAAGATGCAAATTCTACAATTCTTGATCTCTTGAGATGTTATGTATCTGAGCATAAGTCATAGTAGGAGTAGTGTTTGCCTTTGGCAGAGTTTGCGTACAATAATATAGTGTATAGTTCCACTAACAAAGCTCCACTTGAGAATATGGAAGGTATTAAGAAAGTGTCCCTATTTTTTACATAAAGGACAAGATCTTTGAGTAGGATAATCAACATGTAGAAAACATGGATGCCACCTATGCACAGGCTAAGTATACTCTTCAAATGTCTCAAGAGAAGCAATAGAAGGCGATTGATCGTCGCTTTGCAATTTATAGAGAGCGGTTATGTGTTATTGTACTTTGAAAAGGAAAGATTGAAAATGATGAAAGGTAGAGAAAGATTGTATCCAAAGCCAAATAGAAGATACCATGGGACCTTCCACATATTGGAGAGGATCAATGATGTTGCTTGTAAAGAAAGACTAATCTAACAATGAAAATGAAAATGAAATCAAAATATTCTAAGCTACACGTAACAAGAAATATACCAAACTGAGATACTAGAATGGCCATGCCATGGAACATATTCTATTACCATAGCACAACGTAGCGATGAGTTGCAAACCAAGTACAAGAAGATGAAAGACAAGAAGGCAAAAATTGTGATAGTGCCAAATAATTATGCTACATTAGCACTTCTTGCCTTTTTATACTAATTCCTAAAGCCCTCTTTTCTCTTGGCCCATGTATTTACAAGGTTTATACTTGGAATAGGCTTCAACTCTCATGTTGGTAATTTGCTTCATTACAAATCATCCCCTCCTAGAGATGTTTTGTCCTCAAAACTGAAGATAATGAGGTAAAAGGAAAGTTGTTACTGAAGAAAATTATGTCAATGAAGATCCATAAGCATGTGGAATCACTTTGTGTGAAGAAACATCACAATGAACGTGAAACAATGAATTGACTACTTGTTGTCCAAATAGGGCTACATCAGTAGAATTTCCATAACTTTTGATTGGAGTGTCTAAATTCAGTGTTTGCGGGGTGTAGAGATGAAGTACACAACTTGACGCATCATCCCATACCATCAAGACCACTTTCTGATGTCATTAAGATAATTTAATTAATAATAATATTTTAAAACAATAAGCTGTTCCTTCATAGATTATCATCATTCATCTTGCAAAAACCATGGAAAAGCATCCAAATAAGAAGAGGGTTGCCAAGTGGACTCTTCCATAGGTAGCCCCTTCCATTTGATAAAAAATTCAGTGAGAGTTCGATTCCTAAGAACCTTTTTACGCTTCCCAATAATCTTCTCAAGTATATAGACAATCAACTCGTCTTCATCAAGTGGTGGAAGCTCTTCAATAACTTGTACATCCTGCCCAATATACTTCTTCAATTGTGACATGAAAAATATCATGTATGCGAGTAGTTGAAGCTTATATGCAAGCTCTCCAATCTTTTCCAACACCAAATATGGGCCATAAAATCTGCGAGCCAACTTATTGTTTTTACCCTTAAGGGATGCATAATGAGTCTCGGGCACCTTCAAGAAGACCCAATCTCCAATATCAAACTCCATGTGCCTCCTTTTGTCATCAGAATAGGACTTCATGACATCTTGTGCCTTTCATATGTTTTCTTTACGTTTTCTTTACATTGCTTCATAAGCATCTCCATTCTTTCTAACTCAACCTTCGCTTGTGGATTCACATCTTCATGAAACATGGATGAAGGAATTTGAACCTTGTATCCATAGAGTGCTTCAAAAGGAGCCATCCCAATGCTCATATGATATGTGATATTGTAGCAAAATTCAGCAAGAAGAAGTTGAGCACTTATACAACCAAGTCAATCTCCCTTTGCTTCCCTGCTCCATTTTTCTCTTGTACTTCCAATTACAAGCCCTCTCTTAGCCTTCAACCCTCTCTCCCTAGCCATTAACATGCTCCTTCTTTGCTCCATTTTTCTCTCGTACTTCCACTCACAAGCCCTCTCTTAGCTCTCAATCCTCTCTCTCTCTCTCTCTCTCTCTCTCTCTCTCTCTCTCTCTCTCTCTCTCTCTCTCTCTCTCTCTCTCTTGTTAGAAGATGGGCATAGAAACCCACTGTAAGCAAGGGAGTATAAGGGAAGATGAGTGTGAATAGCCCTAGGGGCAGGGGAAACCCTAACCCTAGCTGGCAAGGGTTATATAAACAGCCTGTGGGTCACTATCATTTGTGAGAGAGTGTACCCAAGTTGTACTCTAAGCAACTTAGTAAGCAAGATTTCATTCTTGTACTTTGAGCTCTCTTCTCCCTCTTGTGCACACATTCTACTGCTGCAAACTCTGATTCTCAACATGGTATCAGAGCCAACTCTAATCTTCTCAGCTTCCCTTAGCATCAGTTATCACTAAGTGCACATGAGCCATCATTTTCTTCATCCTATCCTTCTTTCCTCTATAGCTGCCTGCAACCTACCTCCATTGGAGGACTTGGGGAGGACAAAGGAGGCCATATCAGCTCATGTTTTCTTCTAGGAACTTCTTTCCTACCTCAGGGAAAATCAGCCTGGAGTGATAAACCCTGGGATTGGTCAACGTCGTGAGCAGCATTGCGTGGATTGCAGAAACGACGCAGTTCTGGGCAGGCGACTACCTCGTGCTGAAACGCGGGCAGCAGGCGACGCAATCTCAGCCACGACCATAGGGCTTTGATAGCCCCCCAAGTGGGCTATCCTCAGCTAAGAGGGCTCTGAGAAATTCATCCTCTGCTGTCTACTACAAGCCAAACCCTAACTGTGTTTTTTTGGGCAGCCATAGCCAACAAGCTCCAAGCTTGACATTTTGTCATTTTTACACTCTGAGCTTCATTAACAATGATTCTAATCACCGAAGCAGAGTCTCTGAACCCTATTCCAGAGTCTAAAGCTCTTGGGCATGCTCAATGGACATCACCAAGCATTGGGAAGCCGACTTCCAAACCGGGTTCCATTCAAGCACTTCACTAAGCTTGACAATAGTGTTCTTTTAACACTAATCATAAATCATCAGGTTAATAGCTTGCTGGGCATTCACTAAAACCCAGTGAGTTTTTTATTCCTCTTCATATATTGTTGTAAGATTATGTGTAAAATGAACACATAGACCATTATGCACAAGAAGTGTATTGCATACCGTGAGTGACTTTGTCTCAAGTACATTGGTGAGGGAAATCAATAGCATGAGTGTCATCATACTCTCCTCGGAATCATCAGCAACAAGCATTGAGATCATAGACAAACCGTGTCCAACACAAGCTTCATCCACTAAGCCGTACCACAAGGAGGAGCCCGAAGTCCAATCTAGGTTTACTTCATTAAAACCTAAAAGGACTATTAAACCACGGAAGAAGCTTGCACATAAGAAAGGACCACCAAAGTCATACTTTGAAATATTACACTTATATGATTTTCAGCCTTTCTCTTCATTGCAACTTTTACTTCACTTTGTCTAATTTGCTTCCGCATTCAGTGAAAAGTTTGTAAGGGACTAGACACTGCCCTTGTCCTAACAAGTGGTAAGACCTTCCCAATGACCACAACATATGCTGATGTCCGTCCTCAAATTCAAAAGTTTGATGGTAAGGATTTCCATCCATGGCAGGTACTCATAAAATACAAAATGATGGAGAGAGGGTATTGGCCTCTTATTCAAGGCAGTAGAGCTGTAAACTCTGTAAATATGATTGATATAGAGGATGACCAACGTGCTCAAGCAATCATAATGCTACACTTAGATGAATCCCTGATTCATCATGTTGATCAACTAAACACTGCTAAAGAAAAATGGGATGAGCTTGAAAAGCTCTATGGAGCCACTGGCAAAAATACTAAAATCTTCCTTAAAATTGAATTCTTTAGCTTGGAATATCGTTCAGGAGAAGATTTGGGAAAATTCATTTCTCATATGAAGGGACTTATGGCACATCTTGCTTCTGTACAAGCTCCAATACTTGAAGAAGATGCTATTGCTATTCTCCTACAAGCTGTAAAACAGGTGTTTCCTACTCTTGTAACCACTCTCACCAACATTCCAGATCCTACTTTGGCAAGTACCATTCAATCTTGTTTGGATGAAGAAAAGAGGAACCACAAAGAAAGCAGCAACAGTCAGGCAACTTCAAATTCCCGTGAACAAGTATTGGTTCATACAGTTCTCACTAAATGTTCTTTCTGTAAGAAAAAAGGACATCTTGTAAACAACTGCTGGAAGAAGTATCCCGAGAAGATGAAATGTAACAAATGCAAGAAGACAGGGCATATCACTAGTAAATGCCCCAACACTCCTGAAATACCCAAAGAATTGGTGGCCAACTATGTCTCCAATTCATCTGAAGATCGATTGTTTTGACTATTTAAATCATCTACCTAAAACAACCTTGTAAGCTTGATTTATAAAGGCATCCCAAAAAGGGGGGAATCTTTTACATGCCTTGTAATCCAATGCCACCCTGACATTGAGGGGGGGTGTTAGAAGATGGGCATAGAAATCCACTGTAAGTAAGGGAGTATAAGGGCAGATGAGTGTGAATAGCCCTAGGGGCAGGGAAAACCCTAACCCTAGCTGGCAAGGGCTATATAAACAGCCTATGGGTCACTATCATTTGTGAGAGAGTGTACCCAAGTTGTACTCTAAGCAACTTAGTAAGCAAGATTTCATTCTTGTACTTTGAGCTCTCTTCTCCTTCTTGTGCACACATTCTACTGCTGCAAACTCTGATTCTCAACATCTCTCTCTCTCTCTCTCTCTCTCTCTCTCATGCATTGTTGTCGAGCCACAACCACACCCAATAGTGGGATAATGCAAATCTCTTATTATTTCACGAGTTTGACCATCCGATGTAGATAAACTCTCTCTTTGAACCAAGTGCGGTGTTAAGTCTACACTCACCTCCTTTGATTGATTACAAATTGATCCTTCTTAGATGGGCGCAAGATTGCTATTAGAGGTGACCTTTCCAAGCCTTCCATGTGTAGTAGAATTGGGATTCCCATGTTCAATTAAGCTCGATGTTTTCTATGGGAAGGTTGGGTGGTGTTATACATAGACATGTATTTTGATCGACTACTTGAGGACTCCTTCGGGCCTAATGGAGAAGGCACCTCACATGTGCTATTAGAGCCAAGGTTTAAAAGAGCTAGGGTTGCAAGATTAAGTAATCAACATATAAAACGAACTAATGAAGTAATCACACATGTTTAAATGAACTATTATTGATTGTTGTACACTAACACTAGCATACACACCGTGCTTACAGGAAATTGGGGATGAGGAAGCTAGACATTTGCAATGCATTTTCCTCTTGATGTACCAAGTGGTCTTAGGGTCAAATTACTTTTCATATATCATGAGGCCATCTTTAAAATAAAGGAAATGATCTTTATTCCTTTGAATGTACCATGACCTCATCTTGACTCATGGTATATGAGAAAATTTTGGCTAATGAATAGATCACACATGAGGATCTATGTTGGCAAGAACATTTTTCTGCTATGAGTTGTGAAGGATTCATTAGCTTGAGTGATTAAGACTAGTCAAGATATATCTTTTGTTTGGAAGCTTTGAAGAATGGATCCTAACTATTGGAATGGGCTTAACATTGTTGAGACATTATAGTCTGTCGAAAAAAGTGTTGTAGATAGTAACACCTGAAAGAGTTACTATAGTTCCAAGAAGGCCTATTTTTGGAATTAGATGTGGGGGTTGTTCCTAGGAACCATCAAATCATGCTATCCAGTCATAAGAACCACCAAGATATGAGGATGTAGCTCCTAATATCTTCCTCGAGAAAATAATTCATGAACCAATTTATATAATTGTAACACAACCTCGAGGGGTCCAGAGTCCTTGTGGGGACTAGGAAAATTTTGAAAAAGTCAAGTTCCTTATGGGTGGGGATTGCAAGAAAGGAAGCCCTTACTACTTTTGTGAGAACTTGTGAGATATGCCTATATAGACAACTGATGAGTCCTTAGGAAGGCTTGGATGAGAATCCCATGAAGATGTGGAAATTCACCTTGAACTATTCAAATGGCTCAATGAACATAAGTTAACTGGACTTTAAAAGTACAAGGATCCTTGATAGGACAACATCCTGACTTGACTCATTTCCATGGTCGTAACATAGCTCATTCTATCAAGCTGGTTAGTTCTATCAAGACTCATTAAGACTAGTCCAAAATTTGGAGATAAAGAGAGTATCATGATTGATGAAGGTTCTATTTGAAAGCCCCATGTAGATGGTATATATATTTGATGAAGATTCTTGTGATGTCGGAGGTCTTCTAGGTTGACTTTAATAGAATAGCATGAGCTACCTTGCTAAGCATGCCCACTATTACTAGGATAGTATTATTACCTCCTTGAATAGTGGGTAAGCCAACTATCAAAATCCATGTTGATGTATTCCCATTTCAATTGAGAAATATCAAGAGGATGTAGTTCACCAGGAACTCTAATTCTCTCGGCCTTTATCCTTTGAGAACTTAGACATTGCATCACATATCTAAGGATGTTTGCTTTCATTCCAGGTCAATAGTATCTTTTCCTAATTGCATTAAGGGTTTTAGCATACCTAGGATGTTTACCTATTGGGTTGTCATGAGCTTCCCGCATAGTCTTCTTCTTTAGTTCCCAACTTTTTGGTATATAAAGCCTATGCTAATAATAGAGTAGTCCATCTTGTAGGACGTAATCCTTGAATTTGGCTTTCTCCTTTAGGGTTTTGTTTTCTAAGCATATAATCCTCTTCCCTTCTAGAAAATATGGATCTTTAGGACCTTGGTCACTACTAGTGCCTCCATAATGGGGTTAACGGGCATTGAGATGAGGCTCCCAAGACTTTCTTGGCGAGGCCTTGTGAGACTGAGGGTGTTGGCTACCACATTTTCCTTACCAAGATGATATTGGATTTGGAAGTCAAACTCTTATAAGACTTCTATCCACCTTCTTTGCCTCATATTGAGTTTTGGTTGGGTGAAGATCCATTTTAGGCTATTGTGATTGGTGATGAGGGTGAATCTTTGATCAAGTAGATAATGGCGCCGCAATTTGAGGGCATGAATAGCCCAAGAAGAATGCATGCCACCCCTCTATTTTGATATCAATGCAAATATAAATAATTGTGCAATGACCCGCCTGATATTAAGGGCCACTCTCTTGCTAGCTCTTTGCATGAACCTTTTGGAAGACATGAGAGACAGCATGTTCTCAAAGTGTAATCATCATTTCCTATCTACTACCCCTCTCAATGTAAGAATTAACTAAAAGGGCTACATGCAAAGCCATTCATTTCTTGCCAAATCTCTTAGGCCCCCTTGAAATATAACTATTGAAGAGCATCAAGATGATGTCTAGCATGCTCCCTCCCAATGTATCTCAAAAAAAAGAAAAATAAAGAAACGAGAAAACAAAGAAAAGACCCACATGAAGCAAAAGAAAAGGAACAAAGAGCTTTTCCATGTAATATTAGAGTGCCACAAACATTGCACCTAGGGGTTATTAAGCTAGGTCTGTCTGGTGGTCTCGATTAGCCAGCTCCATGCCTAGCCCTCTAGCACTCCCTATCCCCCCACTTCACACTTAGGGCACATCAAGGGCAAGACACACCTAGGGATTTTGCGCTCGCCTACAATTAGACATGTTTCCCTAAGTCACACCCACAGCACCTCCCTTTGTACACAAATTAGGTCGTCAAGTGTGGGACAATACAATAGGCTTCCCTGAGGTTTAACATTAGTGCACGGACATGCCACATTGCACGATGAGGTAGGCACACACCTAGGTAGTGCAATTCTTTCCCTTTTTAGGTATAGTTGTCGGCAATCTGTGATCACCCCCACTGACTTTCAAGGCCCCCGTCACCCACTCAATCTACTCCTGACCTCCAAAGCCTCACATCCATTTTGTGATGCCTCTTGTCCATGTCCGATCTCCACAAAGACCCATCATTGACCCACATGGCAACCCTTCAACCACCAAGCCCTCATCAACAAGTGTCGGTAAGTACCATAGGACTCACACTCGGCTAGGAGGGGGTAATGTTAACCCCAATGCAAGCAAAATTAAAAATACATAGGGCAAAGCAAAAAAAGGAAGCCTCACTTAAGAAATAGGAGGAAATAAGGCCAAAAGTGTAAGGATAACCTTAAAAGTTCAGGGCAAGTTGCAAAAGAGAAAATGCACATTTTAAATGCAAGGCACACCCTAAATTTTTGTAAGAGAGTGTTATGCTCCCTCCTATGCAATTTGTAAATGTAGATGGGCATGGGTAAAGGCACAATTTAAATAGGAAGGGAATAGGAAAAGAGGACCTAGGTTAAAATAGCCGATCATTTAAAAAAGGGGATGGGTACCCAAAGGGAATTAGGGCTTATATAAAAGGCAAAAAGTGAATGAAGAAGCTCATTCTTGTGTGTGGCCAAAACTAGCTCTCTTATTCTCTTCTTCTTCTTCTTCTTGCTTGTGCTTGTGCTTGAAAGAGGGAGAGTGAGGGAGTGAGGGAGTGAGTGTGTGAGGGTGAGAGACTTGATGGAGAAGCTCTCCATCTTCTCCTTTCTTCTTCTTCTCTTCTCTCCTCTTCTCTTATCTTACGCATGGCAATGGAGTATGAAGCTTGGAGCTTGAGGATTGTTTACTGCAACACCAGCAACAGGAAAAAGTGGGAAAATAGAAAAATCTAATAAGCAAAAAAAGGCGTAGGACAGGCATGGAGAAGGCACCCAGAAGAATAATAAGTCTAGAAAAAATCCAAAAGTATGGAACTAACCACGAAAAGTCCAAGGTGCAAGCGCCAAAGTCTAGAGGAGTCAGAAGCAAGAAAGCGCACCTTTAAATGCAAAGGTGCTTTCAAATCCTTGTAAAAGAGCGCCAAGCTCCCTCCTGTGCAAATTGTGAACTTAGAAGGGCAGTAGGACTAGCTACGAAATCAAAGAATAGAGAAAAAGGGCCTAGGCCATGGCCGACCATGTAAAAATTGAGGATGACTGCCCATGGGAAGTAGGGCATGTATATAAACTTGAAAAGTGAATGAGAAGCTCATTCTTGTGTGTGGCAAAAAGCTTCTTCTTCTTCTTCTCTTCTTCTTGCCTTCTTGCTTGTGCTTGAGAGAGGGAGTGAGTGAGAATGAGGGAGTGAGGGAGTGAGTGTGTGAGTGTGTGAGAGTGAGGGATCGAGGAGAAGAAGCTCCCCATCTCCTCTCTTCATCTTCTTCTCGTCTCTACTCTTCTCTTGTCTCGCGCGGCTATGGAGGATGGAGCTTGTTGGAGAGGGATTGAGGTTGCTTGAGCTTGCCTCAAGGATCGTGGAGCTACTAGTGTGCACAAGAGAGGAGGGTACTCGATCGGGCATTAAGGTAAGCTCACTACACCCCATAGGTAGGGAGGGTGCATCGGCTATGTGAGAGGTAGCCATGGCCGCTTGGCTTGAAACGCTTGACTAATAAGATTTCCATAGGTCTCGGGGGTTGAGCTTGTAGCTCCCTTCATTTTGGTTCCATTGTCGGGACTAACAGAATCGAGCCTTGAGCGCCGCGCGCTTCGAATCAAGCATAGAGGTAGGGTTTTCAACCCGAACCGGTGCTTGAGATAGATAGGAGATTTAGGTGGTTTGATCTTCGGAACAAGTAAGTATTTTGATTTGTTGTTGATTAGGCAAGTAAGTAAATCAACCTTAGCCACTGTTTTTTATTTTTGTTGTGCTAGGATAGGATTAAGACCAAGGAAACATGGAAAACAAAAGGGTTTTCTACTCTTGAAAATAAGGAGAAAGGGGCATAAAATTCAAATCTTGAGTAGATGGGTGCAAGAGGGGGAAACCATAAGGTTGAAGGAGACTTGAGCAGGCAATAAGAGGCTCAAAAGGTCATGGGAAACCTTATTTTGCAGTCAGACATTGAGAGAGAGAGCTTGAGAGAGAGATTGTGAGTGCAGATACAGAAGGGATTCGATCCGGTCATTTTGATGTTGCCCAGCCATTCCAGGTATTCCTTGACCTTCTCTGAGTGTGCTTGTTTGATCTAGAAAGTTGGAGCTTGTACCAAGACCCCCACGCGTAGCATTCATCATTCGCGCCCTCGCAACTGCACCGTGGCAAACACACTCGGACCAGGTTGCAGGTGTTTGAGTCCCAGAATCGAACACTCAGACTGTCCGACTCTCAAAATCGGTCCACTCTACCAGTCGAACTGTCCACTCGGATGCACCACCTTAGAGTCGGACCACTCGGTCCAATCGGACCAACTACGTGATCGGACCATCCGACTTGGACAGTCAGACCCTACCACGTGGTAGGACCCATTTTGAGACTCAGGCCACCCAGTCCAATTGGATAGTCCGAGTTGGACAATCGGACCACCCAAAATCAGACGGACCAATTCTGGGAATCGGACCATCAGGGCAGAACATTTTAAACTGGTAAGTGAGCCACCTCCTCCGGCGAAGGCCACTCCGAACACATCCCCAAACATCCCTCAGTACCTAACTTGGCTCTCAGAAGCCAGAAATTGGAGTAACCACACCTGGGCAGGCTAGAGCCAACCTCTAGTGGCAGGCCATAGAACGGACGAGACTTAGAGCTGAAACTAACCCTCAAATTCCAATCCGGCCTTGATGGAGTGTAGAGTTGTAGCATAGACCCTAGACAATACGAGAGGACAGCTAGGAAATGTGCTTAGAGCCATATTAGGCTACGAACAAAAGGGGGAAAAGCGAGAACTGCATTGTTCATTTTGCATTCACACCCCATGCTGATTTCATCATTTAAAGTGCACTAAAAGGGAGAAAGCCTAATTTGGCACTGTGCACTGGAAAGCACTAAGCACAAGTGTGAATAGAATTGACAGCTACTTTCAATAACAAGGAATTCACATAGAATCATAATAATTCAAAGAACTCACCAGTAGGAGAAAACCTTGAGACATAGTTGGGTGCCACAGAGCCCTGTTAATAAGACCCTGAAGACCCCGAAGAGTTCAAAGATGATAGGATTGAGGGCAAGTCACTACCTGGGTTGATTGGACTGATCGACAACTTGGTGGAGCGAGAGGCTACAGAAATGCCAGGACTAGGTGCAAACCCAGAGGATGACCAGTTGGACTTGGGTGGGTTCCCAATCGAATTTTAGCGTATGGTCGACCAATACAACCGGCTAACAAGGACCGTGATCCACAGCAGATCAATCGAGGAAGTAGTTACGAGCCTTGAGGAAGAGAGGAAGGAAACTAGGAAAGTGTTGTAGAGCATCACGGCGTATAACCACGAGGAAAGGACGAGGAAATTGCAGCAAGACTTAGAGGTGCACAAGACACGACACATTCTAGCCTTAGCTGGTAAGGCCACGACAGAGCCAAACGTAGAGAGGGAGAGGGAGCTAGAGGTAGACTTGACGCTGAGCGAGCTTGTCGGCTCATAGACAACACAGCTGCAGAACAGAGTGCAACTGTGCTAGCCACCTCTTTGCTCACAGGCTTAGGAGTCACGTAGGGGGTGAGGAGCCACAACAAGATCCCTGCAGTGGCCAAGTAGCTAGACAAGTACCAACCCAACAACGACCCCTATAGCTTCGTGGAGCAATTTGATCAAGTTTGCAAAGCCAACAGTTTCACGGACCTCGCCCAATGCTCGCATGTTTTCGGGCTTTGCTTGGGTGATAAGGGAAGGACATGGTACTCCAACCTAGACACAGCAAAGCGAATAGACTTTAATCGCCTAAAGGATATCTTCATTAAGAGGTTTTCAAAGACAGGGTATTCAAACAACCTCATAGTCTGACTGATGAATGTCAACCAGAAGGACAAAGAGGACATTAGAGACTACGTCACTCATGTACATAGCCTGTTTAAGAGAATCCCTACCAATGAACGACCAAACGAGAGAGCAGTCTCTACCTTTTTTATAAACGAAATCCGCAGCGAGGAACTTTACAAGGCACTAGCAAGCAACTCGAGCTTGCAGAGAGATGTGCTCGCTAGGATTTTTGATGAGGCAATAAGGGTAGATGACCAGCTTAGGGAGAGAAGCACTAGAAGCTTGAATCAAGATGGCTCCAGCCAAAGAACCACAGAGAAAGCCACAACCTATAGCGAGAGATCGGCCCCTAACATGCAGGATAAGGGCAAGAGCACGGCACAAGACCAAGAGCTAGCCGAAGTCAGGATGGAGCTAGCACGGTTGCAAGAGTTGGCAAAGAGACCCACTAGACTGCATGTCCAGTGTGTGCACTGTGGAGGCAACCACATCCCTGCCTAGTGCCAGGATCCAAGATCTAGGCCTTGTGCGAATTGCGGAAGGTTTGGCCGTGATGCAATGCATTGTCGATTGCCAATAAGGTCTCCCTACACATAGTAGTACATCTCACCATACTACAGGAATAGGCCGCCTAACTTCTTCAGAAGAGGAGCCCCATTGGTCCTTCCAGCACCTAATGATGCAAAATCGGCCGTTCCTAGATTAGAGATAAATCCCATTGGCATACCCAAACCTCCTCGACCCTTCGTGACACATCCATTGAGTGATGCTCCATCCACTTGGAAGAGCCCAATGACGAGGAGTTATATGTGAACCCTTACATATTGTATGATGAAGAAGGTAATCTCGTCCTCATGGACTATCGACCAGTGCCAGTGATGGCATTAGGAAGGGGAAGAGGCAAAGGTTTTTCAGGGCCAAAGTCACGTGCTGGATTTTTGGTCACCCTAGTTACATATCGACACGATGCCTAGAAAAAGAGCAAGCTAATAGGGAGAGAGCTAATCTCAAGTGTGTCGAGTGTGGTATCACCCATCTCTTCAGGGAATTCCCTAGACAAAAGCCATCCTCGAGCTTAGGAAATATACCATCATACCTTTGGGGCTGTTTGGCATTGAGACATTTGACAGCGAGGATACACCCATCCCGCTGCATGTCATGACATGTGCACAAACGCGACAGGTCGGCATATCACTGCTTGGGCCTAACAACCTAGGCACTGCCTCAATAGGGAAGAAGAGTCGTAGGCGAAGAAAGAAGAAAACCGATGCTAAGATCACTATCAAAACTAATGGAGAGATGATGCTAGTGAGTGGCAGGAAGGTAACTGATGCTGAGGCTGAAACCACCACTTCGAAAACAACAGAGAAGGGGAGTGCTAAGGTAGGGGAGTACTCCCACCCGAAGCACCAATTAGAAGTAATTGAAAAGGTCAAGAGTGGGTAAAGGAAGCCCAAGAGCACCTGAAGGATGTTGAGGCCATCATAGAAGATGGAACTGAGGACTTCTCTAGTGTGAGCACCCCAGTATCACCCTCTTGACCAAGGTCATCATAGAAGATGGAACTGAGGACTTCTCTAGAGTGAGCATCCCAGTCTCACCCTCTTGACCAAGATCTCACCCCAGTCTCACCAGAAGGATGCTGAGGCCATCATAGAAGACGGAACTGAGGACTTCTCTAGTGTGAGCACCCTAGTCTCACCCTCTTGACCAAGGTCAAGATTCTTGACCAAGGTCAAGAGATGCGCCTATGCCACGGGCAGCACCACCTAGGAGAAGCTTAGGAGCCATGGGCCAGCAAAACACCCAAGGCCAATGGTCTAGAGGTGTGGGAATGGAGGAAAGAAAAATGACGAGTAACCTCCTTACGACATTAGTAGCCACCCCAGTAACCCTGAGCCTAGGAGACCTGCTTAGGTAGCATCCGACGCTTTGGCTGGAACTGAAGCACTGGGTGGAGGAACCAACTGAGCGGATTGCTACTAACATGTATGAGTATGATGTAGTCACACAGATACCGAGCTTGACGCTGCACTCAGTGTCTAAATCTCTGCATGCAAATGCATTTTGGGAGGGCACCAAGATGCACGCTGTGCTACCTATCCTAGCCCTAGGAGACATGACACAGAAATGAATTGTAGACATGGGTGCAGGGGTTAGTGTCTTGAGCCACATAGTCTTGCAGGCCTGGGGAAATCCTCCTGTCTCGAGACTGCTAGGTTCAATGTCACACTAGCAAATGGAATGAAGGTAAGGCCATTCGGAGTTTTAAAAAATTGGCCAGTGAAGATTGCAGGTGTCCAGTTCTATGTACACTGCATTGTTATGAAGGGAGTGGACTACGACATCCTGCTAGGCCGACCCTGGATGAGGAATGCATGAGTCATCAAGGATCGGGGCAACGGTCTAATCTTCTTAGGGAATCGGAAGGAAGCAGTAAGGGTGGAGATGGATACCTTGAAGACAACACCTGATGATCTGGATGTCATCTTAGCCACATTGAGGGGTGACGCACAACCAACCACATCGTATGGACCACCGACTAAGTATATCCCCTGCCCTGAGAGGATAAGCGAGATTGGATGCATGTCCTTGCAACCATCAATCTCCCATTCTCAGACGATGAGGAGTATAAGCAAGCCGCACAAGCCATCGCCAGATGAGGAACACTCAGTACCACTCTGCATGATGGCAAGGAGTGTGGTCGGTCCAAACCTGTCACTTTCCATGTCCCAAATAATAAGCTAAAACTCTAGGAAACCCTAGAGAATTTGACAGGCAAATTGGAGGGTAATCCTTCGGCTAATCTCTTGCCCCTCAGAGACCTCCTGGGTGAGCACAAGTGGAAGTGGACCAAAATTCATGACCTGAACTTGCTATACAATTGGGCTCTAGTCACCGACGAGAAAGAGGCTAGAAAGGACGACCCAAGAGACGACGAGCAGTTAAGGAGTGATGGTTCTAACAATGAATGTGAGGATTGTTCCTCCATCAGTGAGGAGAGCGAGGAGGAAATGGATACCGTGGAGTATGATACTAATGGAAGGGTAATAGAGCAGATAAGCGCAGACTCCAGGCCTCGAGAAAGGAATGCATATGAGATCAAGAGAGGAATTATGAGATTGGATTGCGATCGCTCTTGATTGGAATGCATAGGGGCAATGGATTATGAGCAGGCTGGAATTGCCCAACCATTAGTGGTACCTATGTTTAGGACAGACGCACCTACTGAACTACAACCACTCGGGGAGACTCCTTCCTCTAGTGAGGCTGTGAGTTCAACTCAGAGTCTGAAGTCAGTACAGAGATCGACCCTAAAATACCCATGCCATCCAAAACCAAACACACCAAGGGGGACTTGCTGGTCCACCTAAGGCGCAATCAACTAAAGGAGGAAAGAAAGAATTGAACAAAAGAGTCAGACGTAGAATGACAAAAGAGACCGCAGGACCTACCCAAGCACTTCGCTAAGTTCAAGAAGGGTGATAGAGTGGTGGTCCTGCTGAAGCAAATAGGTAGGGCTAGACCACAATGAGCCTATTGAAGGACCCGCCAAGGTCAAGGAAGTCAACCCAGTAGGAGAATGTGAGAAGCCTCGATCAATATTCATAGCAGACAACCTGACCAAGGATGAGGAGGCTAGCCTTGTTGCTCTCCTATGAGAGTACGTGAACGTGTTTGCCTAGTGAACTTAAGGGAGTCGACCCCAGGATTGTGACCCACAACATCCCTATGGTCCTTGACGTTGTCCCTATAAAACAATGCTCTTACCCCATGAATCCAAAGCATGCCCATGAAGTAAAAGAAGAGATTGATAAACTCATGAGAGCAGGATTCATCTACGAAATAGAGCACACGGACTGGGTATCACAAATAGTGATCGTTATGAAGAAAAATGGAAAGATTTGAGTGTGCATCAACTACAAGAAAGTCAATGCGTTTACGAGAAGAGATAACTACCCATTGCCATACATCGAGCAGATGCTTGAGAGGGTGGCAAGTAAAGAAGCCTACAGTTTTCTGGATGGCTTCTCGAGCTACAATCAAGTGTAAGTACACCCCGACGACAAACACAAGATTGCTTTTGCTATAGAGTGGGGGTATTTGCCTACATCGTTATGCCCTTTGGGCTAATGAATGCGTCCACAACGTTCCAACGCCTGACGTGTACGATCTTCAAAGACATGCTCAGACACGAGCTAGAGGTGTTTGTGGATGATCTATGAGTACACTCTAGCTGGGTGGAACACTTAGAGAAACTATGGGCAGTCTTTGAGCAGTGTCGACTTTATAATCTTGCATTGAACCCCCTAAATAAGTGCCACTTTTGGGTGAAAAACGGATGCATCCTAGGGCACGTGGTGTCCAAGAATGGCATCGCCACTGATTTCTCAAAGATCAGGGTTATTATCGACTTGCGACCACCCAACAATTATAAGGGTATTCAGTGCTTCTTAGGTCACATAGGGTACTATCAGCGCTTTGTATTGAATTATGCACTAATCGCAAGACATTGTACAAGCTGCTAATAGTATTCGGGTGGACCGAAGAATGCCAACGTGCTTACAAAGAATTGAAAAAGGCTTTTACCACCGCACCCATCTTATGAGCCCCAAATTGGACCAGAACATTCCATGTGTATATAGATGCATCTAAGTTTGCCATTGGAGCTCTTCTGTGCCAACCTGGCAAACACAACCTTGATTAGCTAGTGAGCTTTGCTAGCAGGCAGCTCACTGACACTAAGATGAACTATTCCACTACGGAAAGGGAGGGGCTGACCATGGTGTTTGCCATTAAGAAATTTAGACATTATCTTTTGGCCACACCTTCACCTTTCTTGTTGACCATCAAGCATTGCTCTATCTAGTGAACAAGCCTTGCACTACAAGAGATGCATTACATGATGGTTATTGCTTCTTCTAGAGTTTGACTTCTCTGTGGTTGTGCACAAAGGGAAACAACATTACATGGTAGATCACAATGGTAGATCACATGTCTCGCATACCCACAGGTGAAGCCACTGGACAAGGCATAACAAACAACCTTCCAGATGCGCATCTCTTTGGCTTGTCCAATGACAATGAGTTATTCAAGGTTGATTTAACACCATACTGGGCTCACGATGTTGTCCACATGCTCAAACACGGTCTATCCGAGAGACCTACGAGAAGCCCAAGCTTAGACAGCTTATTGTGAAGATCCAACCCTATCAACTAATTGCTGGCCAACTCTATAGGTTAGGGCAAGACGGGTTGCTACGCAAGTGTGTGTGTGAACATGAGATACACGACACGTTGAGAGAGGCACACATCGGAATCATTGGGGGGCATTTCAGTGGAGACACGATAGCTCGCAAGGTGTTGCAGTCTCAATTGTGGTGGCCCATGCTATTCAGTGACACAGCTAGGTTTATCAAGCACTGTGATGAGTGCCAAAGGACCAAGGTCCCTGCACAGAAGGACAAAATGGAATTTACCCCTATAACAGCATGACAACCTTTCAAGAAATGGGGCATTGACTTCATCGGACCCATTAGTCCTACGATCCAGTATTCGTAGGCTCGATATATTATCATGCAACTGACTATTTGACGAAATGGGCTGAAGCAAGAGCCACAAGGAAAAATGATGCAAGGACCACAATGTAGTTCTTATGGGAGTAGGTCATCTCGAGATTTGGTTGCCCTATTGAGATAGTGAGTGACCAGGGCACCCACTTCATCAATGAGGTGATTGCCCACCTTGATGGACCTAAAAACGGGCCGGCACTGGCTCATGCACTAGCCGGGCCTCGTCACTACGCAAAGACAACCCCTTGGCCTTGCGGCCAGGAGCGTCTATCAAAATCTCTACCTTCCTAAACATTGCATTTATATTACGTTGTTTGTAGTCCACTTTTCTCTCACCCACTACTCCTGAGAGGGAGTCCCTTTCACATAGTCAAAAGGCTCGAATCACATACACATGGGGTTCCTCCTACGGCTGAATGCCGTCCACCCTCTACGACTCTCCTACACCTTGGGGATTGGCCCCTCAATGTGTCGCTCAACAAATAGACACCTCGCACAAAAGTCGCTCAAGGTACCAAATAAGCGTGTCCAAGAGTGTACCATTTTCTCCTCACTTGCTTTCCCCTTTGGGACCTGCATCTACCTACAGCATGGGTACCTCACTGCCTCTCAACGTAGGTCATGTCCTAATAAAACAATTGCAATGCATGTCCAGGAGCTGGTCCCTGATACCTTTAAATTCTTTTCATGCTCTATGCATTTGGTGGATGCCTAGTGCTCAAACATTTAGCAAAACAGTATCGTGCACAAGTGCAAAAACATTCTTTTAATGGTTTTCTTTCTCTAGCATTCGTGCTTCGTTGCATAGCCTAGCACCGAAGTGATCTTCGTGCTACTAGGTCCTCAATTTTAATTATTTTTCGTCCTAAATGCTTATGCATAAAAAAAAATCAGCAACTCTTTCATTCATTTTAGCAGCATTTAGACTCTTTCCAACTACTCTACCCTCCCCCGGTTTAATATTGCATCGTTGCATTCCTTTTAGACGGCATTTTGCCACTATTTTGTGTATAAGAAGCGTGAAAACCGCACTAAAACACGGAAGTAGGGCTGATCTGAAGCAAAGCTTCATGCCTCAGCCCCACTATACATCCATATACATTGCTCTTATTTATCCTTATTTTTTCGAAGCTCAAAATATATTTTTCCCCTATTTTTTAGGGTTTTTCCACCCTTTTCTTGCTATTTTTCCCATTTTCTCCCATTTTTTAATTACTGAAAATTAAGAACAGATTAGGGGCTGTGGCCCTTAGTTCATTTCAGCAAGAATAGAATTTTAGTAGATGTGGATTAATTTATTTCATCATTTTTAGCTCCAAAAAACCTATTTTTCCTTCATTTTTATGCTTTTTCGTGTTTCGGTTTATTGTTTTCTGCCATCCGGCACATGTTTTTTCTGATTTTTTAATGATGAAGGGACAAAAAACAACTCAAACCACGATATACTCAAAACTCAATCCATATGAACACATTTTTGTCAACTAAATTTGCATAAAAAAACCATTTCCTTTGTAAAAACAATTATTACCGTGACTTGCGGGTTTTTTCCATTTAATTTGGCGCGTTTCCCCACTGATTTTCAGCCATGGATTGTGCTTGGAATCAGCAATTTACAACGGTTTGGTATTGCTCTTCAATCCCGTCGGCCGTCCGTTTGCACTCGACTCTTTCACGCACGAACGGGGCTAAGAGAAGAGAGGAGGAGGAGAGAGAAAGACTGAAAATGGGGCTTCTGGCACAGTCCACCATATCTCGCGCAAAGGGTGGCGATGGAGAGCGAAAACATGTTGTAGATCGGTTGTGCCTTCATCTCCCTTGCTTGTATGTAGCCACCATCTCTCATTTGTGGGGGGGGCGGCCGTTTTTTTCGGCCGTTTTGCGCAGAGACATACTCCCGCTTGCCATCGTGCATTTTTGGGTGGGGGGGGGGGGTCCCAAAGGGCACCCCCCACTAGCCACACCCTTTGAGATTTCAACTTTGGCCCCTTTTTGGGCACCCTGGCCGGTTTTGGGCCAACTTCCTCATACGAGCTCCGATTGACGTGCTGTAAATTTCTGGGCGTCCGTCTCGGCATCCTGGACAGGCTTGCAGCTCCCGTATCTCGTCCCAACTGACATAAAAATTACTAAAAATCCGGACGTGTCACTTGGGCGCCCGTCGACTGCTTGTCGCTTAAAATCGTCCTAGATCGAGTCGCCGCCTTTGACGGTGAATATTTTTCCCTTGATATTCATAATTTTTAGCTATTTTTAAGCACTTCCCGTCACCTAAATTCCGCTCTCATTGGCGACCACGGGATAGGGCGACTCAGCCCGTCGAATCCACGAACATATCTGCACATAAACAACTAAAGAAGCATCAAACTGATACAAAACAAATATATAATAAAACTCAGCACAATGCTTCCCCTACCCCTGGACAGAACCAAGGCATGACATCCACAAGGAGTAGGCCTAGCATCATCTAATAGAAGATCCGAAGTGAGTCGCTAACCAACTGCTCCAACACAGCCAAACTAAAAAACCTGTCAAAGAGGTTGCCCTAAGTGGTAGGCTGAACTACTTACCAACTAAAGACAACACAACGAGGAGCTCCTACTAGGCGAGGACTCCTATAGCCTGATCAAGGAGTATTTTCTTCCAGCACATTTCTTCTTTTAGGGTTTTTATTTTAGTAACATACTTGGGCATGTAAAAAGGAGGGAGCTGAGAGTAGTGACCCAAGGAGAACAGGGCATCGGCCTCAGGACCTGTCTCGGCACCCAAGAACCTACCAAGCCCTCGCAAGGCGACACTTAATCCTTTTCTAACGCTCACTTTTATTTTTGCTCCAACCTTCCTTGTTTTGGTATTATATTTGGCAAGAAGCCACCCCTAGGAAGACAAGGTATCGGCCCCGGGTCTGATTCGTCCCCAGGAACCTACCAGGCCTTCGCAAGGCAATGATCAACTGCTTACACATTTTCATCCCTTTTCTTTTCTTGGGATAGGGGTCAGAACCCCTTTTTACACACCTTCGTATTTATAGTCATCTTGTAGGATGTTCAGGATTTCTTGGCATCATTATTATTATCTTCTGGCAGGCTTCTCTAACTGCCTCACTACTAACAAGAACTCCTAGAACAGCTGCCTAGCAGGCTAGCAGAACAGGGCCACTAGGACTTCCTTCTAAAACAGGTGTTTCGATTCCTGACAATGTCTTTACAGGAGGCAATGACTACTCCGACCTCCCTCAAACATACATAGCCTAAACTTGGGACTTCATGCCTTGGTTGCCGGTCCCCAGCAAAAATGTATCCCCTTGACAAGTACAAAGACACATATAACAGGAAAGAAAAGTACTCGTAAAGGAGAAATATCACCTGGATTGGCCACAAGAAGCTTCCATCGTAGCAAAGGCTCCTCCAGGCTCCACCAAATTCCACTAACCACGAAACCTGTCCAGCACAACACTTAAAAACAAAAACCCAATTAAACGCACCCGCACTAGACAGGGAAATGGCCCTCTTGGCCTAATGAAATGAAACTTGACTTTGCTACAAAACTGAATCGGCCCTCTTGGCCTAATGAAGTCAAACAATACTACGCATAACATCCACCTGGAAACAACCATGATAGACATCAAAGCATACCATGCCCAGGGGAATAGAGGCTCGTAGCCCTAAACTAGGTGCATTAGATTATGACCCATCCCTCCTGCATATATTGCAAGAGGTATTCGCATCACATGTCGTCTAATCAGTCTATGGGTCCAAGATAATAAAGGTAGATGAGTCTCGCTTACCCTTTGCATCACCTAGATCAACCATCGTCTGCCAAAGAGGGCATGTTCAGAAAGCATACCCCACAAACGACCAGGTCCTGTCTCACCATCAATAGATATATCGGGACAAGGGCCACAATTAAAGAAGAGGTCTTCTTCATATGCGAAATTAGCCAATGAATCGGCAAACTGATTCCAATTCCGTGGAATCAGCTGAAAAGACACTCTATCAAATTCGTCTAGCAGGGCTATGGCGGTATGATGGTACATGCAAAGGATGGGGTTTCGTACCATGTATGTTCCATTGAGTTGATTTAAAACCAACTGAGAGTCCCCTTTCACCAACAACTGGCGGATACCACCCTTCTTTGCAATGTTCAAACCAATAATCAGGGCTTTGTATTCTGCCATATTATTGGTGAAATTCACCCCGAGATAAGTGGCTAACTTCATGACAATGCGTCGTCGGGGGTCTCGGATGACAACTCCTACACTTCCCTTTTTGCATGCACCCCTGGACGCCCCATCAAAGTACAAAGTGTACGTCCATAAAGGGTTTACATATCCCGCCATCCAGAACTCTACTCGTAATTATGGTAATCGAAATTCATCATATTCAACGGGTGGACTGTAGGCTCCATCCCGCCATCATCATTGAATTCAACAGGGATGCTCGTCAAAATTTGTAGGCAGTGATGGCAGAAGACCTTGATCTCCCAAATGAATGTCCCGCCTTCTTGCTCCATCACCTTGTATCCTTTGCTCCACCAAATGAGCTTTCCCTGATGATACCTCTGTTCTAAATATGGGTGTTCTAAATAAGGGATCAAACGACCCATCAACCTCTATCACGATTTCCTTACAGATATTTGATCTATCGCGCCTAGACCTGCAAGGCAGTCATAGCATTAGTGCAATAAGAAATAATAAGGTTTAATCTTATTAAGATTAACCTTATTTTTAAATTCTATCCCCTCAAGGTCAGCTAACAAAACTGTGGATTTATTCTTTCCTATTCTAACGATCCTATAGGGCCCATCCCATTTGGGCTCTAGCTTGCCTGGAAATAATTCACGTCGTGCGTTATAATACAGAACAAGCTGCCCTTTCTTGAAGGTGTATTTCTTGGCTTTAAGGTCATGTAGCTGCTTCATTCGGCGCTTTGCCACTTCTTGGTGCAATAAGCTCTGCAGTTTAAGCTCATCTAAATGTGCCAGTGTCGTCAAGCGCTCAAAAAGTGCATCTTCATCGCTCAAAGAATGATTGATGGCAAACCGAATAGTCGGCAGCTCAATCTCTAAAGGCAAGACATACTCCTCCCCATATACTAACTTGAACGGGATATGGCCAGTGGCTCGTTTGAAAGTCGTATTGTAGGCCCACACTGCCACCTATAACTTTTTATCCCAATCCCGTTTATTTTCCGATACAATTTTGGACAAGATGCCCACAAGCTGCTTGTTGGTGCTTTCAACTTGCCCATTGGCTTGCGGATTATATGGGGTTGTCTTGTTATGCTTGATTTGCCACATCTCTGTCAAACCTTTGATCACCTTATTCAGGAAATGGGTTCCGTGGTCCGACACTAATTCTTTCGGTGGACCAAAATGGCATATTATCTGCTCTAAAAGGAAACTAGCAGTTTCTTTAGCATCATCTTTCCTTGTTGCACGTGCTTCTGACCACTTTGTGAAGTAGTCAGTTGCTACAATGATGTACCTCTTTTGTGTAGTCGATGATGGAGTAATAGGACCCACAAAGTCTATTCCCCACTTCTCAAATGGAAGTATCGCCATAATAGGGTTGAGTGGTCGTTTCCTATTCTCTCGACTATCATGTCATTGACAAATATCACATCTCTTAACATACGCAAACGCATCCTGGAAGATGGCCGGCCACCAATAACCTGCTCTTAGAGCCTTTTGTGCTGTAAGCCGTCCAGCAAAATGGCCACTGCAAGCAGAATCATGGTACTCTTCCAAAATGAATGGCACCTCGTCAGGCATCACACATCGGCGATAGATGTCATCAACCCCTTGCCGATATAATGTACCTGCGATCAAAGCAAACTTTAACGCTTGCTGCTTAATTTTCCTTCTCTCAGCTTTAGATAATTCGGATCCCGCCTCTCCCGTTGATAAATAATGCGTTATTGCAGCGTACCAGGAGGGAATAGATGCCGTATCTATTTTAAATAACAACTCCATGTCACTACCTTCAGCCACAGATTCTTTCGGCTCCCCAAAGTCCACTAGACATTCCACGATGCCTTGCAACCTTGGTGGTTTACTCCTGATTTCATAATCAAATTCCTGCAAAGTGATTAACCACTTCGCTAGACGATCAGGCGGCTGTAGCTTATTCATCAATAATCGAAGCCCCTCCGCCTTCGTATAAAGCACGACTTTCTCATAGAGAATATAATGCCTGAATTTCTTGGTCCCAAAGACCATCGCTAGACACAACTTCTCCATGTAAGTATAATTGATTTCGGATACCCCCAGCTTCCGGCTGGCAAAAGCAATCGGGTGGTACCACTTCTCTTCCCAAATTTGGGCTAAACAGCAGCTGATACTATACATGGTGGCTACTGAGAATATATAGAACACCTCACCTCTTTTAGGTGCTTTTAAAACGGGCGCTCTTCTAGCTCCTATTTCACATCCTCGAATGCTATCTTACAAGGGTCGCCCCATACAAACAAACAGCTAAAGGACAATAAGTTTGTAAGCGGCAACGTTCTTTCTGCCAACGCGTTTATGAATCTACCGTAATAACCAACCGAAGACAGAAAGCTATGAACTTCTTTCAGAGTGCGTGGTGGACCCATGGCAACTATAACTTTGACTTTCTCGGGGTCTGTCGCAATTCCTACCGAACTGACTACATGACCCAGCAATAGCCTATAAGGTACTCCAAAAACACACTTTCGTGGGTTTAGGGCAATGAAAAATTGTCTACAACGCTCAAAGCATTTTCTTAAAATGATCAATTGCCTTTCTCTCACGGTGGCAGCCTCTAAGTCATCAATAAACACCTTCAACTCTTCAGGGGATATGTCACCGAATGTCTTATCTGCTGTTCGTTCCCACGAACCAGGCGCATTGCATAAACCAAAGGCCATCACATGGTACGCAAAAGTACCAAATACAGTAATGAAAGTTGTTTTCAACTTGTCCTTTTCTACAATTGCCATTTGGTTGTATCTTGCAAAGCAATCCATGAACGAATATATCTCCCTACCTGCTAATTGATCCAAAATCTGGTCAATAAATGGCAACGAGTAGTAGTCCTTAACTGTCTGCTTATTCAGCTCCCTAAAGTCTACACATAATCGGATTTGATTATTATTCTTCTTTCTTATCACAACTGGCGAACACCATTCCGTGTGTTGCATAGGAAAAATCAAACCCGCTTTTCGAAGCTTCTGTAACTCTTCAAACAGCCCGTCCCTCAGTTCGAAAGGCATACGCCTTACTTTCTATCGTACAGGATGACTGCCCTCTTGCAACGGAATTGTATGGACAGCAAGACTAGGAGGAATGCCCCTCAACTCATCATAACTCCAGGCAAAGATATCACGGAATTCCTGAATCAAGGATACATAGTCGTCCCTTTCTGCTGTGCTGAGCATAGAACCTAATTTGATTGGCCGTGAATCATCAGATGTAGCAAGGTCTAGCTCGATAACATCTGCATCTCTTATACGATCTTGGCCCTCTATCGGCTCGTTCAAAGTGATTTGATAGATGTCCTCTGTGGTGGATCCCTCTTTGGACTCATCACTCGATGATGTCTCATTGGCAGATAAATCTTCTAGTGTCTCCAATTCTGTAGAAGATAGAGGGGCTCTCTCACTCTGCGGGGACTCAGGATAAGCATCAACCACCACACGCTGGGCACCTCTGCCGAATATCAGTCGACCAGCGGGTATATCTACTTGGCAGTCTGCTTGCAAGATCCAAGGTCGTCCGAGTAATACTTGGTAACTTGGACGGCCTGCAAAACGAATCACCCTAAAGTCCAACATGCATTCTACATTTGCAATAGTGACATGGACCTTAGTAATGCAGCCTTCCGGCTGTCTCAAACTATCATCTGCCATTTTGAGAATTGTGGAGGTATCTTTCTGGATCGCAAGACCCAACCTTTCCATCCGTTCAGAACTCATAATGTTAACAGATGATCCCGTGTTGACAATGGCATAATCTACTAATATCCCATCGACATAGGCTGCAACCCTTGGGCAATGCTTCTCAGCATGCTCGAACCAGTCATCGCCAACTCGCGCAATACCCAAAGGTTCTACGATATACCCGGTACGTAGGATCTTTCTAAATTCCTTGCGTACTCCTGGGGAAAGCTTAATAAGCTGTAAAAGATTCACATCCGGCTTGACTTCGCAAAGAGAGCTCGCCAAATCAAATTCATGATAGTTCGATAGAGCTCGCTTTTCACGCCAAACCATCCGCTCTTTAGGTCGCTGAACTGGCTTTATTGCCTCTTTCTTAACTTTCACCTTCTTCTTTGGTGGTTCCTTATCGGCTTTACTCTCCACGGGCTTCAAAGGTCCCCCTTCCATGGCAGGATCCAAAACTTGCGTTCCTTTGTCGCCTTGTTTAGGGTTTCCGTCGACAGGCTTATCCTTGTCGGCTTCTCTACCCTTTTGACCTCTTGTAAGAACAACTCGCAGATTAGAGGTTTCAGCATCATTAACGCGTACAGCCTCAATCAAACTGACCCCACTACCACTTGGTAGCTCCTCCACTGTAGTCTTTGGTCGTTGAAGTATTTGTTTAGGCCCATCTTCTCGTTGGGAATCATTTCCTTGGGCACGATGATTAACAGGCCCTGGTTGCCGACTATCTCGTTGGAGGGAACTGATCTTACTCCAGCAAGTAGCTGCTAAATGGCCGGATTTTCCACAAATATCACACTTAACATTTGGGCAATTTCTTGGATAGTGCTGCCCACCACACCATTTGCAACTAAACCTCGAAGGTGCACCCTCCTTTGGGTATCTACTTCCTATCAAATTTTGTTGTTTTTTAAGGAAGTTGACATCAACAGCTATTTGTTGATACTGCTCCGTAATCATGTCGGTATAATGCTTCATCATGTCCTTAACCTCGCCAAGAACATTGGAAGCACTTGACTCATAGCCTTGGTCATTACCATGTCGTTCCATCGGCCTAACAATTCGATTAGGCACAGGTTGTTGAGCCACAGGCATGGTGTTAGAATTGACCGCCTGGCCTCCACCACTTGGAGCCATTTGACTACTCGTAGGCATCGGTATGCTAGGGAGAGCTGTTAATAAAGGCACATTCTGTATCATATTCCCTCTCCCATTAGGGTTAGCCATCGCTATCCCTTGGCCACTATTGCCATTGGCCATTGCCACATTATTTCCCAATACTAAACCCATATTCGAATTGCCTCGAGAAGCATAGGCTGCTTGTAGTCGTGATTCCACCTCTTGTGCTCGTGTAATGGCAGTATCTATATTCCCCAAGGGGACACTACTCAACTGCAATTGAATGTTAAAGTCCAAACCATGTAGGAAATATTGCAATTGGGCAGCTGCGGGGATAGGAATAGAGTTGTCCAACTTATGGAAAACCTCTTTTATTTTCTTCGCATAAGCACGAATATCCTCGTGTGGTTCTTGGCGGGTCATGTTGAGTACACGCAACCAATATTTCCCACCCCTTTCAAGGGCAAACTCCCTTCGAAAAGCTCCATAAAATGAATCAATATTCAATATGGTTCCGGCTTCTAAACCATGATGCCATATAGCGGCTCTTCCTTTGAGAGTCATGTTGAAGAACATCATTAAATGTCCTTCTTCTTGAATGCGACAGTTAAACATCAGCTTTTGAAACTCCCTAATGTGGAGTTCCGCATCTTCCTCAACTAGCCCATTAAAAATGGGTAGCGGGTAACCTAGAGCCGGCAAATCCGTCGTTCCTGCTGGAATTGCAATAGGCTGCGCCATGACGAGGATTGGATTTGCACTAGGAATAGGGGACGGGGGGGTTACACCTCCCGCACTTGATATAGACTGGCTTATGGAAGAAAGGGGAGCACTAGAGCTTCCACTTCTCCTAACTTACTATGTGTGGCCCCAAGACCACTAGATCCACTCCCTCGTAAGGGTTCAGCACCGCTACGCTTAGGGGAATATCTCCTAAAAATTTCAGCACGTCGCCTAGCTCTTTCGTCTCTCTCTTGTTTTTGGATTTCTGCTAGACGATGCTTATCAATAAATAACGGATCAATCTCAGTATCCTTTGGCATAAACTGCTAGTTGGTCCCTAGACAACCATGATTCAAGGACCGCCACTTTTAAGCGGCTCCCGGCAGAGGCACCACTGATGGACCTAAAAACGGGCCGGCACTGGCTCATGCACTAGCCGGGCCTCGTCACTACGCACAAGACAACCCCTCGGCCTCGCGGCCAGGAGCGTCTATCAAAATCTCTGCCTTCCTAAACATTGGGTTTATATTACGTTGTTTGTAGTCCACTTTTCTCTCACCCACTACTCCTCAGAGGGAGTCCCTTTCACATAGCCAAAAGGCTCGAATCACATACACATGGGGTTCCTCCTACGGCTGAATGCCGTCCACCCTCTGCGACTCTCCTACTCCTTGGGGATTGGCCCCTCAGTGCGTCGGTCAACAAATAGACACCTCGCACAAAAGTCGCTCAAGGTACCAAATAAGCGTGTCCAGGAGTGTACCATTTTCTCCTCACTTGCTTTCCCCTTTGGGACCCGCATCTACCTACAGCATGGGTACCTCACTGCCTCTCAACGTAGGTCATGTCCTAATAAAACAATTGCAATGCATGTCCAGGAGCTGGTCCCTGATACCTTTAAATTCTTTTCACGCTCTATGCATTTGGTGGATGCCTAGTGCTCAAACATTTAGCAAAACAGTATCGTGCACAAGTGCAAAAACATTCTTTTAATGGTTTTCTTTCTCTAGCGTTCGTGCTTCGTTGCATAGCCTAGCACCGAAGTGATCTTCGTGCTACTAGGTCCTCAATTTTAATTATTTTTCGTCCTAAATGCTTATGCATAAAAAAAAAATCAGCAACTCTTTCATTAATTTTAGCAGCATTTAGACTCTTTCCAACTACTCTACCCTCCCCCGGTTTAATATTGCATCGTTGCATTCCTTTTAGACGGCATTTTGCCACTATTTTGTGTATAAGAAGCGTGAAAACCGCACTAAAACACGGAAGTAGGGCTGATCTGAAGCAAAGCTTCATGCCTCAGCCCCACTATACATCCACATACATTGCTCTTATTTATCCTTATTTTTTCGAAGCCCAAAATATATATTTTCCCCTATTTTTTAGGGTTTTTCCACCCTTTTCTTGCTATTTTTCCCATTTTCTCCCATTTTTTAATTACTGAAAATTAAGAACAGATTAGGGGCTGTGGCCCTTAGTTCATTTCAGCAAGAATAGAATTTTAGTAGATGTGGATTAATTTATTTCATCATTTTTAGCTCCAAAAAACCTATTTTTCCTTCATTTTTATGCTTTTTCGTGTTTCGGTTTATTGTTTTCTGCCATCCGGCACACGTTTTTTCTGATTTTTTAATGATGAAGGGACAAAAAACAACTCAAACCATGACATACTCAAAACTCAATCCATATGAACACATTTTTGTCAACCAAATTTGCATAAAAAGACCATTTCCTTTGTAAAAACAATTATTACCGTGACTTGCGGGTTTTTTCCATTTAATTTGGCGTGTTTCCCCACTGATTTCCAGCCATGGATTGTGCTTGGAATCAGCAATTTACAACGGTTTGGTATTGCTCTTCAATCAAGTCGGCCGTCCGTTTGCACTCTACTCTTTCACGCACGAACGGGGCTAAGAGGAGAGAGGAGGAGGAGAGAGAAAGACTGAAAATGGGGCTTCCTGCACAGTCCACCATATCTCGTGCAAAGGGCGGCGATGGAGAGCGAAAACATGTTGTAGATCGGCTGTGCCTTCATCTCCCTTGCTTGTATGTAGCCACCATCTCTCATTTGTGGGGGGGGGGGGGGGGCGGCCGTTTTTTTCGGCCGTTTTGCGTAGAGATATACTCCCGCCTGCCGTCGTGCATTTTTGGGTGGGGGGGGGGGGGTCCCAAAGGGCACCCCCCACTAGCCACACCCTTTGAGATTTCAACTTTGGCCCCTTTTTGGGCACCCTGGCCGGTTTTGGGCCAACTTCCTCATACGAGCTCCGATTGACGTGCTGTAAATTTTTGGGCGTCCGTCTCGGCATCCTGGACAGGCTTGCAGCTCCCGTATCCCGTCCCAACTGACAAAAAAATTACTAAAAATCCGGACGTGTCACTTGGGCGCCCGTCGACTGCTTGTTGCTTAAAATCGTCCTAGATCGAGCCGCCGCCTTTGACGGTGAATATTTTTCCCTTGATATTCATAATTTTTAGCTATTTTTAAGAACTTCCCGTCACCTAAATTCCGCTCTCACACCTGCTCTCAACCTTCTTAATCATCCGTAGGAAGTCTTCATCGTACTATCCCCAAGCCAAAGGCCAAGCAGAATCAACGAATAAGATCCTGATCAATGTGCTCACAAAGGTGGTTTCCACTTCTCGGAGCAACTGGGATAACAAGCTCATGGCAGCTTTATGGGCCTATTGAACAGCCTATAAAATGACTGTGGGACAAACGTCCTTCAGGATGACATACGGAACTGAGGCTATCTTGACTTTAGAATTTTTTATCCCTAGCTTGAGGATGGCAGTGCAGGAGCGTTGGGAAGGGAAAGAGGCTTGGACTAACCGTCTTATATCGAGTTAGAATGCCTCATGCAAACTAGACTAATTGCCACCCACGCTCTAATTTGTGAAAAGGCGCAAAGAAAGATGTGGTTTGACAAGCATGTCAAACAATGTGATTTTGACCAGGGCAACCTTGTGTTGTTGTACTCTGTGAAGGGCCATAAGTAGAAAATGAAGTTCTGAGGGTTAGGACCTTTTAGAGTGCGTGCCATCAGTAGGATGGGCAATGTCGAACTTGAAACACTGGAAGGCGAGGGCATAGGCTTTTTCAATGGCAGTTGCATGAAGAAGTACTACCCTCCTGCACATCCTTTACATAAGCCCCCTATGATAGAGGCCCATGTTAATGTCTGCATCGCAACCATCACCGAGATAGAGGATGATGAGGAAGCTGTTGCTCCAGCTTATTTATGAATCACGGCCACAGCCCAAAAGACACATTCTTTTGATGCTTTGATCGATGAGGGAGCTGACTTCAATATCCTAACCCATGCTCATTGGACCCTCATTGGTCAACCCCAGTTGTAGCCAACTAACGCTAAACTTAGCCCATTTGGAGGTGAATCATATGCTCTCCTTGGGAAGTGCCAAGGCGCTGCCTCTATTGAGTTTGAAAGTTTGCCAATCATCTTCTATGTGTTCCCCAACACGAAGGAGGCAGGCAAGGCGTCATTGCTAGGGCACATTTTCAAAAAACAAACCCATTATTATGTCAATTACGACCTACAGCGTATCTACCTCATCATAGGAAATGTGCACGTAGTGATAACTTTTAGCAAAGGTAGTGTGAGTCCCTCCAAGACCACCACTCCACCAATAGAGAAGACCATGCCTAATGCTAAGGAGGGGGGTCGTGATGTGTCACATCCCACTCAGCCCACAAAACACCACCCCATAAAGCCCACTCCTAAGGTTAAGAAACCTACATTTCAATGGGTACCTAAACGTCAAGGCAAGCCTTCCCACAATAAGCAAACGCGACCCCGCAGACCTAGGAACTCTCATGCAAAGCCTAGAAAACAGCCTAGACGCCAAGGCCGTAAACGTTCCCTTAAGGCGCGATGGGTCCCCATAACCCTATTACGTGCTCAAGGATACTATGAGGGCAACAACTGGATCTAGGTGCCCAAGACATCAGTCCTTAAGAGCAAACCCCTTACACAGCTTGCGGCCACACCTACTTCAAGCAGCATGTTTACTAGACAACCAACCATACCTAAGACCCAAGCTATCAAATCTATGACAACCACAAAGGCTGAAGCCCCAAAAACTAAGCCCATCTATTAGCCAAAGCCACAATCCACTGGCTCTAAACCAGCCACTACCGATGCCAAAGCAAAGTCTCTAGAGACTCGATTGTGCAGCCTGAACCCACTATGTCTCTCGAGATCTCACAAACCCATCAACTTACGCAGCAGCTAGATGTCCCATAATCATCTAATGCAACTGACTCTTGCATGCTCAAAGCAGCTCACAATGAAGGTTGCACGTCTTCCAAGCCGCAGAACACACAACTAACCTTCCAAGCGGATGCTCATTCCAATGAGAAATTTAGCGGAACATCATCACTAATGCATCCATCTACTTTTGTTCCACCGCAGTAACTAGCAAGTCTTAGGCCTTCATATGAGCGACGCTCATTTCTTGCTATGGCCAAGGACCTTGCTGCCAATTTAGGTGATGACTTGGTTACTTGCATTAAAATGTTAGACAGCACAGTCACAACCTTTGCCCAAAGTTATGAGCGACTAGACCTTGGCCTTCTTGATGAGCCACTTGCTTCTGAAGTCCATGCTTTACCATGCATCTGGGAAGAGTATGAGCTCATGACCATCAAATTCCCCAAGGTTGCAGCTAAGCTTATCGCTAGTGGTGAAGTCTCAAAGGAGCAAGCAATCATCGGCAAGATGATGACCTCATACCGAAAGCCTGGCAACTCTACACCAATCCAAGAGCTTGAAGAGCTCCTGAGTCTTGCAAACTCTACCTCTTCATTCTTATAGCAATGGTATGCCTTACACCTCCAATGGGAGCGAAAAGGTTGCCAAATTATGACGAATGTCGAGCAGAGACGCGCAATCAAGACTATGGAATATGACCCCACGTACATAGCTCCTACTTCTTTTAGGGTTCTAGCCATCCTGCGTAACAAACTGCTTGATGACCATTTATTGGCCCATCCTTACATCGACCAAGTATTTACAGAAGAAGAGCTACACGTTGCTAGCCGCCTCCAATCTGGCAATGTGCTACACGATGTCCTAACGTATATCATGCAAGCATCCATTAGACCGCATGAACTTGGCTGTCATGCCCAATTGGAATACAACCCAAATTTCTACCAATGGATGTTGTCAAATTAAACACACCACACTGTGCTTTAACGCCCTTGCCTCATCCTATTCAATCCTAGGATGGATTTTCATCTTTCCACGAGGGGGGGGTAAGGTGATCAGGAAAACATAACACTAAGGAAAAAAATAATGAAGAGTTGAACTACGCATAAAAACTTAACAGCAAAGCGCACTTAAGAGCAAAGCTACCCGCTGAAATACTCCCCGCAGTCCAGGCAAAATGAAGATCGTCACGGGGGTCGTCCCTCTACAACAAACACTGCATGCCCCACCACACCCCTTGTCATATGAACTTGATAATCCACTGTTTAATCCCTGTTATGCAAATAATTCTGTCTTGCCTTAGCGCCTAACCCTTGGTTCACATTTTTCAAGTTCCCCACCAATAGCTGTCATGGAGCACATATTGCAATTGGCCTGCAAGGAAGCTCTCCGCCATCGGAGGGAGCATAAGGCACTAGTGCCTCCACCAGAATGCTATGTGCCTACTCTAAAGAGGTACGCGCCAGAAAGAGGCCTCAAGAGACACTGCCCTGGACACAAGCCGAAAACTTCCCAAGCCAAGAGGACAAAGGCTCAAGGGAGCACTCGGGGTGTAGCAACACTGGCCGGGCAGGCCCCCACTAGACACTCGGGCAGCATGTGCTCAAAAGAGGAGAAGAAAGCTAGAAACAAGCGGGAATTTGATGAATTGTTTAAAAGCATTCTTGAAACATTTGCGGCCAGGGACTACACCAATTGGGTCTCGGTCGATAACTTCCCCACCTAGCTTGACAAGAGCCCACCACCAACACAGCCCCAGTCACCCAACCACCCGAACTCACCCCGCCTCATACAAATAGAATAGCCCCCATGTTGTATAAGCTGCTTAACAAAGGCAATCTTGCCATAACTTTTTAACCTTAAGTGGTTAAAGGGGACCTCCCTTACCTACTACTAATACATGCCATGTCTTTAACAAGCAGTGATGATATGCATCGCAATCACCACCATAGGATTTTGATAAAGTAATATCTTTTTGTGTTGCATTTGTTCATTATAATTGATACATGTGACTTGCATATACTCTCACAAAGTATCAAGTGGATGCAGGAGGACGACACAGGTCTTTGTACGAAAGTGTTCAATGCCCAAGTCACCACAAGACCACCAACCTCACAAAGGGCCATGACGAAGCCACACCACTAAAAGTGAAAATCACCCTTGTCGATCACCCACATTGCTTGGCCCAAAGCATGATCAGTTTGGCCACTCTCTCCTTCTGGGTCAAACTCTACACCTGCACTCACGGTAGCTGTTACCTCAATTGTACCAACATCGCACGTTTTAAAGAGGTTTTGCAAAATCTCCAGTGTATCTCTCTATCTCAACAACTGTTCCTCTAGCAACAAGGCTAGGACACAATCATCACTATAATACCCAGTTTTGCAGCCTTTGAATCTCGATATTTCCCAATTCAATTGAAAGGCTGATAGCCTCAAAGTATTGCAATGGTTGTACTCATGTTATTCTCTTTTTTTTAAAAACAAAAATAAAAGAGAGAGAGAGAGAAGAAGCACCCACGATCACATCACAGCACCTAGGGGTCCTCAAATTAGGTACACCCAGTGACCTTGGTCAGTTGGCTCCGTCCCTAGTTCCCTAGCCCTCTACACACCCCCCACAATTGTTTAGGGCACATCAAGGGCAGGACATACCTAGGGAGCTTGTCTTGCCTATGGTTAGACTTGTCACCCTAATCCATTTGCACAATTCCTCTGCCTTAATACCATTGCAATCAATCGTGGTAAGCACCGCACGAATGGCCATGATAAGTACATTGTACTCATAGAGCAAGCCCAGTAGCTACTAGCTATCGAAATTTCAAATCAATGTGTTCAATTATGCTACATCGTGCTGTCACAACGCAAAGAATGTCTCATACATCTTCATGTGTACTTCTTCTCAAGATGGACAACTTTGCTTCAACATCCACACATTGTTATGAGGAATCAGACCTGCGGTCTTCTAGCTATGTAATATCTAAGTATACATGACCACTCACATAATATCTGTGCCAAAATATATACACAGTTTGGGTCCTCAAGTGCAGGACAATACTCTCAGATTGCTTAGAGTTTGACCTATCTCCCAAACTAACCGAAGTATGTATTGTGCACAATAAAAAAACTAGCACTACCCTGACGGAGAGACCATATATGAGAGGTTTTCAATTGCAGGTATTGAAGACTCCAACGAAAAGGTCGTTTTCTCTTCATCAACACTCAACTCTGAATTCTTATCCTTTATCATCCTGCAACCCCACCAAGAATCATCATTTGCAGAATCCCCAAAAACCAATACCTGTGCTAACCACCATCAGTGCAATCCCCAACAAGGAATAGCCCTATCACCAACTCCAACAACCCTACCACCAGCCAGCCAGGCCAATAACATGCCCCCAATGACCTTCCTCCGCACCACCACCAATATGCCTCCACGGCAACTACAGATGTCCCACGTCTTCGGTACATGCCAAAGCCTGCTACGTATGATGGTGAGTGCCATGGGACTGGCACTCGACTAGGAGGAGGTAATGTTTACTGCAACACCAGCAACAGGAAAAAGCAAGAAAATAGAAAAATCTCAGAAGCAGGAAAAGACACAGGGCAGACATGGAGAAGGCGCCCAGAAGAATAATAAGCCTAGAAAAAATCCAAAAGCATGGAAACAATCGCCAAAAGTCCAAGGTGCAGCCGCCGAAGTTTGGAGGAGTTAAAAGCAAGAAAGTGCACCTTTAAATGCAAAGACGCTCTCAAATCCTTGTAAAAGAGCGCCAGGCTCCCTCCTGTGCAAATTGTGAACTTAGAAGCGCAATAGGACTAGCTATGAAGTGAAAGAATGGAGAAAAAGGGCCTAGCCATGGCCGGCCATGTAAAAATATAGGATGACTGCCCGCGGGAAGTAGAGCATGTATATAAACTTGAAAAGTGAATGAGAAGCTCATTCTTTTGTGTGGCAAAAAGCTTCCTCTTCTTCTTCTCTTCTTCTTGCCTTCTTGCTTGTGCTTGAGAGAGGGAGTGAGAGAGTGAGTGCGTGAGAGTGAGGGATCGAGGAGAAGAAGCTCCCTTCCAAAAGAAAAAGGATAGAAATTTAAGGCTTTGTATCAATTATCATGGGCTAAATCAAGTAACCACCCATTAAAAATAAATATCCAATCCCATGGATTGATGAGTGGCTTAATAGGCTTCAAGGACCAAAGTTATTCTCAAAAACTGACTAAGTTCAATCTACTACCAAATCTCAATTAAGGATGAGGATATCCCAAAAACTACTTTTAACATGAGATATAACCATTTCAAATTTACTATTATATCCTTTGGATTGACTAATGTACTAGCTACTTTCAATAGATTAGTCCATGGCATTTTTATACCATATCTTGACAAATTCATCCTTGTATTCTTTGATGATATCTTGGCATATTTCAAAGAAGATAAATATCATCCAAACCACATTAGAGTCACCCTTGATACCTTAAGGACAACCAAACTCTATGCAAAGCAGAGCAAATGCCAAAAGTGAAGCAAATGAACCTTCTTCAAGAAGATCATGTATCTAGGATTTATTGTTTCAGCTATGAGGGAATCTTAGTTGAATCTTGCAAAGGTGAAGGATGTCCAAGAGTATACAAGAACGGAAGGGCTTCGATTGTTGTTGAATAAGTTACAACTGCTTGATCGTTTAGCAGAGTGGTTAATCACTTTGTAGGAGTTTGATTACGAGATTAAGAGCAAGCCGCCAAAGCTTTAGGGCATTGTCGAGTGTCTTGTGGATTTCGGTTGTGGATTTCGGAGAGCCAGAAGAGGTCGTGGTTGAAGGAAGTGACGTGGAAACATTGTTTAAGATTGATACGGCATCTATTCCCTCCTGATATGTTGCTATAACACACTATCTTTCTACAGGAGAGACTGGAGCTACTCTATCAAAACCCAAGAAGAGGAAGATTAAATAGTAGGCATTGAAATTTTCCTTGATCGTAGGGACATTATATCGGCAAGGTGTTGATGATATCTATCGCCGATGTGTGATGCCTAACGAGGTTCCCTTTATTTTGGAAGAGTGCCATGACTCCACTTGTGGAGGGCACTTTGCTGGGCGATTGACGACACAAAAGGCTTTATGAGCTGGTTATTGGTGGCCGTCCATCTTCCAAGACTCATTTGACTATGTTAAGAGATGTGATACATGCCAAAGACATGACAATCGAGAGAATAGGAAGCGTCCACTTACGCTTATTATGGCTATCCTTCCATTTGAGAAGTGGGGCATCGATTTTGTGGGACCTATTACCCCATTGTCTACTACTCAAAAAAGATACATTATAGTAGCAACTGATTACTTTACAAAGTGGTCAGAAGCACGGGCGACGAGGCAAGACAATGCAAAAGAGACTGCTAGTTTCCTACTTGAGCAGATTATCTGTCATTTTGGTTCCCCAAAGGAAATAGTATCGGACCGTGGAACTCACTTTTTGAATAAGGTAAATAGAAGCCTGACTAAAGCATGGAGCATTAAGCATAACAAGACGAACCCCTATAATCCGCAAGCCAATGGACAGGTTGAAAGTACCAATAATCAGCTTGTGGGTATCCTATCCAAGATAGTCTGTGAAAAGAAATGGGACTGGGATACAAAATTATATGTGGTGGTTTGGGCTTATAATACGACGTTTAAACGAGCCACTGGCCACACCCCATTTAAATTAGTTTACGGGGAGGAATGTGTCTTGCCCTTGGAAATTGAGTTGCCGACCATAAGATTCACAATCAATCATTCTTTGGGTGATGAAGATGCCTTATTTGAGTGGTTTACGACTATAGCCCACTTGGACGAGCTCAAATTGCAGAGTTTGTTGCACCAGGAGGTAGCTAAACGTCGGATGAAGCAGTTGCATGATCTAAAGGCGAAGAAGTATACCTTTAAAAAAGGGCAATTAGTTCTGTATTACAATGTGCGTAGAGAGTTATTTCTAGGCAAGCTGGAACCTAGATGGGATGGCCCTTATAAGATAGTTTGGATATGTAAAAATAAGTCAATGGTTTTATTAGCTGATCTATAAGGAGTGGAATTTAAGAATAGGGTTAATGTTAATAAGATTAAACCTTATTATTTCTAAATATGCTAACGCGCTAAATGTATTGCAGGTCCATGCTGGGGTTGATTTGAGACTTGCAGGAGCACTTAAATTGGTCGATTGGGCGGTTAATCCCTTATTTGGAGCACCAATATCCAGAGCAAAGATATCATCAAGGGAGGCTTATCTGGTGGAGCAAGGGATACAAAGTGCTTGAGTAAGAAGACGGTACCTTTGTGTGGGAGATTAAAGTTTTCTGCCATCACTATTTACAAAATTTGACGAGCATCCTTGTTGAGTTTAATGCAGAACGTGGGATGGAGCTATCAGTTCATCCTCTAAATATGTTGAATTTTGATTATCATACTTATGAATAGAGGAGTTCCTGATGGTTGGTTGTGTAAACCCATTGTGGACGTACACGTTATACTTTGATGGGGCGTCCCGGTGGCCTAATAGAAAAGGGAGTGTTGGAGTAGTTATCCGAGATCCCCGATGTAGAGTTACAATGAAATTAGCTACTTATCTCGGGGTGGGATTCACTAACAACATGGCGGAGTATAAAGCCCTCATTATGGAAGAAAGGTGGCATTAGGTGGTTGTTAGTAAAAGGGGATTCCCAACTGATCTTAAATCAACTTGATGGGACATATTCAGTTCGGAATCATATCCTTCGTATGTATCATCAAATTGCTATAACCCTACTTGATGAATTTGAGAGCATATCTCTTCAGCTCATTCCATGTTATGGGAATCAGCTTACGGATTCATTAGCCAATTTTGCTTATGAGGAGGACCTCTTTTCAAATTGTGGTCCTAGTTCGGATGTTGTTATTGATAATGAGATGGGACCTGGTCGCTTGTGGGGAACGTTATCAGACCATGCGTTATATGGCAGGCGATGGTTGATATAGGTAATGAGAAGTGTAGCCGAGACCCATCTACCATTATTATCTTGGACCCATAGGTTGATTCGACGACATGTTATGCGTGCGCCTCTTGCGGTATATGTAGGAGGTATGGGTCATAACTTGATGCATTTAGTTTAGGGCTGAGTGCCCTGTCTTTCCCCTTGGAGTGGAGCGTGTGTTTGTATATCTGCCTTCTTCCAAGGAGGGATCTATATGAGCAGGTTTGCTTGATTTCTTTAGGCCAAGAGGGCCAGTTGTTTTCAGGTTTTAATGACCTATTTCCCTAGGCCAAGAGGGCCAGCTAGTTCACAGTGAAATCTGCTATTTCTTTAGGCCAAGAGGGCTATTTGTTTGTTTGGTGCGGGTACGATTAATGGGTTTTTGTTGTAGTGATTGCATCATATAGGTTAACGAAGGCGTTGAAGGGAGCCTTTGCTGCGAAGGAGCTTCTTGTGGCCATTCCAGGTGGTTTTGTTCCCTTTTCGAGTATTTTTCCTTAAGCAATTAATGATATATGTATGTGTAAGGGTTACTTTTTTTTGTTTGTTGGGGACCAGCACTCAAGGCATGAAGTCCGAGGATTAGGCTCTGTATGTTTGGGGGAGGACTGAGTAGTCATTGCCTCCTGCAAGGCATTGTTAGGCATTGTAAGACTTGTTTTAGATGGGAATTCTAGTGACCCTGTTCTGCTGACCTGCTAGGCGGCCGTTCTAGGAGTTCCTATTAGTTGTGAGGCAGTTAGAGTAGCCTACTAAAATAATGATGGAAAGAGACAAAACCCTAAATATGTGAAAGACAATATATGAATATACAGAGGTGTGTAAAAAGGGATTCTAACCCCTATAAAAATAGAAATGGAAAGAAATAAAAATCTTTGAGCTATTGTTTATCACCTTGTGAAGGCCTGGTAGGTTCCTGGGGATGAGTCAGATCTGGGGCTGATGCCTTGTCTTCTTAGGGGTGGTATCTAGCTAAAAAACAAAGAATAAAAGACCGTTGAAGTGAAAATAAAAGTGAGCGTTAGAAAAGGATTAAGTGTCGCCTTGCGCAGGCTTGGTAGGTTCTTGGGTATTGAGACAAGACCTAAGGCAGATGCCTTGCTCTCCTTGGGTCACTACACTCAGCTCTCTCCTTTTTACATGTCCGAGTATGAAAAATACGAGGCTAAAGACCCAATGTACTAATAGAAAATATTTGTTGATCAGGCTATAGGAGTCCTTGCCTAGTAGGAGCTCCTAGTTGTGTTGTCCCTAGTTAGGTAGGTAGTTTAGACCACGACTGCGGATGACCTCTTTGATAGATATTTTTAGCCTGGTTGTGTTGGAGAAGTTGGTTAGTGACTAGCTTTCGACTTTCTGTTAGATTATGCTAGGCCTACTCGTGCATTTCATGCCTTGGTTTTGACATGGGGTTAGGGTGAGAGATGTGTTGTGTATCTATTTTGTATCAACTTGATACTCTTTGTGATTGTGTTTATGTGTAGGCTTGTTCGGTGGGATTCAATGGGCTGAGTTGCCCTATCCCGTGGTCGCCAATGACATATGATTTTTGATGCCGAGAAGTGCTTAAAAATAGCCAAAAATTCTATATTTTAGGAAAAAAATAGATAGATGATTTTTGATGCCTAAAAATAGCCAAAAATTTCATATTTCAAGGGAAAAGTAGATATATGATTTTTGATTCTGAGAAGTTCTTAAAAATATCCATAAATTCTGTAATTCAAGGGAAAAATAAACTTCGTTGAAGGCGGCGGTAGCAATTAGTACGATTTTAAGCAACAATGCTCGAAAAAGGCTTAAAAGACCCAATTGACGATAGTTGGTGAATTTTGAAAAATTTCTAGCATGTCAAACAAGACCCTGGGAGATGCCCGATAGTGGAGGACTTCAAGACGGATGCCCAAGATTTTTCAGACTTCGAAATGGACATCGGACAAGGACATGGGAGCGCCTGGGAGGCCAAGTTCAAAGTTAAGTGTGAATGGGACTTGCCAAGAGCCAAAAGGCATGACCTTTGGGGGCTCCGTAAAGGGGGCCCCTAAATTTTAGGGGGGACGCCGTTTTTTTCACGTGGAGCAAAAGAGGGTGCCATCCTCTTGCCAATGATTGAGATGAGATGTGGGGGCTGTAAGCAATCCCCCCAACCGATTACATGCATGTTCTACTCTTGATCTTCGCTCTCCATCGCTCCAGTCTGCTCCTCGAATGGCTGCCCGGTTGTGGAGATGAGATTTTAGTATTTCTCTCTCCTCCCTCTCTCTCCTGCAAGGGGCAATTCCTGTGTATGAAGAAGAATGAAGCTCGATTGATGAATGCTCGTCCGGCATGGTACCAGATTGCTTCCAAACTGAAGGTGGGCTGAAGATGGCAATGTGGAGGCGGGTTGAGCATCAAACGGGGCCTGGTTTGTAGATCCGCAACAAGTTTCAAACCTCGAGATAATGAAAAATACACGGTAATGATATTTTTACAAAGAAAATGGCTCTTTTTCCACATTTGATGAGGTTAGCAATGTCCATATGGACTGAAAATTGATGGACATGTTTGCTGCTGGTTTTAGTCTTTCATAATAAAAAAAATCTGAAAATATACACTTAAAATGTGGGAAATAAATGAGAAAAACCCGAAAAGCATGGTTTTTGGAGTAAAAATGGGGTTTTTGGGCTTAAAATGAGAAAAGAATGAAACAAAAAACCAATAAAATCTACATGGTTGCTATTTAAAGACTCAAGAGCCAAAGATCTAAAATAATGTTAATTTTCTTCCATTTTTATTGATAATAAATAAGAAAAAATAAGAGAAAATGAGGAAAAATGCTCTTTAAAAGGGAAAAAAATAGGGAATGAATGACAAAAATTATGGAAAATTATGGATGTGTCTGTGAGTGTATAATGAGGATAAAGCATGAGGGTTTGCCTCATGTTATCCCCATTTATATGTTTTTGTGAGTATTTACTACTTATTTTGTGCAAAATACACATGAAATTACCCTTTTACCTATCACGGTAAGCAAAACTTTAAACGGTAGGGAGAGGGGGGAGTTTGAGTGCTGAAATATGTTATAAAATCTGATATATTTGCTGCATTATTCATATAGGATGATGTTAAGTTAAATAAAGAGAAGTATAGGACGAGTGTAAGGCTCGGTGTCTTCTCTCATTACAGCAATTACTCGTTAGTGCATGGAAACATGAAAACTGGATTGATTTACAACCATAGTTTTAGGGGCTAGGAAATTTTAATCCATAGCCTCAATCCAAGTTTTTGTATCTTGGTACACCTTGGACCCTTCACTATTAAGCCTAGATGGTAGTGTCTACTTGAGAAGAAACTTATTCTCCTAGAGTTCCTTGTATGTATCATCAATTTGCAAGAATTGGCGATTTTGATTACCACACAAGTTGAAGGTTAGATTGAATTGCTCCAAAGTTAAAGTCTCTACTCTCTCTTAGCCAAGTGTGGAAATTAAGATAATCTTCATTAATCCTAAAGAAGGAATTCAATGGATTTTTCAATCATGGATTTTGTGCAACTGTACACTTGCAAAGGGGGTTTCTCATCTATCTGTAGGACTCACTAAACTAAAGGAAGGGAGTGCATCCTCTAATAGCTTACTTTTTATGAGCATGTCTCTTGTAAACTATGATATGGTCACGAGACATAACTTGGATGACTTGTTCATATACCCAACAATGTAAGGTCATTACCTTCCCATTTACTATTGGAATATCATTAACCCTTTGGCCTAAGAACATTGAACTAGTGTTAGTTCCTTAATCAACCCGATTCTTCTTTGGAGATTCCACATATTCTCAAGTATTGTCATTATGTTTTCTCAAAATTCAATGTTTGAGGATTCACAAAGGCAATATTATACATGACCTTGAATACCATGAACCAATTAGAAGCTTCGCCAACATCATCCAATTGGGAACTTCTAACATGGCACTCTATTGAGCATATTTTAGTTTTCAAACATGTGAATGCACATTATTTCCTATCTTTCCATTCATGAAAACAATCAAATATTTTCAATGCATGTGAACGCACGCTAATGAATGTGTTTTTAGCTTTTGTATGTGCAAACACACCCTATGTAAATATTGAGATCTAAATTAACTTTTCTTTGCAAGGAGAACATAATTTTTAGCAATTTTGAGTTTCTATCCTAATTTACACAAATAATATAATAAAAAAATATTTTAAATTAAAACCTTTATTTTTATAGGGTTAAAAATTTAAAACTTCAAGAAAAAATTAATACCATAAAATAATAATTATTGTAAGTGTTAAAGAAGGTTTTTAATGATTTATAATAAATTTTTAAAATTTAAAAATTGAAAATTTATAAAACTAATATTTTTAATTATATTTAATTTTAATCTACTTATTTTTAATTACTATTTTTCTTATAATTTTGGTATTATTTTAGCTATATTTTTAACTTTTAAAAGATAAAAATATTAAAAAAATAAGATAATGATTATTTTATTAATTTTAAATGATTTTTCATGAGTAAATTTAATCAAAATATAATATCTAAATGCAAAATAAGAATACATTCATTTTAAAATGTATTTTTTCTAAAATTTGAGTATTATTTTAGTTATTTATCAATGATAGTTAGTAAAATATTATACCTTAGTCATCGTGGCTACTTGAGGATCATGCTACATTGATGCATTAGTGAGGGGCCATTGTGGATAAGAAGGATAAGAAAAACAATGTTTCTAGGGTAGAGGGATGATACACGAATAACATCTACCTCCTTTGTGTAGAGTTTCCTCACCTCTAACTCGTGATTATCGCTTCCTCACTCACTCACTCACAAGAGTTGACTAGTTGTCGTTGAATGTTGAAAATGAGAAGATGGGCCTTTCTTCATGGGGAGGGGGGTTTATATCTTTTTATGAGGTTTAGGAAGGAGGAGAGTGTTCTTATTTTATTAGAAAAAATGTTTCTTTTGTTTTATATAAGAAAATGAAAATTTTAAACTTATTCTTTTGTTTTTTATGAGTTTAGGGGGAGAGGTTTTGTCTTTTCCTATAAATAAGTTAAAGGTGGGGGGACCACCATATGGCCCCCTTTTCCTAATTTTATAATCTTTCTAAGGTTTATTAATATTATTTTTTGAAATTAATAACAATAATATTGTTATTATTTTTCTTTGTTTTTCTCTTTGTTTCTCTATGTGTGTGTGGTTATGAAATTGTTTCCCAACATAAAACAAATTGATTTTTTTGAAAAGTTGTTACAAATATATGATATTATTGGGGATATTTTAGAAAAACAAAATCTTCATCAAAGATTACACCTTAGTTGCGGCACCCCTCACAGATTTACTAAAGAAGCAGGTTGCCATAGTGTCGACAGCCATTCAACAAGTGAGCTTTGACAAACTTGAACATAGCTTAGTGATAATGCCAATTCTGAAGCTCTTAGAGTTGAGCAAGGAGTTCAAAGTTGTTACAGATGCCAGCTCACTTGTACTAGGCTATGTACTAATGCAAGAAGGTCATCCCATGGCATATTCCTCAAGGAAGTTAAATACCCATGAGAAAAAGTATGCTACTAATTGTGGGAGCTTTCGCTCTACCGCCAAGACCCACGGACCGCTTATTGTTTCAAGCGTTCCAAGCCGAGCACTAATGGCTACCTCTCACATAGCCGACGCGCCATCCATATCTACGGGTGTAGTGAGATTACCTCCATATTGTTCGAGTTACCTCCTCTCCCGCGCACTCCAGTAGCTCCACGATCCAAGTGCAAGCTTCAAGCAAGCTCCATCCTCAAGCTCCACGCTCCAAGCTCCATCACCGCGAGCAAGAGAAGAGAAGAGAAGAGAAGAGAAGAGAAGAAGAGAGGAGAAGATGGAGAGCTTCTCCTCCTCGGTCCCTCACCCTCACACACTCACTCCCTCCCACTCTCACACTCCCTCTCTCAAGCACAAGCTCAAGCAAGCAAGCAAGAAGAAGAAGAAGAAGAAGAAGAGGAGAGCCACTTTTTGCCACACACAAGAATGAGCTTCTCATTCACTTTTCAACTTTATATACAAAACCCTAAATCCCTTTTGGGCGGTCATCCCCTTTTCCCCTTTTTTACATGGCCGGCCGTAGCCTAGGCCCTTTTTCCCATTGTCCTTCTATCTTTCTAGCTTTCGTTCCACCACCCATCTACATTTACAATTTGCACAGGTGAGAGCCCGCCGACGCTCCTTGAATTAAACCATGATGCGCTTGCACTCTTTTACAAAAGTTTTGACTTGCGCTTTTCCTTGTGCCCTTTGTCTTCCATTTCTCCTTGGCCTTTGTCTTTGTCTTCTATTTTAGCTTTCCGGATTTTCCACTGCCTGGCACTATTTTACAAGATTTTAGGGTGTACCTTTGTATTTTAAAATGCACCTTTCCCCTTTTGCAGTTGCCTTGGACTTTTTAAGATTGCCCTTGCGCTTTTGGCCTTTTCTCCTCTTCTTTCTTCAGTCGAGCTACCTTTTTTCTGCCTTTGCCCTGCGTCTTTTTTATTTCCTTTTGCTTTCTTCGTGTTGGGGTTAACATTACCCCAACCTAGACGAGTGCCAGTCCCATGGCACTCTGCGTCGAAGGTAGCATGCAGAGCTTGCACCGAAGACGTGGGTGGCAGGGTTGTTGTGGTTTGCCTTGGAGGAGTTTTATGTTGGTGAGGAGGAAGGGCGTTGGTGGCACTGTGCTGTTCCGATTGGCTGGTGATATGATTGTTGTAGGTGCCGATAGGGCTACTCTTTATTGGGAATGGCCAGTCATGGTTGGCATGAGGTTTGGTGTGTGTGGGATGTTCATGGTGGATCTTGCTCATGATGATTCTCTGGTGGTTTGCATGATGAAGTAAAGGACAAGAGTTCAGAGTTGAGTGTTGATGTAGAGCTGACGACGGTTTCGTTGGAGTCTTTAATACCTGCAGTTGGAAAACCTCTCAGGTGGTCTCTCCCTAAGGGGTAGTGCTAGTCTTCGTAGCGTGCACAAGACATATTTGGATTAGTTTGGGAGACAGGTCGAACTCTAAGCAAGCTTGGAGTATTGTCCTGGACTTGGGGACCCAAACTGTGTATAGACTTTGGTGCAGATATTATGTGAGTACTCGTGCGTATTTAGATATTACGTAGGTAGAAAACTGTAGCCTAGTTTCTCATAACGTCGTGTGGATGAAGCAAAGTGGTTTATGATAGAAAGAAGTACGCGTGAAGGTGGGTGCAACATCTTGTGCATTGTGATTGCATGACGTAGCAGGATAGAACCTAGGGATAGTGTACTGTCCTTAGGTGGTAGACATGGGGCCGGTGCGATGAGGACTGTGTACTGTGCATGGCCATTCGTGCGGTGCGTGCCCCAATTGATTGCCATGGTTGTAAGGCAGAGTGTAAGAGGGAATTGTGTGAATGGTTCAGGGTGACAGGTCTAACCACAGGCGAGACAAGCTCCCTAGGGTTGTCCTACCCTTGATGTGCCTTGAACTATTGTGGGTGATGCTAGGGGGCTAGGGGACTAGGGACGGAGCCAGCCGGCCAAGGTCACTGGATGCACCTAATTTGAGGACCCCTAGGTGCGGTGCTGTGATCGTGAGTGCTTTTTTATTTTTTCATTCTTTTGTTTTCTTCTCATTTTTTTTTGCCACAGTACAACCATTGCAATATGCGGAGGCTATGAGCCTTTCAATGGGTGGGGGCATGTCAAGCCTCGGTGGCTCAGGAAATGGATATGACCGTGATGATTTTGCCCTAGCCTCGTTGTTAGGGGAGCCCTTGTTGCGATATCGGTGCGATTGCAGTGACACCTGTCGTGAGCTCACTGTAGAGCTTGGCCCAAGAAGAGAGTGTAGCCCATGACTATGCGTTGGTTCGTGTGATGTGGGCACTTGCAAGGGTGATTGTTCGCGTTCAGCAGTGTGGCTTTGTTGCGGTTCATGCACGATTGCTGGTTTTGTGGTGACCCAGGCGTTGAACATGTTTGCACGAAGACCTGTGTTACCATGCATCCACTTGTCACTTCGTGAGAGCACATGCTTGATTTCGTTAAGTAATTCAATAGATGCAGTTATGTTAAGACATGACTTTTCGAAATGCTATGATGTTAATTGCAATGCCCATGCGATTGCTTGTCAAAGACGTGGCATACATTAGCGATAGGCAGAATAAGTTGTACAAGTGGGGAGTTGCCCTTTTACCCATCAAAAGACAAAAAGTTATGTCCTGATAACTTGTCAAAAGTAGGGACTTAGTAAATTTGTACTAGGCGGGGTGAGTCCGATTGGTTAAGAGACTAGGGTGGTGCTAGTGCGGACTCTCGTGAGGTCGGGTAGGGCACATGTCAACCGGGACATGAATGGTGTAGTCCTGGGCCGCCACCGTTTCCAAAATGCCTTTAAATAATTCATTGAACTCTTCCCTGTCCCGGGCCGCCTTTTATGCCCTTGAGCATCTGGTGCTTGAGCGTACGTTGGGGGTTTGTGCAACTAGTGTTGCCACGTCTTGCGCGCTTCGTTGAGCTTCGCCTTTCCTGGTTCGAGGATTCTTCGGCCTTCGTTCGGGATGGTGTCGCTTAGGTCCTTGTCTCTTTGCATATCTTTTGAGAGTGGGCACATAACGCACTGGCGGAGGGGCATGTGCTGCATATTCCCGTCCTCGCGAAGAGCGTCTCTGCAAGCCAGCTTGAGATCGGAGGTTTGATGCCGAGAAGTGCTTAAAAATAGCTAAAAATTACGAATATCAAGGGAAAAATATTCAACGTCGAAGGCGGCGACTCCAGCTAGGATGATTTTAAGCCTCAAGTGCTTAAAAGGCGCCCGAGCGATACTTGTTGATTTTTGATAAATTTTCAGACCGAGGTGCGGGTTGTCAGGAGTTACCGGCCAATGTGGGATGTCAAGCCGAACGCGCAGAATTTTATAGCACTCGATTTGGACACCAGACGGGGAAATGGCCACAAAATGGTTAAGATATGAAAAGGTGGACACTTAGGAGGCCAAAATTGGGCATGCCTTTTGAGTTTGGACCCTCCCCCCCAAAATTTTATGCACCTCTTGATCAAAAAACGTGGAGAGAGAAGGAAGACATGGCTTGATCAAGAAATGGCGCATTTTTCGCTCTGTCTTATCTCTCATTATGATTGTGGGCTGTGAGTACCCCATGGAACAGACATTAGGGCTGATCTTCTCCTTCTTGGCTGATCTTATCACTGCCCTTCGCCCGTAGAATGGTGGCCTAAATGAAGAGAGCCAATTTTAGTCTTTCTCTCTCCTCCCTCTCTCCCCCTTAAGGGACTGTTCTTGTGTGGAAGAAGACAATGAAGAATGATGGAGGAAAGCTTGTCCGGATGAGACCGGATTGCTTTCGGATGGATGAAGACATGAAGAGTGCTGTTGTTGAAGATGCTGAGCATTAAATGCATGCTGAAAATCAGTCCCGTAATCAAGACCAAGAAACCGAGACCTGAAAATAAGCGGTAATGCTATTTTTATGAAGAAAACTGATCTTTTTATGCTATTTGCTTTATGAAATCTTGTTCATATGGGATGAAAGTTCTTAATAACATTGTTTGCCATGGGTTTTATTACTTTATGCTCTGAAAATCAGAAATTATAAGGCTACATGGCCGGAATTAGTGTTAAAATACATGAAAACACGCGTTTTAAGGGTAAAATTGGATTTTTTGCTATATAAATGAGAAATATGATATGTCACACCAACTAAATTTGAGTTTTTGCTGTCAATGAATCTAAGGGCCATAGCCCACAATCAATTTTCATTTTCAATCATTTTTATTAAAGAAAAATAGAGGAAAATGCCTAAAAATAGAAAAAATGGGTTAAAAGTAGGAAAAAATGGGAAATAGACTGAGGAAAATTAGAAAAAATTACATCTATATTTGTGCAATATATAACGATGGCAAAGTACGAGGTTGGCCTCGATTTGTCCCTGTTTCTATATTTTGTGTGTATTTATCGTTCTTTTAAAAGGGAAAAATGCATAAAAACCCTATCTAACTGATCAATGATGCAAAATGCTAAGAGTTGGATGGAAAGGTCCTGAAACATTGAAAGATAAGAAAAGATTTGATTTATGCATTGCACTTGGCATATAGGAACCGGTTTAAATAAAGAGGATGGTAGCATGAGCATATGGCTCGGTGCCTCCTTTCAACGCAGCACGCGTTAGTGAAATTCATGGAAAGAATGTTTTATGCACGATGCACGATGCTGATTTTTCTTTTGTCTGAGTACATAGCCATACACGATTTGCATTAAGCATAATAATTAAAAGGTATCAGAAAAACCTCCTGGATGCATGGCACCTGTCTTTCTTAGGTTGAGACCAACGATGAGCGTGAGATGATGTCCCAAGCTGTAGGTTAGTTGTTGGGTCCTAAGGAGAAATTGTAGTGAGGAATGGTACATCCTGGAACATAAAATATTGGTACCTTGAGAGGAGTTTGTGTTCATTTGTGTTATATGTTTAGCAGCCCTGCGATGTAGGAGAGCTGCAGTGGGGCTCTCGGTGGAGTGCCTCCTATATGTGTGTGACGAGGCGTTATGCCTAAGTACTTTGGGATCTCCCTCTGAGGAGTTTAAGGGAAATGTTGGACTATAGACTATAAACGCATGAATTAAGCTTTAGGGCGGGTTGTCCTTTAGCATTAGATTGATGCTCCTGGTCTGTGAGGCCGTGAGGGTGTTTGTGTATCATGAGCATGAGGTCCGGCTAGTGCCATAACCAGTGCCGGCCCATTTCAGGTCCCATCAGTGGTGCGTATGCCGGGAGTCACCTATAAGTGGTGGTTTTCGGATCTAGGGTTTCTAGGGACTAAAAGGAAGTTGGTTTATGTCCTCTGACAAGGACTGTCAAGCCGAAATCCAAAAATCAGAACGTGCTGAGAGGGCTAGGCGGCGGTTAGAGATAGTAAGTCGTTATTCTCCTCAAAGGAGTAGCCTAGTACGTATACAAAGCAGTGGTCTTAGTCACCCAATTGCTCCACATATTCCGTTAGGTACAGGAGGAAGCATAAGTTCTTCCTCTCCTCTACCAAGTCTACCCACTTCAAGTGGGGGGGTGAATTCACCCGTTCAAGCTCCAGTTGTTAATCTGATTGTCACCATGGCACAGCCTATTGCAATTTCTGCAGGGATGCCGGATTTACCAGCCTTAGGAGTTCCCTTGCCCATCTTTAATGGGTTAGCGGAAGAGGATGCAGAATTTCACATTTGTGAATTTCAAAGGTTGATGTTCAATTATCGCATCCAAGACGAGGGACATCTCATGATGTTCTTCAATATGACGTTAAAAGGAAGGGCTGAGTGTATGACATTGGGGCTGATCTTCTCCTTCTTGGCCAATCCTATCACTGCCCTTCGCCTATAGAATGGTGGCCTGAATGAAGAGAGCCAATTCTAGTCTTTCTCTCTCCTCCCTCTCTCCCCCTTAAGGGGCTGTTCTTGTGTGGAAGAAGACAATGAAGAATGATGGAGGAAAGCTTGTCCGGATGAGACCGGATTTCTTCCGGATGGATGAAGACATGAAGAGTATTGTTCTTGAAGATGCTGAGCATTAAATGCATGCTGGAAATCAGTCCTGTAATCAAGACCAAGAAACCGAGACCTGAAAATAAGCGTTAATGCTATTTTTATGAAGAAAAATGATCTTTTCATGCTATTTGCTTTATGAAATCTTGTTCATATGGGATGAAAGTTCTTTACAACATTGTTTGCCATGGGTTTTATTGTTTATGCTCTGAAAATAAAAAATTATAAGGCTACATGGCCGGAATTAGTGTTAAAATACATGAGAACACGCGTTTTAAGGGTAAAATTGGATTTTTTGCTATATAAATGAGAAATATGATATGTCACACAAACTAAATTTGAGTTTTTGCTATCAATGAACCTAAGGGCCACAGCCCAAAATCAATTTTCATTCTCAATCATTTTTTATTAAAGAAAAATAGAGAAAAATGTATAAAAATGGAAAAAATGGGTTTAAAATTAGGGAAAAATAGGAAATGGACTGAGGAAAATTAGGGAAAATTACATCTATGTTTGTGCAATGTATAACGATGGCAAAGCACGAGGTTGGCCTCGGTTTGTCCTCATTTCTATGTCTTGTGTGTATTTATCGTTCTTTTAAACAGGAAAAATGCATAAAAACCCTAACTGATCAATGATGCAAAATGCTAAGAGTTGGATGAAAAGGGTTTGAAACATTGAAAGATAAGAAAATATTTGATTTATGCATTGCACTTGGCATATAGGAACCGGTTTAAATAAAGAGGATGGTAGCATGAGCATATGGCACGATGCCTCCTTTCAACGCAGCACGCGTTTGTGAAATTCATGGAAAGAATGTTTTATGCACGATGCACGATGCTGATTTTTCTTTTGTCTGAGTACATAGCCATACACGATTTGCATTAAGCATAATAATTAAAAGGTATCAGAAAAACCTCTTGGATACATGGCACCTGTCTTCCTTAGGTTGAGACCAACGATGAGCGTGAGATGATGTCCCAAGTTGTAGGTTAGTCATTGGGTCCTAAGGGGAAATTGTAGTGAGGAATGGTACATCCTGGAACGTAAAATATTGGTACCTTGAGAGGAGTTTGTGTTCGTTTGAGTTATATGTTTAGCAGCGCATCGAAGGGCCAATTCCTGTGATGTAGGAGAGCTGCAGTGGGGCTCCGACTATTAGTCGGTGGAGTGCCTCCTATATGTGTGTAACGAGGCGTTATGCCTAAGTACTTTGGGATCTCCCTCTGAGGAGTTTAAGGGAAATGTTGGACTATAGACTATAAACGCATGAATTAAGCTTTAAGGCGGGTTGTCCTTTAGCATTAGATTGACGCTCCTGGTCCGCAAGGCCGTGAGGGTGTTTGTGTGTCATGAGCATGAGGTTCGGCTAGTGCTATAGCCAGTGCCAGCCCATTTCAGGTCCCATCACAGCTGCCCGTGGTTCTCCATGTTTTCCTTGTGGGGGGCCTGCAAGATGCAACCCAAGGGTTAGGCCTTGATACATAATAAGATCATTCACATGGGAGGAATTTCAGTGTGGGTTATCAAACGCATATGACTAGAAGAGGAGGGGTGGAATGTGCTGTGCTCGTTGTAGCGGAATGGCCCCCATGACGATGTTGACTTAGCCTCCCGCCTTTAGTAGATCTCGGCTCACGTCGAGTTACATCGGCTGGTGGTCATGGATTTGGGGCAGGGCTCATCCTCGGAAGGATAGACTGGAAAGGGAAAGGTGTATAAGAAGGGATGCACCCTGCTTACATCATCAGAGATGTTGGTCAGGGCTTTCCACGGTGGCAATGCGGGGGTGCATGCCCTTTCCCCGGAGGTGGAAATGGTCATTTGAGAGGGGGACCGGGCGAGTCTATTCTGTTGGCCCCAACGCTTCTGTCTGCGCTTGACTATTATTGCTTGTGTGTGTTGATAGTGTCTATACAGGGTGACACAAGAATCCTTGTTTCTATATATACATATTTACGAATCCATGTCACTTCACAAGGATAGAAACCAATTGTAGAACTCGGGATTGTACTGGAGCGTGGAACATGCATCCAGTACACGTGGCAGCTTACTCAATACCGATAGATATTTTGCTACATCGAGTAGCACGGAACCTTGCCCAAGTCTACTGGCAACATGTAACTCCTTCTCAGTGAGAACCTTATCGAACAGTGAGTCCTCTTGGCTAGGATGGTGGTCAGCACTCGAAGGGAAGTTGATGCACATAGGTTGGGTCTCTTTGAGACCGCCATTTGGCCAATCGCTCCTCTGAGATTGTCATGATCTGGGCTCCTAGTTCGGCCATTGCAACGCGGTTCTCACACCAACGCTGTTCAAATTGACTTCGGCCCTCTAAGGTCACCTTAATTTCTCTAACTCTAAGAGATTTGTTTGGCAGAGTGCATCATTGAATGTGACAGTCAAGCGCAGTTCGTTGGCTTCCTCGCTAGAGATGAGTCGCATGCGTTCATGCAGGAGCCTGTTATAGTGCTAGTCAAGATATTCTTGCTCCTCCCAAGATAAGGGAAATGACAAGTATTCTCCGAGCTGCTCTTTAGGGAATGCACGCATGTTTGCCAAGACATAGACACATGCAAACACCTTGAGCTTGGCATCCAACTCAGTTAAGCATTCGGTGACACTTCTATGTTCAACGAGGGCTTGCTCGGTTGCTATCTCATGCAAGGTTCTAGGAGTTTGCTGTTGAGATATCGAGCTCCACTCGTGATACGCCAGGGTGACCGTTGCGTATTTATGTCACCGACTTGTCAAGATGCGGTTGGTACACCGCCCATGAATAATAGCTACATGATAGCTATCCTTATTTACTCTAGTTCGTGGCTCAGTTAGTATGCCACCTTAGTTAGTTGAGTTTGGTTTGAGACCCATATATAGGGTTCTTCTATTTCTTTGTATGTGAGTTCTTTTGGCTTACACAACTAAGAAGAGGAAAACTGTTTTCAGCCTCCACCCGTGTGTGTATTTCCCCATTGTGCAAGCAAGAAAGCTACAAGTGAGACTCCTTCCTTCTCTCCCACAATCTTGACATGGTATCAGAGCCTTGTTCGTGGTAAGGAGCTCAAGAAAGCAAGCCAAGCTCGCAGTGTTCTGGTAAGAGGAGTAGTGTTGCTTTCATTTTCTGTTTTGGGAGCAGATCTCTGCAGGCAGCACAGTCGGAAATTGCAAGAGTGTATTGTCTCAGGTTGAGACGCCCTTCGCGGTGAAGCAAGAGGGCAGTATATGCTGCGGGTAAAGGCTTTAGCCCTTGGCGACCCTGTTTTTTTGATTTGAGGCCATTTCGGGGCCTGTTTTGGAGGCGGAATTTTTCTGCACGCACTCAGAAAAAGGCCCAGTTTTATGCTGTGCAGCCACTGTTCTACAGATCGGTGAAAAGTTACTGTAGAAATTGCATCGTATGCTTGTACGCAGAGACATTGGGAGTTACAGAATCATCCCTGTTGCCTGTTGATGCAAAATCGTCACTAGGAAGTGACTGTGTGGTCAAATACCACTTTCGCCAGTTTTGCAGATTTTCCCTTGTGAGGGTGAAGCTGTGTTTTTTGCAGTGACAGAATTTTTTGCAGTATTCTGTAATGGCGTCTGATTCTCTTTCACAGATTGTCACTGAAAAGCTTGACAAGAACAACTTCCAAGCATGGAAGTTTAGAATGACGAATTTCCTTATGGGAAAAGGATATTGGGAATTTGTTGCAGGAAATGAAGAAGAACCAGTTCTTCCTGAAGTTCCCAATCAACAGCAAATGCAGGCATTTAAAGCATGGCATGAGAGAGCCAGGAAAGTTATGTACTAGCTGTCTATCAGCATTTCAGACTCTATGATTGTGCATATTCAAGATGCAAGTACGCCAAAGGAGGCATGGGATACTTTGTCAAAAATGTATAGCACAAATACGCAAGCCAGGAAAATGCAGCTCAAGCAAGAGTTGCATAATGTGCAAAGAGAAAGTATGAGCATCAATGACTACCACATGAAGGTGAAGAAGATTGCAGATGCACTTGCTTCCATTGGGTCGCCAGTGGAAGATGATGACTTAGTTTCTGTGACCTTGAATGGTCTAGGAAAGGATTATGCGTAGTTTCGGACATCCATTTCAGTTTTGAAAGATTTCCTGATTTTGAGGAGTTGATTGCTCTTCTAATTTCTGAGGAGCAGAGAAATGGTGGTGCATCTTCTTCAGGAGGAACTTCAAAAGAAGCTGTCTTCTACTCAAATGCTGGAAGAGGTAGAGGCAGAGGTAGAGGAGGCCGATATGGAGGCCGTGGTAGAAATCAGAATATGCAACAAACTCAAGAAAACCAGTCCTATGGAGGAGGACGTGGTAACTCTAGAGGCAAGGGGAGCCAAAGAGGTCGTGGTGGATGGCAAAGAGGCCAAAATGCAAACACTAATGTTGAATGCTACTACTGTGGTAAAATAGGTCATATGGCTAAAGACTGCTATAAAAAGCAGAATGACATCATGAATGGAAAATTGCAACAAGGGAATTATGCATCTTCTAGTAGACATGGTGATGACAGAAATGAGCATTTGTTTATGGTGCAGCACATGAACAATTCTGTGACAAGTGCAGAAGAAAGCAATGATGTATGGTATGTTGACTCAGGTGCATCAAACCACATGGCAGGTCATGCAGAATGGATGGAGGATGCAAGGAAAATGGGAAAAACAGGATTTGTGGAGACTGGTGATGATACTGCACATCCTATTGTGCAGATTGGAAAAATTCCTTTGTCTATGCAGGATGGGAAAAAGAAATACCTGTCCGATGTATTTCATATCCCGAATATCACGAAGAATCTGGTTTCTGTTGGTCAAATGGTTGAGCAGGGCTTGCAGGTCAGATTTAATCCTCATGGATGCTTTGTTGAGGATATGAAAAATAAAGGTCGCTTGATAGCAAAAGGAAAGAAGAATGGCAGAATGTTTACGTTGGATGCAGACATGCCTGAATTGAGTGCAGCAATGTTTGCACATGGGACCGGTGTAGTTGCAGATATTGATATCTGGCATAAACGCATTGGTCATGTTAATGTACAGCGACTTAAATCAATGCAGGCCCAAAATATTGTTGCAAGATTGCCCAAATTCAAGGTTGCAGAAATGCATAAGGTATGTGAAGCCTGTCAGTTTGGAAAACAGGCAAGGAAACCATTTCCTAGACATGTTCAAGAGAGTGAGAAGCCATTGGAATTAATCCACTCTGATGTGTGGACAACTAAAGCTACATCTCTTGGAGGCTGACATTATTTTGTCACTTTTATTGATGACTATAGCAGAAAAGTTTGGGTGTATTTTATGAAAAAGAAAAGTGAAGTTTTTGGGCACTTGAAAATTCTTAAAGCTATGGTTGAAAAAGAAACAGGCCTGCAAATAAAATGTCTAAGGTCAGATGGAGGGGGAGAGTACCTCTCAAGTGAGTTTGCAAGGTTCCTGCAGGAGCATGGCATAAAGCAGCAATATTCATGCAGTCATATCCCACAACAAAATGGAATTGCAGAAAGGAAAAACAGGCATATTGGAGAGGTATCTCGTGCCATGCTCAATGAAAAAGACTTACCAGATTTTTATTGGGCTGAAGCAGTTGCTACAACAGTCTACATAATGAACAGGACTCCCACTGCAGCAATACATGGGATGACTCCAGAGGAGAGGTATACTGGTAGGAAACCAGATATTTCTCATTTGAAAATTTTTGGTTGCATTGCCTATGTACATGTGCCAGATGAGCTGAGATCCAAGTTGGATCCAAAAGCTGAGAAGTGCATCTTTATTGGTTACTCTCTGCAGCAAAAAGAGTATAGATGCTATAACCCTTCTACTCGTAAGTTTACAGTGAGTAGAGATGTTGTTTTTGATGAGATGAGTAGCTGGTATAAACCAGTAAATGTGATTGATGATGTAGATGCACAAAATGGTAATGCTGCACAGAATTCACAGCAGCAGTCACAAAATATTAGTGGACCTGGAGCGTCCTCTAGCAGTGGTTCACATTCTTCGCCATGGACAGGCAGATTGAGATCATGAGAATCTTCTCAAAGTAATGCAGATAGTGGTATGCAGGTATCACGAAAAGGAAAAGAGAAGGTTGATCAGCCCATGTTTGATGTGAATGCAGGTCACTCTTATGTGGATGGTGAATCCAATGGCTCAGAACAGAGCATTGATGATGAGTTGGGTATTCCTTCTATTGTTACACCTGGAGTAAGGAAGACCAGGGATGTTTTGAGAGCACCTGGGAGTGAACCTACTTTGCACAGGTCTACGAGAGCTAGGTATCCTGTGGATAGGCTGAAATATGATGGATTTACAGCCATTCACTATGCATACATGGTTAAAGTGATACAGAAACCAGAACTCACTTCTTTTGAGCAAGCCATGGGAAAAGAAAAATGGGAGAAAGCCATGGATGAAGAAATGGATGCCTTGGAAGCAAATGCTACATGGGAATTGGTACCTTTGCCTAAAGGTAAGAATGCAATTGGCTGTAAGTGGGTTTATAAGGTGAAGCACAATGCAGATGGTTCTATGAACAGATACAAGGCAAGATTAGTAGTCAAGGGGTATGCACAAACATATGGCATTGACTATGAAGAAACATTCAATCCGATAGCAAGGATGGCAACCGTAAGAGCAGTCATTGCTATGGCTGCATCAAAGGGATGGTCTTTACATCAGATGGATGTAAAGAATGCTTTCTTGCATGGTGATTTGCAAGAAGAGGTCTATATGGAGCAGCCACCAGGTTATGTGCATGCTGTTCATCCTGAGTTTGATTGCAGGTTGAAGAAAGCCTTGTATGGCTTGAAGCAAGCACCTAGAGCATGGTCTGACAAGATAGGATAGTATCTTGTCACTATTGGCTTTCAGATTTCCAAGGTAGATTTCTCACTTTATGTGAGAAAAACAGAGAAAGGTGTTATGCTACTTGTCATTTATGTTGATGATTTGATTATGACAGGTGACAGTGATGAAGATATCCTTCATGTGAAAATGCTATTGAAGCAGAAGTTTGAGATGAAGGATTTGGGAGAGCTGCGTTATTTCTTGGGCATTGAGGTGATCAGATCACCAAGTGGAATACAGCTCTTGCAGAGGCAATATGGATTGGACATGCTTTCCAAATATGGGATGACAGGCTGTAAGCCTATTTCAGTTCCTTTGGAGTAGAATGTGAAGCTGAGCACAGATACAGGTGAGCTTCTAGAAGACCCTACTATGTACAGACGCATAGTAGGAAGTTTGATTTATATGACTATTACCAGGCCAGATTTGAGCTATGCTATTGGATTAGTAAGTCAGTTTATGCCCAAGGAAACCGCATTTGGATGCGGCTAGACGCATACTCAGGTATGTGAAGTCCACATTGCAGTATGGACTATTTTATGAGACTGGGGTTCAGATACAGCTGCATGGATACACTGATGTTGATTGGGCTGGTAGTATTTCTGATAGACGATCTACCAGTGGATATGTGTTCTCTTTTGGGAGTGCTGCAGTCACTTGGAGCAGCAAGAAACAGCCTACAGTTGCCTTGTCCAGCACAGAGGCTGAGTACAGGGGTGCAACAATGGCTGCATGTGAGGTAGCTTGGTTGCATAAGCTACTTTATGATATGCATCAGTCTACAGATGGGCCAGTTGTCATTTATTGTGATAACATGAGTAGTATACACTTGGCAAATAACCCAGTCTATCATGCTAGAACAAAGCACATTGAGGTGCATTATCACTATGTGCGGGAGAGGGTTTTACTAGGTCTTATTGATCTAGTTTATGTCAGCACAGAGGATCAGGTAGCTGACATATTCACGAAGGCATTGGGTGCAGAGAAGCTGCACAAGTTCAAAGACCTACTTGGTGTGCAGGAATTGGGATTGAGCTCGAGGGGGAGTGTTGAGGTATCGAGCTCCACTCGTGATACGCCAGGGTGACCGTTGCGTATTTATGTCACCGACTTGTCAAGACGCGGTTGGTACACCGCCCATGAATAATAGCTACATGATAGCTATCCTTATTTACTCTAGTTCGTGGCTCAGTTAGTATGGCACCTTAGTTAGTTGAGTTTGGTTTGAGACCCATATATAGGGTTCTTCTATTTCTTTGTATGTGAGTTCTTTTGGCTTACACAACTAAGAAGAGGAAAACTGTTTTCAGCCTCCACCCGTGTGTGTATTCCCCCATTGTGCAAGCAAGAAAGCTACAAGTGAGACTCCTTCCTTCTCTCCCACAATCTTGACATTTGCCTGGGCTTTAGCGTAGCTGGGGGCTGAGCAGGATCGGTCAACGCTAGGATGTCTGACGCTCTTGGGGTTTCCATGTTTCTCCTGAGGTTTCGTTATTGCATCATGGTTTTCCTTGGATGTGACTGGTATAGGTTTGTCACCCTGTTGTGATAGCTTTATATACTCTTGACTGGTCAATGCAAGTTCTATTGTCGGTGGATTGAGTGTTGCAAGCAGCCATTGAGGGTAACGACTGCTTTGATTTTTCAGAGCACACGGATGTGTCTGAGGTTCCACCACTATTAGGGGAGGTGTCAATGGGTTCATTGGTGGGTGGAGTCAATGCTTCATTCATCAACCCGCCAGTGCTCTTTGTCTCAATGTTCTTGGGGTTCACAACCAGCTGCAATTGTTGTTGTTTTCGCTGTTTTCTCCTATTTTTCTTAGTCAATGAAGGTGCATCTCTCAACACCTCATGACCCTAGACTAGGTCAATCATTGTTGTGCTTGGTTGGGCCTTAGCATTTCCCTTCTCTAGTGTGTTCTCATGGGACATGGCTGTGGCCTGCTGAATAGCCTTGCTAGGTTGAGTGGTTCGATGCGCCATCTCCTTGGCCACATCTTTGAGAGGTTTCTCCTCAGCCTAGGCTTTAGGTGCTTTGGAAGGGCTGGAGTTGTTAATGAAGTTGGTTGCGACACCTTCTCCATAGGTAAACTACTAAGGACACTTTCTGTAAGGGGCATTGTCACGGCCAAGGGCTGTGACTGCTGTGATCCCTGATTTGAAGTACTAGCAGCTAGTTCGGTGGACTTGCTACTATTGGTGGATGGTGGTGTCTGGTCCTTAGGGCGATCGGAAGTGGTCGCATCTTTTGTTGCCCTTTGAGCATTGATCTATGTAGATCGAGCATGAGTTGATCTGGTCACATTGGGTTGCACAGGCATATCCTTGGGCCGAGAGCTATGGCTAGTGTCATGTCCCCCCTCTTGGATATTTGGAAGCTTTGATGGAGATAGAAATTGGGAGTGAGCAGCCACCATTGACGACCGCTGTTGTGCTTCCTGTGTCCGTTTGGAAAAAGAGGATGTAGGAGATCTAGGACTCTTAGGTGGACTTGGCACTGGTTGAATTGTTTGCTCGTGATTGTTAGACGATTCTGTCATTAGCTTTGCTGAGCAATCAGCCTTATCATGAGCGATGCTATGCCTATGGTGCTCATTATCCTCTTGGGAAGTCAAAGGCTCCTTGGCCACTAGTGGACCTTGTGCACGGTTGACAGTTACCTCCGATATCTGCTTGCTAAGCACGGTAGGCTGAGGATCTAAATTTTGACAGGTCCTGTTCGGTTTCTTGATTTCAATCGTGAGGGGCTCCATCGCTCCAGTATTTTTGGTTCAAGATTTGGATTTTCGTTTAGGTTTCCTCCTACACCTCTTTGCTTCTGACAGAATTTGGGCTTCTGGCAGAGGTGGTTTAGTAGGGGATTTTGGTACCCAAATCCATCGGTTACCTACGTAATATCCTTGAGCATGTAGCAAAGCTTTGGATATCCATTGCGGTGTTGTGCTGGGCCTCCATCGATGCCTTCGCCTATAAGGCTTGGGCTTCCTTTGGGGTCTTCTATGATATTTGTAAGTCCTAAGCCCGTCCTTGGCATTATCTCTTGACCTTCTTGTTTCAAGCATGGCCTCACTCACTGGTTCTCATTGTTCGACCTGTGCTTGTATCAACTCTTCCAACAAGTCCTTGCTCTCGTTAGTAGGCTTGACTGTTACGTTAGCACCTTCCTTGCCCTTCCCTCGAGGTTCGATGAGGTCACCCTTGCTAAAGGTTGTGACTATCCTCACACCCGATAGTGTTAGGTGTATCCTTTGAGCTACATAGTCAGCCTCACATTTGGTCGCCCTTTTGAAGGGTCTTCCCAGGGGGTTTCCTTACCATATTTAGCACTATTTGGAGGAACATGAAATAGGATAGGCAAGCTCTTAGTTTCGATTGTTGCAAGGATATTGCACTTCCCTATGAGTGCTTGTGGAGATCCCCCACCATAAGGGCTAAGAGTTGCATTAGTCGGTGTCAGCTCTGGTTGGCCTAGTAGGGTCCATGTCTCATAGGTCAAGACATTAAAATCTTCTCCTTCATCAATCAGAGCATTGATAGTATGCTCTCTTTTCACGGTGAGTTTGACCCTAAGATAAGCAGGTGGTACTATGTCTTCATCTTCCAGGTCTTGGCTTGTAAATTTAAGCCTTCTGATAAATGTTCTTGAGTCCCCAACTGCACGACCAGATGTGGATTCTCCACTGATGTCTTGGCTCATCAGTGCAGTGCTATTCAAGGAGCATCTATTGTCAGGACTGTTGTATCTAGTCATTCTCGCTATTGTAGCTTGATGTTGTTGCTCTCCGCTTTGACTAGATGCAGTCCGAATGCAACACGTATGTGTTTCTGTAGTGTGGCCTTTTTGCACTTGTTGGCTAGATTGGCCCATTGAGGTTCTAGGGTCTCTGTTTCTCTCAATTCGGGCATGGGCTTTTGGCTGCTCTTTTGTTAGTGAGAATCTATGTTCATGTAGAGCCATTACTATGCCAGGGTCGAATTTGGAGGACCTGTCACAGCGCGTGTTTTCTCTCCAACCTACTTGGGGGAGGTGCAGAGGGGGCCCCCCTCTGCTGGGGTCCAAGGGGGGGGGACAGTCCCCCCGGCCCACAGGGCTGTTACGGTAAATGCCATACTTGATCTGAGAGATCGTTTATAGCCAAATTTTGAACTACTTGCTCTAAGATTCAACCCAGTGATCGACCTGTGATAGGGTTTTGGCTCTATGTGGTCTCTTGGTCAATTTTACCATATTCAGGTAAAAATTTGAGGAAATCTAATTTTTGTCAAGAATCGCATGGTGGGGGGACTTGCTGAAGATGCTGCGCTGAACACACACACAATGTACAAGGAGAAGCTCACTCAAGAGACAAGAAGAGAGATGGAGGCCAAAATGTTTTCTTGCTAATTTTTTCTTCTTCTTCCACACACTTTACAATGTACACAAAGTATAGATAAGATACAACATAAAGGAAAGTGGCCTACTAAGTCAAACAATGTATAACCAACTACACTAGTCGACTGGAGCTATAACTATGCCAGCTGCAAATAAGTGTAACAACCTGAATATAATAAGTAATGAGTCAATGGCCATGTGAGAGTCATAATGACCACCGACGTGCTAAGTGTGGATGTGTGGACCCATCTAACTAGGCGGTCCACTCATCAATGTCCGCATGTGTTGAGCTTGTCATCCCAACACTCCCCCTCAAGCTCAACTGCATCTCTGCGACTCCAAGTAAGCTTCGAAACTTTTGAAGCTTCTTTGTACCCAATGCCTTCGTGAAGATGTCAGCTATCTGATCCTATTTGCTGACACACACCAAATCAATCTCACCTCTGCTAGTACCTTCTCTCTCACAAAGTGGTAGTGTACCTCAATATGTTTTGTCCTCGCATGGAACACATGGTTCCTAGCCAACTATATACTGATCATGTTGTCACAATAAATGACAACTGCACCTTCCACCTGCACATCTAAATCAGCCAATAACTTTTGCAGCCATACTACCTCACATGCTACAACAGCAACACCTCTATACTCAGCCTCTGTACTCGACAAAGCAACTGTAGATTGCTTTTTGCTGCTCCAAGCAACTGCTGTACTACCAAGAGAGAACATGTATCCGCTGGTAGATCTTCTATCAGACATACTACCAGCCCAATCTGCATCTATGTATCCAAACACCTGTACATCTGTACATGCCTCATAGAACAGTCCATAATGTAATGTGGACTTCACATATCTCAATATGCATCTGACTGCATCCAAATGTGGCTTTCTAGGCACTTGCATAAACTTACTCACAAGACCAACATCGTAGCTCAAGTCTGGCCTTGTAATGGTCATGTAGATCAAACTCCCCACTATCCTCCTGAACATAGTAGGGTCTTCTATCTCATCCCCAACATCAGCACTCAACTTTACATTCTGCTCCAACAGGACTGAAAGTGGTTTGCATGCTGTCATACCATACTTGGACAACATATGCAAGCCATAGTGTCTTTGGGATAGCCATATACCATAATCACATCTGATCACCTCAATGCCAAGGAAGTACCTTAGCTCACCTAAATCCTTCATCTCAAACTTCTTCTTCAAAAAATCCTTGACTTCAGCAATCCCATTATCACTATCACCTGTAATAATCAAGTCATCCACATAGATGACTATGATGACCAAACCTGCATCTCCCTTTCTCACATAAAGTGAGTGATCAGCATCAGAAACATAGAAGCCAATATTGACAAGATACTCTCTGATCTTGTCAAACCATGCTCTAGGTGCTTGCTTGAGCCCATAGAGTGCCTTCTTCAACCTACACACATATGTGGGATGCTCTAAATCTTCATAACCTGCTGGCTGATCCATATACACTTCTTCTTGCAAATCACCATGCAAGAAGGCATTCTTCACATCCATTTGCTGCAACCTCCAACCTTTGGCTGCTGCCAAAGCAATCACACATCTGACAGTTGCCATTCTAGCAACTGGACTGAAGGTTTCATCATAATCTATGCCATATGTTTGGGCATAGCCTTTTGCAACTAGCCTAGCTTTGTACCTACTAATAGAACCATCTGCATTGTGCTTAATCTTATAAACCCACTTACATCCAATAGCTTTCTAGCCTTTCGACAATGATACTAGATCCCAAGTCTTATTGGCCTCTAATGCAGCCATCTCCTCATCCATTGCTGCATCCCAATGAGTATGACCAACAGCCTCCTCAAAACATGTGGGCTCAACATCCTCAACTATTTTCACTATATAAGCATAATGGTGAGTTGCATAACCTTCAAAACTAAATCTTTTAATAGGGTATCTCATCCTGCTAGACCTTTGTACCACTGGATCACTCAATGGAGTCTTTGCATTGACGCGTGCTCTCTGCACACCTGGAGTCCTCATTGAAGGAATGCCAAGCTCATCATCCAAGCTCTCTGAGCCACTGGAGTCTCCATCAAGAATTGCATCAATGCCATCTGACACTTTATTCTTTCCTTTGTATTTACCTGTAGTACTACTAGATGCACATGAAGATGTAGAGCTACTCCTTGGACTACTTGATGATGTCTCTGGTCCACTAAGAGTCCGTGATTCTTGCTTTTCAGCTTGCACATGAGTGTCATGATCATCATCATCATCCAATGCATCACCACTAGATGCATACCAACAACTGCTCATTTAATCAAAGATGACATCCCTGCTCACTCTGAACTTACATGTGGCAGGGTTAACAACGATACCCTTTCTGCTCTAAAGAGTATTCAATAAAGACACACTTTTCAGCCTTTGGATCTAGTTTCTTTCGTGACTCATCTGGCACATGAACATATGCAATGCAGCCAAACACTTTCAAGTGTGAGACATTAGGCTTCTTACCTGTAAAACATTCTTCGGGGGTCATACCATGAACTGCAGCTGTGGGAGTTCTGTTCATAATATAAACAGCAGTATGAACAGCCTCAGACAAAAAATGCTTAGGCATATTCTTTTCAGCCATCAAGGCATGTGCAACTTCTGCAATATGCCTGGTTTTCCTTTCTGCAACCCCATTTTGCTGTGGGGTATACTGCATGTGAACTGTCTCTTTATCCCATGAGACCTCAGAAAACCACTGAACTCATTCGAGAGGTACTCTCCCCCTCCATCTGACCTCAAGCACTTTACTTTCAAGCATGTTTCTCTTTCAACTGCAGGCTTGAAAGTTCTAAAGTGCTCAAACGCTTCACTCTTTTCCTTCATAAAATATACCCACAGCTTTCTAGAACAATCATGATGAATGTGACAAAGTATGAACTGCCTCCAAGAGATACATTTTGTGCAGGCCCCCAAATGTCTGTATGCACAACATCAAGGATATTTTTGCTTACATCTCTGTCATGTGAAAATGATTGTCTTGCCTGCTTACCAAACTGACATGCTTTGCATACCTTATGAAATTCTGCAACTCTAAATGTAGGCAAACTTGTAACCAACCCTTTGGACTGCATTAATTTCAGCCTTTGTACATTTGCATGTCCTATGCGTTTGTGCCAAATTTCAATATCTGCAACAACACCTTTTCCTTTAGCATACATAGCAGCATTCATAGTAGGAATTCCAGCATCTAGAGTAAACATACATCCAACTCTACTTCCCTTTGCAACTAATCTGTACTTGTCATTGAAGTCTTCTACAAAGCAGTCCTTTGCATTAAATCTCACTTGCAGCCCTTGCTCTACCATTTGACCGACTGACACTAAGTTCTTTGTAGTAGATGGCACATGTAATACATCTGAAAGACTCTTTGTCTTACCATCATGCAAGGACAAGGGAACTTTTCCAATGTGTGAAATTGGGTGGCATGAATCATCACCCGTCTGTACATAACCTGCATTTTGCAAATCCTACATCTCTCCAAACCATTCTGCATGGCTGGTCATATGATTGGATGCACCTGAATCAACATACCAAACATCATCATGTGTTCCCTTTTCTGTAACAGCATTCAGCATATGCTGCATAACAAACAGACGTTCATTTTTATCTTCATTCTGTCGTGAAGACGATGCATAGTTTTCTTGCTGCAACTTACCACTGCGGATATAATCTTTCTTAGCATAACATTGGGCTGCAATATGACCTGTTTTGCTTTGGCAGTAGCCAAAGGTTGGAGGATCAACTCATCGAAATCTGGGAATGGCTTTCTGACATAGACGGAAGTTACAAAAGACTTCCAAGCCTTTTCATTGTTAAGTCCACCCAAGGTAGACGACACCAAATCATCATCATCGGGCATTGCATCAATCGCTGCCAAGGCATTTGCAATGCTCCTTACCTTCACTGCATACTCATTGATAGACATCTTCCCTTTCTTCAATGTATTCAACTCTTGCTTGAGTTGAATCTTTAGTGCCTTCGTATTTACAGAAAACATACTTTCAAGTATGGTCCAAGCTGCATATGAATTCTCTGCATTTCTAATGTGTCCTAGCATATTATTGTCAATTAATGTAGACAACCAATACATGACCTTTTTATCTTTTGCATTCCATTCCTTCTATGCCTTTGTCTCTTCTGTAGTTGGAGGATCACTCACCTCCGGCTCCTTTTCTTCACCTAAAACAAACTCGTAGAGGCCTTTTCCAATAAGGAAGTTCGTGACACGGAACTTCCATGAAGGGTAGTTGTTCTTGTCGAGCTTCTCAATGATGGGACTTCCACTGTTCTCTGCAATTATCATAAAATTAATACCAAATAGCAAGCAAATCTTCTGCAACCTTCGACCTGTAGTACACAGCAATACACCAGACAGCCTTTTTCACTGTCTGCTCAACAATACATGCAATCTGCAACCAGTTTGTTGATAAACCTTGTGTTTACTCGCTGGTAAACACCTTTGAACTTACAGATCTGGGATCTGTAACCTGTGCACCCACTTTCGATCAATACAGTCGAAGTCACAGTGTACCCTGAAACTGCTGTCCACAACCTTGCGGCTCTAAAACGGGGCCTAAGACGGCCTCAGATGCCCAAAATAACTGTGGAGAGGCCCTAAAGGGTATATCTGTAGAATACACAACGCTCTTTGCGCACACCAAATCTCACTGCAATCTGAAATTTTTGCTCGACCCTGCTTTTGGTGCCTCCACAGGCACTATCCAAGAGAGAGAGTGGAAGAATGGGAGAGCTTCTTACCCGTGGCTTGCTTGCTCAAACCTTGCTTCTTCTCCTTTGCTTCAGCCTTCGAAATCAGTCTCTTTCAGTGGTGCGGCTCTGATACCATGTTAAGAATCGCGTGGTGGGGGGACTTGCTCAAGATGCTGCACCGAACACACACACAATGCACAAGGAGAAGCTCACTCAAGAGACAAGAAGAGAGATGGATGCCAAAACGTTTTCTTGCTGATTTCTTCTTCTTCTTCCACACACTTTACAATGTACACAAAGTATATATAAGATACAACATAAAGGAAAGTGGCCTACTAAGTCAAACAATGCATAACCAACTACACTAGTCGACTGACGCTATAACTATGCCAGCTGTAAATAGATGTAGCAACCTGAATATAATAAGTAATGAGTCAGTGGCCATGTGAGAGTCATAATGACCACCGACATGCTAAGTGTAGACGTGTGGACCCATCTAACTAGGCGGTCCATCATCAATGTATGCATGTGTTGAGCTTGTCATCTCAACAATTTCGGTCCAACAAGTCTGAATTACAGGGGCCGAATGCCCAATTCAGACTGTTCGAGGGCCAAGTAGAAGGGGCCGTATGTAACTGTCCGAATGCCAAATTTGGCCAATCCGAACCTAGATGTTCGAGGGCCGAGTGGGCCGAGGCCGAGTCAAGAGAGCCGAGTGGGCTGAGGCCGAGTCAGGAGGGTTGAGGGTCGAATTCCAAGTTAGTCCGAGTGCTCAATTCGGATGGGCCGAGCGATTGGGTGTTCGCGTGGTAGTGGGCCGAATGGTCTGAGGTCCGAGTGGTTGACGACCGAGCTGGGTGGTCCGAAGGTTGAGTCGAGTGTTCCGAGGTTCGAGGGCCGATTCTGGGACTCGGCCCAGAATCACTGTCACTTGGACACGCCGAGTGCGGCGCGTTTTTTCATCGGTCCTCACGAAATTTACCGCGCCGAGCATTGGAGGCCTTCCCCCTATTCAAGCAGCTCCAGATTCATCCTACTCATGTAGGGGAAGGCGTAGAATTACCTGGGCTGGGAAAATATCTCTCGGATGACAAGATCAAATCGGATCCACTCACGAAGCTTTCCTCTTCTCTCCTGCTCTCTTGAAACCTTGCAATGCGCAATGTGGCCTTTCTTGCCACTCTTGGCCCTTATACCCCTTCCCGGGTATGGCATTGATTCCCCCAATCACTCACTTGCTGATCTTAGGCATCACAAGCCAGCTTTTTACCATTTTTTGTACGATTTTTGCCCTTTTTTGCAACAGTAGACCCTAATGCTTATTTTCTTTGTTTTTCTTTGTTTTCTCCTACTCTAATGCATCCAAATCACAAAGTAAATACCTACACTACTCCAGCTCACAACATAAATCTCCAAAAAGTAAAAAAAACTACTTGCCAAGGAGATCAAATACCATCTTCAACCCCCTCACTTCCTACCTATCTCAAGGCACCGGTTCGGGGAAAACCCTTACTTCGATGCTCGATTTGAAGCGCGCAAGCGCTCAAGGCTTGAATCCGTTGGTCCCTACAACGGAACCAAAATGTGGGAGCTTTCGCTCTACCGCCAAGACCCACGGACCGCTTATTGTTTCAAGTGTTCCAAGCCGAGCACTAATGGCTACCTCTCACATAGTCGACGTGCCATCCATATCTACGGGTGTAGTGAGCCTACCTCCATGCCGTTTGAGTTACCTCCTCTTCCGCACACTCCGGTAGCTCCACGATCCAAGTGCAAGCTTCAAGCAAGCTCCATCCTCAAGCTCCACACTCCAAGCTCCATCACCGCGAGCAAGAGAAGAGAAGAGAAGAGAAGAAGAGAGGAGAAGATGGAGAGCTTCTCCTCCTCGGTTTCTCACCCTCACAGACTCACTCCCTCCCACTCTCACACTCCCTCTCTCAAGCACAAGCTCAAGCAAGCAAGAAGAAGAAGAAGAAGAAGAAGAGGAGAGCCACTTTTTGCCACACACAAGAATGAGCTTCTCATTCACTTTTCAACTTTATATACAAAACCCTAAATCCCTTTTGGGCGGCCATCCCCTTTTCCCCTTTTTTACATGGCCGACTATAGCCTAGGCCCTTTTTCCCATTGTCCTTCTATCTTCTTAGCTTTCTTTCCATCGCCCACCTATATTTACAATTTGCATGGGTGAGAGCCCGCTGACGCTCCTTGAATTAAACCATGATGCACTTGCGCTCTTTTACAAAAGTTTTGACTTGCGCTTTTCCTTGTGCCCTTTGTCTTCCATTTCTCCTTGCCTTGGCCTTTGTCTTTGTCTTCTGTTTTAGCTTTCTGGATTTTCCACTACCTGGCACTATTTTACAAGATTTCAGGGTGTGCCTTTATATTTTAAAATGCACCTTTCCCCTTTTGCAGTTGCCTTGGACTTTTTAAGGTTGCCCTTGCGCTTTTGGCCTTTTCTCCTCTTCTTTCTTCAGTCGAGATACCTTTTTTCCGCCTTTGACCTGTGTCTTTTTTTTTCTTGGCTATCATGCATGCTCTCAAACACTGGAGGCACTACTTGCTCGGCAACAAATTCTTTTTTGTCACGGACCACAAGAGCCTCAAATGGAACTTCTCAACATGAGGCAACGCCGCTGGATCGAGGTGCTACAAGGGTATGACTTTGAAATCAGATGGCAAGGTAAATGTGGTTGCTGATGCCTTAAGTCGTAAAGCGTTCCTCAACTCTCACATTACGGAGGAACCTTCGACGACCAAATCACTAGCCAGCATGGTGTTAATGCCAGGTAACCCTATCCCTAAATTGGTTAGGGAGGACTCTAAACATGACTCACAATATCAGAAAATGATAAAGGAGATCCTAGAAAAGGACCAAATTCCCAAACTCAAAGTTAAATACCAAGAGTACTTTGTCTATGAAGGCCTAGTCTACTTCAGGACAAGACTATGTATTCCTTTGAGCCAAAGACTTAAACAATGGATACTCTAGGAAGCACATGATTCCCCTTTCTTTGGTCATCCAGAATATGACAAGACTCTCAACATGGTGAGGAAGAGCTATCATTGGGAAATACCTAAGGGAGATGTACTCAAATATGTCATGGAATGTTTGTCTTGCTAATGCATCAAGGTAGAGCATGTCAAGATGCTTGGAAAGCTACAACCCCTTGACATCCGTGAGATGAAGTGGAAATTTATCAGCATGGGCTTTGTTGTTGGGTTACCTCCAATTCCAGGTGGTACAACTCAATTATGGTTGTAGTAGATATGCTCAGCAAGGTTACACATCTCATCCCATTAAACACAAATTATAAGGCTTCAGATATTGCCAGACTATTCATTAAGGAGATATTCAGACTCCATGGTCTACTCAAAAGGTTCATCAGTGATCAAGACTTCCTTTTCACATCTCATTTTTGGAGAGGGATATTTGAATCTATTGGGACTCAACTCTATTTTAGTGTGGCCTATCATCCTCAAATTGATGTCCAAACAAAAAGGGTCAATCAAGTGATTGAATATATGCTTAGAGCATATTGCTATCACGAACCCAAGAAGTGGATCCAATATCTATCTTTGGAGGGGTTTGCCTATAATGCTTCCTTCTAGTAAAGCATTCAAATGACACCTTTCCAAGCATTGTATGGGCATGATTTCTATTCTCCATTAAATTTCTTGGACCCTACTTTAAGGGTAGAGGCTTCCAAGAACATGCTAGAAGAAAGGGATGAGCAGGTTAAGGCCATTAGTCAAGACATTAAAGTTCAAGGATAAGCAGAAGGCTTATGTGGATTTGAATAGGTAGAGTGGATCTTCAAGGAGGGGGATATGGTTTTCATTCGTGTATGACCCAAGAAGAGTTCCTTATCTTGGGAGAATTTTTAAAAAACTTAGCCCAAGGTATTGCAGGCCTTACATGATTCTCAAAAGCCTAGGACCTAATGCTTACAAACTCCAACTCCTTGAAAATGTAAACGTTTACAACATATTTCATGTTAGTCTACTAAAGAAATATGTGCCTAATCCTAGCCATGTACTATGTGACCATGAAATTGTAATGCCTAGCCAAGGAGTCCTTGAGTTCCAGTGAGCTACAGCCACGAGCCGCATGCAAATAAAATCCTAGATACTAGGGTTAGACAATTGAGGAGTAGAACCCTTAGAGAATACCTTATCCCAGTGGAAGGATTATCCTGAAGAAGATGCTACATGGATAGATTGGAATGATCTTCATCAACAATACCCATAGTTTCTCTCGAGATGAGCACATCTCAATTTCTCTAAGGGGAGGAGGATGTAATACTTCCACGTAATTAAAAATTAGTTGGTTAGTTTGAAAGTTAGTTAGTCAATTAATAAGTTAGTAAGGTTACTAATAAAGACTAACTAAAGTAAAAACTAACTAACATTAATAACCAACAATTTTTATTTAATTAAGAATATAAAAAAACCGAGAGTTGTAGTCTGACAATTTTTCAGATTGACAAGGACTATAGCCACCCTTCACGGAAGTTACAACGTGAACGAGAGTTATGAGACATATTAATCACTAATGTTAATGTGTATAGTATGGATGGTAAAAAAATATTAGATTTTTGGGCAAAACTAGCATATTTTAGATATTACTTATTGTAAATATCCTAAAAAGCTATGGAGATTTTTAGAACGGGATGTCATGAAAAAAAAAGCAAGTGGTTTTTTAAAGCTTGTTTTGGATATTTAATATAAAAAAAAGGATTAGCAAAATCGCACATGTCGCAATCATAGTTTACAAACAGTAAATAAAACTTCGAACAGGGAAAAGGAGCGATCTGGAAGATTTCTAATCAAGTGGCATCTTGGGGTTTTACTCCCCTTTCGAAGCCAATGGAACTATCAGAATTGTGATTTGCGCATTAGATTACTGATTTTTCCAAGATCTCCTCCATAAAGAGCTCTTCTTCTTAGCCAGAACCCTTATTCTCTTGTTTTGCTATAAATAGAAAGCATGGGGAGTACTTAGAAAGCACAAGGAGACCTCGAGATACTGCGAGAGAGAGGTAGAGAGAGGGAGGTAGAAGGATACCCCTCCAAGAGATTGCGAGAAGGAGCTTGAGAGAGAGAGAGAGAGAGAGAGAGAGAGAGAGAGAGAGAGAGAGAGAGAGAGAGAGAGAGAGAGAGAGAGAGAGAGAGAGAGAGAGAGAGAGAGAGAGAGGGGCTAGGAGGGAGAGAGTTAGCTCAATTTTCCCTATCTCGGTCTTCGACTAAGCCATCTTCTCTTACAATCTTATATCTCAAATCCATTCCTCCTTGTTTATCTCTCGAATCCACTTGTGGACGATGGCCTCCATGCAAAAGATCTCTCCAAACACTAAAACTCCCACCACAACCAACGGGATCGCGAACCAAGGGATCACAACTACAGGAAACACATCTCTTATGAATTAGGTGCACCCCATTGTGTTAGGGAAAAGAAATAGGAGAAAAGAGCATTTACATTAATTATCACAACTTAATTGAGCATGTTTTGAGATAATGAGCGTATTAGAATTTTTTTTTCATCGCATTCATATTAGGTGATCAATTTAAAATTGAACTTAGAAGTTGTTAAATTGTACATAAATTGCATGGAAATTTCATGCTAATATTTATATGAAAAGTTTCAAGAATATGCATTAAACTACAATTAAGCCAAATAGATTTTATGCGTCCACATCCATTTGCTTGGTTGAAATAATAGGAAATCCTATTACATCTCACAAAACATAGATTGAACTTGTGATAGAATACGTAGGGTTCCTAGGAAGTTGAAAGAATTTCAAACCCTAAAGAGTTGAAGGATTCTTCTCAAGGCCCATCTTGCTTGAAGTTGAAAGGAATTCAAAGTCTTTAAGTAACTATATGAATTACCCGACAAACCCTAGTTCAAATGAATACGTAGGGTTTCGTTGTAGGGAAGCCAATGCCCCAAATTGCAATCAACATTGCAAGGATACTCCTTCATTCAAAAGAATGAGGAAATTAAATTAGGTTATCTCTGAAAATCTCAGACGATAATGGGGATAAAGTCGAGACAAGATGCTATCGCATCAAATTCGAACTTCCTTCGGTAGGGAGAACAGAGAATTGCCTAGTACGTATTGTGCACTTTTGCTTGTGGTTGTGCTTAGGAATACCTGTTTGAAAAAGGAGTCATCTAACAAAGGAATTGATAAGAGAAACAAATCTTTCAAAATGGATTATGGTTGAAACACCTGGGAAAGGCATGTTGAGCACCCCTAGCTAGCCGTCAACCCTATCTAAGGGGTTTTTCGATAACCACATCGAGAACATGGATCGAACACCTCGTGAGAGGTCTCTCCATAGAAACGCCTATTTGTAGAGGATTCTTGGGTGCCAGGGAGGACTCTGGGTGTAAATTCCTTGCCTCTTGGTCCTACTGAGATGGTCTACGTGACTTCGGAAGGAATCTCGAGGCTCTTTACTAGTGCAAGGGTGGAAGAAAGACAAAAAAAAAGGAAGGAAGGAAGCCATGAAAGCTGGAGAGAGGGAGAGAAGATGAACATGGCTTGTTATTATAATCTGATGAGACAAAATGTCAAGTCCCTTATATCTTATATGGCCGCCAATGTAGTAGGTATTTTCCTCCATTATTTTATTCCCATATTCCTCGTCTCTTACATTTGCTCTCTTTTTCACTCCCTCTCTTATCTCTTTCTATCCATCTTTCCATTTTTTGAGTGTCCCTCTATCCCTCCCTCCCTTTATCTCACTCTTTCTTCTTTCCTCTTTCTTTTACTCTCTCACTCTCCCTCTTTGCTTCTCTACCCCCATTCCTCTCTGCTTGTTTCTCTACCCGTCTCTCACACACTCTCTATTCTCCTCTCTTTCTTTGTTTCTCTCCCTCTCTCTCCTTCTCCCTCTCTTTGTTTCTCTCCCTTTCCCTCCTCTTTCTCTTTCTCTCCTTCTCTCTCTCCTTCTCTCTCTCTTTCTCTCTCTCTCTCCCCCTCTCTCCCTTTACATCTTTATTTCCCTCCCTCCCTCCCTCCCTCCCTCCCTTTCTCTCTCTCCCCCTCTTTTTTTGTTTCTCTCTCTCTCTCTCTCTCTCTCTCCCTCTTTCTTTCCCAACCTCTCTATTTTTCTCTCTCCCTCTCTCCCTCCCTCCCTCCCTCCCTCCCTCCCTCCCTCTCTCTCTCTCTCTCTCAATCCCTCCCTCTCAGTGAATCTCTGTATAAAGAAAAAGATAAAGACAAGAGATAAAATATAAAAACAAAGAGACGAGAAATAATGTACCTACCTCAAAGGCTTGAAGAAAAAACCCTTCACCTTCATAGCTTCCCTCCCTTTTCTCCTTCACACTCCTCTCCTCCTTTTGTGGATGATGGTGGTAGCAGTGGCGGTCTCTCTCTCTCTCTCTCTCTCTCTCTCTCTCTCTCTCTCTCTCTCTCTCTCTCTCTCTCTCTCTCTCTCTCTCTCTCTCTCTCTAAGCTTTGAGCTCTCTCCCTCTCTCTTTCATTCACTTTCACTTGTTTGCACTAAAAATGCTGTGCTTGAGTTTTGGCTGTTGTTGTTTTTCTCAGTACACTGTTGATGTTAGAATTACTGCAATGCTATTAGTGACACAAATAGCAATTGCACCAATTTGTGTTGAAAACAACCATTGGTATGTCTCCATGCCCTTGTAGTGCTTTGGCATGCCAAAAGACGCAGGATCTAGAGCATGGCTATGGCAGATGGAACACAAAGAGAATGTTCAGGATGACATAGACTGAAGAGACCAACTGTAACTTAAGTGAATTAGGTTCCAAGATGAAAGCTTGGACTCATAAACACAATCTTGAGTATGAGACTGTCAATGAGAAAGACATTAACTGAGATGGAAAAGCATCATGATGTTGTATTCATCATATATGAAATTGACATCCAAGTACAATGTTATATAGAGATGGGTAGGTGCCAGTCTTCCTCTCAATGCATATGGGATTCCTGTAGCCTACATGTCTTCAACTCATCTGCTCTTACGAAGGGGCATCATAGATGTGATTGCAAATCTCAACACTCCTCCTCAATCACAACTAGAAGTACAAAGTGTGTAGAGGATTTAGTGAAAGCAACCCCTGCAAAGTGTGGGCACACCATAAACATGGCAAAACACCAGAGGCTATCGCAAAAAAGGCTAAGTGTGGTTACCACAAACATGGTGGACATCCAAACGCTGTAACAGTGCCCTCACAAAGTGTACATACGCTGTAGTACAAGGCTACATGAGGAGTTTACAAGCTTATGTCAGAAGAATTAGTGATAGGCATTACAAGGCTAAACTCCCATTAATTGACTGCAACAGTTCCTCGAATTTCCAAGGGAGTGTTGCAATGTTGTGTTCCATGGTGTGCAAATTTTTTTAAAAGTTATGTTGTGCATGAGCACTTATTTATATACATATTATAGATACACAGGCATAATTTGTAACAACTAGTCATAAAATGAGGATTATATGCAATGTAATGATCCATATCTTTTGGGCATCTACTGACATGTGTAATGCGGGTCGAGATGTCAATTAGGAAGTCACTTGAAATTTTTTAAGAGAATTATTAATGAGATTCAATCCATGCATTGGTGGTCAACCTAGGTAACCATATTGGTGCACATCTTTTATGTGAGAAACTCAATGGTGTTGTTGAGAAGACACTACATTTTTACATATACGATAACAAGCACCATGTCACATTGTTTGTTCAACATTGTTTTATGCTTCATGAGATGTGGTTGAAACAATAGGGGAAACATCTATGATATCATTGGGTATGGCTAGATGGCATCACTTCTCAATTTAAGGCACATTAACCTTTCTATTTTGTGGCAAGCTACTATGAACTCGATAGGCTTGCACATGATGCATAACTTATTTGCCTCAGGACATAGAAAAGAAGAGCATGATGGTGCAGGTGCTTTCATAAAGAGAACCCTCATTCATAAGGAGCTAAAACTAGATGGTTGGCCTATAAAGTGCTGAAGAGCACCCTGCCACAACACATCAAGAACCAGAACCCCAACCAAGAGAGGTTGCAAATAGCTTGCTGGCTACAAAAATTTGCAAGAAAACTCTCCTTCTCACCAAGGCATCTCTCAAAACACAGACAAGAGAGAAGAAGGCACACATGGAATTGGGAAATTCTTCCATCCTCACCCTCTTTCTCTTCCTCACTCTCCATTAGAATAGGAAATGAAGCACAAGAGAAAGGAACAAGAACAAGAAAGCAAGTGTTGTGCCAAAATGAGAGAGAGAAAAATGAAGTGTGATAGGAGAAGATAAAGGAAGAGAGATGTTGTAACCACCTCAACCTCCCACCTCCTCAAATCACCTGACAAGGCTCCTCTTTTTCCTTTTCTTGATATATAAAATTGAATTTGCATACATGGACTAAGGTCTAAAAACCCTTGATTTTTGGAATGGGAAAAAAGGTGTTGACCATCCCTTTTCCTTTCACATTTTAAATTGTGAGCCTTTGGACCCACAAGTTACATTGCTTCATATTTGATTTTTTACAAGAAGTACAAAAGCAAAGTTTCATTTTGACAAAAGATGTTTCCATGTTGAGCACACCCCACCATGATGAAAATTCAAAGGATTACCTAGACCTCTCGACCCAAGTGGTAAACTCATTGAATTCATCAGTGTAGCATGTGTGCGACCCAAAATATCTAAGGGTATCATAGACCTCTTGGCCCAGGTGGTAAACTCATTGAATTCATCAGTGTAGCATGTGCGCGGCCCAAAATATCTAAGCCAAAATATCTAAGGGTATCATAGACCTCTTGGCCTAGGTGGTAAACTCATTGAATTCATCAGTGTAGCATGTGCGCGGCCCAAAATATCTAAGGGTATCATATAGACCTATTATTGCCTCAGGCTTCCATGGCCTAGATGGTCATAGTCCCTTTAAGAGGTTGGCCATAAAGATGATCCTTTAAGTAACTAGTTATAGCAAGCTCAAGTCTCGTTCGTTAGAAGGGCCATGCATCACCACCCATATAATCAAGAAAGAGCTCTCAATATGTCAATTCTTACTATCTCTAGACTTGCTAAGTTTCCCCACATTGAGTCAAATTAGGCTATAGATTCCACTCCTGGTGGTTTCCTTTTGTCAAATTTTCCCATGGAACCCAAAAACTTTGATTTCTTCATAAGGTATTGGCAAAGTCATCAAAATAACATCCGCCAATCCCTAGTGAACATAGTTGATAGTTAAGACTAGGATGGTATCTAATTATCTTTGAGCCCCCAACTTTTGTTTTTGAATAGTGAGAACATCCTTGGAAAATGCTTTTACATTATTTTTTCTTTCATAAATAAAATAATTTCACCCTTGAAAATGAAATAAAAATGCCCTAAAATATCCATATTAATCATTACTTTGGTCTCGAAGACCAACACAATAAGACCAAATTCCTTTCACGTTATTCCATGCAAATGTATTTAGAGCATAGGATTTCTTTGAGCACTCTAATTTTTTCATAGTAACATTTTCGAGTCCATATCCTTGATAGAAAGGGTAGGGCAATCAAGGTAGACTTTTTGCCCTACCTAGAGATCCAACTGTGAGCTTTTTAACTACAATAACTTAAATATATGCGATTGGAGCTAGAATTACCACAGCTGGTGGCACTAGACTTACCCTCCAATGAATCATTGTTAAGAGATTTAGATTGTACTCATTCCAATTACTAGACTTGTAAAAGCCAAGTATTTTTATTTATTGTCACTAACCTCCTATGTCAAGACTGGGTAATTTCATGCCTATTGCTTTCCTTGGATATGGTGGCCATTTCTGAGGCTCCCTCTTTGGAACCGAACCCTAATTCTGTGAAAGATGCGGGATCTAGAGCATGGCAGGGAGTTATGGTGGATGGAAGGAGAAGTGTGGACTCATGATGGAGAAGACAAAGACACTGTTTGTTACACAAGTGAATTAGGTTCCAAGATTGAGACTTGGACTCATAAACACAATCTTGTGTATGTGGTCAATGACACTGACACTTCATTGAAAAGAAAAGAGTACTATCATTGCATTAAGAAAAGGAAGTAAGTACAATGCTTTATAGGAAAGTAGGAAACTGCAGTAGGCACCACTGTGCATATGGGATAGGTAAGCCTGCATGTCCTTAGCCCTGAAGCTCCATACAAAGAGGCTGTTTAGTGAGTGTGATTGCTGATTCTCAACACCCCTCCTCAATCACAACTAGAAAGGCACAAAGTGTGTAGAGGCTGTAATGAGAACCACCTGCAAAGTGTGGGCACCCCACAAACATGGTAGACACCAGAGGCTGTCACAGAAAAGGCTAAGTGTGGGCATCAAAACATAATGGACATCCAGAGGCTGTAACAGGGGCCTCACAAAGTGTACAGGGACTGTAATGCCAAGTTACATGAGGAGTTTACAAAGCTTATGGCAAGAAGCATTAGGGCAAGGAAATACAAGGCTTTTAAAACAGTCTATCAGAGTGATGAGAGTAGAAGGACTGATGAGTCTTGTCCTTTCGATCCTGGTGGTCTTCATCTTCATCTTCATCTTTTGGTCCATGGTCTTCTTCTTCTTTCACAGCTGCAAGATAGGCCTTTTGGGACCTCTTTCTAGCATGAGAGAACTTCTCAGTGTGTCCGGTCCTTTTGCAGAAGTCACAGAAGAGCGGTTCCTTTTTACCTTTGTATTTGTTGTTTACATATAACATTTGTTCATCCTTTGAAGTGCTGGGCTCTTCTTTGCTTTTAAGTTTCTTTTCTTCCTCTAGCAGAGAGGCTTTAATATCAACAAGTTGAGGATCAGGCATGTTGGGTAGAGTGGTTGATACATTATCATAAGCAGGAGGCAAACTTTTTAACAAGACACCAATACAAACATCTTCATCCATTTTTAGCTTTATTCTTGCAAGTTGAGTAAGCAGGCTTTCCATGTAGTTCAGATGGAATGCCAGGGATGTATGAGGCTTCATATCAAGTCGGAAAAATTCAATTAATAGACCATACTTAGACGACTTTGACTGTGCACCAAATAGGGTATCCAATTTATCCCAAGTGTCATGGGACGTGTCACAGGCATCCACATGATGGATGTAGCTGTCGTCCAATTCCAGTTTGATGATGGCTTGTGCCTTGTCATCATTCTTCTGCCAAGTGACTGCAAGGTCCGCATCTCGAGGTTTCTTCTCTTTGCCATTTGTGATGGCCCAAAGACCCTTCTTCATCAGGATGAGCTTGATGCAGGTTTGCCAAGTGTGGAACCCGACTCCTTTGAATCGAGCATTTGGAGAGTCTTTTCCCATGTTGAGGTTACAAGATCAGCAGCAAATCAACACCAGAATTCTGAGATTTTATCAGTAGAAGAGCAGATTGTAATGTGTCAAGAGACACAGTTAATGATAGTGTGAAAACACACTATGTCAGTGTTGATGTTGAGCTTGATTCTTCTTGTTCGGGATCGTTCGGTCGTTCTTCAATCTTCTCAGGTCCTTCCCCTCCTTGATTTGGTGCTGGAACAGTAGATCAGAGTGGCAGTGGGTTTCTCCAGGTGGCAGGAGAGAAAAAAATGATGAGATTTTTGAGCTTTGATGAAATTGGCTATGGCTGATAGTTTAGGGTTTTAGATAGGGGCCTGGTTTTTTGCAGATTGCAGGAGCTATGGTTGATCATTTCTAAATTTTTTTTTATGGAAATGTAGCTCTTTCCAAGACCTATCAAAGCCCTATGATTTTTGTCAGCATCGCAACGCATGCAGGCAGAATTCGACGTACGAATAAGCAGTAGCGCAATCTAGACAGCGACGATGAATTTTCGCAATGCTGGAGTTACAAGTCACCAATGTTATGGATTGAGGTGTTGGGATGAAGCGCCTTGAAGTGAAGGACAATTTCTCAGAAGGAAGCAAGTGAAGATATGCCCTGTAAGTGGAGATCCAGCTCCTCCAACAGAGGTAGGTTGCAGGTTGGCTATGGCTGCCAAGGGGTAGAGAGTGAAAATGGAGTTGGAGATGAAGTCAAACACTTGAGCTGAGCTGGATAGAGATTGTGAAAAATTGAGAGAGCAGAGAGAGGACCTAAAACATGCTAAGCCATGCTCAGCTGCGCTCTGATACCATGTGAAAGATGCGGGATCTAGAGCATGGCAGTGAGTTATGGTGGATGGAAGGAGAAATGTGGACTCATGATGGAGAAGACAAAGACACTGTTTGTTACACAAGTGAATTAGGTTCCAAGATTGAGACTTGGACTCATAAACACAATCTTGTGTATGTGGTCAATGACACTGACACTTCACTGAAAAGAAAAGAGTACTATCATTGCATTAAGAAAAGGAAGCAAGTACAATGCTTTATAGGAAAGTAGGAAACTGCAGTAGGCACCACTATGCATATGGGATAGGTAAGCCTGCATGTCCTTAGCCCTGAAGCTCCATACAAAGAGGCTGTTTAGTGAGTGTGATTGCTGATTCTCAACAAATTCTCCATCACCCATCACCATCATGGTAGGCCTCTATCCTACCATCAAAAGTTGCTAGGGCAAAAATTTGAATGAAGCATCGTAGGCACTGAGGTTATGCAATTCGGAAGTTATTATGATTCACCGTGTTATCGGGCAAGCTTTCATCTGCCTTCTATCTAATAAATGCATCCCTTCTAGAAGTTGTTGGGGGTAAAGGTGCCTCCGCCTAGCCACCCGTGTATTACTACAATGATAGTACCTGCCACTGCACACTGCAGCAGGTGGCGGGCACCTATCACAGTCACTTATTCTTTATTCTTTTAGTGACACTTTGAATAAAGGAAGGCCCGGCTACACATTGTTGTTGTTGGAGTTCCCATTTGTGTCGGACCTCTTCTTGCTCTTGCTCTCTGCCATAGCTCACTTCCAAGCAAGCTTTGATCCTTCTCACCTTTCAACTGGTATCAGAGCGAGGCTTCCCAACTTCCCGAGATTGATTCGTGGCATTCTTAGCTTCCATTCAAATATCTACAGCATTGGGTCTCCTTCCCGGCAGACATAGCCGACCTTCCCGAGCTTCCGTCAGTCCCCGGCTACCCGAGCACCTTCCTGGCCTATTGAGGCACCGTCAAGGCATTGCTACAGAGGTATTGAAGTGTTATTTTAGTGTTTTTCTTTAGTTCTTAGGTTGTAGTCAAACATGGCAGCCATAGCTCAACTTGGAGCTTGGATCTTACTCCCTCTTGCATTTGGGCACTTGAGGCTTGTTGTGGGCCTCCTTGGGCACCCCCCGGAGCCTCAAATCACTACCATTGAGGCCACATGGATGCACAGGAGCAGAAGAAGGGATCCAAAATTTGGGCCATTTTTTTGGCTATTCTGGACAGCATACTACATCAGCTCACCTACTCCTCATTGATGGCTATGTCATGCTTCTTCGAGCTTGGAAATGCACTTGGAAATGGTCTCTAACTTCGGTTGAAGCCTCCTTGATCATTGGCATCAATTTTGGGTCTGATCTATACATTCCTAAGACTATTTACAACAGTCCCACAGTCATGTTATGTGGCAGTAACATTGGCATCTAATGCTATGCTTGTTTGGGCACTTCTACTTAATCGGTTTGGTACCTATTGATGCCCAATTGTTTGGGGAATGCAAGGCACATGTTATGCCATCATTTTGGACTGATTTTCTTGTTGAAAATACTCAGTTTTGAACAATAAATCACTGCTATACTACAGTGGGCTAAAGCCTATTATCTCATGTTTGGTTATGCATATTGGTTTCAGGCTATGTCTTTGGGATATGCAATGAAGTATTGACCTTCGGGGTACAACATCGAGCTTGTCTTTGGTTACAGAATGATTTTGATATTGTATTAAGCTCCGGCTTGGTTATTTTTCATTGGAATTTGGCTTCAGTTTGGCATGCTTTGGACCGGTTTATGCCTATTGTCACTGCTTGACATTTAGGCCTCTTGCATTTATCTTTGCTCAGATATGGATGCCACTTGGTTTGCCCATGCTTGATAGTTACTTGGAGCTTCATCTTTAGATGTATTTGAGAATTTTGGATCTACTGGGCATCACATTTGATTGTCAGTTACATGCTCTTTGAATGCTTTCAGGCTTATGCTTTACGGGTCTAAGATAGCTTGGAATTTATGATCTGGATGTACCCTATTGGGATTTGGCATGTCTGATACTATGTATTTGATGTATTAGAGCATTGCTTGCTCTCTTTGCATCTGACTTCACTTCCAGTGGGAGCCTCTTGGTATATTTGGATATACACAGTGTCTTATTTACACTTAAGCTTGAGCTTGTGGGACAGTTACATGCATTTTCTCTCTTGAGAGCTTTATGTCTATAGTTTGTTTGTTGTGGGCTGATTTGATATGCCTATTGGCGCAAGCACCTGTCTCTGTCACAGGTTTGTCAGTTTTGTATGCATCTTGGATGGTTATATATTGAGCTTCTTGCTCTATCAGTTGTGGTTGTGCTTGGTCTCTTCTCTTACCTTGAGACCCATTACATGCATGACTTCTGGACTATGAGATGTCTCTTGCCTGACATGTTATTGGTTTGACAATTCTTGGTACTTTCTTGCCCCTGGAAACTCACTGTTGGATGTATCTTGTTACCTGGCAGTTGCAATGACATATGTATTAGTGATTGCTTCATTTTGGGATAGTTTTACATACAACTATCATTTATTACAAAAGCTGAAATCTGCAGATTTTGAGCACTTCTATGAGGATAATGCTTACTATTTGATGTTATCTTGGTCATATTTGGTGGACAGGTGCTTCTCTTGGTGAAATCCACCCTTTCAACCAATTTTAGCAATGGTTTTAGTGCATTTTTTCCTAATTACAACAACATGAAATTTTACTTTTTTGCTTTGATTTGGGACAATATGGCTGGTCATTTGAAAGATACAGCTCTCTTTGACATTGCCAAGTTGGATGGTACCAACTATGGGTATTGGAAGTCCCAAATATGACAGGTTTTGGTGCATAAGTTGCATATTAAACCCTTGCATTTCAAGGGTGTTAAACCTGAGGATATGGATGATCATGTTTGGATGGAAGTTAATGAGCTATGCAAGTCTACCATTATTTTTTCACTCTCAGAAGAAGCCCATCATAATGTTGTTGCAGATGAAAATCAGAGTGCATGGGATTTATGGGAGAAGATTTAGGAGCTCTATGCGTAGCAGAGTCCTGCGTCACAGATGTATTGGCTGAAGTAGTTAATGGACCTACACATGAAGGAGAGGACCTCCCTTTCATCTCATTTCACTCAGTTTCATGCTATCATGAAGAGTCTGTTGTCACAGGGTATTGAGTTCAAAGACAACTTGCACCCATTGTTTCTGCTTGGCACCTTGCCTGAATCATGGGATGTCTTTCATACTGCCATATGCACAAACAAGCTTGATGGGCTGAAAATCAAAGATGTTGAGAGTGCTTTATTGACTGAGGAAATCAAGAGGAGAAACAATGATGCTTCCCCCTCTTCACATGCATTGGCCGTTAGAGATGGCAGAAATAGTAGGCATGATCATGATCATAAGGGCAGGGACCCTATGAAGTCTAGGTCCAAGTCATGTGGTTGCAGTAAGTCCCATGGACAGAATTCTGATCTTACCTCTCATTATTGTGGGAAAGCAGGACATATTAGGCCACAATGCCATAAAATGCGCGATGATAAGCACAAGGAAAAGGGAAAAGAAAAAGTGCAGGACAAGTCTTCTGAGCACAATATTGTACCTGCAAAGTCTAGTATGAAGATAGAAGAGGTTAATGTCATGCAGGCCACTGATTCAGATGATGATTACATACTTGCAGCTTCTTCATGCGATGCCTTATAGGCTTTTGAGATACATTCTATGTATGCACAGTGCTGGCTCTTGGATTCAGGTGTGTCCTTTCATGTGACACCCTGTCAAGATTAGTTTCATACCTATCGTACCATGTTTGGTTCTATGTGTCTTGGTGATGACAAGTCTCTTGACACTGTGGGAATTGGAGATGTTAGGCTGCAGTTTCCTTCTAGAAATTCTTTTGTTTTGCATGATGTATGCCATGTACCTGCGTTGACTCGTAGTCTTATGTCAACTGGACAGCTTGATGATGCAGGGTATTTTGTGTCTATTAGATACTTTGCATAGGAGATTACTCGTGGTACGCTTGTACTTGCAAGAGGTGCAAAGTCTGGTAGTCTCTATCCCTTCCTTGTATCTGGAGCTACATTGCATCATGTTTTGTCTGTGGGTTCTATTCCCCATGTATCCCTTTGGCATGCTCATTTGGGGCGTATGTCTCTTAGAGGAATGAAAATGCTCCGTGCTTTGCAGTATCTTCCGCCTTCTTGTGATCATTGTTTGTATGGTAGGCAAACTAGAAATACGCATAAAAAGTTTGGTAAGAAACGCATGGGTGAGCCCTTGGCTCTTGTGCACTTAGACGCCCTGTCAGTCACTTGGTGGGGCAAAGTACTTTGTTACTTTCATAGATGATTACTCACGTAAGGTTTGGGCTTATCCCATAAAGAGAAAATCCGATGTCTTAGACACATTTCAGCGTTGGCTTGCATTGGTAGAGAACCAGTCTGGGAAAAGGCTCAAATGCCTAAGGTCAGATAATGGGGCTGAGTATGTATCACGTACTTTTGAGCAGTTTTGTGATGAGAGGGGTATTAAGAGTCAGTTTACCGCCCCTTACACCCCACCCTAGAATAGTATGGCTGAATACATGAATAGGACCATTTAGGAAAGGGTCCATAGGATGCTTAGCCAGGTTGGCTTATCGCAACACTTTTGGGCTGAGGCAGTTACTACTGCAGTGCATCTCATTAATAGGTCTCCTAGTAGTGGCATTGACTTTCAGGTTGCAGAGGAGGTACGGGTAGGCAAGCCCCCTTCTTATGATCATTTGCATGTGTTTGGATGTGAGGCATTCTGCCATGTGCCTAAGGAAAAACACAATAAGATGGATCCTAAAAGTGTCAAATGCATTTTCATTGGCTATGGAGATGCAGGAGAGATGGGTTACTGTCTATGGGATCCATAGGCACGGAAAGTGATCCGTAGCCATGATGTCATCTTTCATGAGGAAAAAATGCATATGCAGCTTGAGAAAGTGGTTGAGGTACGCAGAGTTATCTTTCAAGAGGAGCCACCTATTCCTGCTCAACCCGCTCCACGGCCACCACTCCACGGCCACGCTCCATGGCCACTGCGCCACCGCTCCACGGCCAGCTAGACATCGCGCAACATTACCTGATGCTCATGGCCCAAATGCTAGACATGCTGATGTTAGAGAGGATGTCAGTCAAGTAGCAGAGCCTGGGTTGATGCATTCTACTAGAGATAAACAACCTCCTGACCGTTTTGCGCCCTCTATGGATTATGTACTGGTTATATATGCAGGAGAGCCTCTTACTTATGATGAGGCTATGTGCAGGGGTGATTGTCACTCTTGGGAGAGGGCTATGCAGCCTGAGCTTGACTCATTGCATAAGAATCAGACTTGGGATTTAGTTTCCTTGTCTCAGGGTAAGAAGGCTTTGCCATGCAAGTGGGTGTACAAGCTGAAAAGTACCCTTGGACACCCCAAGCTGGCATACAAGGCTTGATTGGTTGCTAAGGCCTTTAAGCAAGAGCATGGTGTTGACTTTGATGAAGTCTTTTCTCCTGTGGTCAAGATGACCACCCTGTGCTTAGTCTTGGCCTTGGTTGCACAACTTGACAATCTAGACTTGTACCAGATGGATGTCAAGACAACTTTTTTACATGGGGACTTGCATGATGAGATTTACATGGAGCAGCCTAAGGGCTTTGCAGACCCTGGCAGGGAACACCTAGTGTGCAAGCTAAAGAAGAGTCTATATGGCTTGAATCAGACACCTAGGGAATGGAACCATAAGTTTGATGCATTCATGCAGTCACAGGGCTATAGTCACAGTGTTATGGATCCGTGCTTGTACACGAAAAAAGCCCGTGACAGTTCTTTACTGATTTTGATACTCTATGTGAATGACATGCTTGTAGCAGGGACAACTCATGAGGAGCTAGATGCTCTTAAGGCTCAGCTCAAGAAGAGCTTTGAGATGAAATATTTGGGACAAGCCTCTCATATACTTGGTATGCACGTTATGCATGATCAATCTCAGGGACTACTCTATCTATCACAGAGGGAGTACATTCATAAAGTCCTTGAGCGCTTCCGCATGTAGGATGTTAAGCCTATTGGCTGTCCATTACCTTCCCATGTGAAGGTTTCATAGGCCAATTGTTCGCAGACAGATGAGCAAAGGGTCGAGATGGCCAAGATTCCCTATGCATTAGCTATGGGCAGTCTTATATATGCCATGATAGCCACCCATCCGGATATTGCTTTTGTAGTTGGGGTTGTGGCACGTTATATGGATACACCTGGCAAGAAACATTGGGATGCCGTGAAGGGTATCATGAGGTTCCTGAAGGGCACAACAGATATGTGTCTTTTTTATGGCAGCCAGGATATAGGAGTTGTGGGGTACAGTGACTCTGATTATGCAGGATGTGCAGATAGTAGGAAGTCCACTTCTGGCTATGTGTTCACTTATGCTAGAGGGGCTATCTCTTGGATGTCTGGGGCATAGAAGTGTATGGCCCTTCAGAGGCCGAGTATATTGTAGCCACAGAGGCTTGCAAGGAGGCTATCTGGTTAGGCCGTTTGATTGCAAACCTTGGTATGACAGATGCTATGCCTACATTGCATTCGAATTCTATGAGTGCCATTCAGTTGACCAAGAATCCACTAGTCTTCCAATCGAAGACGAAACATATTGAGGTGAGGTATCACTTCATTCGTGAGGTTGTTGAGGATAGGTCTGTTGACCTTGTCAAGATTCTAACTGATGGGACCTAAAATGGATCGGCACTAGCTACGGCACTGGCCGAATCTCATGCATACGACAAACAGCCCCACCACACGGCCTCGCGAGCCAGGAGCATCTAAAACTCACTTTGCACTAAATGCTTATGACGATTTTGCATTTGTATCCAATATGTAGTCCAACGTTCATCTTCCCTTCTCCTCAAAAGGGAGATCCCATAACATATAGGCATAATGCCTCGTAATACACACATAGGGAAGCACCTCTCGGCTAATTGCCGCGGCTCCATTGTGACTCTCCTATACCTTGGGGATTAGCCCCAAGATGCGTCGCTCCAATATATAAAACATAACACACAAACTCCATTCTTTCATAATTCAGCGTTCCAGGAGATTTTGACTTGCCTCACAAAACTTTCCCCAATGGAAGCACCCGTCTAAACCTACAGCTTGGGTTTCCTGTCCTCTAAGCGTTGGTAAAAGTTTATCAAACAAGTGCAGTGCGTTCCAGGAGATATCACATGGCATGCTTAAGCCAAGGTGTATGACAATTGTGCACAACCATTTTATGATTAAAAACTAGCCATGTGAGGTGCAAAAAACAGCCCTTTCATGAATTTTAACTAAGCATTACGTGCTCACTACTTTAGGGACTAGCATCGGAACTTCCGTGCTACTAGTCACCTATATTTACTTATGGAATGATCCTTAAATGCTATGCACAAAGAGGGAAATCAAAATTTGTATCTTTTCAGCAATTAGATTGTCGCACAAACTTCATCCCCCCTTACCGTTTAGGTATTGCTGTGGTGCATAGGTGTAAATGGTTGTTTTGTATCATTTTTGTATGTAAAAAGCGATAAACACAGACTATAATACAAAGGGCAAGGCCAAACTGAGGCTTAACCTCATGCTTGAACCTTGCCAAATATTCACGCATATAAATCTTATTTTTCCATATTTTTTGAGCGCGAAAACCCCAAATTTTCCAAATTTTTCTATTTTTCTCTATTTATTATTCATAGAAAATAGGTATTTTCTGATTTATTTGTATTGGCTTATTATTTTGACTGAGACTTAACATTTTCTCTGATTTTGTCCCATTTTCACTCCTTTTCTCCAACTCAAAATCGAAAAAAACCACTAATTTTCATTAAAAATAACATTTTACCAGTTTTAAAGAATTAATAATGGCTCTAAATCATTACAGGTTCTATATTTCTGTAGTTATAGCCCTCAATCATGATGTAAACAAGGTTCAAACAAAAATTCATCACATATGAAAAACATTTGGACCATGAAATGACAAAAACAATCAAATTTCTTTATAAAATTGAAGCATACTGGGTGTCTTGCGTGTTGTGGGTTTTTTAATAATTATTCTGAGCAGCCCACGGACCGCGACCAACAACCATTCTTCAGTGCTAAACCTCTTTCCTCAGCCTCCTCTTCATCTTGAAGCAATCAACGCCTCTTCTTGATTTCTTGCACATGAATAGCCTCTATGTAGGAGAGAGAGGGAGGAGAGAGAAAGACTGGTTTTTGTTGTCCACAACCAAACAGCCAATTGACAGGCAGAAATCGGCGATGGAGAGCAAAGATAGGAAGAAGATCATCCACGAGATTAGTTGGGGGGGTTGTTCACAGGCCCAAAATCCATCTCTCCCTCAAATTGTGATGATGGCGCCTTCTTCTTTGATCAGCGCAAAAAAAGCAACCCCCCCTCCCCCCCCCCTCCCCCCACGTTTTTCCAAATTTTGGGCTCCCAAGGGGAGACCCAAAGGGTCACACCCTTTGGGCTCTCCTAAAGTCCATTTCCACCTATTGCCAAATTTGGGCTTGGCCTCCCGGGCACTTGCTCTTCCACGTCTGGTGTCCTATTCAGGATCCGAAAAATCATGGGCATCCGTCTTGAAGTCCTCAGCTGTCGGGCATCTCCCAGGGTCTTGTCCCACATGCTCAAAAATTATGAAAATTATCTGACCACCATCCAGTGGCTATTTTAAGCATTTTTGGGGCATTGCCGCTTAAAATCATACTGATTGCCACTGCCGCCTTTGACAAAGTCTATTTTTCCCCGGATATTCGTAATTTTTGTCTATTCTTAAGCACTTCTCGGCATCAAAAATCAGCTGTCATTGGCGACCACGGGATAGGGCGACTCAGCCCTTAAAATTCCACCAATAGATCTGCACATAAACAACAAAAAGGAGCATCAAGCTGATACAAAAAACACACAACACAACACATCACAACTCATACCCTACCCCCTGACAAAATCAAGTCATGAAATCCACGAGGATTAGGCCTAGCATAATCTGACAGAAAGCCCGAAGCTAGTCACTAACCAAGTGCTCCAACACAACCAAGCTAAAAAGAACTATCAAAGAGGTCGCTCTAAGTGGTGGTTTGAACTACCTACCTAACTAAGCACAACTCAACCAGGAGCTTCTCCTAGGCGAGGGATCCTATAGCCTGATTAAGAAATATTTACTTTTAGCACAATTCTTCTTCTTTTAGGATTTTATTTTTCCATACTCGGGCATGTAAAAAGGAGGGAGCTGAGCGTAGTGACCCAAGGAGAACAGATCATCGACCTCAGGTCCTATCTCGGTATCCAAGAACCTACCAAGCCCTCGCTAGGTGACACTTAATCCTTTTCTAATGCTCACTTTTGTTTTCACTCCAACCTTCTTTTATTTTCTTTTTCTTTGGCAAGATGTCACCCCAAGGAAGGGCAAGGCATTGGCCCCGGATCTTGTCTCATCCCTAAGCATCTACGAGGCCTTCACAAGGCGATAAACAACAGCTCAAGGATTTTTCTTTCTTTCATGTTCTATTTTTATAGGGGTCAAACCCCTTTTTACACACCTCTGTATATTCATATATTGTCTTTCAAATCTTTAGGGTCTTGTCTCTTTCCATCATTATTTTAATAGGCTTCTCTAACTGCCTCACAACTAGCAGGAACTCCTAGAACGGCCGCCTAGCAGGTTAGCAGAACAAGGTCACTAGAACTCCCATCTAAAACAGGTCTTACAATGCCCAACAACTGGCCCTCTTGGCCTAAAGAAATAAATGATTAAAACTTGAAAACGACTGGCCCTCTTGGCCTAAAGAAATCAGACATTAACTACTTAAAGCAATTGGTCCTCTTGGCCTAACGGAATCAAATAAAATAACTCATAGAGATCCCTCCTTGGAAGAAGGTAGATATACACAAATATGCTCCATTCCAAGGGGAAAAATAGGGCTTTCAGCCCTAAACTAAATGCATCAAATTATGGCCCATACCTCCTGCATATATAACAAGAGGCGTACACATAACATGTCTTCTGATCAACCTATGGGTCGAAGATAATAGTGGTAGATGGGTCTCGGCTACTCTTTGCATTACCCATATCAACCATTGCCTGCCATATAACGCGTGGTTTGATAACATCCCCCACAAGCAACCAGGTCCTGTCTCAGTATCAATAGCAATATTCGGACTACTTGGATGTCCTGTCTTATTAATTTGATTTGGTCATCCATGTCTTCCAGCATCTGCTTTGAAGCTTCAACCCTCAAGGTTGGATCCGAAAAGCTTAAAGGACTACAACAATCATGCCCATACAATGCTTGAAAAGGGGTCATCCGAATGCTTTGTTGGTAAGAAGCATTGTAGACAAACTCAACCAGTGGAAAATATTGAATCCACTTTTTGGGTTCACGATAGCAGTGTGTCCTAAGCATGTCTTCAATGACTTGGTTGACTCGTTCCATTTGACCATCAGTTTGGGGATGGTAAGTTGTACTGAAACAGAGTTGAGTCCCAATGGCCTCAAAGATAGCCATCCAGAAATGTGATGTGAAGAGAGAGTCTCACGATCAATAATGATTCTTCTGGGTAACCCATGTAGTTTGAATATCTTCTTGATGAATAACCTTGTAATATCTGAGGCTTTATAGTTTGTCTTAACAGGGATAAGATGTGCAACCTTGGTGAGCATATCCACCATGACCATAATGGAGTTTTATCCTCCTTGAACTTGGGGCAGGCCAACAACAAAGTCCATACTAATGAATTCCCATTTCATTTGGGGAATGTCAAGTGGTTGCAATTTCCCTGGCATTTTGACATGTTCAGCCTTAATGCATTGACAAGACAAACATTCCGTGACATATTTAAGAACGTCACCTTTGAGCCTATCCCAATAATAGCTCTTTCTGACCGCATTGAGGGTCTTGGCATGGCCAGGATGTCCTGAGAAAGGGGAGTCATGGGCTTCCCAAAGTATCTTCTGCTTGAGTGATTGGCTTGCCGATATACATAATCTCGTTCTATAGTAGACAAGTCCACTATTGATAGAGAATTCTTGATACTTTGTTTGTAGCTTGGGGTCTTGATCCTTGATGGGGTTCTCCCTTAGCAATTTCTGATAGGTTGGGTCATAGCATGCCTCTTCTCTAGCTAGCTCTAGCATTGGGTTGTTTGGCATGGATACCTTTGTGGCTAGAGATCTTGATGTTGATGGATCTTAAAAAATCAGAGAATTTAGAAATGCCTTGCGACTGAGTGCATCGGCAACTACATTTTCCTTTCTAGGCCGGTATTTGATTTCAAAATCATATTCCTCCAGCACTTCAATCCATCGACATTGCCTCATATTGAGCTCATTTTGGGCAAAAATCCACTTAAGACTCGTGGTCCGTCACTAGGGTAAATTTATTACCCAGCAAGTAGTGTCTCCAAAGTTTGAGAGCATGTATGACAGCCAACAACTCCAGATCGTGGGTAGCATAGTTCCTTTCATGGCTCTTTAGTTTCCTTGAAGAGTATGCTATAGGATGACCTTCTTGCATGAGCGCACATCCTAAGGCAAGTGCGCTAGCATCAATTATCACTTCAAACTTTTTACTAAGATCTGGAAGTTTTAGGATGGGTGCTAATACCAAGCTTTGCTTTAGTTTGTCAAAGCTGGACTGTTCAGCAGGTGACCATACAATTGATATTTGCTTCTTTAGTAGATCAGTCAGAGGCGCTGCAATCAAAGCATAGTTTTTGATAAAGACCATGTACCATCCTGTCAATCTAAGAAAACTACGTATTTCTTTGATAGAAGTTGGTGTTGGCCACTCCAAAACGTCTCTATCTACTGAAATTCCTTCCGCTGATACAATGAATCCCAGATATTCAATCTGTCGCTTGAAAAATGCACACTTCTTCTTCTTGGCATAAAGCTTGTGTGCTCTCATTGTTTCGAGAACAATGCAAATATGGGGTTCATGATCTTCTTTCTGTTTGGAGTAGACTAGGATATCGTCAAAGAAGACGAGTACAGAGTCATCAAGATAAGGCCTAAAGATATCTTGCATTAGCCTGCGAAGGTAGTAGGAGCATTTGTTAGCCCGAATGACATGACTAGGAATTCAAAGTGTCCATACCTTGTGCTAAATGCCGTCTTTGGGATATCTTCTTCCTTGATCCTTATCTGATAATATCCAGACTTGAGATCAATCTTAGAGAAGATCTTCACACCTTGAAGACGGTCAAGAAGTTCATCTATTCTAGGAATGGGGTATTTGTTCTTAATGGTTGATTGATTCAACCCTCTGTAGTCAATGCATAGCTGAAGTGTTCCATCTTTCTTCTTCTAGAACAGCACTGGAGCTCCCCATGGTGAAGTTCTAGGATGGGTAGCCTTGGTCTAACAGTTGCTTGAGTTGCTCCTTCAGCTCAACTGCTTCCGGGTTGGACATCCTATATGGCCTCTTTGCGATTGGTGCAGCTCTTGGTGCTAGCATGATTTTGTGATCGACTTCCCTTTGAGAAGGAAGTTCTGTCAGCTCTTTAGGAAATATGTCGGCGTATTCCTCTAACCATGAAGGTTCTTCTAGACTCCTGGTTTTGATCTAGCTTATTTAGCTTAATCAAATAGATAGGTACCCCCTTTCTAACACCTTTTATTATCCGTGTTGCTTTGGCCAATTGAATTTTTGGCTTCCTAGCCTCTCCTTGAGTTGTAACTAGTTCCCCTTCATAATTTCAAAAGGAAACTTGGCCATTTTTGCAGTGGATGTGTGCATCATTGGGTATTAGCCAATCCATGCCAATCAAACACTCGTGGACACCTAGGTTCATTACCCTGAATCTGACCGAAGTTGACTTTCCACCCAGTAGGAATTTCACCTTAGCAGTTTTCCTGGTACAAGTGACCTCACGACTATTTGCTAATTCCATAAGTAAGGTAGATGCATCTTTTGTGGCTATTCCTAATCTTCTTGCATAGACTGGTGAAATGAAGGAATGTGTACTGCCACAATCAATCAAGGTTTTGAAGCTTTTACCTTGATAATCCGATGGAGTTTGAATCACCAAGAATTGGCGATTCGGGCCTTTCTTGTGAAGAGCGGCATGAACCGTTGCCCTCTCAATGTCAGCTTCCATGGTTGGGTCTTCTTCATCACATAGCTCCTTATTGGCAACACTGGAGGTTTTCTCTCTGGCCTTGGCAGTGGCTCATTTCCCATGGGCGGGTCCTTGGAATGGTCCTTGATGTTGTCCTCTGCTAAGCTTGGGACACTGCCTTTTAAAGTGACCAGGCTCGTTGCAATGGAAGCAATAGAGATTGTGGCCATTACCTTGTGCAAGAACGAAGTTGTTGGTAGCGTTCGCCCTAGCTTTCTTCCTTTGTTCTTGGTTTTGGCCATGCGCTCTCTGGTTTGGGACCTATACACTCCCTTATTTTGATCCTTGTAAGACCAAGTCTTGTTATTTCTTGGCTTGGTCTGCACCTCCTGTATTATCAGTGCAGCTCGAATGAGCACGTCCTGAAGGTATGTTGGGTGCTTTGATTCCAGGCGGGTGTTTATGGGTGGGTTTAATCCGGCACAAAACTTTGACACCTGTTGTGTCATATCCATTTGTGGCGCGTACTTTAAGAGAGAGACGAATTTTGAATAGTAAGCATCAAGAGATAGTCCAAGTTGCTTTAATTCATAGAATTTTTTCATGTTCTGCGTGTGATAGGGAGGTGGCAAATATCTCCCTCGCACAGTCCTTTTAAGTTTCTCCCAAGTAACTGACCCTTCCGAGATCCCTTGGTCTCTGCACCATTGCTTCCACTAAAGTCTTGCTTCACCGGTAAGCTTCAGTTTGGCGAGCATCACTTGGTTAGTGGGTGCGGTACTACCTGCTACTTCGAAATAATCCTCCATGGATTCGATCCAGATCTCGGCATCAGTTTGGACGGTCCTTCCCTTACCATCGAATTCTGGTGGCTTGATTTGCTTGAGAAGGAAATTCTTCTCCTGAATTATAGCCGTACTTGGTGTAGGGGTCAGACTAGGAATCTGCACTTGAGGTTGCACCTGGGCATTAAGATTCTTTATGTTAAAAACTTGCTAAGCGTTTCTCACATTACATTAACATGCCTAGTTCAGCTTTTAGCAAAGTGGTCTAATCACTTAACTCCTTTACCAACACTTACATCCAAGACAGATATTGATAAGAAAAATCTATTTCATTCATGTGGGCATAGCCCTTTTGAGTACATTTATTTGGGAAGATAAAGCAAGCTGATACATTAATTTGGGAAGAATAAGATTGTGTTACATTTAGCTACTAGAACTGAGTAATGATATGGATTGGGGTCATGGATTTTCAGGAATCGATAGGCCATAGAAAGCTTAGGGTATCCCTTCCTTTGATACCCGTTCTTCTCATAACGTCCCAACACCTTGATTCTGTCGGCAGGGATTATTCGAGTCACTTCCTCGTACACATACTTGTTCTCCTAGCTTCAACAAAGATGAATAGCTTCACGATCTTTAAGTCCTCCATCCACTTGATTCTCTTCAAGTTGGTTCGAAGGTATGCAAGTCAATGGGCAACTATGTAATAAATTCTCGAATCACCCGTCCATCTTCGTTCCATGTACATGGGTGAAGGATTGTAGATGCGGTCTAGGATATTCATCATACCTAGCCTTCGTCGATAATCCGAAGCATGCATCACAGTCATAAACATAACCTGGAACACCAAGAATTTGTTCCATGCTTCGCGACTTTGCAGGCCAGTATAAAAAATAAGTAAGGAAATGTTATTAGCAGCAACATTCACTCTACTTCTCCTCATTAAGTTTCCTAGTAAATATTAGATCCTTGTTGTCACTCTGATACCAACTGTAACGCATCCCGCTGTCTACTTGTAGGACATGTCTTAGCAGCCCATCAGGAAGAGAGTCTAGAAAGCGCCGCCCGGCACTCCCATGGAATGTCACGGGATTTGCGATCTAGGTCTTCCCGAGTCTGCCACGAAGAGGAAGCATTCTGGCCGTTCCCACTTAGGACCGACCTGAATTAGGGTTTTCCTAATGGTCAAGTTCCTAGAAGGTAGCTAGCGTCGAGCCCAGACGAACTACTTCACGCAAAAATATCAGGGTCGAAGCGGATCTATACTGCACTTGGTTCAATGAGAATGGGAAATGAGAGGGATGCGAAGCTCGGCCTCTCTGCGCGTAAGGCATAGTCCCATTCTGTTCCCCTAAAACAGTATAAATCAGGACTCTAGCTTTCTATTGATTCTAAGTCATTGTTGCCTTGCTGTCAAATCCTTTGAGAAAAGTTTTCGGCCAACTGGGACCACCCTTCTGTAGGACGGACCCATGGTCACATCCACCGCACTTTCCTTGGGTTGCTTTAGTTATCTAATTACCTACCACATTTAGTTTGACAAGCAAAAATAGCTTTCTTAATTAACCAATTTATCACTGGTTCCTTCACGTAACTTAGGCACTGACATAGAAAAAAAATGTCAAGCAAGTTCCTTTTCAACATTTGATCTTTATTTATAAGTTTTTGGAATACATCATATAATCCACCCAAAGGCTAATCCATAATCCGCACGAAAGCAATTCCATAATCCGCTCGAAGGCTATTTCATAATCCGCCCGAAGGCTATTCCATAATCAGCATGAAGGCAATTCGAGCAATCCTCAAGGATCGCCATTCCAAGTTTCCGCCCGTAGACTAGTATGCGGGCCTTGAGATCCAATCTCGAGTCACGTCGGCCTCTTGTGCAGGACTGGGAGGCAAGGGATTTACAGCCAGAGCCCCCCTTGGCACCCAAGAGTCCTCCTGCTCCAAGTAGCACCCACAGAGAGACCTCTCGCGACGGGTTCGGTCCACGTACCCGGCGTGGCTAACAACCGCCTTGGATAGGGTCTAGGCAGATAGTTGGGGGTAACTCATGCTGCCTCTCCCTCCAGGCTTTCAACCTGAAGCATTAATTATTTTCCAGCATTAGTTCCTTGAGCAAAGAAGAACAAATAGATCTCCTAAGTGTACAAACACAAGCACTCCAATGGTTGTTTATACGGCCAACTGCTAAGGTATAATTCCTTCTCTTCAAATACATCCAGCATTCGATCCGGGATCAATTTTGACTTGGCAAGATCCCAAGGTTTTTGTAAGCTAAGTTGCTTGTTTACCCTTGATCATTGGGTTAGGGTTTATACCCTGTTAACCCAAAATCGACAATACCTTATTAGGTTTCCTTAAGGTCAAGGCAACCTCATCGCCCTAACTTAGTTGGTCAACTGCTTTCTTGGCAAATTCGTCTCCCTTAATTTTGGCAAATCAGCCTCAAGGAAGGGTTATGCAACATGATGATGTTGAGATTCAGGAATTACACTCATTGACAGCCTCTTTGTATGGAGCTTCAGGGCCAAGGATATGCAGGCTTACCTATCCCATATGCACAGTGGTGCCTACTGTAGTTTCCTACTTTCCTATAAAGCATTGTACTTGCTTCCTTTTCTTAATGCAATGATAGTACTCTTTTCTTTTCAGTAAAGTGTCAATGTCATTGTCCACATACACAAGATTGTGTTTATGAGTCCAAGTCTCAATCTTGGAACCTAATTCACTTGTGTAACAAATAGTGTCTTTGTCTTCTCCATCATGAGTCCACTCTTCTCCTTCCATCCACCATAACTCACTGCCATGTCCTAGATCCCGCATCTTTCACATGGTATCAGAGCACAGACGGGCATGGCACTACTCCTTCAGCTCCATTTCACTTTCATCTAGCTCAGCTTGAGCTCAGTCTAGCTCAAGACTTCATCTTCTACTCTTTTTTCTCAGTGCCCTGTTTGGCAGCCGTAGCCAAACCTGCACCTACCTGCCTTTGAGCTCTTAGATCTCTTGAACCAAGCAATATCTCCCCAAGCTCTTTTCTAGAGCATTGTTCTCCCTGAGCTTTCTCTGTTGCATAACAGTCCAACATTGGGCTCCTATAGCTCCAGCATTGTCATTCTTCTGTGCTTCTGTCTTGTGGCCACCATAGCCAGCCTGGACATACCTCTGATAGAGGGTTGAGATCTCCCTCTATAGGTCAAACCAGCTTATGATTTCTTCTTGGAAAATTTTCCCCAACATCAGGCGCAACTCTCCATCACATTAAAGCCCAACATTACTGCGCCCTAACGATGGCATTGCAAAAATTCATCATCGCTTTCCAGAACTGCGCCATTGCTGATCGTACTGTCTGCGCCGCCAGCACGTGATGAATTCCAGGATGCAACCATGGGGCTTTGAAAGGCCATGACATAAGCTTCCTATATATGTAAAAAGTTTTGAAAATGATCAAGTATTGAGGTCACAGCAGCCAAAAAACCAGGCCCCTGTCTCAGAAACCCTAATTCCACCATAGCCAAAATCTCCCAAGCTCATTTTTTCTCTCATTTTCTCACTCCTGACACTAAACCAAGCTAAAGCCCACTCTGATCCATTGTCCTAGCACCAAATCAAGGAGGGGAAGGACCTGAGAAGACTGAAGAAGGATCGACGACCCCGAGCAAGGAAGATTCAAGCTCAAAATCGAGTCTCTACATAGTGTGTTTTCACACTACCATTACTTGTGTCTCTTGACACATTGTAATCTGCTCCACTTGTAAAATCTGAGAATCTTGGAGCTGATTTGCTGCTACTCCAGCCATCCAACATGGGAAAAGACTCTCCAAATGCTTGGTTCAAGGGAGTCGGGTTTCACACCTGGCAAACCCGCATCAAGCTCATTCTGATGAAGAAGGGTCTTTGGGCCATTACCAATGGCAAAGAGAAGAAACCTCGGGATGCGGACCTTGTAGTTACTTGGCAAAAGAATGATGACAAGGCACAAGCCATCATTAAATTGGAATTGGATGACAGCTACATCCATCATGTGGATGCCTGTGACACGTCCCATGACGTTTGGGATAAATTGGATACCTTATTTGGTGCACAGTCAAAGTCGTTTAAGTATGGTCTATTGATTGAATTTTTTCGACTTGATATGAAGCCTCATACATCCCTGGCATCCCATCTGAACTACATGGAAAGCCTGCTTACTCAACTTGCAGGGATAAAGCTAAAAATGGATGAAGATGTTTGCATTGGTGTCTTGTTAAAAAGTCTACCTCTTGCTTATGATAATGTATCAACCACTCTAACCAATATGCCTGATCCTCAACTTGTTGATATTAAAGCCTCTCTGCTAGAGGAAGAAAAGAAGCTTAAAAGCAAAGAAGATCCTAGCACTTCAAAGGATGAACAAATGTTATATGTAAACAACAGATACAAAGGTAAAAAGGAACCGCTCTTCTGTGACTTCTGCAAAAGGACCGGACACACTGAGAAGTTCTGTCATGCTAGAAAGAGGTCCCAAAAGGCCTATCTTGCAGCTGTGAAAGAAGAAGAAGACCATGAACCAAAAGATGAAGATGAAGATGAAGATGAAGATGAAGATGAAGACCACCAGGATCGGAAGGACAAGACTCATCAGTCCTTCTACTCTCATTACTCTGATAGACTGTTTTAAAAGCCTTGTATTTCCTTGCCCTAATGCTTCCTGCCATAAGCTTTGTAAACTCCTTATGTAACTTGGCATTACAGTCCCTGTACACTTTGTGAGGCCCCTGTTACAGTCTCTGGATGTGCATCATGTTTTGGTGCCCACACTTAGCCTTTTCTGCGACAGCCTCTGGTGTCTACCATGTTTGTGGTGTGCCCATACTTTGTAGGTGGTTCTCATTATAGCCTCTACACACTTTGTGCCTTTCTAGTTGTGATTGAGGAGGGGTGTTGAGATTCAACAATCACACTCATTGACAGCCTCTTTGTATGGAGCTTCAGGGCCAAGGACATGCAGGCTTACCTATCCCATATGCACAGTGGCGCCTACAGTAGTTTCCTACTTTCCTATAAAGCATTGTACTTGCTTCCTTTTCTTAATGCAATGATAGTACTCTTTTCTTTTCAGTAAAGTGTCAGTGTCATTGTCCACATACACAAGATTGTGTTTATGAGTCCAAGTCTCAATCTTGGAACCTAATTCACTTGTGTAACAAACAATGTCTTTGTCTTCTCCATCATGAATCCACTCTTCTCCTTCCATCCACCATAACTCACTGCCATGTCCTAGATCCCGCATCTTTCACAGATGACTACTCATCCGGTTGAAAATTAGACTTGTACTTAAAACTTGCCAACCTTGTTCTAAGGAGTGGCAATACTATTTGTGATTCAGACACAAAACCATGCGACGTTGCAACTTGTTGCACGAGATAGGTGTCACACCTAACTTGTGGGATTATTTCTTCCATTACACAGTATTCCTTGGTTAAGAATACTTTTGGTCAAGATGTAGGGTTTGGGAACCTTCTGACCTAACCCAAGCCCTAACCCTACTAGGCCGATAACGCTCTGGCCCTAGGGTTCCTAAATTCATACTGAGGTTTAGTATTTGGTCAATTGATCCTTAGGGTGAGAACCCTAGATCATTCTTGCATGGGCGTTTAGCTAACCCTAACATTCCGTGAATGTGGGTAGGACCTTTAGGATTGGAAATATTAGGTTGGCAACCTAAGTGCGATACTAGGTAGAATTTTAACGTAACTTAACCCTACCTAGCACTTTGAGGTGATCGTCATATACAATCTAATCGTTCCTTTATGATTCTCATGTGAGCTACTTAACTATACGCGAATTACTTCCTTGATTAACTAACCCACGATTAGAGACGATCATCCCTTCTTAAAGATGCAAATACTTCCTTCTAAATTAGCAAGTACTTTTCCTTAAAAGATGCAAATAACTGCAAGACATAACATTCCATGTAAATATGCGATTTCAAGACCATAGACTTTTTCCTTCTATGCAACTATAAGATCTACAATGATCCTTACTTTTCCTTGCCTAAACTATAATGATTGACAATTCGGAGCTAACTCTTATAACCCTACGTTAATGCAACAAAGTCAGGCTTTAATAGTTTTAATGAAGATGCATTCAAACTTTGATAAGAGAATTCCATGCATGAGTGAATGCCATGAGACCATTATTGATCTAATCCGTCCTTTAGTACTTAACCCGACCTAGGATGTAATTATCATCGCATGCAATATGCAAGGTACATAAATCCTTTCCATGCATTGCAACTATTCGGGTATCATTTAATGTCTGTCTATGATTACCTTAATCGCAAGACACAACCAATAATTAATTACATAAAATGCATTACGAGTTATATGTCCTATCCTTTGTGAGGTGCAACAAGATGCCTTTGCACAATTCCATCTTTTTACTTATGCATCATGCATTCAGGATTGCAACTTGACCATGGAAGTGCAAGAAATTTCAAATGCATGACATGCAACTAAATCTTGTAAATCGACGAGTAAATAAATTTCCCAATGTGTTTAAAATTGCCTACAAGATTTAAACATGCTTAATGCATTCGTTTCATGTGGGACTATTTAATGGAACCTGGGTATTCAGAGTCGGGACATTGTCCACACGCATACTCGGGGTGGAAGCTCCCGCATGTGCGCCTCGTGACTTTTTCTTAGGAGCCATCGATGACGTAGATCACGACTCAACAAATCTTCCTCTTGGCTCTCTTATGCGTTACGAAGCTACTTCTGTCCGATATCTCCTCCTCCGCACAAGACACAAGCCTTACAGGACATAGTTTTAAAAACCGAGGAAGGCACACGTAAATAAGGCTTATGGAGGCCTTCAATGGAAGCTTCCAAGTTTCTGTTCCAAATGATGTGGAGAGAGAAGATGATAATTGGGAGGATGAAGACGATGATGCTAAAGAAGATGATGATGATGGTAATGATGATGAATATGATGGAGATGGCGATGGCAGCAGCAGGCGATGATGGCGGCAGCTCCAGGCGGTGTGGCAGTGACCTGCACGATCCTCTCCTCCCTCCCCTCAAGCTTGGGGAGGGGGTGTTCTTATAGTACTAAGGGGGGGGGGGGGGGATAGCCACACACGTGGCTAGTTTGCATGCTCCCCTCCCTCATGCTTCTCCAACACCTACTCAAGCTCCTCTCCCCCGCCATGCAACGCCTGAAGGGAAGGGGTTTTAAAAAAATTTGCACTAACTTATCCATTATCCCTTTTGCTTTTCCCATGAAGGATGTTCCTGCGTGGGCTTGTGGTTTCAAGCCACGGCTTTCTACACAAGATGCGGGGGTGGAGTTTGATAGTGCACGCGGAGGGAGTTCTTAACCCAAAATTTTATCGTTGTGAGAGGTTATTTTGAACTGTTTTGCGCGTGATTTTTAGGTCTTCAATATTTCGTAGTGGAAATATTACAGAGCAAAAGAGAAGATGGTTAAATTGAGGATCGAGATAGAGGAAAATTGTGCAGCCTCTCGGGGTAACTCTCTTCTCTCTCTCTCTCTCTCACAATCTCTTGGAGGGGTATACTCTCTCTCTCTCTCTCTCCCTCTCTCTTGCAGCCTTTCGGGGTCTCCTTATGCTCCCTTGTGCCTCCCCATGCCTCATATTTATAATGAATTAGAGAGGAGGGGATAATCTGAGAACAAGAGTGGAGGGGCTCTTAGAAGACTTAGTGATTTGATGCTCAGATCATAAATCTTATGGTTGCATTGGCTCCAAAAGGGGGGTAAAACTCCAAGACACTTGATTAGAAAGGTCTTAGTTCAGTCCTTATTCTTTTCTCTGTTTGAAGTGCTGCCTATTGCCTGTAGACTGCGATCACGGTGTGCGCAATTTCGCAAATCACTTTTCTTTATTTTTCTTTTTATAAATTCTCCAAAACTAAATAAAAGATCACTTGTCTTTTCTTTTAAATGACTTTTAGTTCTATCTTTTTAGGATAATATCCTAAAATATAATAGTTCCCCCCCCCCAAAGAATCTAATATTTTTGGACCATCCAAACTATACACATTAATACTAGTAATTAATATGGCTCATAAGTCCCATTCACATTGTACTTTTCATGAAGGGTGGCTACGGTCCTTATCAATCCGAGAAAAATGTCAGATTTATGATTCTTGATTTTTTTAAATATATTTTTAATTGAATGAAAATTATTAGCTATTAATGCTAGTTAGTTTTTACCTTAGTTAGTCTTTAGTTAGTAATCTTACTAACTTATTAATTGACTAACTAACTTTCGAACTAACCAACTAACTTTTATTGCGTGGAAAAATTACATCCTCCCCCCTTAGAGAAATCGAGATATCCTCATCTTGAGAGAAACTGGGGAAGACAAGCACTAATGGGGCTTATGACCTATGGGTTAAGACCCACCATGCATCCGCTGCGCTACTCTTAATGTTTCAAGTAGTGCACTCATATTATTCGAATTAACCATAGGTACAAGAGTAGGATTTATTTTCAATTGTGTTACATGTCGATTAAGCTTCTAGGAATTTTAGTCCTCCTAATAAGGTTTAGTGGGCTCTAGATCTTTGTATTTATCTGATTCGTCTATATATCCATAGACTGAACCTGTGTAGCTTTGTTTCCTTGGAGGCTCAATGTCTTCTGTTGGACTTAGATCAAGGCAGTCTGCTTGGATGTGTCCTAGCTCATTACAATGGAAGCATTGACAGTAGGGACATCTCCTACGGATGTGCCCTATCTCTCTGCACATATGGCATCTCTTATCCTGATCTCCATAGTCATCTTTGCTACAATTGCCCGATTTAAGTTCTTGGATGATTGGATTCGCTCGGAGTAATGCGTCTTGCAAGTCTATTGGATGTATTGCTTCAAGATGGTGGTTCAGAGGAGTGTTCAAGCCATGGCAAAACTTTGATACTTGTTGTGCAATATCCATAGGTGACGCATATTTTAGTAGGATTACAAACTTTGAGTAGTAAGCTTCCAAGATTAATTCCAGTTGATTGAGCTTGAAGAATTCATTCATCTTCAAGGTCTGGTAGGTTGGTGGAAGGTATCGTTCGCGTACAACATCTTTCAACTGAGTCCACGTAACAATGGCTTCAGAAATACCTTGATCTTTGCACCATTGCTTCCACCATAACTGAGCTTGGCCAACTAACTTCAGTTTTCCAATCATTACTTGATTCATGGAGGCAGTTCCCAAAGCAGAGAAATAGTCATCCATCATCTCAATCCATATCTCTGCTTCTGTTGCGATGTCTAACCCTTCTCCATCAAACTTGGGTGCCTTAATTTGCTTGAGAAGAAATTTCTTCTCTTGCATGTCGGCATTCGTGGGTGCAGAAGGTGCCTGACAATCAAGCCATACCACTCAGGTTATTTCTATTTAGGATATGTCTATGAACTGAACATTAATCAATCATGTATCATCATGAAGTTTTGCTTTGATACCAACTGTAACATGTCCACTTGACCACTTGTGGGACACGTCTTAGCAGCCCATTGGGAGGGGAGTCTAGAAAGCACCACCTAGCACTCGCAAGGAATGTCACAGGGTTTGCAATCTAGGTCTTCCCGAGTCTGCGCCGAAGCGGAAGTATCCGGCCGTTCCCACTTAGGACTGACCTGAAGTCAGGGTTTCTTTCCTATCAGCCAAGTCTATAGGAAATAGCTAGCGTCGAGCTCCAGATGACCCACTTTGAGTAGGAACAATAGAGTCGAAGCATATTTATGCTGCACTTGGTTCATAGAGAATCAGAAACAAGAGGGATGCACCGCTCAACCTCTCTGCCCGTAGGGCATAGTCCCATTCCGATCCCCTAAAACAACATGAATCGGGTTCTAACTTAACAATACCTAAAGTCATCCGATGGCAAATCCTTGTGAGGCATACACTGGATATTTAGCCCATCATTACGCCTATATGACTAAGGTGACAAGTTTCAAAGAACCCACTAAGTTTGATGATGCAATTTCAGATGAGAACTGGTGCGCTACCATGGACAAAGAGTATTCAGCTTTGGCTGAAAATGGAACATGGGATTTAGTTCATTTACCTAAAGGCAAAGTCCCCATTGGCTGCAAATGGGTGCACAAGGTTAAATGCAAGTCATATGGGTCATTGGAATGCTATAAGGCCAGGCCGGTTGCAAAGGGTATGCATAGCAATATGGCCTTGACTATGAGGAGACTTTCAGCCCTATATCTAAAATGGCAATAGTCATAACAATCGTTGCATTGGCAGAAACTAAAGGCTAGAAGTTATGGAAAATGGATGTAAAAAATGCATTTCTGAATGGTGACTTACAGGAAGAAGTTTATATGGAGCAGCTTGAAGGCTATGTGCATCCGGATTTTTCGACACATGTATGCAAGCTGAAAAAGGCATTATATGGGCTGAAATAGGCACCCAGATCTTCGAATGCTCAAATTACTAATTATTTACAATAGCATGGATTTAGATTGGGTGATGCAGATCACAATATATTTATGAAGAAGAGAGATCATGGCTATGTGTTTCTGGTTGTCTATGTCGATGATATCATTACTAGAGATTGTGAGAGCTGGATTGCTAAAATAAAGTCATTGTTTCAAGTTGAATTCAAAGTCAAAGATCTCGGTGAGCTGAAATAGTTTTTGGGAATTGAGGCAGTGTCTACGCCTCAAGGCATATGGTTATTGCAGAAGCAATATGCCTATGACATGTTACATAAGTATGGTATGGTTGAATGTAAGCTATGGATACACCCCTAGACCAAAATGTCAAGCTGCAAATTGATGTTGGGATTGAGATAGAGAATGTTACCATGTATAGATAGATGGTGGGCAGCTTGGTCTACTTGACTATTACTTGACTTGACTTGAGCTACACTATGGGGCTAATCAGTCAATTCATTTGCAGAAGCCTCGCAAACTGCATTTGAATGCAGTCAAGAGGATCATGAGATATGTAAAGGGTACTATAGATTATGGGTTTTTTATGCATATGGAAAACCCCTTGACTTGACAGGGTATACTGACGCTGACTCGGCTGGTTGTGCCTACGACAGGAGGTCAATGAGTGGATATGCATTTGGATTGGGTAGCAACATGATCAGTTGGCAAAGTAAAAAATAGCATATAGTTGCATTGTCTAGTATAGAAGCTGAGTACAGGGGTGTGGCCTTAGCCGCCTGTGAAGTTGTTTGGTTGCTGAAGTTACTAAATGACTTGTGGATACACTTGGATAGCAAAGTGAAGCTGCATTGTGATAATCTTAGCAGTGTGATGCTTGCAAGAAACCCTATCTACCATGCAAGGTCTAAACATATTGAAGTACATTACCATTTCATCAAAGAAATGGTACTAACAGAGTAGATTGACTTGATACATGTGAAGATTGAACATTGGATAGTGGATATCTTTACCAAATCACTTGGTAAAGAAAAGTTCATCTACTTTAGGCAGCTACTTGGAGTATTGCAGATGGTTTGAGCTTGAGGGGGAGTGTTAGAAATCAAGTTCCACCTGTATCTCTTTATGTGTGTGACTGACTGATACAGCTGTACATGTGTGTGACATTAATAAGTCCGGACCTAACCATAGTTAGATTATGGTTAGTGAAACCTAGTGTAATACTCTCTCTTTCAATTAATAGTTGGATAATGGAATGAAGAAGAAGAAGAAGATGAGCTGAAGCTCATGGTTTTGCTCCCCTCCGTCTCTCCCTTTCTTCCAATATTCTGGACATCTCATGTTGGGTTTGTCCTTGTTTGCTTGTTTCTTCTTTAAGTATCTTGATGAAACATGTATGGGGTGGCCACAAATCTAGTAGGTAAGAGGCTCCAGAGTCAATTTTCCTATCATATCCCAACCTCATTCCCTGCCTAAATTCATGACTAGGATGTGTCTAAAGTCCATCAAGACAAGGTGCCTCTCTTCATCACAAGTAATGTAAGGTTTTACATATGCTTCTTCATGCACTGTCCCTTCCATGAAGTGTACAAGGGCATCATTAGGTGGATGAATGATGATGGGTATGAGAGATATGGGTTTTCCTATCAGATTAATTCTAACCCTAGGGATTGGTGGCCTTTGTTCATTAGGTACTAACAATGCTATATGAGCTCCCCTTCCATATAGTTGAGGTGCCTATTTATGGGATAGAATGACTGAGGGTAGGTTTATGTATATGACAATCTCCTAGATAGTCAAATAGCAATGAATGGCTTCATGTCCATGCCTACTAGAGTTTGTACAAGTGTGAGGTCTCGAGTTTGGACATTTTGAAGAAAGATGATTGCCCCCACAATGGATGCATTGTACATGCAACCTTGTAGGTCGTCTTATTGCCTCTTGAAGCTTCATGAGCTCTAGTTTTAGGCATGACATTTCTTGTGTGATTTCAATTCCATTCCCTTTGTTTGGAGTGTTTGAGATAGGCTACTCACTATGGATTGTGGATCTTTTGCCTTGATAGTGATTGACGATACCTATTGGTCAAATAGCTTTTGAGTTCCTTTCCTTCAACAAATAATTTGCATATATCACCTTTTGGAAAGCTCTTGCTAGTATATCTCTTTGTAGACTCGAATTACTTGCTAGCACCTTATAGAGTTCCTCATTTTGAATTTTGTTAATGACCATTGTGGAGATGCCTTTTTGCATTGGTCCCTTAGCTATTGGGATTCTCTTATAGAGACTCTAGACGAGGATGATGTAATCACATATTTCTTCTTTTTCTTTTGGATTGACATTTATCAATTTGAAAAATAAATTATTCACATAGCATGCTTTCTTCAAAGAATCTCTTAATGAAGAGGTCCTCAAGTGTGTCAAAATTGTTACATTCAACACTGTCTAGGATGGTGAACCAAGTTTGACATTTTTTCCTAGACAAAATCCGAAAGCCTATGCTCATTGACTAGAGTTCTAGAGGTTGTTAACATCATAGACCTACTCAAACTACCCCAAAAAACTATATGGATCATCTCCTACCTGGTACTTCTCAATTTGTATTGCCGCAAAGAGTACAATCACATTTCATTTTGACAAAGCCAAGGTTGAGTTGATTTTGATTATAGCACTGCAATGATTCAACTTGTAATTCCTTCATGTTTTTATTTTTCTCTACCTCAATATGTATGGTGTTTTTTCTACTTTGATCTGGTTTATGTTTCTCATTGGGCTAAATACATGTAATTTCTTTCGTAGATTGAATGAAGATGTCATTGTTGTCACGAATCTCAAGGACTACTTGTACCATACAAGTACCTTGTGTTCATGTGATGAACAAGAATTCATTAATAGATTCACAAAAGAAGAGAAAAAGTATATTAAAAAAGCTTGAGGTTTGGAGGCAAGTATGGGTAGAAGAGTGTGGTATCCTCTTACCTAGTCCATCCTTGGGTGCATGGTTTAAGTGGTGAATCATGGAATTTTGTTTTGTCATTTGTATCCTTCATAAACTTTTCTTTAAATTTATTCCTCTTTTGTTTGATTTAGGGTAAAGGGAAGGCTGATTTTGAGGTTACATGCAAGAAGTTCCCTTTTAATCTTCCAAAAGGATGAAATACATGCAAAAATTGATTCGGCAAGAAATGTCATATTTACAAAATCCTATAATTAAAAAATGGCATAGGTAAGAAGTTTCATTTTATAGAATCTATCTTCTATAATCACTATTCATACTAAGCAAAAGTATTGATAAATCATGATCATGCATTTTCAAATCTTGACATTGGTAAATCCATTGCTAGGCAATGACTAATTTCAAATATTATGGAAGCTCCCTTTTGAGGATGTGAAGTTTAAAATAACAATTGAGAATTTGTACTCCATTGCTTCAGCTACATGTTCTATGAAAAAGAAACTATTTCTCCTCTCATTGCTTGGGGCAAATGAGAATTTAAGGCAAATCTATGGAATATGCCAATGGATCATCATATCTTCATTCCATGGTTGGAAAAGGAGGTATGGATGGATCAGATCTTGGAAGAGACTTCTCAATTCCTAAAGCAAGTGATAATGTTGCCAGAGAGAAGATTCAGCTTCTATTAGAGCCAATGTTGGACAAAGAGATATCCATGGCCACTCTAGCAACCAGGCATGTGGACATGAAAAATGCCTCCCATCGATTGGTGTACAACCTAGTTTTGTGTTATTTAGATTCTTTGAATGCAACAATATTTACCTTAATGGTTGATCTTATTTTTTATCTCTGGTGTTAGGTTTCTACTTAGAGCCAATGTTGGACAAAAAGATATCCATAGTCACTCTAGCAATTAGGCATGTGGACATGAAAAATGCCTCCCATCGATTAGTGTACAATCTAGTTTTGTGTTATTTAGATTCTTTGATTGTATCCATATTTGACTCAATAGTTAATCTTATTTTTTACCTCTGGTGTTAGGTTTCTACTTGCATTAGTTGGGATGATCCTCTCTCCCCACACGTATTGGATGTATACCCCTCCAAATTTTAGGGAGGATAGAAATCCAAATGGTTCTTCCATATTGTCTGACTAGAAGTGCAAGCATTTCCCTTGGTGGTTGGTACAAAATAGGGTGAATGCCTAAAGGAGGAAAATGAGACTTACCTTAGGCACTTAAAGGAGAATGCAAATTTGATTTAGGCTCTTCTGGCAATTTGAATGATCAACAACATAAAAAATGGGAGGAGGAATCAAAACATATCAAAGAGAAAGAGGAGGTAGAGAGATTGTTAAAGCACACTAAGGGAAACTGTCCTCCTAATCGATCAAATCAAGGGAAGGGTATACTTCTAAATTGGACTATTACATAAATTTTTGGATATTATTATTTTTCTTTTTTTTCATGGATCTATATTTAATATCACTACGATTTTTTCTATGCAGATTGTATGCATTTAATTAGTCATGCCCTTTCTCACAAAAAGGTGGGTCACATGGAATTGCATCATGTACCTCTTAAATATTTTCATGAGGTTACACATAAAAGCCTTTGAAGTCACACAAGTATTTGGTAATATGATAATATTTTTTTGGGAAGAAAATTGCTTGCTAGAAATTTCAAGGAGGGTTTTGAGGTGATGAGAAAGTTTCTATCTAGATGTGGATGGTGGAAAGAAGCTAAGGAATTCAAAGCCAAGCTCTTGGAGTGTAGACTTTTGTGTCATTGATCTTCCCACGCATTCTCACATAAGTTTAGATGATATTGCCTCATGGAATAGTCTCTCAAGAGATGAAATCAAGTCAACATTGATAGTGGCAAGTGCAGTCATGGATGAATCGGGCTAGGTGCTCGTAATATGTTTACCCTCATATGTTGGAGCTGTGGAGAAAATGGCATCATATGCGGGATTGGAGACAATTGGTAACTAGAGGCAGCAAAACTAGTATAGGTTGCCAAGCAATGGGCATGTCCCAAAGAGCACTGGCTACCTTTTAATCCTATGGACAATGGACCATTCAAATCCTTATTCAACCACAATAAAATATGGAGTTTCATTCAAGGTATTAAAATCAAGTGATTTGCTTGTTTCTCTTTTGCTTATCAACTCTACTTTTTCAATGATATTGCGTCTAACTATTTTTTATGTCTACATAAAGTCAAGTTCTTTATCTAGTGGCTTTCCATAAAGTTGGAAATAGTCCAAAACTGTAATATTTCCACGCAATAAAAGTTAGTTGGTTAGTTCGAAAGTTAGTTGGTCAATTAATAAGTTAGTAAGATTACTAACTAAAGACTAACTAAGGTAAAAACTAACTAGCATTAATAGCTAATAATTTTCATTCAATTAAAAATATATTTTAAAAAATTGAGAGTCATAAATCTGACATTTTTCTCGGATTGATAATTACCGTAGCCACCCTTCACGAAAAGTATAATGTGAACGGGACTTATGAGCCATATTGATCACTAGTATTAATGTGTATAGTTTGAATGGTCCAAAAATATTAGATTCTTGGGGGGGAGGAGGGGGAATTATTATATTTTAGGATATTATCCTAAAAAGATAGAACTAAAAGTCATTTAAAAGAAAAGACAAGTGATCTTTTAGTTAGTTTTGGAGAATTTATAAAAAGAAAAATAAAGAAAAGTGATTTGTGAAATCGCGCACGCTGCGATGGCAGTCTACATGCAGTAGACAACACAACTAAGAGCTTTCTAACCAAGTGTCTTGGAGGTTTTACCCCCTTTTTGGAGCCAATGCAACCATCAGATTTATGATATGAGAATCAAATCACTTAGTCTTCTAAGAGCCCCTCCACTCTTGTTCTCAGATTATCCCCTCCTCTCTAATTCATTACAAATATGAGGCATGGGGAGGCACAAGGGAGCATAAGGAGACCTCGAAAGGATGCAAGAGAGAGGGAAAGAGAGAGTATACCCCTCCAAGAGATTGAGAGAGAGAGAGAGAGAGAGAGAGAGAGAGAGAGAGAGAGAGAGAGAGAGAGAGAGAGAGAGAGAGAGAGAGAGAGAGAGAGAGAGAGAGAGAGAGAGAAGAGTTACCTCGAGAGGCTGCACAATTTTTCCTCTATCTCGATCCTCGATTTAACCATCTTCTCTTTCACTCTCCCATCTCGAATCTATTCCCTCTTCTTAATCTCTTGAGTCGACTTGCGGACAATGACCTCCAAGTGAAGAATGTCATGTGCGGATGACAATCCTACAACTAGCAACAGAGCTTCAGGCGAAGGCATCACTATCAATCCAATTGTGGTACTAGTCGTAAGTAATGTACTTTCAAATTGATAGATGCTTGTTTTAATGGTCACAAGAGATACATTAGGCTCTGGACCTTGTGGTGCTGAAATAGCTCATTGAAAAGGATAAATCACATCTCAAATATTCAAAGATGAAGTTTGTGAAGTGCTTGTATTGAAAGGAGTTAAATTGCACCTAGTTGCTATGTGATGAATCCATGCATATCATAAGCAACATATGGGACACTAAAGTATTGAGCATTGATGAGTCTTTGATTAATCTTTATTGAGGATAATATTGTTTAAAGTTTGCAAATGCATATACACGGTACATACATGGGAGAGATTATGTAAACTTTACATTGATGACATGCGACTCCTTGCCGTAGGAGAAAGGAAGATAAATCCAAGAAAAAAAATGTTGCATAGTAGGAAAATGCTAAAAGATAATTGTCACTTAGAGAAGAGGCATAAATGCTCTTTCTAGATTGATTAATTTGCATTGGAATGATAGAACTTACGTCATGTATAGTATTGGAACCTTTAGCATATGCCTTAGGCTAAAGGAGGGAATATTAAGTAAATTCTACTCTTTGGCCCCAAGGGGGAGAGTGAATATGCGATGGAATTATTGTCACGTCTATTATTGTATTGTTTGGAAAAAATACAATTAGTTTTGTTGGTTGATTGAACATCACCCTAAATGTTTTTCTTTCAATCAAGGGATTGTTGCATTGCGATTTGGGGTAAATATTCCAAGGCTTGTGTTGATGGAAAATGCATGGCAGGGATCTGTAATGACAAGTTGCCATGGGAATAAAGGAATGTTTTTCTAGAATATGATATTAGGGCTAATTGCTTTGATTGTGCTTGAATTTTAATTGGATTAATTAAGGAAGGATATTTTTCATGTGTGGATCAGCTCCAAGATCACATCGCGGATTATCCCAAGAGGGCACTGCTCGATTCACAGGTTGATGGTTGAGTGGTGAAAAGGCCAACCACGGAAATGACATCTCACTCCTAGACCGCTTGTGGGTCAGGTGGACCTTTGGACACCCCTTGCCTGTCCAGGATGGAGTTGGAGATCCCCTGGAGCCCAATGTTTGGGACGTTGGAAGATCCTATTCTAGATAAAGGATGGAAATTTCGGGGCGATGAGACTTGGACCGGGTACTTCTGTTGGATAGAAGGGATACATAATTCTCCTGTATGGGCATGAGACAAAGATTAACTTAAGGATAAGCTAAGGAACTTGTTTGATAAAAGGACTTCTTGTTTTGTTTTTGTGTATGTGTTGTAAATTACGTGAATGAACTCTGTGTCCTAAAAGGCTTGAGTAATGAAGGTGATTTTAAATGTCACACATAAATGTGGTAGGAACTAATTAGACAACTAAAGGGAAGCAGGTGGACGGAATTCCTCGACGGGTCCGTCCTACGACTGGGTGGTCCCAAAGAACTAGGAGGCTTCTCACATGGATTTACCGTCGGATGACTTTAGGTATTGTTAAGTTAGAACCCGATTCATGTTGTTTTAGGGGATTGGAATGGAACTATGCCCTATGGGCAGAGAGGTTGAGTGGTGCATCCCTCTTATTTCCCATCCTCTATGAACCAAGTGCAACATAAATATGCTTCGACTTTGTTGTTCTTACTCAAAGTGGGTCATCTGGAGCTCGACGCTAGCTACTTCCTACAGACTTGGTTGATAGGAAAGAAACCCTGTCGGTCCTAAGTGGGAACGGCCGGATACTTCCGCTTTGGGGCAGACTCGGGAAGACCTAGATCGCAAACCCTGTGACATTCCTTGCGAGTGCTAGGCGGCACTTTCTAGACTCCCCTCCCGATGGGCTGCTAAAACGTGTCCTACAAGTGATCAAGCGGACACGTTACAGTTGGTATCAAAGCGAAACTTCATGATGATACATGATTGATTAATGTTCGGTTCATAGACATATCCTAAACAGAAATAACCTGAGTGGTATGGCTTGATTGTCAGGCACCTTCTACACCCACAAATGCTGACACGCAAGAGAAGAAATTTCTTCTCAAGCAAATTAAGTCACCCGAGTTTGATGGAGAAGGGTTAGACGTCGCAGCAGAAGCAGAGATATGGATTGAGACAATGGATGACTATTTCTCTGCTTCGGGAACTGCCTCCATGAATCAAGCAATGATTGGAAAACTGAAGTTATTTGGCCAAGCTCGATTATGATGTAAGCAATGGTGCAAAGATCAAGAGATTTCTGAAGCCGCTGTTACATGGACTTAGTTGAAAGATGTTGTACACAGACGATACCTTCCGCCAACCTACCAGACCTTGAAGATGAATGAATTCTTCAAGCTCAAGCAGCTGGAATTAACCTTGGAAGCTTACTACTCAAAGTTTGTAATCCTACTATCTAAGTAGAGGAAGTAGAGTCCCACTTACAAGTGGCCTATACATTAAGGAAAAATCTAATTCGAGCCTTAGTCCTAGAAATAATTTGGAGTTGGTTAGTGGAGATCCAGGTATGATCAGTACCCCTATGACCAATCCAAATGGTAGAGGAAGCATGATGCAGAATGTGCCTTTGTTGCCAACTTCTCCAATTGTTGTTAAGCCAATAGCTAGCCAAAGAGCTTGTTTTGTAAACCAAGGGTTAGTACAGGTAGCACCCCCTTTTCAAGTTGTGCAACCTGGGGGGTAGCTCCTAAAGTCTGCTAGTTATGAGTCCTTTGCATCAAACATTGTAGAGGAGGTAAAAGATATGATAAAACATTATACGAATATGATCACTAAGCAATACCACCAGATTGTCATATATGTGAGAAATGCGGGATCTAGAGCATGGCAAAGGTAGAAGCTATGGAGGATGGAAGGAGAAGTGTGGACTCATGATGGTAAAGACACTGTTTGTTACACAAGTGAATTAGGTTCCAAGATTGAGACTTGGACTCATAAACACAATCTTGTGTATGTGGACAATGACATTGACACTTCACTGAAAAGAAAAGAGTACTATCATTCCATTAAGAAAAGAAAGCAAGTACAATGCTTTATAGGAAAGTAGGAAACTGCAGTAGGCACCATTGTGCATATGGGATAAGTTAGCCTGCATATCCTTGACCCTGAAGCACCATACAAAGAGGCTGTTTGAGTGAGTGTGATTGCTGATTCTCAACACCCCTCCTCAATCACAACTAGAAAGGCACAAAGTGTGTAGAGGCTGTAATGAGAACCACCTGCAAAGTGTGGGCACACCACAAACATGGTAGACACCAGCAGCTGTTGCAGAAAAGGCTAAGTGTGGGCACCAAAACATGATGGACATCCAGAGGCTATAACAGGGACCTCACAAAGTGTACAGGGACTGTAATGCCAAGTTACATGAGGAGTTTACAAAGCTTATGGTAGGAAGCATTAGGGCAAGGAAGTATAAGGCTTTTAAAATAGTCTATCAGAGTTATGAGAATAGAAGGACTGTTGAGTCTTGTCCTTCCGATCCTGGTGGTCTTCATCTTCATCTTCATCTTCCTTTGCTCCATTTTCTTCTTCTTCTTTGACTGTGACTAGATAGGCCTTTTGGGATCTCTTTCTTGCGTGGCAGAACTTCTCGGTGTGTCCGGTCCTTTTGTAGAAGTCACAGAAGAGCTGATCCTTCTTGCCTTTGTACCTGTTGCCAATATATAATGTATGCTCATCTCTAGAAGTACTTGGTTCTTTCTTAGTTTTTAGCTTCTTTTCCTCTTCTAACAGTGATGCCCGGATATCAACAAGTTCAGGATTTGGCATGTTGATTAAAGTTGTTGATACATTATTATATTCAGGAGGCAAACTCTTAAGTAGAATACCGATGCAAACATCTTCATCCATTTTAATGTTGATTCCTACAAGTTGGGTTAGGAGTCCTTCCATGTAATTGAGATGTGTGGCAAGTGATGTGCTGGACTTCATTTCAAGCCTGAAGAACTCAATCAGGAGACCATACTTTGATGATTTAGATTGTGCACCGAACAGGGTGTCAAGTCTTTTCCATGTATCCTGTGAGGTCTCACAGTTATCCACATGGTGGATATAACTGTCGTCTAGCTCCAGTTTGATAATGGCCTGGGCTTTGTCATCATTCTTTTGCCAAGTAGTTGCAAGGTACGCGTCCCGAGGTTTCTTCTCTTTGCCATTTGTGATGGCCGAGAGACCCTTTTTCATCAAGATGAGCTTGATGCGGGTTTGCCAGGTGTGAAACCCGACTCCTTTGAATCGAGCATTTGGAGAGTCTTTTCCCATGTTGAGGTTGCAAGATCAGCAGCAAATCAACACCAAAATTCTGAGATTTTATCAGTAGAAGAACAGAATGCAGTGTGTCAAGATACACAGTTAGTGACAGTGTGAAAACACACTATGTCAGTGTTGATGTTGAGCTTGATTCTTGATTCTTCTTGTTCGGGATCGTTCGGTCATTCTTTAATCTTCTCAGGTCCTTCCCCTCCTTGATTTGATGCTGGGTCAATGGATTAGAGTGATAGAGGCTTGGGTTGAGTGTCAGGAGAGAGAAAAACTGAGGAAAAAAAAGCTTGAGAAATTTTGGCTATGGGGGAATTAGGGTTTCTGAGACAGGGGCGTGGTTTTTTCAACATTGCAGGAGCTATACTTGATTATTTTCAAAAATTTTTACATGCCTAGGAAGCTGACTTCATGGACTATCAAAGCCCTATGAAAATTGTTAAGATCACAGGCAGTATGGCGCGCGCAGGCAGCTCGAACATATTCGGCACAGTTCAGGACAGGTTTCCACGATTTCTGTAATGCCAGGGTCAAGGCGCAGCAACGTCGTCGATTTACGTGCCAGGATGAAGCGCCTTGAGTAGGAGAACAACTCCCTAGAAGAAATCAAGAGCTGAAATGGCCTGGTTGAGAAGTTATTGAAGCTCCAAGTAAGGTAGGTCCTGTCTGGCTATGGCAGACACAGAGCAGAGATTGAGGATTTTCACAATGCTGAGCTTCAGATGGTCAAATGTCCTAAATTGATGTGATACAGGGAAGCTTTGTGAGTTGGGGAATACTTTTCCAGAAGGAAGCTCCAAGAGATTTGACCTATGGAGTGAGATATAAGAAGCTCAATCTGACAGGGTGCTGCTGGCTATGGCTGCCATGGAAGCTTCAGTGAGAGTAGAGTTGGGAGATGAAGTCATGAGCTGACATTGAGCTAGACTGAGGTTGAGAGGAATAAAGAGAGGTTGGAGAAGCAATGCCATGCCCAACTGGGCTCTGATACCATGTGAGAAATGCCGGATCTAGAGCATGGCAAAGGCGGAAGCTATGGAGGATGGAAGGAGAAGTGTGGACTCATGATGGTAAAGACACTGTTTGTTACACAAGTGAATTAGGTTCCAAGATTGAGACTTGGACTCATAAACACAATCTTGTGTATGTGGACAATGACATTGACACTTCACTGAAAAGAAAAGAGTACTATCATTCCATTAAGAAAAGAAAGCAAGTACAATGCTTTATAGGAAAGTAGGAAACTGCAGTAGGCACCATTGTGCATATGGGATAAGTTAGCCTGCATATCCTTGACCTTGAAGCTCCATACAAAGAGGCTGTTTGAGTGAGTGTGATTGCTGATTCTAACAATATATGTTGATTTTTAAAAGCACCAGCAAAATCTGATGGGTACTAGAAAGCTTGATGATGGGGGTTCATCATCATGATTCAACTCTAAGTGGTGTGGTGGATAGCATTTCCATCGTAATTGTTCTAATGTCAAATGCGATACAAGTGGGAAGTTTGGTCACTTAGCCACTACCTATTGGAGTAGGGTTAGTTCTCTCTAGCAAGGTAGTCAACAACCTGGGTCTATGAACCATCGTGCAAATAAAAAGAATACTAAAGGAGAGGGCCCTAAGCAAATTTTGCAAAGGGGTAAAGCCACACTCAAGGAAATGCCCAGTGGGGTAAGTCTGGTAAAAAATTTGCCAATTAGTAGAGTTTATCTCCTAACAATGTTAGGGTAGTAACTAGGGGTCAGAAAATAAAAGATGATCAGAAAGGTGACCCTAGTATAAGCAAAGTTAACCTTAAACCTAGCAAGGATGATAAGAAGGTATTGGATTCCCAAGTGGGTCCTCTTAAAAATGATGGTGCTTTAGAGGTGCCTATGGACAAAAGAAAATAGAAATTGAAAGAAAAGGAGGGTACTAAGATGATCAAGAAGCCAAAAGAGTGATTGGTATGGAAAGAGAAGAGAGAAGTAGCCAACTTCCATGAGTTTGACCTAACAAACACACTATGTAAAGTAAAATCAAATATAAATATGCTATAACTAATCCAACTATCACGGAACATTCATAAGGAGTTCAAGAAAATCCTATGAATGGGTTATGTCATAGAACCTTTTGGTATCCATCGAGTGGGTAGTGAATCGTAAGATCATGTAGAGAAGCAGCACTACCTTAGGGTCCCGGCATATGTCAATGGAATCTTGATAGAATATTGGAGAGGTTGGGTCTGCCAATCCAAAAGGATGTCATGATAGTTTTAAAAATGGTTGATGATAGCCTAAGGCAACCAAAAGGAATGGTAGCACAACTATATATGATGGTCGCTAATATTGAGTGCGTCCTTGACTTTTGAGCTATCCAGTTTGTTGGGAGGACAAGCTATCAGTTATTGCTTGGATGTGATTGTTTGGTGGATATCCTAACTGGTCGGCTGATTTTTGGACATGGGTTAAAGAGAATAATTATGGATATATACCTTGAGAACCTGTTGGATGAAAGGACATTACATCCCACTACAGAATGGGAGGCACTCTCAGTTGTTGGAACCTCAAGTTCCAATGATTCTGAAGAGGGTTCTACTACTGAGGAGGTTTACCAAAATGTTTAAATGAGCCAATAGAGGTAAAGGGAGGACAAGATTTGTGATGCTTTTGTGATAGAGTTGGATCTTGGGACTCACAAACAATGATTCCTACCCCATTAGACTCGATATTATGTTATTTGCTAATGAGCATGCAGATTATGTGGCAGTCCTATAGGAGTTTAGGGATATATTTACATGGAGTTATGACAAACTAAAGAGGATTCTCCCCTCTATTACCATGCATACTATCCCATTGAAAGAAGGAGGCAGAAGGTTAAATGCATGCCTTTTTGCTGAGAGAGCCTCTTTTTTGAGAAATTGATGCAGTTAAGAAAGGTTGGTCTAATATTTCTTGTTGAACGTACATAATGGTTCTTATCGGTGGTAATAAGAAAGAAAAAGAATAATCAAATTGCTTGCGCATTGATTGAATGAGCAGACTGTAAAGGACTATTATCCTCTTCCCTTTATTGATCGGATTTTAGATCCCAACTGGCAATACAAGAGATATACTCTTTCATAGACTATTTCATGGGTTATAATCAAATGACCATAGTTGAAGAGGATAAGTAAAAGATGATGTTCATTACAGTTTTGGTACTTTTGTGTACCATGTGATGGCTTTTGGCCTATGTAATGCTCCTGGGTCTTGGCAAAGAATGGTTGACAAGACGTTTGTCGATATATCCCCTAAAGAGTTGAAGGTTCTCATAGATGATTTGTTGGAATCTACCATGACTCGTCATAGAGATAGTTGATTATTCTACGTGCATGCTTTGAGCGATGTCGTGAATATTACATAGCATTGAATCCTTGGAAGTGTGTATTCAGGCTGCCTTATGGTTTGCTATTGGGTCATGTTGTGAGTGCGGCTAGTATTGCCCACTGACTCTAGAAAGGTGGTTGTTATTATGGCCCTAAGCCCAACCATTTTCCTTAAGCAAGTTCACATTTTTGTTTCATTCGTGGGGCACTATTGTTGATTTATTAATGCATTGGATGAACATTCATTACCCTGTAATTCACATTGCCATATCTGGGCAAAAATCATAGCACTCCTCAGCTCTCTAGCTCATCAGAAATGGCCATTCTTACCTTCTCCAACAAGTCTTGATCAGTTGTTTGGAAGCCCTCTTGCATCATTATTGGACTCTCTTGAATCTTTGAAATCCTAGACAACTGCTGCAGGCCGCCACGATAGCCATGAAATTTCTCTCTAAGCTCTTCAAATCTTGAGGGATTTTGATTTTTTTGGTCCTAAGAGCTTGTGGCTACAGGCACATTTGAAGATTGGAGCATCAAGAAGCATTGTATTTGGGGCAGCCATATCCATAGTCAAGAACCTCAAGATTCTTCAAGTTACCTTTAATTTTTGGTCTTGAGGCTTCAAGATTGGAGTCTACACAACCATTGGAACTTGCTTACAAGTTTGGAAGAGCCTTTGATGCTTGGAAGGCATTATGGGGTACATTTATGGAAGATCTCCCTTCTATGCCCATCTATGCAAGCCGTGAGCTATTGAGAGCTCAATCCTTCCATTCCAATTGAAGAAATTCTCTTTTTCAAGATCATAGATTCCTCTCTTGGCTAAGCATTGCAACCACGAAGTTTATTGGAGTATAATGGAGCATCTTGGAGCACTCAAGAAGGACCGAATCATTGTTTGATTGCCATCTTCATCAAGCATCATAAGGTACTTGGTTCTTGAACTCTTATTCTCTCAAATTCATCCTCTTGCTAAGCCATAACCAATTGCTTGAGAGAATGCAAGAGCTCAAGTAGGCATTAGGAGATAGAATTGATGCTTGTCTACTGTCCCATTCTTCACAATAATTTTGCTTCACTCTCATTGCATTGGAATGGTTAAATTCATGTTGAAAGTCATTGAGGATTATTGCTTCCACTTACCTTAACCAATTGAGTTGTTGTTTCTTTACTGAGCCACTTAAATCATTAAAAAATCCATTGTATAAGGGTAAGTCAGCAGTGAGTCATTGCTTGGTAAGCCCATACCCTTGATCCCAATTTTCCATTCCATGCATTTCATGAAAAGGTTCAATTTCTACTTCCAAATGCATCTCATGCTAGGTGTTTAATTAATAAATGTCCGCCATGTATATTTTGGGTGAGCTAGGTGAGGTGGCAAGAAAAAAGAGGGGTGACCCCCTTGCCATCAAAGACCCTAAAGGGGTGCACAACCCGACCTGGGGGGAACCTTTCCCACCTTTTGGTGGGTGATCCGGATCCCAAAGTCTGCTTGCAGGTACAGGTACCCTCTTGAAGAACTAAGATAATGACTTGGCACTGATATATGAGATGTATTTGCTGATGTATGGATGTATTTATTAATGTACACATGTACGGGATGTATTCACATGTATGGATGTATTCTTAGCTACAAATGTATGGAAAATACTATTGAGGATGTATTTGCAGACATGAGAATGCATATGCAATCAATGGCAATGAATACAATGCTTGGAATCTATGAGAGATGCTTATGAATGGGGGATTATGCTAAGAGATGCTTATGACATGCTCAGTTCTAGAATAATGTTACAAATAGTGAATTAGGATGATTGGGAAATATATTATGCCATGTGGGATGACCCTTCAGTCATGCATTGACAAGTTGGTCCCTTGCAAACCCCTTTCTTGACCCCCATAGGGTGGTGTAAGCAATTTACTTGCATTTACAAAAGTATACATACTCCTAGGAACTAAGGTGCAAATAGAGTGTCCACAGGTCTTACTAAGGGCATTGTTTACTTTGGGAGCTCTATTTGGACTCTACAAGATACTTACAGGTCAAAACAGGTCTCCTACAGGTGTAGTGGATTGCATAGTACAACAATAATTTTCTTACAAAAATTTCTTTATAAAACTTGGGAGTGCATGCTTATACTCAATTTGAAGAGGGAATCCTTGAATTATATTTGAGCAAAAAAGTAGGTCAATCAAAGCTTCCTAGCTCAAGTTACGGACAAAACAGTGCAGGTGGTCTAATGGGACTACACCTAACCATGGCAAGGAATAGGTGAAAAACCAAGGCCAATGAAGATGTTCAGCAACAAATCAAGGATGCACGAGAACAAAGGACTAAGAACAACCCTAAAATGGATTATGAGGAGTATCCTTGTGACATTGGAAGCCTCAATGCTCTTAACGATACTCTATGCAGGCATGAGACAAGGCATAATCAAAGACATGAGTCTATTTTGGAAAGACAGGAGGATGTACTTGCAGGCATAGTAGCAAACATAGAAAATCATGCTGAGATGATGAAGGAAATGCATCAAATGAGAGCCGCCATGGACACACTTAATGCCAATTTCTTTAAGTGGTTGGAGATTCAACTAAAGGGAAAAGAGCAAGAAGATCGATCACGTGTACATACTAAAAGAACCACCTTCTCATCAGTTAATGCAAATTCTTAGGGAATTTTAGGAAGAATTAGCATTCCCAATAGTAGCTTTGAGCTTGGCGAGCCTTCTCAAAGGAAAGAGGACCCATTGGGGAATGCATCACGGGGAAATTCTCAGCTTCCATTAGCCCCCATGCCTTCAGTAAGGTTTCAATAGTCTTTTGGCAGGAATCACTCTCATAATAGTACCATTTTTTACACTCAAAATGATCAATTGTAGTTGGGATAGTTTGTATTGGCCACTCCTCATGAACGAGAACTGAGAGATAAGATCATATTCTCTAAATTTAATGGCCAATCCTCTTCCCCAGCTAAATTGGAAGAATGACTTTCAAAGCTTGAAGACTACTTTGATATTTTGCCAAGAAATGATGACCAAAAGATCCACTTCGCCATGATCCACTTGGAAGGTTTGCTCATACGTGATGGTGGTATATTAAGAGGGAAAATCAGCAAGTTGATACTTGGGATGCATTTAAAGCACTTATGGTTCAAGTTTGTGTTTCTCTCGTAGAGAAAGAGAAGCTTGCTCGGCAATGGTACAGCTTAGAGCAGCGTGGCTTGACAGTTTGGGACTACACAAATCAATTTCTTAATCTCATGATGTATGTTGAGTCCATAAATGAGGATGCAAAGCTACATAAGTATATATATAGCTTGGATCCTCAGTTATCATAATTGATGTTTCAGCACAGCCACCTTCCGATTTGTTCAAGGCTATTGAATTGGTTGAAAGATACTCCTATGTGAGGTGTCCGCTAGTCTCAATCCATGGCACACCTTTTAGTAGTCCATCAATAGGCTTTCCAAAAATGATGCTGCCCGGTGCTCCCTTGGAACATCACGGGGTTTGTCACTTAGGACCTACTGAGTCTACCTCGCAAGAGGAGAGTTCTGGCCAAACCCACTAGGATCAACCTAAAGTTTTGGGTTCCTAAAATCGGATGGGTCTCCTAGCAGCCAGTTAGCGTCAGTAATTTCGAGTCCCACTTTTACAGGATTACTTGGACTTGCCATTGCACTTGGTTCAAGGAGAATGGAAGACGGAGGGGAGTGCGCCATGTCAACCCTCTTGTCCATAAGGCAAAATCCCATTCTGACCCCCTAAAACAATGCAAGTCGGTTCTACCTAACGACTAGTTGGGTAGGTCAATTTACTGTCTTCCTATTTCTATTGCTGATTTAGAAAAGCTCCCAGCTAACCAGGACCATCCTACCATTGGATGGACCCATCGGGGTTACACCCACCCTCTTTCCTTTGATGATGGGTCATCTTTAGTTTTTTAATTACCTATAGCACATTTATTGGAACATATACAACCGGCTTCCTTAATTAGTCCACTAAGTCATAGGTTCCTTCACATAATTTATCTAACCGACACGCATACAATTCGAACAGTAAAGCAAACTTCTTTATTGTATTGGAAGCTTATTACAATTTCCATCTTTCCGTCGTCCCAGCAGATGATACACAGAATTCCATAAGGATATTCTGTCCACCAAGATTCCACCCTCATAACTAGTATTTAGGGTTCTAGGATCCCATCCTGGGTCACGAAGGGGCTCGTTAGATTTCTAGGAACAAAGCAGGATTTACAGCCAGAGCCCCCTCTGGCACCTATATTTCCTACTGTTCGAGACTATCCCTACTAACAGACCTTTCGTCTAAGGAGCCGGTCCAAGCCTCTCATAGTGATAATCATGACCCCCTTGGAGTAGGGTCTCGCCGCTAGCTTGGGGGTAGCCTAGCGTGATCCTTCCTTTTATTCTACTTGAAAATAATTTCAATTTGAGATCTAGATTCTAGCAAACACAAATAGTCCTTTCAAATGTATATCAAATGATGCAACGACAATCACCCCATCATGCAATTCACAGCTTCACATAGCCAAGGTAGACCTTATCCTAAGGTAACCTTACATTCTAATGAGGATTCTCCTCCTCATAAAGAAGTGTTGAGTACATCTCTTATAGCATGTTAAACAAGGCATGAATTTCCTGTTTGGGCTATCTTATCCAATATAAGCGAAATTCCTTAAAGAAATATATTGTGCCAATAACTCAACGAGATGACCTATAGGACTCTTAAATAGACAATCACTTTCTATAACCATCTCTAGTCAACTCTTAACCTTGTCGCATTTGGCCATAACTATATCAAATGCGCATAACGACATATGTATAATAACCTTTGGCAATTAATTCTAACATGATTCTATGACTTAGAATCTCAATTAATCTAGCTGCAAATCATAGCGATTAATTGTTTATGTTTGTACTAATATGTTTTCTAGATGAGTTATCAATTTGTGTAAGTGAAGAAAATGGAAGCTAATATCTTATGTAATTATCTTATATAGCAAAATAATAATCTAGTAATGAAGAATCTGGTTTAGTAGCATGATGACATTAGGAATTTCTCATCTTTACTCGCACTTCATTAGCCACACTTGATGTTCCATTGGTAGTGGCAACTCTCGCAACCTCGGGCATTCCCGTATCATTGGCAATACCCGTTGCTTGACCGGTTGTGTTGATCCCCATGTTTTTTCCACTTCACCGCTTTGGAGCCATCATCCACGAGTGTTTTGAGAGATAGGGAAGGTGGAATAGATTTGAGATGAGAGAGCATAAGATAATATGGCTTAGTTAAAGATCAAGACAAGGGAATTGAGCTAACTCTTTTCCTCTCTCTCTCTCTCTCTCTCTCTCTCTCTCTCTCTCTAGCTTCTTCTCGCAGCCTCTTGAAGGGGTATCCTTCTACCTCTCTTTCTCTACCTCTCTCTCGCAGCCTCTCGGGCTTTCCTAATGTCTCCCTAACTGCCCCCCATGCCTCTTATTTATAGTGAATTGGAGAAGAAGGGTTGTGGTTGAGAAGAGGAGCTCTTTGTGGAGGGGGATCTTGGAAAGATCAGTGAGCTGATGCTTAGATCATAAATCTGATGGTTCCATTGACTTTGAAAGGGGGGTAAAACCCCAAGACACTTTATTAGAAAGCTCTCAGTTCACTCTTTCTTCTTTTCTCTGTTCGAAGTGTTGTTTTCTATCTGTAGATTGCGATCATGGCGCATGCGATTTCACCAATCTCTCTCTCTCTCTCTCTCTCTCTCTCTCTCTCTTTCTTTAAAAAAATAAAATCTTCAAACTAATTAACACATCACTTGTCTTTTCTTTTAAATGACATCCAGTTTTAAAAATCTCCATATCTCTTTAAAAAAAGATAATATCTAAAATATCTAAAATATTCTAGTCTTGTTCGAAAATTTAATATTTCTAGACCATCCTTGCTATACACATTAACATTAGTGATTAACATAGCTCATATCTCTTGTTCACATTGTAACTTCCATGAAGGGTGGCTACGGTCCTTGTTAATTCATAAAAAATATCAAGTTACGACTCTCGATTTTATTTATTTATTTATTTTTAATGTTTGTTAGTTATTAACATTAGTTAATTTTTTTACTTTAGTTAGTAACCTTACTAACTTATTAATTGACTAACTAACTTTTGAACTAACCAACTAACTTTTATTGCCTAGAAATATTACATCCTATAAGTATCGTAGGTATACTTCAGTTCAATCATACTATGGATAGCAAAGAGGCTTGTCTTAGCCATCTTTTGGGTTGCTAGAGGGCCTACACAATCCAATTTTGGACAGCAAAGAGTTGATGTAAAGCAAAGCCAGTTATGGTGGTGTAAATATGCCATTTAGCACCCCTAGAGTTCCCACGTATCCCACCTTCAATGCCTCAAGGAAAACTAGTAATTTTAGGGCAGTAAACAATGGTATGGTTGAGAATAAAAAAGGGGACAACAAGAACAAGAATGCCTCAACAATCAGCCTTTGGTGGTCAACGATCAGCCTTTAGTGGTCAACGATCCATTCTCGTGGATTCATACAAAGAAAGGAAAGAAAGAGGTGGAGCCCCAAGAGGAACACCAAGGAAAAGGGAATTCTCTTGCAAGAAAATCTATCTTGTAACATCAACAAGCTTGTTTATCATGTTTCATATGATCACAATGAAGAAAAGAACACCAGGCACAACAAATCTTCATGCAGCATCATGTAGATATCCCACGGATTTGATAGAATCAACCATATTCTTCAATATCTTCACAAAATCCATCAATAGAACAAAGAAAGCAAAGGAATACACCATCTTTGAATGGAAATACATCACATAATATTCATCTTCAATATCTCCATAGTCTTCTCTCTCAATCTCTCATATACAATCACTCTGTTTCAGTAAAATTGGCTATCTCTGACTCTCTCTCTCTCTCTCTCCATCAATAATACATCATATCCTTACTACAATCTCTCAAAATCACTCTCAATGATCCTTCTTAGGTCGTGGATACCCCTCCCAAGAGGTATGTCTGATATGAAGAGTCACCAGAGCCACTACAGTGTCTTTTCATAGCTCACTACTGTCACTTCACTCTAGTCTTCACTTGAGTCTTCAGCAGCTACTTCTTCCACTTCTTTCAGCTCTTTTGCACTTGTATTCACCTCTTTCCAAGGCTAGAAAACTTTCCCAAGCTACACTCTCATCCATCAGAACACATACAGAAGCATACAGAACAGTCACAGAACAGTACCAGAACAGCTACAGTACAGAACACAGACAGAAGCTCTACAGAAGACCTACAGAAGATTACAGAAGGTCATCAAAACCACATAACTCATTCTCAAACCATTCCAAACTCTCACAAACCATTCAATAAGCTTTCACAATATCTCAATCTTCATCAATCAATACTCCATCCCTCCTTACAGAAGACAATCATAATAAAACAGACCAAAACAGAACAAAACAGAAGGTATACAAAACCAATCAGAACCTATCAGAACATCACAGAACCACCAATAAACATCATGAACTTCCAAAACACAATCAATATTATCCAAAACACTCTCAAACCACTTCCAAATCAATCAATCATCTCATAAAATCAACCATTCAGCTCTCAAAAACAACAAAAATCAGCCAAAAAACAAGTCATTTCAATACGGGATCAGTGATCATAGAAAAGGAAACTCCTGAAGAGTTGATCACCTTCTTAACATCCAGCAGTTCCCTTGTTTGCTTTTGCAACAGCTTCAGAATCTCGTCATTAGAGAAAAGCTGACGAGTGGTAACAAAAGGTTCACCTTTGGAGGGTAGAGACAGAGCCTTCCCTAAGCCTCGAGGCGTCAAAGTCAGAGAAATTCCCTGGACTAGTCCTGTTTTCTTGCTGTGAGAGGCCAGAAACTCATCACATAATGACGGATCCTCTGGAAGCAATGGAAAAGAAGTAGCCACAAAAGCAGCGAGTCCTGCCTTCGTGAGAGGCTCAAAAGTAAGTAGGGAAGAGTAATCCCGACTAACTAGTGGGACGTACTGGATAGGGGGAGGAGCATGAGAAGGCGCCATTCAGATGGTTACACACACACCACAAACACAGACAATCAAGGAGAATGCCTGCAAAGCAACATACAAAAAACCAAGGATAAGAGAACAACCAAAACAATAAAACGTGACTCAACCAACTAACCCCAAGCAAACCACAGCCTAGAAAAAATTCGACATGACCTTGAGACAAATGCGACCGAAAGCTTCATGCGATGCATCAGACAAACACCCAGAACCCTGTATCAGGCAATAAAAGAAAAAACTGCACACCGTACCCTTAACCGTAACAAAGACAGGAAACCAAAACAATACCACATCCGACACATATCAAGACTACATCGTTGATAAACCAGTGATTGACCATGGAAATAACTCTAATGACTGCGCATACCCATCCCACGAAACGGTTCATTAAAAAGGGGAATTAAGTGCAGTGAGGGGGGATTAATTTAATGAAGGGTTTATTTTAAGAAATTATTAAGAAATGGGTGAATTTTTATTAAGTGATAAACCTTAGTAAGAAAATGGCGGTTCCTTATTATAAATTTAATTACCAATTATTAGGTTAAAACGGTGCTTTAATTCGAATCCCGGACTTCGATACCCAGACTGGGTCTCTAAATGCAAGTTCATTGATTACAAATTAAGGTGATGTGGAGCGCTTTTTTGCCAGCGCGTGCGCATGTGACGGCTGGTTCATTTTAATTAAAAATTAAAGTGCCTCTGTAGCGCACGTAGCACGTGCTAAGTGAACAACGGGTTTATTTGAATTAAAAAAGATATGTGTGTATAGCACGAATGCACATGCCATGGTGGTATTTAGGGTTCATTTATGTTAATTATGGGTTTCGTTTGTGTGTTGTGTTTGTTTTTCGTAGTTGGGTTTTGTATTTTTATATTAACCGTGGGGTTTGGGGGAGCTTTTGTATATTTGTTTTTTTTTTTTTTGTTTTTTAAAAAACATAACAAATAAAAGGGAAATACCTGGTAGTGGGTGTATGTAAATGCAAAGAATGCGCTCTCCTCAATCCAAAAATATCTGGATTTTTTTAAGACGGTTAATTGGTGTGTTGGATGAAAAAGGTTTTTTGTTATTTTATTGATTTGTTTTTTATTTCTAAGGAATTTAGGTGTGAAGTTAAATATTGTAACAGCTGAGAAAAATATGCCAAAAATAAATAAAAATGTTAAGGGAAGTGTTAGGAATTTTTCAGAAACTAATTTGGAATTTTTTAGCATTTTTAAAGAATTTTTATCATATTTTTGGGTATTTTGAAAGATTTTGGAATTTTAAAAATAGGCAAAAATATTTTTTCTGAAATTTACAGGTTTAGAAAAATATGGCCATGGGGTGCAAAAATAAAAGGAAAATTTTCTAGATTTTTTCTGTAATTTTTTCGAATTTAAAGGTGGTTTTTAATGATTTGTTTGTATTTTTCAATGTTTGTGTTTGTTTTTTGTTTTGTTTTTTTTAAAAAAAATTGTAAAAGGGTTTGCAGGTGTGTGAATTAAAAATCTAGGAAAATACCCAGCAATAGGCTGCGTGGCAGCTGCGTGTCAGCAACCAACGATCAAAATCCCGCAGCCGCGTACGAACAACCGCACGATCAACTACAAGCTCCCACGCGCGCGTACACACCCGCACGCGTGTCGACGTCTCGAAGGAAATCCGGCGTGGGGATGGGGCGGTGGGCAAGGTGCCGCGTGTCGGGGGGTTAAGGAGGGGTCAGGTGCTGCGAGGCTGCTGGGGTAGGACAACGAACTTACAGAAGGATAGGGGGGGTGGGTGTGTGCAAAGGTGGAGGGAAAGAGGGCCTGGTGAGTGGTGGGGGGTGTGCGTGTGGGAATGGCATATGAAAGGGGGCTAGTGTGGAGTAAGAGAGGTAGTGGGTGCGGGGGGCAGGAACAAGGATTAAGGGAGGTGGTCGGGTTATGTGTGTGTTGGGGGAAGGGTAGGGGGTGGGTGGGAAAGGGGTTTAGTGGGGGGGTTAATGGGGGTGGGGTTATGATGGGTAGGAAGGGGGGCTAGTGGGGGGGTGTAGGGTGGAATGGGTGGGAAGGGGGGTTAGTGGGGGGGGTTAATGGGGGTGGGGTTATGATGGGTAGGAAGGGGGGCTAGTGGGGGAGTGTAGGGTGGAATGGGTGGGAAGGGGGGTTAGTGGGGGGGTGTAGGGTGGAATGGGTGGGAAGGGGGGTTAATGGGGGTGGGGTTATGATGGGTAGGAAGGGGGGTTTTGGGGGGGGGGGGGGTGTTGTGTAGAAGAGGGTGGTGGGGGATATCGGGTAGGAAGGGGGGCTAGTGGGGGGGGGGGGGGGGGGGGTTTTGAAGTAGGGGAGAACGGCGGGAAGGCGGCAGGAGGGGACGTGGCCTGGGCATGGCAGGAGGCGCGGCGACGGCAGAGGCGGTGGACGAGGCACGCAGGGCGACGGCTGGCGAAGGAGGCGCACAGGCTAGAGATGACTGGCGGGGGCTGCGGGCCACAAGGCGAGGAGGCGGTGGCGCCCCTACTCGTTAGGCGGCCGTTGTGACTAGCGGGGCGGGCTGGAGGCGGTCCACGAAGGTGGCGCGAGGGCGGGAGTCGGCGACAGAGGGCAGCGAGGCAGGCCAGCGAGGAGAGGGTGCCACTGGCAGGGCGTCGTCACGGGCAAAGGCGGCGTCCACGGGCTGCGGGGGGCGTCGTCCACGGGCTCAGGCGGTGGCCACAGGCGTCACGCGTCGGGCAGGGCAGTAGCGGCACCAGGGCGGTGGCAGGCACTGTAGGTCAGGCAAGGGGGCGCAGACCAGAGGAGGAGGCGCGGACGTCGTCAGCACAGGCGGGGAGGGGTGCAGACCAAAGGAAGAGGAGGGAAGGGTAGGAGGGAGGAGAAGAGGAGGAGAGGGAGAAGAAGAAGGAGGGGAGAAAGGAAGAGAGGAGGAGGAGGGAATGGAGGAGAAGGGGAGGGGAGGGAACACGCAGGGAAAGGAGAGGGAGAGGTAGTTGGGGGAGGGAAGGGATTCGGGAGAGAGAAGGGTAAGGGTAGGGGGATAGGAAAGGGCATGGGGGGAAACGGTGGGAGGGTATGGGCAGGGGCCCATGGGATGGGGGGGGTGCCCGGGGAAGGGTAGGGGTAGGGGTTAGGTAGGGGAGCCCATGGGTTAGGGTGCCCAAGGGATGGGGCGCCCAAGGGGAAAGAATGGGCGGGGGGCCCATAGAAGAGAGGCGTACCCTCGTCCCGTGCGCGTGCGCGGGGCGGGGTAAAAAAATTTGCTGTGACGGGATCGGAAGAGCACCAGGATGACGGTACAGGGCACGCGGACGCGGCCGGGGTGCATTAAGACGCGTAAAATTGAAAACAAGCGCGTTCACGCGCGGGACGAGTCGCACGAAAACACGTAAAAATAAAGAAAAATTAATATCTCCCAATCCGGACGTCAAAATGAAATAGCATAAAAACAAAAACTGGACAGGACGACAGGAGGAAGATAGGGAAAATGTGCAATGGGGGTTCCGGGGGAAAGACAGGGCGTTCACATACAAAAAACACAAAAATGGACCAAAAAATGCAATTAAAAATTAATATCAGAAGATCCGTGCATCGGAACGAGGTGGAGGAAAAAGGAAAAATGTGCAGAAAGACGTGCCCGACAATCCTATCACATCAAAACATAGTTCTGACTAAGATAAGACACGTTCACGTGGGAAAAACCCAAAAAACAAACCCGAAAATGGGATCGGAAATTAATATTGGACGAACCGTTCACCGGAATGACATGCAGTAAGAAGGAAACATGTCCGCAGGAAGGAGTGGCACAAGGTTAGCACGTTAAACCGCAGTTCCGATGGAAGTAGGAGGGATTCACATGCAAAAAACTCCAAAAATACACCCGAAAACTCACTGAAAAATTAATAAGTAAAAATCCAGAAGTCGAAAGAGGAGGGAAGAAAAAGGAAAAAGATGGGGGAAGACACAGGGGACACGACTATCAAATCAAATTGGAATTCCGATGCAAACATGGCAGGTTCACATGGAAAAATGTCAAAAAGACGCAATAAAAAGTCTTAAAAAACCGAAAAATTAATATTGGACAAACCGTGTATCGGAATGACTCGGAGTAAAAAGAAAAAATGTCAGGGGATAAGTGGTTGTCAGGGCTATGACATCAGATCACGGGTCCGAAGCAAGAAAAGCACGTTCACATGGAAAACCGGCTAATTTGCGCAAAATGCGTCAAAAATTAATAACTCAAAAACCGTACACCGAAACAGGGGTAGGTAAAAAGGAGAAATGGTCAGTTCAAAGGGAGGAACAGGGTTATAAGGTTGGATTTGGACTTTGGTGAACGTAGGGTGCATTCACATGGCAGGACCTCAAAATCAGGGAATGAAGGAAAACTGCAAGGGAATATTCCCAAGGGTGGGTGGAACACGAACGATGGATGGCAAGGGACCCCATTAGGGTAAAAGAAAGTCATGGCATAAAGGAATGAGCAAGTTAAGGTATATGCAGAAGGGTATGCAATGTAGACGCACAGGGACGCGTCCCCACACTTAAGATCTTAATGGAGAGGGTGAACCGAACAACAGGGACCTAGGACCATGCCACAGACCATCCACTAATGTCCCCACACTTAAAACATGACCGTCACGAAGAAACCAAAGTGGGAGGGTTAGAAAAACTTGGCCCATTTCGTCAAGAAGCAAGGTTGAGTGTTGATGGCACGTCCAGTGTTGTTGTCGGCGTCTGGAGGTACCAAGCCATCTTCGCTGTACATGTCCTTCATAGAAGGGACCACGCGGCAGCACCCAGGGAGGTAGCTGATGGAAAGAATCGCATGAAATTTATCAATGATGAGGGATATTACACTCCACTCACAATCACTCAAATGGAATGAAAGAACAGTCACTCGCCCCATGACTAATAGCACTCGAGGAATAAGGATTGAAACCCATATCGCGTACCCGGTTGAGGAATCGACAAGGGGGAATGGTGCAGAGGGAGTATGCCAGGGTGTACAGTTGATGGTGCATTAGTACGTCCAACCCGTCTGGCATAGGTGCAAGGAGGAAGACAAGGGAGCCTTACAGTGCAGTGTACAGAACAGGGTGATGTGTCTTGTGATGATGGCAAAGACCCATCCCGTGGGTGCATAGGGAAACGGAAACATACCTGACTCCAAGTATCGTAACGTCCCTCAATCTCACCTCTCGGTAATTGATTAAAGAAACTCCAGTCACACTCAGCCCACCCTCTGTCTCACACTCTGTTGATAATTACAGGAGGACAGCCCGTTCCTGAAACCCGTTGATGTAATCCTCACGGTCACTTGTGCAAATGTTGTATGCCTTGTGCGCATTTGATGGTGCAACTGTGCATCCCGCCCTGTGCCGGCATACGGTGCGAGAAGGAAGGCCAGGGAGCCTTTTAGTGCAGTGCACAGAACAAATTGTGCTTTGTGCATTGAGAGGCCCATCCCGCGCGTGCAACGCTTCATTCACACTACTCACCTCTCATTTGATTTGAAGAGAAAAGACTGGTCACTCGCCCCACCCTCTGTCTCACTCGCTGTTGATAGTTACAGAGGGTAACCATACTCACTTTCCCATCCAGTTAGGATGAAAGCTCACGTCACTCAATTGTTTGTCGATGAAGATCGCATCATCAGTTGTTGAAGAGGCGTACCCAGGGAGGTAGCCATCAAATCGAACGTTGTGTTAGATAGGAACATGTCGTCTGGGAGAGGACAGGTAGACACTCTGTAGAAAGACCCATGACATAGCGTACCAAGGGAGGTAGCTTCGGAATTGGATCCTAGGGATATCAATCAATGAATCCACTTTCTGGACTGCTGGGTGTTGCCACCTTTTCCACAGCCAGCTTTTCGCCCAAGGGTGTTTATCACCTTTTCTTGGAACGAGGCCTGCTATGACAAGGAATTGCTTCCTTTTCTCTCATAACAGATTTGTTTTTTTTTTCTTTTTTCGTGTTTTCCCCTATTCCCGAGGGTGTTTCCACCTTTTCTCGAAGAATAGGTCTACATGACAGGGACCTTAGTTCTTTTCTCCCATGACCGATATGTATATATTTTTCTTTTTTTCTCTTTTTTTTTTCGAATTGAGCAAGGGAATGGTAGAACTACCATTTGTCAGAACCCACCTCGCCACTGTCGCTGGTGGAAAATAGAGGATAAGAGATCAAGGCTGGAAGGGGGGTTTGAGGGGACAGAGGGTTGCGTCCACTTCATGAGTGGCGGAAGAACGGCTATCAAAAGTAGCATCATAAGAAGTACAGTGCCGCGCCAATGAGGGAAAAGATCAAGTGACCATAATTGTCAAGATCCCCAAGGAGGGAAGTACTTCTTCAGGCGATATCCATTGATCAGAAAGGGATCATCAGAGGCATCAACAGAGCCATTAGAGTTGACGGCAAGTACCTTATAGGGGCCCATCCACCGCTGTTGGAGCTTGCCAGGAAACTTGCCAAATTGTGAATCATAAGCTAGGACCAAATCACCTTCTTTGAACTCCTTGTGCTTGATGAAGCTATCATGGTAAGCCTTGTGTCGAGCTTGCGTGGCTTCCATGCACTGTAGAGCCATCCTACGAATTTCGTCCAAACATTCCAGGTGCAGGAGACGGCGTTGCAGTGAATCATCGTTCCCCAAACGCTCTTTGATAGCCACTCGCAAAGAGGGTAATTCCAGTTCAACAGGGAAAACAGCTTCTGTACCATACACCAGCTGGAAAGGTGTCTGTCCTGTTGCTACTTTATGGGAGGTTCTGTATGCCCAGAGGGCCTCTGTAAGTCGATCATCCCAATCACGACGATGTGCGGCAATTGTTCTTGTCAGAATCGAGCAGAGGATGCAATTGGTGTCTTCGACTTGGCGGTTGGCTCTAGGGTAATAAGGAGTGGACTTGCGATGGCGGATCTTATACAATTCTGTCAACTCTTCCATGACTTTATTAAGGAAATGAGTGCCTCTGTCACTTACCAGCTCTAAGGGACTGCCAAAACGGGTAATGATATTCTCGTACATGAACAAGGCCACGCTGTTACCATCGTCCCGCTTTAGGTCTTTAGCTTCACACCACTTTGTAACATAATCCGTACATACGAGGATGTATCTGTTCTGTTTCCTTCTGGTGGGAGGATCGATTGGACCTACGAAGTCGATGCCCCACTTCTCAAAAGGCTTCAAAGGAAGGATAGGTTGCAGTGGCATGGCACTTGTCTTCGTGGGTTTCCCCATTCTTTGACAAGCATCACATCTTTTACAGTAATCATAGGCATCCTTATGAATGGTAGGCCACCAATATCCTGCTAGCAGAGCCTTCCTGGCTGTAGCTTCTCCTGCAAAGTGGCCTCCACATGGCTCGTCATGGCAAGCCTTCAGAACAATCCCAATCTCATTTCCTGCAACACATCTTCGGAGCACTTCATCTTTGCCTTTCTTGTACAATGCGCCACCTAGCAGGGTATAGGGGGCTGATTCTAACATGAGCTTCTTCCTTTCCCGACTAGAAATACCAAGAGGATACTGTTGGGTTGCCAGCAGATTGGCAATGTCTGCATACCAGGGAGTTACAGTTTCTACCAAGAATAGGGAAGCATCATGGAGGTCTGGATCATCCTGCTCCTCATCTACAGTTTGTGGGATACGCGACAGATGATCAGCCAGAACATGGGAACGACCAGGCTTAGTAATCACCTCAAAGTCGAACTCCTGGAATAAAAGGAGCCATCTCATCATTCGTCCTTTCACATCTGCTTTGTTCATCAGGAAGGATAGGGCCTCATGATCCACCTAAAATTTAAAGTGGGTGGATAGGAGGTAGTGGTGAAACTTCTCTAGGGCAAACACCATTGCCAAGCACTCAAGCTCTGTCACTGTATAGTTCCGTTCTCTATCAGTGACTTTTCGGCTTGCGTAATAGATTGGTTGATCCAGCTTCGAGGAGGCCTTCTGGCAAAGGACTGCGCCTAAGCCTTCAATAGATGCATCCGTGTGTACATGGAACTCTTTCGTCCAATCAGGAGGTTGCAGAATGGGTGCCTTAATCAGACAGTGCTTCAGAGTGTTGAAGGATTTGTCACATTCTTCCGTCCAAGTAAACTCTGCATCTTTCCTCAGAAGCTTGTGCAAGGAGGTTGCCTTTGTTGCAAAATGGGCTATGAACCTTCTGTAGTAACCCACATGGCCTAAGAATCCCCTCAACTGTTTGAGGTTGGTGGGTGCTGTCAGAGCTGCGATCTTTTCAATCTTTGCAGGGTCTGTTGATATCCCTTGTGCAGAGACAATGTGGCCCAACAGGACTCCAGAAGAGACCCCAAAGATGCATTTGTCGGGGTTGAGGGAAATCCCATACTCCCGGCATCGGTCAAAGCATTGTTCCAGGTGTTTCCAGTGTTCACGGATCAAACTATAGACATAGAAGTCATCCAAATATACCTCAATAAAATCGTGCAAATGATTTTGTAATGCGGCCATCATGACTCGCTGGAAAGTAGCAGGGGCATTGCAGAGCCCAAATGGCATCACTCGGTAAGCGTAGGTCCCCCATTCTATGGTGAAGGTTGTTTTGGATTGGTCTTCTTCTGCGATTTGGACTTGGTTATATCCACTAAATCCATCCAAAAGGGAATAAAGCTCATGTCCTGCCACTGTGTCCAACAGTTGGTCTGTGAAAGGGATAGGAAAGTGATCCTTCTTCGTCTTGGAATTGAGCTTTCGGAAGTCAACACATATTCACAATTTGCCATTCTTCTTGGGTACAACCATGATGGGTGAAACCCATTCACTATTTGCCACTGGATAGATGAACTCGGCTTCCAGAAGCTTCAGCAGTTCCGCTTTCACCAATGTGGAATAATTCGGGTTCATTCGCCTCTGTCATTGTCGTACTGGCTTGGCATCAGGCTCCAAGTCAATATGATGCTGACATATTGTGGGATCAATCCCCTTTAGGTCTTTGTGGGACCACACAAACACGTCCAAATTTTCTTTCAACAAGTTGTACAAGGTTGACAACTCCTCTTCTGGGAGACTACTACCCACCTTCAAGTGGCGTTCAGTGCCATCTGCATCCACAAAGGTTAACTGCCTTTCACCTTCTATTTCACGGATGAAGGTCCCACAGACTGCTTCTGGATACAGATCTGACTCCTTCAAGGGAGTGGTATCCTCTTCTGATGTCCCACTAGAACCAACTTCTTCTTTTGGTGGAGACTTAATTTGCTCCTTGAGATGTTGGAATAGGATTAGAGCCATTTTGGGTTTGATTTCAAAATTAATTACCTCTTGGCTTGAAGACTCCTCTTCTGAAGATGACACATCCATGAACGTCACATAACAGGGACCCTCTGATGCCTGTTGGGTTGGTGGGACTGGTGCTTGTTGGCACGGTGTATCATCATCATCTTTCTTTGGCAAGGATGGGTTAGGATGGCATGAGCCACTGTTGAAAGATGGCTTGTTCTTCTTAATCCATTTCTTATAAAGATTTTGCATACGAGAAGATCCATTTACCAGACCAAATGGTACCATCACCATTCTGTCCCATAGCATGAGCTCATCTGCTTCTGATGCTTCTGGAACTTCTTCCTCAAATGTATCCTCTTCAGGTGGGATAGATTCTTCTGGCTCACTTTCATAACCTTCTTCGTCCATATCATATTCATCCTCTTCTGTCTCTGTCTCTGTCTCTGCTTCTGTCTCTGCTTCTGTCTCTGTCTCTGTTTCTGTCTCTGTCTCTGTAGGAGCTCTGTAACAGAAGAACAGATTTTCTGTTTCCTCTCCTGCCTCTGTCTCGGCTTCTGCTATGGGGAGAGCAATACATCCATGCTTTTATCTCACTGTCAGAAGTGATTTCAGAAGTCATTCCCGATTCAGGCAGGAAGTATTCACCCATTGATAATGGCTTTACATCTTTTGGAAGTCGGCTTACAGTATCCACTGTTAAGGAACGTGCCACTGTTTTCTTAGGAAGGATTTGTTTGACAGTATCTTCGTCTGCTGATGTTTCATCTGTAGCCTCATTAGGGGAGTCAGAAGATAATTCCAATGAGGTGGATCCATGTCCTTTTTGAGAACCATACAGTTTCAGCACCACTTTATTGGGCCCTCTACCCAAGGTCAAGGTTCCTTTGAACCAATCCGTCCTTGCTCGGGCTTCAAAAAGCCATGGTCTGCCCAGTAACAGAGGATAGGATGTACCATAAGAGTTTGGCTTCACCACCAGATAGGTTAGCCAATAATCTTTTCCAGCCACTGTAGTCTTCACATATGGGAGAATGCCCAAAGGCTTGATTCTACTCTGATCCGCCAGTCCGATGAGCCATTGGGTTGGTTGCACACCTTGTAGGCCTAGATCCTTCATTGTCACATCCGTCATAATGTTTACCGATGAGCCTCCATCAATCAGTGCATTTGCAATAAAACATCCTTCTATCCACACGCCAGTCTCTGGAGTACCCGGATCTAGAAAGGCGTTAGCTACGTCTACTTCTTTGACAGGCTCTGGAGCTTTGTTGGACTTTGTTGCTGGTGATGGAGCAATCCTTACACCACGTCTTCTTATCAATATACTTTTGAATCTTTTCCGGCAACTGGGAGACAACATCAATAATTGTCGGAATGTGAGGTTTGGTTTAAAGGTATCTAGATCTCTGACCAGATCATATTCCTTAATAGGATCCACTGGCTTCTCTAACCGATTAGGGAATGGGGCAACACCCATTTTCATTTTCCCTCTTTCTTCCAACAGAGGAATTACAGCAACTTCTTCTGCCACTTGTGGCACTTCCTCCTCTTCTGTCTCCTGGACCTCTGGTCCTGTCTCTAGAACTGTCTCTGTAACTCTCTGTGGCACTGTAGTGCTCTGTACGACACTGTTAGGCTCTGTTCTGTTTTGTTCTTCTGGTGGAAGATTGAACTTCACTGTTCTGGCAGGAGGGTTATTTTCTTTTTGGATAGGTGGTTCCTTCTGCTTTGCACGCGTGATGGTAGCAACTTCCAATTCCACTAAATTGGAGGTAGGCTCTTGAGCCTTGGTCGGACTGTCAATAGCACTGTTTTTCACTGGGGCTGGGCTTTGACAGTCTTTTGCAGTGTGGCCTTCTCCTTTGCATCGACTGCATAAGGGCTTGTAATCCACTGATCTTCTAGGATTTGGACAATTTGGTGAAATGTGTCCCTTTTCTCCGCATCTATAACACTCCACTTTTGATCTCTGACCACCGCCAGACTGTCTTCCTCTGTAACTTTGAGAGGGAAATCTTCTGGGTCTGAAATTAGGACCAAACTCTCTAGGCTTGGGTCCAATATCCTGTGTTGTCATTTTGGATTCCAACAAGTTGAATCTTGCGTCTTCTTCCTTCCTTCTTCTATCATGCATCTCCTTTAGAGAGCAAATGTCCTCTGTATGGTTCTTCCGCAAATAGTAGGAACAGAAGGCCCCAGGAATAGTTGCTTTTCGTGTACATTCAGTGGCTAAACGGCCTGCTTGATGACACTTACCACACCAAGTATTTGACCACATCACATCTCTTCCTGCTCCTGCAACGTTGGATATGCTTGCGGTATTCACTTTCAGCGTCTGTAGCTGCTCTGTAATCACATCCATAAACTCCTTTTTGATGTTTGCAACTGAGTTGGATAAGTAATCCTTCAAGCTTTCTCCTCCTGAGGTACTGGCAGGAGGGTTTTGAGGAGTCTCTGTAATCACTGCATAAACCGGTTGGGCTGGTACAGAGGGGTCTCTGTTCTGGTTCTGATTCAGAGCTCCTGTTTGAACTGTTGGCTGTTGGCTCCAGTTGGTAGGATTCCACTGTTGCTGCTGATTTGGCATTGAGGAAATTGGTTGGGACCATTGTTGTTGTGGTTGAACCACCATTTGAGGCATGGATGGTGGCCACTGTGGATTTGGTGCACTGTACTGTGATACCGGGGGCATCTGTTGGTAGGGATAGGGAACAATCCCTGGAACTACATTTGGTGGATACATCATTCCTGGCATCAGAGGAGGTAGGACTCCTCTTCCTGTATTCATCGCTAATCTAGCTTCCACTTCATCATACAGTCTTGCACCTTCTGTTGCAGCTTGAAGTGTGGCTGGTCTTTGCAGCTCCACAAACTTATAGACTTCTGGTTGTAATCCTCTGAGAAACACCCCCTTCTGAATGCCATCATCTAGATTATGGTTAGTCCATCTCTTCAGGATGGATTCCATTCGTGAGACATAAGCTTCCACTCTTTCTCCAGAGGACTGACTTAGGTTCATGAATTCCTCTCTCATCCACTCTTCAAAACCTTCACGCCTGAATTTAGTGAGGAAGGCCAACTTCAGGTCGTCCCACGTGCCAAAAGTTCCTGCCGCTTGTCTCTCATACCATTGAAATGCCGCGCCCTTGAAAGTGGCGGAAAATATTGCTAACCAATGCTCAGGGGTTCTAGCATTGTTAGCCACACATGCTACCATAAACTCTGCTACATGAAGATCGGGGTCCTCATTGTACTCTCCCTTAAAAATTGGCAATGGAACTACATTTGCTGGCCTGTCATCAATATTTCCAGGACGGATCTGGCTTGGAAGTGGACCTCCAGCATAAGGAGGAAGGGCTTGATGTGCCATTGGGACTTCTGTAAAGAGTTCCACAAGGGCGTCAAAGGCGGCTTCTGCTGCGAGCTCGTTCTCAGCCTTGATTTTTGCTTTCTCTCTTCTCACGTACCTCTGGACTCGTTCTAACGCTTGCCTCTTTATTGCGTCATTCATCAGGGGGTTGGCTCCACTATGTTGTTAGTGCTCCACAGAGGGTTAACAGAAGGCTTCAGTCTCTAGAGGACTCTCTTGCCAACATTTCTTCTACTTCTTTCTTTTCAACGTCTCTGAATTCTACTTTCATGCCACTGAACAGAGGAAGGTATTCGGTTCTGAAAGTGTCAAAATGCATACGTCTGAGCATTGTGGTAGTGCCATCATCATAGTAATGCCAGCTTCTGATGGTTTCAATAGTGTATGTTGTGAAAAACACTCTGTCTACCAACTTCCAGTGGGTTGCCAATTGAACAAACAGAAGATTATCAGTACACCAAGCATCCCATGTATCTTGCTGTTGAGCATCCATGAACAAATTCCAACTCTTTTCCTTCTTATCTTTGTGAACCTCTACAGACCAAGACTCCTGAAGCTTCTTCACAATCTCCCACTTGATGTTGTCTGGAAGCTTCTCAATGAATGCCAAATCTTCCATTGATGGTCATTCTCTCTGTTTCTACTCTTCAGTTTATTCCCAAACAGTTTGCCACCAAGATGCAAGTTTTTGCTGCTTCAACAGGAAGAGGAAACTGTCCACCACATAGAACATGCATCATGATGGTGATGTGTTTCCGCCATTGTGGGATGAACTTCTTGTGGAAAGTGGCTTTGATTATGAGAAATTCCAACTCTTCAGTGGAAGAAGGAACTTTACAAACATCCATTGAATTCTTCTCTTCTTGGCAATGCCATTTCCTTCATTTTCAGCCTCTTCTAGTGCTTGTTGATGGCAAGATTCCCCGGCTGCGCACCAAAAACATGGAGCCCCAAGAGGAACACCAAGGAAAAGGGAATTCTCTTGTGAGAAAATCTATCTTGTAACATCAACAAGCTTGTTTATCATGTTTCATATGATTACAATGAAGAAAAGAACACCAGGCACAACAAATCTTCATGCAGCATCATGTAGATCTCCCACGGATTTGATAGAATCAACCATATTCTTCAATATCTTCATAAAATCCATCAATAGAACAAAGAAAGCAAAGGAATACACCATCTTTGAATGGAAATACATCACATAATATTCATCTTCAATATCTCCATAGTCTTCTCTCTCAATCTCTCATATACAATCACTCTGTTTCAGTAAAATTGGCTATCTCTGACTCTCTCTCTCTCTCTCCATCAATAATACATCATATCCTTACTACAATCTCTCAAAATCACTCTCAATAATCCTTCTTAGGTCGTGGATACCCCTCCCAAGAGGTATGTCTGATATGAAGAGTCACCAGAGCCACTACAGTGTCTTTTCATAGCTCACTACTGTCACTTCACTCTATCTTCACTTGAGTCTTCAGTAGCTACTTCTTCCACTTCTTTCAGCTCTTTTGCACTTGTATTCACCTCTTTCCAAGGCTATAAAACTTTCCCAAGCTACACTCTCATCCATCAGAATACATACAGAAGCATACAGAACAGTCACAGAACAGTACCAGAACAGCTACAGTACAGAACAGAACAGAACAGAGACAGAAGCTCTACAGAAGACCTACAGAAGGTCATAAAAACCACATAACTCATTCTCAAACCATTCCAAACTCTCACAAACCATTCAATAATCTTTCACAATATCTCAATCTTCATCAATCAATACTCCATCCCTCCTTACAGAAGACAATCAGAACAAAACAGACCAAAACAGAACAAAACAAAAGGTATACAGAACCAATCAGAACATCACAGAACCACCAATAAACATCATGAACTTCCAAAACACAATCAATATCATCCAAAACACTCTCAAACCACTTCCAAATCAATCAATCATCTCATAAAATCAACCATTCAGCTCTCAAAAACAACAAAAATCAGCCAAAAAACAAGTCATTTCAACACTCAACAAGAGGACTTTGTTTCAAGTGTGGGGAAAAGTACACAATTGAACATGCTTCTAAATGTGCTTATAGAAATGCAAAGGCAAGAGTCCAAAGTATGTTGGTCTTTGAAGACTGGGAGGATGACCTCTTTTTTGCACGAAGAGATAAACTGTAAGAATTTGGATGTTTCTCGTGTGTCTCATGCTTTGACAGTTAGAGGCTGACATGATGGAAATGAAAATAATGATCGTGGTAATGGCCATGGACTAGATTCACAAAAATCTCAGTCCAAGTCACATGGCAAGTTGTGCAGTAAGTCTCATGGGAGAAATGCCAATCTGACTTGTCATCATTGTGGGAAGAAAGGCCACATAAGGCCATAGTATCACGAATTGTGCAATGAAAGGCACAAAGACAAGGGAAAAGAGAAAGTGCAAAAAATTATTCTGATCGAAGCATAGTACCTGCTAAGTCAAGTGTTAAAACTGAAGAGATCAATGTTATGCAGCCAGAGGATAGTGATGGGGATTATATCCTTGCAGCCGCTTCATCTAGTGCTTCAAAGATGACATAGATACACTCTATGTATGCACAATGTTGGCTCTTGGACTTAGTTGTGTCCTTTCATATGATACCTTGTCGAGAGTGGTTCCATTCATACCATTCTATTTTGGGTTTTGTGCACTTGGATCATGATAGGTCTCTTAAGATTGTCGGCATTGGTGATGTTAGGCTGCAATTTCCTTATGGCAGCAGTTTTGTTATGCACGATTTACGCCATGTACCTACATTGACACATGTAGTCTCATGTCCATTGGATAGCTTGATGCTGCATGATATCATGTATCTTTTGGAGACTCTACATGGAAGATTACTCATGGTGGTGGCAGGCTTGTGCTTGCGAGAGGTGCCAAGGTTGGCAGCCTCTACCCCTTAGTTTTTTTTTGGATCTATAGTTGATCATGCTTTGTCTGTGGGGTCTTTACCTCATGTATCTCTTTTGCATGCCCATTTGGGGCCTTAAGGCTTAGCTCAAGAAGAGCTTTGAGATGAAGGATCTGGGGGGATAGGCGTCTCACATACTTGGTATGTGCATTAGACATGATAGGCATTAGGGACTCCTCTACTTGTCATAGAGGGACTACATTCACAAAGTCCTTGAGTACTTTTGTATGTAGGGCATGAAGCCTATTGGTTGTCCATTGCCTTCTTATGTGAAGGTATCACGGGCCGATTGTCCGCAGACAGTGTTTACATATAGATGAGTAGAGGGCCGAGATGGCCAAGATTCCCTATGCATCCACAGTCTTATGTATGCCATGATAGCCACTCATCTAGATATTGCCTTTGCAGTTGCTGTTGTGGCAGACAACATGGCTACAGTTGGCAAGAAGTATTGGGATGTCGTGAAGGGTATCATGAGGTACCTAAAGGGCCTTAGAGATATGTGCATATGCTATGGCAGTCAGGATACAAGAGTTGTGGAGTACACTGACTCTGATTATGCAGGACATGGAGATAGTAGGAAGTCCACTTCTGGCTATGTGTTCACCTATGTTGGAGGTGCTGCCTCCTGGATGTCCAGGGTGCAGAAGTGTACAGCTCTTTCCACCACTGAGGCTGAGTATACTGCAGCTATTGCGGCTTCCAAGGGGGCCATATGGTTAGGACATTTGATTCATGACCTTGGTATTGATGCTATCCCCACACTGCATTTGGATTCTATGAGTGCTATTAAATTAGCCAAGAATCCGGTCTTCCATGCAAAGACAAAACACATTGAGGTGAGGTATCACTCCATACATGGGGTCATTTTGAGGACAAGTCTATTGACCTTGTTAAGATCTGACTGACTAAATTCCTATAGATCTGCTCACCAAAAGCCTCTCTATAGAGCATTTGCCTTCCTCAAGAGATTGATGGGCGTGGGATGAGATGACATCTTTCCTCATCCTGTTGTATGTGTGTACATGTTGTACTGTCTTTTCTTTTTCTTTTTCACTCCTCATTGGGGTAGATTTTCCTTTAAGTGGAAGGTTGTTGGGGGTAAAGGCGCCTCTCCCTAGTTGCATGTGAATTACTACACTGACAGTATCTGCGCCTACACATTGCATTTATAGTATATGGCTATTAGTCCTTGTGAACTACAATATCCCACCATGTCTTTCTACAAACAAGGAGCACTTGATCCTTAGCTTGCTTGTTCCTAGGCATTACAAAGTCAAGAATACGGACATCTATCTTCATCCATTAGTTTATGAGCTCAAGATTTTGTGGGAGGAAGGGATTATCATTGAAGATAGAAGCTATAATAATTCCACACAATTAAAAATTAGTTGGTTAGTTCAAAAGTTAGTTAGTCAATTAATAAGTTAGTAAGGTTACTACCTAAAGTAAAAACTAACTAACATTAATAACTAATAATTTTTATTTAATTAAAAATATAAAAAACTGAGGGTTCGTAATCGGACATTTTTCTTAGATTGACAATGATTGTAGCCACAGAAGTTACAATATGAACGAGAGTTATGAGCCATATTAATCACTACTGTTAATGTGTATAGTATGGATGGTCCAAAAATATTAGTTTTTTGGGCAAAACTAGCATATTTTAGATAATACTTATTGTAAATATCCTAAAAAGCTATGGAGATTTTTAGAACAAGATGTCATGTAAAAAAAGCAAGTGGTTTTTAAGCTTGTTTTGGAGATTTAATACAAAAAAGAAGGATTGGCGAAATCGCGCACGTCGTGATCATAGTTTACAAGCAGTAAACAACACTTTGAACATGGAAAAGAAGGAGTGATCCGAAAGATTTCTAACCAAGTGTCTTGAGATTTTACCCCCCTTTCGGAGCCAATGAAACTATTAGAATTGTGATTTGAGCATCAAATTGTTGATTTTTCCAAGACCCCCTCCACAAAGAGCTCTTCTTCTAAGCCACAACCCTTCTTCTATTGTTTAGCTATAAATATGAGGCATGGGGAGTAGTTAGAAAACACAAGAAGACCCCGGGAGGCTGCAAGAGAGAGGTAGAGAGAGGGAGGTAGAAGGATACCCCTCCAACAGATTGCGAGAATGAGCTTGAGAGAGAGATAGAGGAGTTACCCCGAGAGGCTACGAGGGAGAGAGTTAGCTCAATTTCCCCTATCTCGGTCTTCGACTAAGCCATGTTGTTTTACGCTCTTCCATCTCAAATCCATTCCTCGTTCTTTATCTCTCGAATCCACTTGCAAACGATGGACCCCAAGTGAAAGATCTCTCCAAACGTTGAAACTCCCACTACAACCAACGGGACCGTGAACTAAGGGACCGCAAATATGGAAAACACATTGTTAACCCTCACACAAACAAGGTGGAGAATCCAAAAAATCTAAAGTAGAAGACAAAGCTAATGCAAAAGTGAAACAGAAGACGAAGGAGTGCTAAGAAAAATCTGGAATGACAAGAAGTGCAAAAAAAGTCCTAAATCAAGGAGAGTCACGCACAAGAAAAAGTGCAAGTCAATACTTTTATAAAAGAGCGCAAGGTGCAACATGATTTATTTTAAGAGCTCCCGGCTCTCACCTGTGTAAATCGTAAAGGTAGATGGACGGTAGGAAGGAAGCTAAGAGGATAGCAGGACAATGGGAAAAAGGGCCTTAGTCAACAGCTAGTCATGTAAAAAAGAGGATAAGGGGATGACCACCCAAAAGGGATTTAGGGTTTTGTATATAAAGTGGAAAAGTGAATGAGAAGCTCATTCTTGTATGTGGCGAAAAGTAGCTCTCCTCCTCTTCTTCTTCTTCTTATTCTTCTCCTTGCTTGCTTGCTTGCTTGAGCATGTGCTTGAGAGAGGGAGTGTGAGATTGTGAGGCAGTGAGTATATGAGGTGAGGGACCGTGGTGGAGAAGCTCTCCATCTTCTCCTATCTTCTTTTCTTCTCTTCTCTTCTCTTTTCTTCTCTTCTCTTCTCTTGTTTACGGCAATGGAGCTTGAGGATAAATCTTACACTTGGATCATGGAGCTACTGGAGTGCTTGGGAGAGGAGGCAACTCGATCGAGCATGGAGGTAAGCTTACTACACTCATAGAGATGGATAGCGCATCGGCTATGTGAGAGGTAGCCATTAGTGCTCGGCTTGAAACGCTTGAAAGATTAAGTAGTATGTGGGTCTTGGCGATTGAGTTCGAGCTCGCCTCTACATTTTGGTTCCATTGCCAAGACCAATAGATTCAAGCTTGAGCACTTGCGCACTTCAAATCAAGCATCAAAGTAAGGGTTTCATCATCGAACCAGTGTTTGAGGTAGATAGGTAGGAAGCGAGGGACTTTGAAGAGGTATTTGATCTCCTTAGCAAGTAAGTTTTTGGTTTTTTAGATTTGGAAAATCATGTTGGAGTAGTGTAGGTATTTTCTTTATGATTTGGATACATTAGGGTAGAAAAAAATAAGAAAAAAAAAAGGAAAACAAGCATTGGGGTTTCTATTGTTATAATAGGGCAAGAGCGTTTGATTTGTTTGCCAAATTGCATTTTGGAGTTTATTTGCTATTCCATGCATATACAACTCTTCCCTTCTATCCATAGCTTTGATCTGGAGGTGTGTGCGATATGTCATGACCTAAATCGTGTGATTTGAGTGATTTATTGTTGCGTCGATTAGAATCACACCACATTCGGCCCGTCTGAGTGACGGAAATTCTGGGCTAAGTCCTAGAATCGGCCCTTTGGCCCTCTTGTGTTTGGCCATTCAACCACCACCATTCAAATGCTTAGGACTCGGCCCACCGACTGAATCAACCATTCGGCCCATCTTACTCAAACATGTGAAAATTTGGCCCTTGGCCCAACCCCACTTGGACAAGCTAACATTCGGCCCGGTCGAATTCACCATTCGGACCAACTTCGCATTTGGCCCACGTGACTTGGCCCTCGACCGTTCGGCCCAAACCTATTCGAATGAACCACTCAGCCAGCCCTGGGCTCGGTCGATTCAGCCCAGTACCATTCGGCCATTCAGCCCTTGGACAACCACATTCAGACTATCTAAATTTGACATTTGGACCACTTGTATTCAGCCCTTTCTCATTCGTCCCTCAACCATCAAATGGGCTGAATCGGACATTCGGCCCCTACAATTTGGACATGCTGGGCTGAATTTGGATTTTTTCAAAATTTTAACATCTAACCCCTGAAACTGAGCCAGCGACCTTATACAGCTAAAAGCACATCATAGATTTATCATTAGGTTGAAATCTAGATCAAGTAGTTCAAAACTTGGCTATGAATGGTCCTTCAAATCACGCATGGTATTTAGCATAATGGCTTTGCCCCCTCCGCACATCCCCCAAGTAGGCTAGAGAGAAAACATGCGTTGTGACAGGTCCTCCAAATTAGATCCTAGTGTAGTAATGGCTCTACACAAGCATAGATTCTCACTTGCAAAACACCAATCATAATCCCATACCCGAACAAAGACAAACAGAGACCCTAGAACCTCAATGGGCCAATCTAGCCAACAAAGGCAAAAAGGCCACACCACAAAAACATGTATATGTTGCATTCGGACTGCATCTAGTCAAAGCGGAATACAACAACATCAAGCTACAACTACTATGAGGATGAGTAGACATGATAGTCCTAACGATAGATGTACCTTGAACAACACTGCACAAATGACCCAAGATATCAGTAGAGAATCCACATCTGGTTGTACAGTTGGGGACTCAAGGGCATGTATAAGAAGGCTTGAATTTATAAGCCAAGATTCAAAAGATGAAGACATAGTACCGCCTACTTACCTTAGGGTCAAACTCACAAAAAAAAGAGAGCATAGTGTCGATGGTCTCATCGATGAAGGAGCTGATTTTAATATCTTGACCTATGAAGCATGGATCCTACTAAGCCAATCATAGCTCACACCGACTAATGCAACTCTTAGTCCTTATGGGGAACACCCACAAGCACTTATGCTTGAAACAAGAAGGTTAGGAGACAATGCCAAGGATAGGCTTTGGACTTACAAATATCATAGAATACCACAAAAGAAGCCCAAGCCTCATAGACGAAGGTATTGATGGAGAGCCAGCACAATGCCGCGATGGATATCCAAAGTGTTGCTACATGCTCAAGGGTATTACGCAAGTAACCAATGGATTTGGGTACCAAAACCCTTGGTAAACTACCTCTGTCAGCTAAAGGCCACATCGTATCAAAAGCAAAGAAGCGTAGGAGGAAATCTAAACAAAAATCCAAGTCTCAAGTCAACAACATCGGAGTGACTGAACCCCTCATGATTGAAATCAAGAAGCCAAACATGACTATCCGAAAGGTAGATCCTTAGTCTAGCATGCTTAACAAGAAGATGTCATATGTAACCATTGAGCATGCACAAAGACCACTAGTGCCCAAGGAGCCTTTGGATTTACAAAGAGGATAATGACCACCACAGGCGCAATATTGCTCATGGTAAGGCTAATTGCTCAACAAAGAAAATGGCAGAATCATCTAACAACCATGAGCAAATCTTCCAACCAGTGCCAAGTCCACCTAGGAGTTCCAAATCTCTTACACCCTCTTTTCCTAAATAGAGACAAGAAGCACAACAGCACTCGTCAAGTGTGCAACTACTCAATCCCAATCTTTATCTCCATCTGAGCTTCCAAATGTCCAAGATGGAGGACATGACACCACCCTTAGCTCTCAATCTAAGAATATGCATGTGCCATCCACCATTACTAGCTCAATTGATGTGATCTGCACAAGTGAATGCGCAAAGGGAAACAAAAGACAAAACCACTTCTGATCTACTTAAGGACTTGACACCGCAATCTACCAACAATAGCCAGTCCACCTGAACTAGCCGCTACTACTTTAAATCAAGAATCACAACAGTCACTGCCTTTGGCCGTGATGACACCCCTTGTGGAATATGTCCTTAGTAATTCACATGCAAAAAAGGTGTCACAACCAACATCCTTGACACCTTCGACACTTCCAAAGCACCTAAAGCCTAGGCTTGAGGAGAAATCTCTTGAAGATTTGGCCAAAGAGATAGCGCATTTGACCAATAAACCAAAGATGATGAAGTGCATGATGAAGCTTGACCACAAGTTGATAGGCATCATGCGTGCATATGTCCATGTGGACATTGGAAGGCCAACACCAGAGCACACAAAGCTCATAGCTAAACCCCTGACTTGGGACGAGAGCAACAACATGTTTGCTCTTGCTATGTAGATGTTGCTAAGGAAGTAACAAAGGACATCCCAAAGGCCACAACTAGAGAATGGTGCTTGATACCCTCACTCTATACTACTCAATATGAGACAAACAAGGAAAATCTTGAAGCAATCAAACAAAAAGGGAAAGGACAAGGTAACTTTGTGCAGATATGGTACTCCAACCAAAGTTTAACCAAAATAAATTGGCCATCGATTAATGACACTCGATGAGCAAAGGAAAGCCCTTTGGACATCAATACATGATCCCACGTATGTTGCCCCAACCTCATGAAGAGTGTTGGAAATGGTCCATGAGGTCCACCTTTCTGCCATTGTCCAAAAGCATCCCTTGTACAATAAACTTCTTCTAGAAGAAGATCTACACGTGGCTAGCAGGCTTGAAGTAGGGAGCATGGTACTTGATGTTAGTACATATGTCTTCTACCTCGCTCAAGACCCTGCAATCCTAGATCTCTATGCTTCCCATCAATACAACCCTAACTTTTTTACCTAGTTTCATCCAAGCCTACATGATAGGAACCCTAAACCATCTCTTAGTTCTACACTAGAGTCACCCAAACCTCCTAGGCAAGAGAAAAACAACTCTAAACACAACACTCACTCAGATAAGAAGCAATGGAGGCATGTTCCAATGGCAAGGACAAGAGTCTAGAGCAAACACCCAACTAGGAGCAACTGCCAATGCAATTGGATGAGGGGCTAAACATGGGGGAATTGGTTGAAGAGCTAGACTCTCCAAAAAGAGAGGCAATTGTACCCTCACAACCTAGCAAGGTTGTTCAACAATTCGCAGCTATGTCCCATAAGGACATGCCAAAAAAAGAGAATGTTGAGGACCAACCAATCACATCAATAGCTCACCTAGTTCAGGGTCTTGAATCTTTAAAGGATACACCTCAATTTCCCAAGAAAAAGAGGAGAAAACAATGGCAGTTGCAAGTAGCTGTAGACGCCAAGAAGATTGAGACCAAGAGTGTTGAAGAGTTGAGGAATAAAGCATTGATTCCAACCACTAATGAACCCACTTCCATCTCTCCTAATGGCAATGAAACCTTACAGACATCCGTGTGTTCTGAAAAATCAAAGCAACCATTACCATCAATAGCACTCAATCCACTAGCAACATAACTTATATTGACCAATCAAGAGTGGATACAACACCGTCACAATAGGTTGACAAAATTATACCAATAAAATCTGAGGAGAACCATGACACAATAGCAGCAAAGCTTGAGGAGAAACACAAAAAACCTAAAAATAAGAGCAATCCTAGTAGTGACCAATCTCGCTCATCTAGGCCTAAGCCCCCATCTATGCTAAAGCCTAGGGAAACTCCCAAAACCTTGTTTGAGATAGCAACTGAGCAAGCCCTCATGGAACATAGAAGTGTCACAGAGTGCTTGACTAAGTTGGATACTAAACTCAAATTATTCGCACGTGCCTACGTCCTTGCAAACATGGGCACATTCCCTAGGGAGCAACTTGAGGAATATTTTTCATATTTGCTATCTTGGGAAGAGCAAGAATATCTTAATGAGCACTATGACAAACTCTTATATGAATGCATGCAAATCATCTCTAATGAGGAAGCAGATGAACTATGCTTAGTTGTGACATTCAATGAAGCACTTTGCCAACCAAATCTCTTAGAGATAGAACAACTAAAGCAACAATCAGAGGGTCTAAGTCAATTTGAAAACTGTTGGTTTGAAAACCGTGCTACAATGGCCGAACACGAAGCCATATTATGACAGTCTTAGAGGAGCGACTGGCCCAATGCCAGTCTCAAATAGACCTGACCTATGTGGTGCCAACTTCCTTTCGAGTATTGACTACCATTTGGGGTATGGAATTAGCTGGAACTATGCTAAGAAAAATCTAGAAACACAAAAGTGCAAAAAAATCCTAAATCAAAGAGAGATGTGTACAAGAAAAAGCACAAGTCAATACTTGTGTAAAAGAGCACAAGGTGCACCATGATTTATTTTAAGAGCGCAATGGGAAAAAGGGAGGAAGAAAGCTAAGAAGATAGGAGGACAATGGGAAAAAGGGCCTAGGCCATGTAAAAAAGGGGATAAGGGAGTGACCACCCAAAAGTGATTTAGGGTTTTGTATATAAAGTTGAAAAGTGAATGAGAGGCTCATTCTTGTGTGTGGCAAAAAGTAGCTCTCATTCTCCTCTTCTTCTTCTTGCTTGCTTGAGCTTGTGCTTGAGAGAGGGAGTGTGAGAGTGTGAGGGAGTGAGTGTGTGAGGGTGAGGGACCGTGGTGGAGAAGCTCTCCATCTTCTCCTCTCTTCTTTTCTTTTCTTCTCTTCTCTTCTCTTCTCTTCTCTTGCTCATGGAAATGAAGCTTGGAACATGGAGCTTGAGGATCGAGCTCACTTGAAGCTTGCACTTTGATCGTGGATCTACTAAAGTGCTCAGGAGAGGAGGCAACTCGATCATCGGGCATTGAGGTAAGCTCACTACACTCGTAGAGATAGATAGTGCATCGACTATGTGAGATGTATACATTAGTGCTAGGCTTGAAATCCTTAAAAGAATAAGCAATCCGTGGGTCTTGGCGATTGCCTCTACACACATCTCTTATGAATCAGGTGCACCCCATTGTATTAGGGAAAATAAATTGGGATAAAAGAATGTTTACATCAATTATCGCAACTTAATTGAGCATGTTTTGAGATAATGAGAATACTAGGAAAATTTTGTTCATTGCATTCATCTTAGGTGATCAATTAAAATTACACTTAGAAGCCGTTAAATTGCACATAAATTTCATGGAAGTTTCATGCTTATATATATATATATATATATATATATATATATATATATATATATATATATATATATATATATATATATATATATATATATGAAAAGTTTCAAGAATATGCATTAAACTGCAATTAAGCTAGATAGATTTTTTGCATCCTGTAATATTTCTACAATGAAATATTAGCGACTCTAGATCCTGCGCAAAAGCAGTTTGGAGAATTCTCCCGCAACAAAAAAAGAACCTTGGCCTAAGTGCTCCATCCTTGTGGATTATCAATACCATTCCCACGTGGTGCATATGAAGCCGTGGCTCGAAACCGCAAGCCACCGTAGGAACTCCCCTTCAAGGGACCAAAAAAAAAGATAATTGCAAAATTGTTTTAAGTCCCTCCCCTTGAGCCGTTGCATGGCGGGGAGAGGGAGTATGTGTGGGATTTATCTGCAAAAAAGTTACAGATTACATGTACGATTGAGCAATCAGTGAAAAAAGTTTCTTAGTGTATTGCTATGCACTTGTTGTGAAAGGCTGCAGAAGACTAGCTTACTGTGTTGTATCCTTTTTTGTGATAATGGTAGAGAATAGTGGAAATCCCATTAATGAGAAGCTCGACAAGAACAACTACCCTTCATGGAAGTTCCGTGTGACGAACTTCATCATTGGAAAGGGCCTTTATGAGTTTGTTTCAGGTGAATAAAAGAGCCAGACCTCCGACTGCAGATGAATTAAATGCATGGAAAGAATGGAATGCAAAAGACAAAAAGGTGATGTACTAGCTATATACAGTCATTGATTGCTTGGACATATCAATAATGCAAAAACTTCACATGCAGCTTGGACAATTTTTGAGAACATGTTTTCAGTAAATATAAAGTCACGAAAGATTCAACTCAAGCAAGACTTGAATACATTGAAGAAAGGGAAAATGTCTGTCAATGAGTATGTGTTAAAGGTGAGGAGCATTGTAGATGCTTTAGCAACGCGATTGATGCAATGCTTGATGATGATGATTTGGTTTCATCCACTTTGAGTGGACTCAATAATGAGAAGGCATGGAAATCCTTTGTTACTTTAGTATACGTACGGAAGCCATTTCCAGATTTTGATGAGTTGGTCTCTCTAGTGATTACTGAAGAGATCAATATGCAAGGTGACTCATCTGTAACAAATGGTGAACATGTCCAAGCATTTTACTCGAGACATGGTAGATCCTCTTCGAGAGGCCGTGGTATGGGACGTGCTGGCGATAACCAACAAAATAGGTTCAATCACCAATTTGGTGAAATATAGGTTTCAAAAGGCCGAGGAAACTTTAGAGGCAGGGGGAGCTCTAAAGGAAGAGGTGGATGGAAAAACAGAGGTTCTAGAAATTCTGCTATTGTTTGCCATTGTTGTGGAGTTTGTGGCAAGACAGATCATATTGCAGCCCATTGGTATGCTAAGAATGATGATATTAGCAGTGATAAATTGCAGCAAGGAAACTATGCATCGTCTTCACGACAAAGTGAAGACAAAAATGAGCATTTGTTTGTTATGCATCATATGATGAATGCAATTATAGGAAAGGGGACACATGATGATGTATGGTATGTCGATTCATGCGCATCTAATCATATGACCAGTCATGTTGAATCGTTTCCAGAGATGCAAGACTCACAAAACCCAGGTTATGTGTAGATGGGTGATGATTCATGCCACACAATTTCACACATTGAAAAGGTTCACTTGTCCTTGCATGATGGCCAGACAAAGAGTCTGACAGATGTATTACATGTGCCATCAATCACAAAGAATCTAGTGTCTATTGGCCAAATGGTAGAGTAGGGGTTGCAGGTCCGATTCAATGCAAAAGGTTGTTTTGTAGAAGACTTTAATGATAAGTGCATGTTGGTCGCAAAAGCAAGTAGAGTTGGCCACATGTTCACTTTAGATGCTAGACTTCCTGCAATGGATGCTGCTATGTATGCTAAAGGAAAAGGAGTAGTTGCAGATATTGAAATATGGCATAAGCGTATTGGACATGTAAATATGCAAAGGCTGAAATTAATGTAGTCTAGAGGATTGATTACACAGTTGCTTTCTTTTAGAGTTGCAGAATTGCATAAATTTTGGGAAGCATGTCAGTTTGGTAAGCATGCAAGACAACCCTTCTCACATGATAGAGAAGTAAGCAGAAATATACTTAATCTAGTGCATACAGATGTTTGGGGACCTACATAGAATGTATCTCTTGGTGGTAGCAAATACTTTGTCACATTTATTGATGAGACTGTTCAAGGAAGCTATGGGTATATTTCATGAAGGAAAAGAGTGATGTATTTGAGCACTTCAAATCTTTCAAGGCAGCAATTGAAATAGAAACAAGCTTGAAAGTGAAGTACTTGAGATCAGATGGAGGGGGAGAGTACCTCTCTAATGAGTGGGATAAAAAGAAAAAATTATTTGCAGGTATACCCCACAACAAAATGGGGTTGCATAAAGAAAAAATAAGCATATTGTAGAAGTTGCACGGGCATTAATGGCTGAAAAGAATATGCCAATTTTTTTTGGTCTGAAGCTATCCATACTACTGTCTATATTATGAATAGAACCCCCACAGCTGCAGTTCATGGGATGACTCCTGAATAATGTTTTACTAGTAAGAAGCATGACGTATCACACTTGAAGATATTTGGATGTGTTGCATATGTTCATGTGCCAGATAAGCTACAGAAGACGCTTGATCCAAAGGTTGAAAAATGTATTTTTATTGGATACTCTTTAGAGCAGAAAGGGTATCATTGTTATAGCCCTGTCACAAGTAAGTTCAAAGTGAGCAGTGATGTTATTTTTTATGAGATGAACAATTGGTATGCACCTACTAGTGATGTATTAGATGATGATAATGATCATGATAGCTATATCCAAAAAGAAAAGCAAGAATCACGAAATCTTAGTCGACCAAAAACATCATCTGGTACAACACCTACAATGAGACCTTGGTCTGGGAGACTGAGTAGCCCCACACCTTTAGGTGTATCTATAAGTATTACAGGAAAAGACAAAGGAAAGAAGAAAGTGCTAGATGGTAATGATGCATCTACTACTCATTTGGGATTTGATGGAGATTCTAGTGGTTCAGAGAGTTTGGATGATGAGCTTGGTATTCCTTCAATCAGGATACTAGGTGTATAGAGAGCTCATAGTAATATAAAGGCTCCATTGAGTGATCCAGTGGTATGCAAGTCTAGCAGGGTCAGATACCCTATTAAAAGATCTGGCTTTGAAGGTTATGCAACTCACTATTATGCTTATATGGTGAAACTAGTTGAGGATGTTGAGCCCACTTGCTTTGAGGATGCTGTTGGTCATGCTCATTGGGATGCAACAATGGATGAGGAGATGGTTGCATTAGAAGCCAATAAGACTTGGGATTTGGTACCCTTGCCTAAGGGTAAGAAAATTATTGGCTATTGTAAGTGGGTTTACAAAGTCAAGAATAATGGAGATGGTTCATTTAGCATGTATAAGGCTAGGCTGGTTGCAAAAGGCTATGCTCAAACATATGGCATAGATTATGAAGAGACATTCAGTCCACTTGCTTGAATGGAAACTATTAGATATGTAATTGCCTTGGTAGCATCCAAAGGTTGGAGTTTGTAGAAAATGGATGTTAAGAATGCCTTCTTGCATGGTGAATTGCAAGAAGAAGTGTATATGGAGTAGCCAGCATGTTATGAGGATTTAGAGCATCTCACATATGTGTGCAAGTTAAAGAAGGTGCTCTATGGGCTGAAGCAAGCACCTAGAGCATGGTTTGACAAGATTGGAGAGTATCTTATCAATATTAGATTTTGTATTTTTGACACTCACTTTATGTGAGAAAGGGAGATGCAAGTTTGGTCATCATGGTCATCTATGTGGCTGACTTGATTATTACATGTGACAGTGACAATGGGATTGTTGAAGTTAAGGACTTCTTGAAGAAGAAGTTTGAGATGAAAGATTTGGGTGAGTTGAGATACTTTCTTGGTATTGAGGTGATCAGATGTGATGATGGTATATGGCTATCACAAAGGAATTATGGCTTGGATATGTTATCCAAGTATGGTATAACAGCATGTAAGCCTCTTTGAGTACCATTGGAGAAAAATGTAAAGTTAAGTGCCGACATTGGGGATGAAATAGAAGACCCTACTATGTTTAGGAGGATGGTAGGGAGTTTGATTTACATGACTATCACAAGGCCAGACTTGAGCTATGATGTTGGCATTGTCAGTTAGTTTATGCAAATGCCTAGAAAGCCTCATTTGGATGCAATTAGATGTATATTGAGATATCTGAAGTCCACTTTACATTATGGACTTTTTTATGAGGCAAGTAAGGATGTACAGGTCTTTGGATACACAGATACAGATTGGCTTGGTAGCATGTCAGACAAAAGATCTACTAGTGGATTCATGTTTTCCCCTAGGAGTGGAGCAGTTACATGGAGCAACAAAAAGGAACCTATAGTTGTTTTATCTAGTATGGAGGCTGAGTATAGAGGTGCTCCTATGGTAGCATGTGAGGTGGTATGGATACAAAAGTTATTAGGTGATTTGGATGTGCAAGGAGATGGTCCAGTTGTCATTCATTGTGACAACATGAGCAGCATACAACTAGCTAGGAATCAAGTGTTCCATGCTAGGAAAAAACACATTGAGGTGCACTGCCACTTTGTGAGAGAGAATGTACTTGCAAGAGAGATTGACCTAGTATATGTCAACACGCAGGATTAGATAGCTGACATTTTCACAAAGGCATTGGTTACAGAGAAGCTTTGAAAGTTTCGAAGCTTACTTGGAGTTGTAGAGATAGAGTTGAGCTTGAGGGGGAGTGTTGAGATGGCAAGCTCAACACATGTAGACATTGATGATGGACCACCTAGCTAGATGGGTCCGCACGTCTACACTTAGCACATTGGTGGTCATTATGATACTCACATGGCCACTGACTTATCAATTATTATATTTAGTTTGTTACACCTACCTATACAGCTTGCAAAGATATAGCGCTAGTCAATTAGTGTAGTCTGTTATGCACTTTTTGACTTAGTAGGCCACTTTCCTTTATGTTGTATCTTATCTATACTTTGTGTACATTGTATAGTGTGTGGAAGAAAAAGAAGAAATCAGCAAGAAAACTTTTTGGCCTCCATCTCTCTTCTCGTGTTCTTGAGTGAGCTTTCTCTTGTATATACAGTCCGTGTTTGGCGCAGTAGCTTAAGCAAGTCCTTCCACCATATGATTCTTGACATTATGGTCCATGTAGGCTCTTTCTATGTAGGCTTCCTTCCATATATTTCTCATCCTTTGCATGGAATTATATTTTTCAATATTTATTGATATATTTATTCGTTTTGGATTTTTCTCTCTATCAATCCATGTAGTTTTATGAGATATCATTGTTGATATTATACTTATTTGGAAATTGAATCAACAAACTCTTTCCTTCTAGCATCTCACAATGCATGTGTTTCAATAAAAGTTGCATGCTTAACTTATAAATGATTTATGAAACATTGTTTAGAACATATTGCTAGAAGGGTAGCGGGGCTATATGCCCTACCACCCAAGAAAAAATAATTCATTTGCAGCTATCATTATTAGCATCGCAAATAAAATCTATACCCATTGCTATATGTGTCACAATGTGTGTTGTAACATGTGTTGCTATTTGTGTCCCTAATAGCGATGCATAATGTGATGCACATTGTGATGCAAATAGCAAAAATTTTGTAGAGATGTATATACTGATGATTTTAATGATTATGAGGACAATTTTTAGATGAATTATTTCATCACTTTAATCATCGACATATGGCTCATATCTTATAGTGAAGGTGAGGAGGTGAATCAACGAAGACACTTAGCAATGGAAACCTCTCAATTCCAAGAACTAGAATGACCAGGGGAGCTAAGAAGCAAAAGGTTCCATGATCCACAACAAGCTAAACTTAAAGCACAATAGCAACAACAAGAGACATAGTGAGAGATACCAATATCAACAACCTCTAATGAAGGGAGGAGAAAGAACCTCATTAGTAAACTACTCACTAAACACAAGAAGGCTACATCAAAGGAGGATAAGGCTATAGAAAAACCTAAGCAAAAATCAAGAAAGGAAGAGGAGGACTAGAAGTGAAAATAGTAGGAGGCTAAACACAAGAAGGCTACATCAAAGGAGGATAAGGCTATAGAAAAACCTAAGGAAAAATCAAGAAAGGAAGAGAAGGACTAGAAGTGAAAATAGTAGGAGGTAGAGGAGCTGCTTAAGAAACAAGATGTTGAGCATCCTTCTAGAGCCAAGAAGTTGGCCCTCATGAAACTTCATCTTGAAATTATACCACAAATTTTAGCCACCTACATTCTCAGTCAAGTGATCATAGTCGAAGACAATGCTAGAAGCATATTGGAGAATACGGTCTATGAATTAGCATCACAAGTTGCTACCCTCTCAATGGAAAGGTTAGAAGATACCACAACTACATGCACCATGAGAGAAGAAATTACAAATGCTGAATCTAGGAAAATGGCACCTAAGATACCTAGCATTGAAGGATTATCAACCCCATACCTTTAGCCATGTTGAGGCCTACACAAGTATCTGAAAGGTTACCAAAGCAACTCAAGGATCAAAGAGACCAATTGGATGAAGAAAGGTAGGCTGTCTTAGTCATCAAGAAAAAAAAAAGATCCGTATAACATATTGATAGAAAAAAACTAGAGAAAATTTTAATATAAAGAAGGATTCAACATCACTAAAGGTGGGAAATGACAAAGGAGAGAAGTACAAAGAGCTACAAAAACAATGTGTAGTTGAGAAAGATAATCAAGTGCAACTTGAAAGTCAATGCATACAAGCCATTAAGGATAAAGCCAAGCTAGAAGGAGTGTTAAATGCATTAAAATAGTTGTAAGGGAAATCATCAATAGAGGTAAAAGAGGCAAGACAAATAAAGTATGAGGCACAACAAAGGAACAAAAAGCAATTGAGGGTGAAATCAAGTTAGACATGGAAGGACTAGTAAACTATGCTAGAAATTCTCACAAAGTGGTAGAACAAGGGGACTCACACAAGCAAAGGAAAAGGTGGGCCAATGGGAGGATAGAAATGCTAACACCATGTGTGACTTGGCCACCCATCTAGCTTAATCTGAATGTGAGAAATTTTTGAAAAATAATAGGGCCAAGGCAATAAAAGAGTGATGCAAACATAGTTACCAACACATTACTTGAAGTGTTAGAGCTATCTGAGGAGGATTTTATTGAAAACATTAGAAGGAAGTTGCAACTCTTCAAAAAGGTACTTAAACATAGCATAAAGAAAAAAATATCCTAGCTAGAATACAAAATGACAAGGGAAGATTGAGTGTTGTGCGTAAGGAGAAGTTAGACCCTCATGAGAGGACTTGAAATTGATTAGGTTTTTGACCAATGAAGAATCTACTATTGCCACAAAAGAGCCACCACCATCATCCCCTACAATTGAAATAGATTGGGACTAAGAGGAACTTGAAGAGCTAAGATCATTACAATGGCTAAGGAGGAGAAACCCACTCCCTCAAAAAGGATGACAGAAACTATGTAAAGAAGAAGAGAAGGTGGAAAGAAGTAGGAGAATATTTACAACCACTCCTCAACAAGTGCCAAACATGCCCTTTCCACAAAAAGGGGAATACTTTTCAATCAATTAGGATAGGGGGATCATCACATGGCAATAGTGGAAAACCCAAGAAACATCAATGTAGTTTATCATTAATTTTCCACAAGGGCTCAGGAATGTTATAAAGATGAGAGAGAGATAGGGGCAACAGAGAGTAGACAGCTGTCAATGTTCTTCTTCTTCATTATTCATCACACTTTTTCTAACTAAGTAACACAAAGTACAATGTACTACAACCTAAGTCAAGTAGTGTAAAGAGGCTTAGTCTAATTGCACTAGCTAAGTCTAATTGAATTTATTACACACACATGTCATCCAGCTAATCTACTACTGGATAGAGTTGGTAGGTGGTAAGTAGACTGAGCTTGCATATCTCAACACTCCCCCTCAAGATCCAGTCACTTCCTATATCCCAAGAAGCAATCTAAAATGAGTGAACTTATCTCTACCAAGGGATTTGGTAAAGATATTTGCCACTTGATCTTCAATCTTCACATGTATGAGGTCTATCTCGCCTCCAAGCACCATATCTCTAATGAAATGGTAATGTACCTCTATGTGCTGTGACCTAGCATGATAAATTAGATTGGTTGCTAAGCACACTGCTCATGTTATCGCAATATAGCTTGATTGGTTTACCACACAAATCCCCAAGTCATCCATTAACTTAATTAGCCATGCAGCCTCACATGTAGCCAATGATGCACCCCTATATTCCACTTTTGTACTTGAGAGAGACACAATAGATTGTTTTTTACTACTCCAACTAACCATGCTACTTCCAAGTCCAAATGCATATCCACTGGTCGATCTCTTGTCATATATACAGCTAGCCCAATCTGCATCACAATAATTTGTAAGTTCAAGAGGCTTACCATGCTCATATAATAGTCCATAAGACTATGTACTAGTCCATAAGACAATGTACCCTTCACATATCTCAAAATCCTCCTCACAGCACGTAGGTGAGGTTTCCTTGGTTGCTGTATAAACTGGCTTATCAAACCAACTACATAAGTGATAGTGAGATAGATCAAACTACCAACCATTTTTCTATACATATTCACATTATCTATCACATTTCATGTATCAATAGCTAGCTTTACATTTTTCTCCAATGGTGTGTCTATATGGGTTTGCATTCCAACATGCCATACTTTTCCAACATATTCTGTGCATACTATTTTTGTATCATCTATATCCCATGAGGTGTACGCATAACTTCAATGCCTAAGAAAATTTTTGGTTCTCCCAAGTCTGTAATCTAAAATTTTCTCTGCAACATAGCTTTTATGTCATCAATGCTTTGTATGTCATCACCAATGATCACCAAATCATATGCATAGAGCACCAAAATCACATATCCTATCTCTGTTTTCCTGTGCTAATTAGGTTGTCATCAATTTTTCCTAGTTGAAATCCAAGTGTCTACAAGTAGGAAGTAATCCTAGCATTCTAGGCTCATGGATCTTGCTTTAAATGATACAATGCTTTCTTCAATCTACATACATACAATGGATAGTTGGGATGCACACAGCCCTCTAGTTGATCCATATAAACCTCTTCTTCCAAATAATCATTTAAGAAAGCATTTTCAATGTCCATCTAATAAAGATTCTAGCCTTTGGATGTAGCCAATACTATAACAATCCATACAGCTGCCATCTTAGCAACCGAACTAAAGGTTTCCTCATAATCCACCCAGCCCATATTGCTGGGCATATCCTTTCACTACCAATCTGGCTTTGTACCTCGCTAGTGAGCCATCAGACTTACATTTTACTTTATAGAACCACTTGCATCCAATAGACACTTTGGCCTTAGGAAAATCAACCAAATCCCATGTTCTATTTTTTAGCAAAGCCTCATATTCATCGTCCATAGCCTTGCACCAGTTCTCATCCTTAACTACTTCTACAAAAGATGTAGGCTCTTTGTATTTCAGTACTTCTATCATGTATGCATAATGTCTCACTGTGTATCCACTGTAGATAAGCCTATCCACAGGCTTCCTTTCTCTCTATGATCTTTGCAATGGAGGTGAACTAGATTCTACTCCCTCATGAGGTGGTACATATCTCTACTTAACTCAAGGTGTAACCACTATAAGTATGCCAAACTCGCTATCAAGACTCTCACTAGAGTCATATTTTGAAGTCAATGGACCTATAACAACATCAAAAACCTTATCTTTTCCTCCATCTCTCCCCCTCACTAACGTATCCATGTCAGTGGATGGAGACCCATGGCTGCATAGCCTTCCAATCCAAGGACTTACACTGCCAGATGCATCCTGAAAAGGTCCACTGATAGAAGAAGTGCCTTGATGTCCATTTTCAACATACGTGCCTTATGAAGTGTCATCATATATACTCCATCCTACATAGCACCATAGAAGATGCTAACTCATCAAATATGACATCACGATTGAGCAATATCTCTCATATAGTCAAAACAATGCACTTATATGCCTTTCTTTCTTGTGAGTATCCAAGGAAAACTCACTTCACTGCTTTAGAGTCAAGTTTCTGTTGAGATATCGAGCTCCACTCGTGATATGCCAGGGTGACCGTTGTGCATTTATGTCACCGACTTGTCAGCTGATGCAGATGCGGTTGGTACACCGCCCATGAATAATAGCTACATGACAGCTATCCTTATCTACTCTAGTTCGTGGCTCAGTTAGTATGCCACCTTAGTTAGTTGAGTTTGGTTTGAGACCCATATATAGGGTTCTTCTATTTCTTTGTACTTGACTTCTTTTTGGCTTACACAACTAAGAAGAGGAAAACTGTTTTCAGCCTCCACCTCTATGTATATTCCCCCATTGTGCAAGCAAGAAAGCTACAAGTGAGACTCCTTCCTTCTCTCCCACTATCTTGACAGTTTCTTCCGTTTGTCATTAGGAACATGAACATAGGCAATACTGGCAAATACTTTCAAATGTCCTATGTCAAGCTTGTAGCCATATAGCTGCTCATAAGGTGTCTTTTCATGTATTCTTGCAATAGGTGTTCTATTCATAACATAGACAGTCATAAGCGCTACTTTTAACCCCAATAAGACAAAGGCATATTCTTCTCCTTTAACATGGCCCTGGATGCCTCCATAATCACCCTACTCTTTCTTTCAGCAACTCTGTTTTGCTATGGAGTATAGCTACAAGTCAATTGCCTCCTAATCCCATGCTTTGCTAAGTATATGTCAAACTCCTTGACACATACTTTCCACCATTGTCAGATCATAAGCATGAGACATAATTGTTAAGCTCTTTTTTAGCATGAGCTTTAAAATCCATAAAGTTGTCCAACACCTCATCTTTATGCTTTAAGATGTATATCCATGTGTACCTACTATAGTCATCCACAAAATTCACATAGTATTGAGACCCATCAAGTGATGCATTATATGCAGATCCCCAGATATCTGAGTGCACAAGTTGTAAAGGCATGCTACTATTCCATGTATTCCTGGAAAATGGAAACCTGGTTTGTTTCCCAAACTGACATGCTAAGCATACATGTCCCAAATCAGCATACTCAAACCTTGGTAGCCTTGTAGCAAGCTTCTTATCCTACATATTTTTCAATTTTTGAACATTTATATGTCCAATCCATTTATGTCATATATCAATGTGTCACATGCCTACCTAACAGTTACCTAGTAGCACGTTTTAGTGGTCCATCGGGGAACTATCCTAGATGTCTTCGCTTGACACTCGCGAGAATGCACAGGGTCTATTGACTAGGTTTCCTAGAATCCACCCCATAACGAAAGGTACCAGCCGTCCCAACGAGAATCAACCTGCAAGCTCAGGGTCCCAATTTGACAACTGAGGTCTTGATGCATTAGCTAGCTCCATCGAAGGTGTCCCACAAGGGCTTCTTGTCCAATTGGAGTGATCGTAGTTACCCTTGGTTCATGGAGTGCAACACTTTTTTCCAACAACTAGTTAGGATTCAGGGGACCTTAATGGAGTTTTGGCACAGCCACTGCACCTTTCCCCTAAGATAATTATTGATCAAGGTTTTAAGACACGACCCTAGGTAAGTCAATGCTCACCTCTACCTAATTTCTCCTAATTAACGTTTCATTCAATCTCTTGAAAGAAGCTCCCAACTTACTGGGACCACCCATCCGTAGGATGAATCCGTCAGGGATCTCGCCCACCCGCTTCCCACAAAAGGTTTTCTTTAGTTTTCTAATTACCTATTACATTAAGTTATGACATATAAAAGCAGCTTCGTTAATTCACCCATTATCATAGGTTCCTTTGCGTAATTTTACGACACAACACAAAGACAGAGAAAAACAATCTTTTGGCAAAACATATTTATTTATTATTTTGTAAAAGTTATTTACAATGATTTTCCCCTTCTACCTATGCAGAAGATAAAACGTCCATTCATCGGAAAATCCCTTCTTTCTGTGCAGAAGAAAGCAAACCCTCTAAGACTTCTGTCCCTTCACTAGTACCGGGGACTCCAGGATCCCGTCCTGATTCACGTGAGGGTCAGGCAGTTCCTAGGAGTGATTGAGAGATATACGGCCAGAGCCCCCTAGCACTCCCACCTCCTCCTACCTAAAGGATTTCTCATCGAGCGACCTCTCGCCATCGGGGCCGGTCCAAAGCTCCTCATGGCAGTACAAAACAATCCCCCTTAGAGTAGGGTTCTGCGTCTAGCCATAGGGGAGGCATAGCACGATCTTTCCTCTTATTATCGTGATTATATATTTACAATCAGATCTAACTGCTATAAGCACAATTAATCATTCTTGTGCAACCATCAATACATGCACAAATAAAAAAAAGAAACGGCAACAAGTGTTTTTAGCATAGGAAGTAGCCCCACCTAGTTCTAGGGTTTCTCTTTTAAGGTCCCACCTTATTCTTAGGGTTTCGCTTCCTACTTGCAACTCTTTTTTCTGGATCTGCAAGTTATTTCGCGAATCTGAAGTCTATTTATCCTTATGAAAACTTGGTATTTTCGCTGTGTTTAGACATTAGAATTTGTATTGACAAATTCTTATCAATGTCTGATAAGTCTTACGTACTTTCGATATTTATTTAATTTCCTGATATTGATAGTTTCAAGATTGTCGAGTATTTCATAGTTGTTTTTGCTTCAACATTCTCGGCATTTTAGATAAGGTTTTCTCGTTGATCCATACGTGGGTCGACTCATGATATTAACGCTCTCGCTAATATAACCATTAATATTAACATTGTGTGTGTTTTCAGTAAGAAAATAATTGTTATTTTATTCTACTCATATTCTATGGTTTAATCGATGATGTTCGACCATTTGTCGAACTTTCAACATTATCTAGGAAGATCAATTTTTATTTAGCTATGTCATAAATACAATGCTAATTGTTTTTCTGAAAACTTTATTCTAAGCAATGCAAAAATCATAAGTGTAATTTTTTTTTCATCTTTCAGACATGGAATTATATTACTATGCACCTAATTTATGCACGTCTAGTATATATTTTCCTATACAATTTTCTGTTGATTTAATGCATTGATTATTTCATGATATTATCTAAATGATTTTCTATAAATTATTATAAGACTCATATGCATCTGTTTATCATTAGCAAAATGAAATAGAGATAGTCACTTTTAGGGAAAAATGGTAGAATATTCCCTTTCCTAACATCGTCTATCTTTTTTTAGTTATTATAATCACACGCGTCATTAACGAAATAACAATAAATATCACGAAATAAACCATAATTATGACATTTTCTTCATGATAGGCATATAATCCTTTTTCAAGTGAAAGAGTCTTTTCACTAAATAGTTTATTATTATATTACTTAGGCTATTTTCCTAAGCGGCAGTTCATATGCATCTTCTTTAAAATGTGTTTATAATCATTTAAAGCTAAATATAGCGATAAGCTTATAAAACATTATTTTTTTCCAAACCAACGAGATGTTACCTCTATCAGGCTTGTAGTAACGGGGGTTTCGCCAATTCCTACCTCATCATTTTCTCCATCGACTACGTTTCTTACTTCTTTTGCTTCAAATGGGCTTCTTGAATTTTTGTGACCTCGTGGAGCCATGGATGTCAGGTGAAATTAACGTGATAGCTCAAGGAGAGTTGGTGGTTGTCTAGAAAAATTTTGCCAACGTTTTGCTTAGCGATATGGCTGTATGGAAGAAAGGCGTAACAGGAGGTAGAGAAAATGAAAAATGAGGTGGTAGAAGAGGGGTATTTTCCTTCTTCAAGGCTCAAGCTAGAATGGAAAAGAGATGTAGAGAAAATTTTCCATCATCAAGAGGTCTTCCTTCTTGCTTTCTTTGTGAAGGAGAGGGGTTACATTTATAGCCATGAGGAGGAAACATGCAGTCACTCATTCTTTTGGCTACTTGTCAAGAGCTAAGTAAGCTTGATAAAAAATGCTTTTTGATTGCCTACCTGTTGGATGGTGGCATAGGGATAATTTTAAAATGCTTTCTCTCCCTCCAGGCGTAAAAAACGTCACGATTTTTTACCTATTTTTTCAAAAACGTCTTTTTTTTCATCAAAACGACTTCATCTGGTAGTTTTTGGCCAAGTTACCTCATGACTTATCTAGTTTATAAAGTCATGCCATAATCTTTGATACTTAACTTACTCAATATCATGTTTGTTCTTGCGCATTCTTTGTCTACCGATGAAGGTTTTTGCGATTTGTCTTGCGGTTGCAAAATCAATGTGATCTTTGATGCATTAAATGGAATCGGGAATGATAAATCAAATATAATGCGAGAAATATTATGATCAAGCCATCGTAATATTTATTTACGAGGCACATTTTCTTTTTTGTTGGTTGGGTTTATTGAGGCATCTTCTCGTGTCGGATTTATTACATGTGATCACTTATGTGATAACTCAACGAGTAAATTTTTAAAACATTTCAAGCTCGAATTTGTTTTATGAAGTGTTATAGCTGAAATTAATGCAGTCCAGAGGATTGGTTACAGGGTTGCCTTCTTTTAGAGTTGCAGAATTGCATAAAGTCTGTGAAGCATGCCAGTTTAGTAAGCAGGCAAGACAACCCTTCTCGCATGATAGAGAAGTGAGTAGAAAAACACTTGATGTAGTGCATATAGATGTTTGGGGCCTACACAGAATGTATCTCTTGGTGGTAGCAAATACTTTGCCACATTTATTGATGATTGTTCAAGGAAGTTATGGGTATACTTAGGAAAAAAGTGATGTATTTGAGCACTTCAAATCTTTTAAAGCAGCTGTTGAAACAGAAACAGGCTTAAAAGTAAAGTGCTTGAGATCAAATGGAGGGGGAGAGTACCTCTCTAATGAGTTCAGTGGCTTCTTGAGGACTCATGGGATAAAGAGACAATTTACTTGCAGGTATATCCCTCAGCAAAATGGTATTGCAGAAAGAAAAAACATACATATTGCAGAAGTTGCACGGGCATTAATGGCTGAAAAGAATATGCCCAAATATTTTTGGTCTGAGGTTTTCCGTACTGTTGTTTACATTATGAACAAAACTCCCATAGCTGCAGTTCATGGGATGACTCCTGAAGAATGCTTTACTGGCAAGAAGCTTGATGTATCGCACTTGAAGGTATTTGGCTGTGTTGCATACGCTCATGTGCCAAATGAGCTACATAAGAAGCTTGATCCAAAGGCAAAAAAATGTGTTTTTTTAAAATACTCTTTAGAGCAGAAAGGATATTGCTGTTATAACCCTGTCTCATAGGTGAGTTCAGAGTGAGCAAGGATGTTATCTTTGATGAGATGGGAAGTTGGTATACACCTGCTGGTGATGTTTTGGATGGTGATAATGATCAGGGCAGCTATGTGCAGAAAGATAAACAAGAATCACGGAGACTTAGTGGACCAGAAACATCATCTCGTACTACATCTACAGTGAGCCCTTGGTCTGGGAGACTAAGGAGTAGCCCCACATCTTCAGGTGGATCTATAAGTGTTGTAGGGAAGGACAAAGGAAAGAAGAAAGTACTCGATGGTAATGATGCATCTACCAGCCATTTGGGATTTGATGGACATTCTAGTGGTTCGGAGAGTTTGGATGATGAGCTTGGATGATGAGTAGCCCCACATTTTCAGGTGGATCTATAAGTGTTGTAGGGAAGGACAAAGGAAAGAAGAAAGAACTCGATGGTAATGATGCATCTACCAGCCATTTGGGATTTGATGGACATTCTAGTGGTTCAGAGAGTTTGGATGATGAGCTTGGCATTCCTTCAGTCAGGACACCAGGTGTATACAGAGCTCATAGTAATGTAAAGGCTCCATTGAGTGATTCGGTGGTATGCAGATCTAGCACGGTCAGATACCCTATTAAAAGATTTGGTTTTGAAGGTTATGCAACTCACCATTATGCTTACATGGTGAAACTAGTTGAGGATGTTGAGCCCACTTGTTTTGAGAATGTTGTTGGTCATGCTCATTGGGATGCAGCAATGGATGAGAAGATGGCTACATTAGAAGCCAATAAGACTTGGGATTTGGTACCCTTACCTAAGGGTAAGAAAGCTATTAGTTGTAAGTGGGTATACAAAGTCAAGCATTATGCAGACGGTTCAGTTAGCAGGTATAAGGCTAGGCTGGTTGCAAATGGCTATGCTCAAACATATGGCATAGATTATGAAGAGACATTCAATCCAGTTGCTAGGATGGCAACTGTCAGGTGTGTGATTTCCTTGGCAGCAGCAACCAAAGGTTGGAATTACAACAAATGGATGTTAAGAATTCCTTCTTGCATGGTGAATTGCAAGAAGAAGTGTATATGGAGCAGCCAACAGGTTATGGGGATTTAGAGCATCCCACATATGTGTATAGGTTAAAGAAGGCGCTCTATGGGCTGAAGCAAGCACCTAGAGCATGGTCTGACAAGATTGGAGAGTATCTTGTCAATATTGGATTTTGTATTTCTGATGCTGATCACTCACTTTATGTGAGAAAGGGAGATGCAGGTTTGGTCATCATAGTCATATATGTGGATGACTTGATTATTACATGTGACAATGACAATGGGATTGCTGAAGTTAAGGACTTCTTGAAGAAGAAGTTTGAGATGAAAGATTTGGGTGAGCTGAGATACTTTCTTGGTATTGAGGTGATCAGATGTGATGATGGTATATGACTGTCCCAAAGGCAGTATGGCTTGGATATGTTTTCCAAGTATGGTATGACAGCATGTAAGCCTCTTTCAGTATCATTGGAGAAAAATGTGAAGTTGAGTGCTGATGTTGGGGATGAGACAGAAGACCCTACTATGTTTCGGAGGATAGTAGGGAGTTTGATTTACATGACTATCACAAGGCCAAACTTGAGCTATGTTGTTGGCCTTGTTAGTCAGTTTATGCAGATGCCTAGAAAGCCTCATTTGGATGTAGTTAGATGTATATTGAGGTATGTGAAGTTTGTTGAGATATCGAGCTCCACTCGTGATATGCCAGGGTGACCGTTGTGTATTTATGTCACCGACTTGTCAGTTGCAGACGCGGTTGGTACACCGCCCATGAATAATAGCTACATGATAGCTATCCTTATCTACTCTAGTTCGTGGCTCAGTTAGTATGCCACCTTAGTTAGTTGAGTTTGGTATGAGACCCATATATAGGGTTCTTCTATTTCTTTGTACGAGAGTTCTTTTGGCTTACACAACTAAGAAGAGGAAAACTATTTTCAGCCTCCATCCTTGTGTGTATTCCCCCATTGTGCAAGCAAGAAAGCTACAAGTGAGACTCCTTCCTTCTCTCCCACAATCGTGACATGGTATCAGAGCCTTGTTCGTGGTAAGGAGCTCAAGAAAGCAAGCCAAGCTCGCGGTGTTCTGGTAAGAGGAGCAGTGTTGCTTTCATTTTCTATTTTGGGAGCAGATCTCTGCAGGTAGCACAGCCGGAAAGTACAGGAGTGCATTTTCTCAGGTTGAGACGTCCTTTGCGACCTTGTTTTTTTGATTTGAGGCCATTTCAGGGCCTGTTTTGGAGGCAGAAGTTTTCTGCACGCACTCAGGAAAAGGCCCAGTTTTATGCTATGCAGCCACTGTTCTACAGGTCGGTGAAAAGTTACTGTAGAAATTGCATCGTATGCTTGTGCGCAGAGACATTGGGAGTTACAGAATCATCCCTGTTGCTTGTTGATGCAAAATCGTCACTAGGAAGTGACTGTGTGGTCAAATACCACTTTCGCCAGTTTTGCAGATTTGCCCTTGTGAGGGTGAAGCTGTGTTTTTGCAGTGACAAAAATTTTTGCAGTGTTCTGTAATGGCGTCTGATTCTCTTTCACAGATTGTAACTGAAAAGCTTGACAAGAACAACTTCCAAGCATGGAAGTTTAGAATGACGAATTTCCTTATGGGAAAAGGATATTGGGAATTTGTTGCAGGAAATGAAGAAGAACCAGTTCTTCCTGATGTTCCCAATCAACAGCAAATGCAGGCATTCAAAACATGGCATGAGAGAGCCAGGAAAGTTATGTATTGGCTGTCTATCAGTATTTCAGACTCTATGATTGTGCATATTCAGGATGCAAGTACGCCAAAGGAGGCATGGGATACTTTGTCAAAAATGTATAGCACAAATATGCAAGCCAGGAAAATGCAGCTCAAGCAAGAGTTGCATAATGTGCAAAGAGAAAGTATGAGCATCAACGACTACCACATGAAGGTGAAGAAGATTGCAGATGCACTTGCTTCCATTGGGTCGCCAGTGGAAGATGATGATTTAGTTTCCGTGACCTTGAATGGTCTAGGAAAGGATTATGCACAGTTCCGAACATCCATTTCCGTCCGTGAAAGATTTCCTGATTTTGAGGAGTTGATTGCTCTTCTAATTTCTGAGGAGTAGAGAAATGGTGGTGCATCTTCTTCAGGAGGAACTTCAAAAGAAGCTATCTTCTACTCAAATGCTGAAAGAGGTAGAGGCAGAGGTAGAGGAGGCCGATTTGGAGGCCGTGGCAAAAATCAGAATACGTAGCAAACTCAAGAAAACCAGTCCTATGGAGGAGGACGTGGTAACTCTAGAGGCAGGGGGAGCCAAAGAGGTCGTGGTGGATGGCAAAGAGGCCAAAATGCAAACAGTAATGTTGAATGCTACTACTGTGGTAAAATGGGTCATATGGCTAAAGACTGCTATAAAAAGCAGAATGACATCATGAATGGAAAACTGCAACAAGGGAATTATGCATCTTCTAGTAGACAGGGTGATGACAGAAATGAGCACTTGTTTATGGTGCAGCACATGAACAATTCTGTGACAAGTGCAGAAGAAAGCAATGATGTATGGTATGTTGACTCAGGTGCATCAAACCACATGACAGGTCATGCAGAATGGATGGAGGATGCAAGAAAAATGGAAAAACCAGGATTTGTGGAGACTGGTGATGATACTACACATCCTATTGTGCAGATTGGAAAAATTCCCTTGTCTATGCAGGATGGGAAAAAGAAATACCTGTCCGATGTATTTCATGTCCCGAATATCACCAAGAATCTGGTTTCTGTTGGTCAAATGGTTGAGCAGGGCTTGCAGGTCAGATTTAATCCTCATGGATGCTTTGTTGAGGATATGAAAAATAAAGGTCGCTTGATAGCAAAATGAAAGAAGAAGGGCAGAATGTTTACATTGGATGCAGACATGTCTGAATTGAGTGCAGCAATGTTTGCACATGGGACCGGTGTAGTTGCAGATATTGATATCTGGCATAAACGCATTGGTCATGTTAATGTACAACAACTTAAATCAATGCAGGCCCAAAATATTGTTGCAGGTTTGCCAAAATTCAAGGTTGCAGAAATGCATAAGGTATGTGAAGCCTGTCAGTTTGGAAAACATGCAAGGAAACCATTTCCTAGACATGTTCAAGAGAGTAAGAAGCCATTGGAATTAATCCACTCTGATGTGTGGACAACTAAAGCTACATCTCTTGGAGGCTGTCATTATTTTGTCAGTTTTATTGATGACTATAGCAGAAAAGTTTGGGTGTATTTTATGAAAAAGAAAAGTGAAGTTTTTGGGCATTTCAAAACTCTTAAAGCGTGAAAAAGAAACAGGTATGTAGATAAAATGCCTAAGGTCAGATGGAGGGGGAGAGTACCTCTCAAATGAGTTTGCAAGGTTCTTGTAGGAGCATGGCATAAAGCAACAATATTCATGCAGTCATACCCCACAACAAAATGGAATTGCAGAAAGGAAAAACAGGCATATTGGAGAGGTATCTTGTGCCATGCTCAATGAAAAAGACTTGCCAGATTTTTATTGGGCTAAAGCAGTTGCTACAACAGTCTACATAATGAACAGGACTCCCACTGCAGCAATACATGGAATGACTCCAGAGGAGAGGTATACTGGTAGGAAACCATATATTTTTTATTTCAATTTTTTTTGTTGCATTGCCTATGTACATGTTCCAGATGAGTTGAGATCCAAGTTGGATCCAAAAGCTGAGAAGTGCATCTTTATTGGTTACTCTCTGCAGCAAAAAGGGTATAGATGCTATAACCCTTCTACTCGTAAGTTTACAATGAGCAGAGATGTTGTTTTTGATGAGATGAGTAGCTGGTATAAACCAGTAAATGTGATTGATGATGTAGATGCACAAAATGGTAATGCTGCACAGAATTCACAGCAGCAATCACAAAATATTAGTGGACCTGGAGCGTCCTCTAGCAGTGGTTCACATTCTTCGTCATGGACAGGCAGATTGAGATCAAGAGAATCTTCTCAAAGTAATGCAGATAGTGGTATACATGTATCACGAAAAGGAAAAGAGAAGGTTGATCAGCCCATGTTTGATGTGAATGCAAGTCACTCTTATGTGGATGGTGAATCCAGTGGCTCAGAACAGAGCATTGATGATGAGTTGGGTATTCCTTCTATTGTTACACCTGGAGTAAGGAAGACTAGGGATGTTTTGAGAGCACTTGGGAGTAAACCTACTTTGCGCAGGTCTACGAGAGCTAGGTATCCTGTGAATAGGCTGAAATATGATGGATTTACGGCCATTCACTATGCATATATGGTCAAAGTGATACAGGAACTAGAACCCACTTCTTTTGAGCAAGCCATGGGAAAAGAAAAATGGGAGAAAGCCATGGATGCCTTGCAAGCAAATGCTACATGGAAATTGGTACCTTTGCCTAAAGGTAAAAATGCAATTGGCTGTAAGTGGGTTTATAAGGTGAAGCACAATGCAGATGGTTCTGTGAACAGATACAAGGCAAGATTAGTAGTCAAGGGGTATGCACAAACATATGGCATTGACTATGAAGAAACATTCAGTCCGGTTGTAAGGATAGCAACCGTAAGAGCAGTCATTGCTATGGCGGCATCAAAGGGATGGTCTTTACATCAGATGGATGTAAAGAATGCCTTCTTGCATGGTGATTTGCAAGAAGAGGTATATATGGAGCAGCCACCAGGTTATGTGCATGCTGTTCATCCTGAGTTTGTTTGCAGGTTGAAGAAAGCCTTGTATGGCTTGAAGCAAGCACCTAGAGCATGGTCTGACAAGATAGGACAGTATCTTGTCACTATTGGCTTTCAGATTTCCAAGGCAGATTTCTCACTTTATGTGAGAAAAACAGAGAAAGATATTATGCTACTTGTCATTTATGTTGATGATTTGATTATGACAGGTGACAGTGATGAAGATATCCTTCATGTGAAAATGCTATTGAAGCAGAAGTTTGAGATGAAGGATTTGGGAGAGCTGCGTTATTTCTTGGGCATTGAGGTGATTAGATCACCAAGTGGGATACAGCTCTTGCAGAGGTAGTATGGATTGGACATGCTGTCCAAATATGGGATGACAGGCTGTAAGCCTATTTCAGTTCCTTTGGAGCAGAATGTGAAGCTGAGCACAGATGTAGGTGAGCTTCTAGAAGACCCTACTATGTACAGACGCATAGTAGGAAGTTTGATTTATATGACTATTACCAGGCCAGATTTGAGCTATGCTGTTGGATTGGTAAGTCAGTTTATGCAGGCTCCAAGGAAACCACATTTGGATGCGGCTAGATGCATACTCAGGTATGTGAAGTCCACATTGCAGTATGGACTATTTTATGAGACTGGGGTTCAGATACAGTTGCATGGATACACTGATGCTGATTGGGCTGGTAGTATTTCTGATAGACGATCTACCAGTGGATATGTGTTCTCTTTTGGGAGTGCCGCAGTCACTTGGAGCAGCAAGAAACAGCCTACAGTTGCCTTGTCGAGCATAGAGGCTGAGTACAGGGGTGCAGCAATGGCTGCATGTGAGGTAGCTTGGTTGCATAAGCTACTTTATGATATGCATCAGTCTACAGATGGGCCAGTTGTCATTTATTGTGACAACATGAGTAGTATACACTTGGCAAATAACCCAGTCTATCATGCTAGAACAAAGCACATTGAGGTGCATTATTACTATGTGCGAGAGAGGGTTTTACTAGGTCTTATTGATCTAGTTTATGTCAGCACAGAGGATCAGGTAGCTGACATATTCACGAAGGCATTGGGCGCAGAGAAGCTGCACAAGTTTAGAGACCTGCTTGGTGTGCAGGAATTGGGATTGAGCTCGAGGGGGAGTGTTGAGATATCGAGCTCCACTCGTGATACGCCAGGGTGACCGTTGTGTATTTATGTCACCGACTTGTCAGTTGCAGACGCAGTTGGTACACCGCCCATGAATAATAGCTACATGATAGCTATCCTTATCTACTCTAGTTCGTGGCTCAGTTAGTATGCCACCTTAGTTAGTTGAGTTTGGTTTGAGACCCATATATAGGGTTCTTCTATTTCTTTGTACGAGAGTTCTTTTGGCTTACACAACTAAGAAGAGGAAAACTCTTTTCAGTCTCCATCCTTGTGTGTATTCCCCCATTGTGCAAGCAAGAAAGCTACAAGTGAGACTCCTTCCTTCTCTCCCACAATCGTGACAAAGTTCACTTTACATTATGGACTTTTGTATAAGGCAGGTAAGGATGTACAGGTCTTTGGATACAAAGATGCAGATTGGGCTGGTAGCATGTCAGACAGAAGTTCTACAAGTGGATTCATGTTTTCCCTTGGTAGTGCAGCAACTACATGGAGCAGAAAAAAGCAACCTACAGTTGCTTTATCGAGTACAAAGGCTGAGTATAGAGGTGCTACTATGGTAGCATGTGAGGTGGTATGGTTGCAAAAGTTATTAGGTGATTTGGACGTGCAGGGAGATGGTCCAGTTGTCATTCATTGTGACAACATGAGTAGCATACAGCTAGCTAGGAATCCAGTGTTCCATGCTAGGACAAAACACATTGAGGTGCACTACCACTTTGTGAGAGAGAAGGTACTTGCAGGAGAGATTGACTTGGTATATCTCAGCACACAGGATCAGATAGCTGACACTTTTACAAAGGCATTGGGTGCAAAGAAGCTTCAAAAGTTCCAAAGCTTACTTGGAGCTGTAGAGATAGAGTTGAGCTTGAGGGGGAGTGTCAAGATGGCAAGCTCAACACGTGCAAACATTGATGATGGACCGCCTGGCTAGATGGGTTTGTACGTCTACACTTAGCACGTTGGTGGTCATTATGATACTCACATGGCCACTGACTTATCACGTAGTATATTTAGTTTGTTACACCTACCTACAACTGGCAAAGACATAGCGCAAGTCGATTAGTGTAGTCGGTTATGAAATGTGTTTGACTTAGTAGGCCACTTTCCTTTATGTTGTATTTTATCTATACTTTGTGTACATTGTATAGTGTGTTGGAAGAAGAATAAGAAACCAACAAGAAAACGTTTTGGCCTCCATCTCTCTTCTTGTGTTCTTGAGTGAGCTTCCTCTTGTGTATACAGTGTGTGTTTGGCACAGTAGCTCAAGCACATCCCCCCATCACGTGATTCTTGACAAGTAATTAGATCGGAGATCAATCTTGGAAAAGATTCTCCCCCCTTATAGCCTATCAAGTAGCGCATCTATTCTTGGGATTGGATATTTATTCTTGATTGTTACGTAGTTTAGACCTCGATAATCAATGCAAAGGCGAAGAGTTCTGTCCTTTTCTTTTGAAACAATACTAGGGCTCCCCATGGCAAATTATTGGGTCTGATGTATCCTTGATCCAATAACTACTTGAGTTGCTCTTTCAGCTCAATTGCTTCAGGGATAGACATTTTATATGGACTCTTAGCAATTGGAGCGGCTCCTGGTTCAAGTTTGATCTTGTGATCAACTTCTCTTCGAGGTGGTAATTCAATCAGCTCTTCTGGGAAGATTTCATCATATTCCTTCAGCCAATATGGCTCTCCCTCATCTTGTTTATTATGCTCAACCTTATTTAATTTTATGAGATACACTGGTAATCCTTTTCTTAGCCCTTTTGTTACGTAAGATGATTTGGCTAGTTGAACCTTGGGTTTTCTTGCCTCACCTTGGATCATGACTGTTTCCCCCTTTAAGTTTTGAAAAGTCACCTGGCCTTTTTTGCACTGAATATGTGCATCATTAGGGATTAACCAGTCCATACCCAATAGACATTCGTAGGGCCCTAAATTCATGATCCTAAATCCCATTTCAGAGAGATTGCTTCCCAGGCTAAATGTTACTTTGCAAGTTTGCTGAGTAGACATGATTTCTTTTCCATTAGCAAGTTTCACAAGTAACCTAGATGTAGGTATTGTGTCCATACCTAATTTCTTGGCACACTTTGGTGACATGAAAGAGTGTGTGCTTCCACAGTCAATCGGGATTTTAAAGGACTTACCCTCATATTTTGCTGGTGTTTGAATCATTGAAAATTGGCGATTTGGGCCTTTCTTATGGAGGGTGGCATGAATTGATGCCCTCTCCATATCGGCTTCCATAGTTGGGTTTCCCTCTTCTTCAAGTTCTTTAAGAATTATAGCAGATGCTTTTCCTTTTGCAATTAAAGCTTGGTTTTGACCTCTGTAGTAGTATTGTCCTTGGTGAGGAATTTGGCCAAGCTTTGGGGACTGTCTTTTAAAGTGACCTGGCTCATTACAGTGGAAATGCCTAGGTACTCTTGAATTACTTCCCGTAGGTATGAAGTTCCCAACTGCATTTGTTTTAGCCCTCTTTCCTTGACCAAGTGGATGTTGACCTTGGGCTCACTTAACGTAGCCTTGTGAAGTCCCTTTGTTTTAATTCTAGAGCTTATTATTCCTTGGCTTTGATTGAATCTCCTAAATAAGAGGTGCTACGTGAATCAAAGCATCTTGCAGATCAGTTGGGCGCATAGATTCAAGGCATGTGTTCAAAGGAGCATTCAATTGGTGACAAAACTTAGACACATGCTACTGAGCAATAGTCATGGAAGGCGCATATTTAAGCAGTGAGATAAACTTTGAGTAATATGCCTCCAGGCTCGTTCCCAGCTGTCTTAAGTTAAAGAACTCATTCATTTTTAGCGTGCGATAAGCTGATGGCAAATATCGACCACGCACAGCTTCTTTCAAAATTTCCCAGGTGATAGATGTCTCAGCAAGTCCCTGGTCTTTATAGCATTGTTTCCACCACAGGCATGCCTCACCGGTCAATTTCAACTTGGCAATCATGGCTTGATTAGCATGGCTAGTTCCTGCGGCAATAAAGTAGTCCTCCATGGTCTCAATCCAAATCTCTGCCTCGGCTTCAACGTCTTTTCCCTTGCCATCGAATTTTGGTGGCTTAACCTGCTTAAGGAGATACTTCTTCTCCTGAATTTCAGTCAGACTAGCGATAGTTGTATTACCCTGGGTTATCATAAGTTTCACAAATTAGCTTAGTGCTTTAAACTTTTTAGCTTCATTTCCACATTAACATATCTTACTAGTTTTGTAAAACAATGATGGGCCAAAGAGCATAATATTTTTGTCAAGATTGTGGGAGAGAAGGAAGGAGTCTCACTTGAAGCTTTCTTGCTTGCACAATGGGGGAATACACACAGAGATGGAGGCTGAAAATAGTTTTCCTTTTCTTAGTTGTGTAAGCCAAAAGAACTCAAGTACAAAGAAATAGAAGAACCCTATATATGGGTCTCAAACCAAACTCAACTAACTAAGGTGGCATACTAACTGAGCCACGAACTAGAGTAGATAAGGATAGCTATCATGTAGCTATTATTCATGGACGGTGTACCAACCGCGTCTGCAACTGACAAGTCGGTGACATAAATACACAACAGTCACCCTGGCGTATCACGAGTGGAGCTCGATATCTCAACACTCCCCCTCGAGCTCAATCCCAATTCCTACACACCAAGCAGGTCTCTGAATTTGCGCAGCTTCTCTGCGCCCAATGCCTTTGTGAATATGTCAGCTACCTGATCCTCTATGCTGACATAAACTAGATCAATAAGACCTAGTAAAACCCTCTCCCACACATAGTGATAATGTACCTCAATGTGCTTTGTCCTAGCATGATAGACTGGGTTATTTGCCAAGTGTATACTACTCATGTTGTCACAATAAATGACAACTGGGCCATCTGTAGGTTGATGCATATCATAAAGTAGCTTATGCAACCAAGCTACCTCACATGCAGCCATTGCTGCGCCCCTGTACTCAGTCTCTGTGCTGGATAAGGCAACTGTAGGCTGTTTCTTGCTGCTCCAAGTGACTGCAGCACTCCCAAAAGAGAACACATATCCACCGGTAGATCGTCTATCAGAAATGCTACCAGCCCAATCAGCATCAGTGTATCCATGCAACTGTATCTGAACCCCAGTCTCATAAAATAGTCCATACTGCAATGTGGACTTCACATACCTGAGTATACGTCTAGCCGCATCCAAATGCGGTTTCCTTGGAGCCTGCATAAACTGACTTACCAATCCAACAGCATAGCTCAATTTTGGCCTGGTAATAGTCATATAAATCAAACTTCCTACTATGCGTCCGTACATAGTTGTGCCTCTAAGCTCACCTGCATCTGTGCTCAGCTTCACATTCTGCTCCAAAGGAACTGAAATAGGCTTGCAGCCTGTCATCCCATATTTGGACAGCATGTCCAATCCATACTGCCTCTGCAAGAGCTGTATCCCACTTGGTGATCTAATCACCTCAATGCCCAAGAAATAACGCAGCTCTCCCAAATCCTTCATCTCAAACTTCTGCTTCAATAGCATTTTCACATGAAGGATACCTTCATCACTGTCACCTGTCATAATCAAATCATCAACATAAATGACAAGTAGCATAATACCTTTCTCTGTTTTTTAATACCTTTCTCTGTTTTTCTCACATAAAGTGAGAAATCTGCCTTGGAAATCTGAAAGCCAATAGTGACAAGATACTGTCCTATCTTGTCAAACCATGCTCTAGGTGCTTGCTTCAAGCCATACAATGCTTTCTTCAACCTGCAAACAAACTCAGGATGAATAGCATGCACATAACCTGGTGGCTGCTCCATATATACCTCTTCTTGCAAATCACCATGCAAGAATGCATTCTTTACATCCATCTGATGTAAAGACCATTCCTTTGATGCAGTCATAGCAATGACTGCTCTTACAGTTGCCATCCTTGCAACCGGACTGAATGTTTCTTCATAATCAATGCCATATGTTTGTCCATACCACTTGACTACTAATCTTGCCTTGTATTTGTTCACAGAACCATCTGCATTGTGCTTCACCTTATAAACCCACTTACAGCCAATTGCATTTTTACCTTTAGGCAAAGGTACCAATTCCCATGTAGCATTTGCTTCCAAGGCATCCATTTCTTCATCCATGGCTTTCTCTCATTTTTCTTTTCCCATGGCTTGCTCAAAAGAAGTGGGTTCTGGTTCCTGTATCACTTTGACCATATATGCATAGTGAATGGCTGTAAATCCATCATATTTCAGCCTATCCACAGGATACCTAGCTCTCGTAGACCTGCGCAAAGTAGGTTCACTCCCAGGTGCTCTCAAAACATCCCTGGTCTTCCTTACTCCAGGTGTAACAATAGAAGGAATACCCAACTCATCATCAATGCTCTGTTCTGAGCTACTAGATTCACCATCCACATAAGAGTGACCTGCATTCACATTAAACATGGGCTAATCAACCTTCTCTTTTCCTTTTCGTGATACCTGCATACCACTATCTGCATTACTTTGAGAAGATTCTCTTGATCTCAATCTGCCTGTCCATGGTGAAGAATGTGAACCACTACTAGAGGACGCTCCAGGTCCACTAATATTTTGTGATTGCTGCTGTGAATTCTGTGCAGTATTACCATTTTGTGCATCTACATCATCAATCACATTTACTAGTTTATACCAGCTACTCATCTCATCAAAAACAACATCTTTGCTCACTGTAAACTTATGAGTAGAAGGGTTATAGCATCTATACCCTTTTTGCTGCAGAGAGTAACCAATAAAGATGCACTTCTCAGCTTTTGGATCCAACTTGGATCTCAACTCATATGGCACATGTACATAGGCAATGCAAGCAAAAATTTTCAAATGAGAAATATCTGGTTTCCTACCAGTATACCTCTCCTCTGGAGTCATCCCATGTATTGCCGCAGTGGGAGTCCTGTTCATTATGTAGACTGCTATAGCAACTGCTTCAGCCCTATAAAAATCTGGCAGGTCTTTTTCATTGAGCATGGCACGAGATACCTCTCCAATATGCCTGTTTTTCCTTTCTGCAATTCCATTTTGTTGTGGGGTATGACTGCATGAATATTGCTACTTTATGCCATGCTCCTGCAGGAACCTTGCAAACTCATTTGAGAGGTACTCTCCCCCTCCATCTGACCTTAGGCATTTTATTTGCAGACATGTTTCGTTTTCAGCCATAGCTTTAAGAGTTTTGAAATGCCCAAAAACTTCACTTTTCTTTTTCATAAAATACACCCAAACTTTTCTGCTATAGTCATCAATAAAAGTGACAAAATAATGGCAGCCTCCAAGAGATGCAGCTTTAGTAGTCCACACATCAGAGTGGATTAATTCCAATGGCTTCTCACTCTCTTGAACATGTCTAGGAAATGGTTTCCTTGCCTGTTTTCCAAATTGGTAGGCTTCACATACCTTATGCATTTCTACAACCTTGAATTTAGGCAAACCTACAACAATATTTTGGGCCTGCATTGATTTAAGTCGTTGTACATTAACATGACCAATGCGTTTATGCCAGATATCAAAATCTGCAACTACACCGGTCCCATGCGCAAACATTGCTGCACTCAATTCAGGCATGTTTGCATCCAACGTAAACATTCTGCCCTTCTTCTTTCCTTTTGCTATGTACCTTTATTTTTCATATCCTCAACAAAGCATCCATGAGGATTAAATCTGACCTGCAAGCCCTGCTCAACCATTTGACCAACAGAAACCAGATTCTTGGTGATATTCGGGACATGAAATACATCGGACAGGTATTTCTTTTTCCCATCCTGCATAGACAAGGGAATTTTTCCAATCTGCACAATAGGATGTGTAGTATCATCACCAGTCTCCACAAATCCTGGTTTTTCCATTTTTCTTGCATCCTCCATCCATTCTGCATGACCTGTCATGTGGTTTGATGCACCTGAGTCAACATACCATACATCATTGCTTTCTTCTGCACTTGTCATAGAATTGTTCATGTGCTGCACCATAAACAAGTGCTCATTTCTGTCATCACCCTGTCTACTAGAAGATGCATAATTCCCTTGTTGCACTTTTCCATTCATGATGTCATTCTGCTTTTTATAGCAGTCTTTAGCCATATGACCCATTTTACCACAGTAGTAGCATTCAACATTACTGTTTGCATTTTGGCCTCTTTGCCATCCACCACGACCTCTTTGGCTCCCCCTGCCTCTAGAGTTACCACGTCCTCCTCCATAGGACTGGTTTTCTTGAGTTTGCTGCGTATTCTGATTTTTGCCACGGCCTCCAAATCGGCCTCCTCTACCTCTGCCTCTACCTCTTCCAGCATTTGAGTAGAAGATAGCTTCTTTTGAAGTTCCTCCTGAAGAAGATGCACCACCATTTCTCTACTCCTCAGAAATTAGAAGAGCAATCAACTCCTCAAAATCAGGAAATCTTTCACGGACGGAAATGGATGTTCGGAACTGTGCATAATCCTTTCCTAGACCATTCAAGGTCACGGAAACTAAATCATCATCTTCCACTGGCGACCCAATGGAAGCAAGTGCATCTGCAATCTTCTTCACCTTCATGTGGTAGTCGTTGATGCTCATACTTTCTCTTTGCACATTATGCAACTCTTGCTTGAGCTGCATTTTCCTGGCTTGCATATTTGTGCTATACATTTTTGACAAAGTATCCCATGCCTCCTTTGGTGTACTTGCATCCTGAATATGCACAATCATAGAGTCTGAAATACTGATAGACAGCCAATACATAACTTTCCTGGCTCTCTCATGCCATGTTTTGAATGCCTGCATTTGCTGTTGATTGGGAACATCAGGAAGAACTGGTTCTTCTTCATTTCCTGCAACAAATTCCCAATATCCTTTTCCCATAAGGAAGTTTGTCATTCTAAACTTCCATGCTTGGAAGTTGTTCTTGTCAAGCTTTTCAGTGACAATCTATGAAAGAGAATCAGAAGCCATTACAGAACACTGCAAAAAATTCTGTCACTGCAAAAAACACAACTTCACCCTCACAAGGGAAAATCTGCAAAACTGGCGAAAGTGGTATTTGACCACACAGTCACTTCCTAGTGACGATTTTGCATAAATAGGAACCAAGGATGATTCTGTAACTCCCAATGTCTCTGCACACAAGCATACGATGCAATTTCTGTGGTAACTTTTCACCGACCTGTAGAACAGTGGTCGCACAGCATAAAACAGGGCTTTTTCTTGAGTGCATGCAGAAAACTTCCGCCTCCAAAACAGGCCCCGAAATGGCCTCAAATCAAAAAAACAGGGTCGCCGAGGGCTAAAGCCCATTCCCGCAGCATATACTACCCTCTTGCTTCACCGCGAAGGGCGTCTCAACCTGAGACAATGCACTCTTGCCATTTCCGGCTATGCTACCTGCAGAGATCTGTTCCCAAAATAGAAAATGAAAGCAACACTGCTCCTCTTACCAGAACTACCGCGAGCTTGGCTTGCTTTCTTGAGCTCCTTACCACGAACAAGGCTCTGATACCATGTCAAGATTGTGGGAGAGAAGGAAGGAGTCTCACTTGAAGCTTTCTTGCTTGCACAATGGGAGAATACACACAGAGATGGAGGCTGAAAATAGTTTTCCTCTTCTTAGTTGTGTAAGCCAAAAGAACTCAAGTACAAAGAAATAGAAGAACCTTATATATGGGTCTCAAACCAAACTCAACTAACTAAGGTGGCATACTAACTGAGCCACGAACTAGAGTAGATAAGGATAGCTATCATGTAGCTATTATTCATGGGCGGTGTACCAACCGCGTCTGCAACAACTGACAAGTCGGTGGCATAAATACACAACGGTCACCCTTGTTGCGATATCGAGCTCCACTCGTGATACGCCAGGGTGACCGTTGTGTATTTATGCCACCGACTTGTCAGTTGTTGCAGACGCGGTTGGTACACCGCCCATGAATAATAGCTACATGATAGCTATCCTTATCTACTCTAGTTCGTGGCTCAGTTAGTATGCCACCTTAGTTAGTTGAGTTTGGTTTGAGACCCATATATAGGGTTCTTCTATTTCTTTGTAAAAGAGTTCTTTTGGCTTACACAACTAAGAAGAGGAAAACTGTTTTCAGCCTCCACCCTTGTGTGTCTTCCCCCATTGTGCAAGCAAGAAAGCTTCAAGCGAGACTCCTTCCTTCTCTCCCACAATCTTGACATGGTATCAGAGCCTTGTTCGTGGTAAGGAGCTCAAGAAAGCAAGCCAAGCTCGTGGTGGTCTGGTAAGAGGAGCAGTGTTGCTTTCATTTTCTGTTTTGGGAGCAGATCTCTGCAGGTAGCACAGCCGGAAATTGCAGGAGTGCATTGTCTCAGGTTGAGACGCCCTTCGCGGTGAAGCAAGAGGGCAGTATATGCTGCGGGAAAGAGCTTTAGCTCTTGGCGACCTTGTTTTTTTTATTTGAGGCCATTTCGGGGCCTGTTTTGCAGACGGAAGTTTTCTGCACGCACTCAGGAAAAGGCTCAGGTTTATGTTGTGCAGCCACTGTTCTACAGGTCGGTGAAAAGTTACTGTAGAAATTGCATCGTATGCTTGTGCGGAGAGACATTGGGAGTTTCAGAATTATCCTTGGTTCCTGTTTATGCAAAATCGTCACTAGGAAGTGACTGTGTGGTCAAATACCACTTTCGCCAGTTTTGCAGATTTGCCCTTGTGAGGGTGAAGCTGAGATTTTGTAGTGACAGAATTTTTTGCAGCGTTCTGTAATGGCGTCTGACTCTCTTTCACAGATTGTAACTGAAAAGCTTGACAAGAACAACTTCCAGGCATGGAAGTTTAGAATGACGAATTTCCTTATGGGAAAAGGATATTGGGAATTTGTTGCAGGAAATGAAGAAGAACCAGTTCTTCCTGATGTTCCCAATCAACAGCAAATGCAGGCATTCAAAGCATGGCATGAGAGAGCCAGGAAAGTTATGTACTGGCTGTCAATCAGCATTTCAGACTCTATGATTGTGCATATTCAGGATGCAAGTACGCCAAAGGAGGCATGGGATACTTTGTCAAAAATGTACAGCACAAATACGCAAGCCAGGAAAATGCAGCTCAAGCAAGAGTTGCATAATGTGCAAAGAGAAAGTATGAGCATCAACGACTACCACATGAAGGTGAAGAAGATTGCAGATGCACTTGCTTCCATTGGGTCGCCAGTGGAAGATGATGATTTAGTTTCTGTGACCTTGAATGGTCTAGGAAAGGATTATGCACAGTTTCGGACATCCATTTCAGTTCGTGAAAGATTTCCTGATTTTGAGGAGCTGATTGCTCTTCTAATTTCTGAGGAGCAAAGAAATGGTGGTGCATCTTCTTCAGGAGGAACTTCAAAAGAAGCTGTCTTCTACTCAAATGCTGGAAGAGGTAGAGGCAGAGGTAGAGGAGGCCGATTTGGAGGCCGTGGTAGAAATCAAAATATGCAGCAAACTCAAGAAAACCAATCCTATGGAGGAGGACGTGGTAACTCTAGAGGCAGGGGGAGCCAAAGAGGTCGTGGTGGATGGCAAAGAGGTCAAAATGCAAACAGTAATGTTGAATGCTACTACTGTGGTAAAATGGGTCATATGGCTAAAGACTGCTATAAAAAGCAGAATGACATCATGAATGGAAAACTGCAACAAGGAAATTATGCATCCTCTAGTAGACAGGGTGATGACAGAAATGAGCATCTGTTTATGGTGCAGCACATGAACAATTCTCTGACAAGTGCAGAAGAAAGCAATGATGTATGGTATGTTGACTCAGGTGGATCAAACCACATGACAGGTCATGCAGAATGGATGGAGGATGCAAGGAAAATGGAAAAACCAGGATTTGTGGAGACTGGTGATGACACTGCACATCCTATTGTGCAGATTGGAAAAATTCCCTTGTCTATGCAGGATGGGAAAAAGAAATACCTGTCCGATGTATTTCATGTCCCGAATATCACCAAGAATCTGGTTTCTGTTGGTCAAATGGTTGAACAGGGCTTGCAGGTCAGATTTAATCCTCATGGATGCTTTGTTGAGGATATGAAAAATAAAGGTCGCTTGATAGCAAAAGGAAAGAAGAAGGGCAGAATGTTTACATTGGATGCAGACATGTCTGAATTGAGTGCAGCAATGTTTGCACATGGGACCGGTGTAGTTGCAGATATTGATATCTGGCATAAACGCATTGGTCATGTTAATGTACAGCAACTTAAATCAATGCAGGCCCAAAATATTGTTGCAGGATTGCCCAAATTCAAGGTTGCAGAAATGCATAAGGTATGTGAAGCCTGTCAGTTTGGAAAACAGGCAAGGAAACCATTTCCTAGACATGTTCAAGAGAGTAAGAAGCCATTGGAATTAATCCACTCTGATGTGTGGACAACTAAAGCTGCATCTCTTGGAGGCTGTCATTATTTTGTCAGTTTTATTGATGACTATAGCAGAAAAGTTTGGGTGTATTTTATGAAAAAGAAAAGTGAAGTTTTTGGGCATTTCAAAACTCTTAAAGCTATGGTTGAAAAAGAAACAGGCTTGCAGATAAAATGCCTAAGGTCAGATGGAGGGGGAGAGTACCTCTCAAATGAGTTTGCAAGGTTCCTGCAGGAGCATGGCATAAAGCAGCAATATTCATGCAGTCATACCCCACAACAAAATGGAATTGCAGAAAGAAAAAAAAGGCATATTGGAGAGGTATCTCGTGCCATGCTCAATGAAAAAGACTTGCCAGATTTTTATTGGGCTGAAGCAGTTGCTACAGCAGTCTACATAATGAACAGGACTCCCACTGCAGCAATAGATGGAATGACTCCAGAGGAGAGGTATACTGGTAGGAAACCAGATATTTCTCATTTGAAAATTTTTGGTTGCATTGCCTATGTACATGTGCCAGATGAGTTGAGATCCAAGTTGGATCCAAAAGCTGAGAAGTGCATCTTTATTGGTTACTTTCTGCAGCAAAAAGGGTATAGATGCTATAACCCTTCTACTCGTAAGTTTACAATGAGCAGAGATGTTGTTTTTGATGAGATGAGTAGCTGGTATAAACCAGTAAATGTGATTGATGATGTAGATGCATAAAATGGTAATGCTGCACAGAATTCACAGCAGCAGTCACAAAACATTAGTGGACCTGGAACGTCCTCTAGCACTGGTTCACATTCTTCGCCATGGACAGGCAGATTGAGATCAGGAGATTCTTCTCAAAGTAATGCAGATAGTGGTATGCAGGTATCACGAAAAGGAAAAGAGAAGGTTGATCAGCCCATGTTTGATGTGAATGCAGGTCACTCTTATGTGGATGGTGAATCCAGTGGCTCAGAACAGAGCATTGATGATGAGTTGGGTATTCCTTCTATTGTTACACCTGGAGTAAGGAAGACCAGGGATGTTTTGAGAGCACCTGGGAGTGAACCCACTTTGCGCAGGTCTACCAGAGTTAGGTATCCTGTGGATAGGCTGAAATATGATGGATTTACAGCCATTCACTATGCATATATGGTCAAGGTGATACAAGAACCAGAACCCACTTCTTTTGAGCAAGCCATGGGAAAAGAAAAATGGGAGAAAGCCATGGATGAAGAAATGGATGCCTTGGAAGCAAATGCTACATGGGAATTGGTACCTTTGCCTAAAGGTAAAAATGCAATTAGCTGTAAGTGGGTTTATAAGGTGAAACACAATGCAGATGGTTCTATGAACAGATACAAGGCAAGATTAGTAGTCAAGGGGTATGCACAAACATATGGAATTGACTATGAAGAAACATTCAGTCCGGTTGCAAGGATGGCAACCGTAAGAGCAGTCATTGCTATGGCTGCATCAAAGGGATGGTCTTTACATCAGATGGATGTAAAGAATGCCTTCTTGCATGGTGATTTGCAAGAAGAGGTCTATATGGAGCAGCCACCAGGTTATGTGCATGCTGTTCATCCTGAGTTTGTTTGCAGGTTGAAGAAAGCTTTGTATGGTTTGAAGCAAGCACCTAGAGCATGGTCTGACAAGATAGGATAGTATCTTGTCACTATTGGCTTTCAGATTTCCAAGGCAGATTTCTCACTTTATGTGAGAAAAATAGAGAAAGGTATTATGCTGCTTGTCATTTATGTTGATGATTTGATTATGACAAGTGACAGTGATGAAGATATCCTTCATGTGAAAATGCTATTGAAGCAGAAGTTTGAGATGAAGGATTTGGGAGAGCTGCGTTATTTCTTGGGCATTGAGGTGATTAGATCACCAAGTGGGATACAGCTCTTGCAGAGGCAGTATGGATTGGACATGCTGTCCAAATATGGGATGACAGGCTGTAAGCCTATTTCAGTTCCTTTGGAGCAGAATGTGAAGTTGAGCACAGATGCCGGTGAGCTTCTAGAAGACCCTACTATGTACAGACGCATAGTAGGAAGTTTGATTTATATGACTATTACCAGGCCAGATTTGAGCTATGCTGTTGGATTGGTAAGTCAGTTTATGCAGGCTCCAAGGAAACCGCATTTGGATGCGGCTAGACGCATACTCAGGTATGTGAAGTCCACATTGCAGTATGGACTATTTTATGAGACTGGGGTTCAGATACAGTTGCATGGATACACTGATGCTGATTGGGCTGGTAGTATTTCTGATAGACGATCTACCAGTGGATATGTGTTCTCTTTTGGGAGTGCTGCAGTCACTTGGAGCAGCAAGAAACAGCCTACAGTTGCCTTGTCGAGCACAGAGGCGGAGTACAGGGGTGCAGCAATGGCTGCATGTGAGGTAGCTTGGTTGCATAAGCTACTTTATGATATACATCAGTCTACAGACGGGACAGTTGTCATTTATTGTGACAACATGAGTAGTATACATTTGGCAAATAACCCAGTCTATCATGCTAGAACAAAGCACATTGAGGTGCATTATCACTATGTGCGAGAGAGGGTTTTACTAGGTCTTATTGATCTAGTTTATGTCAGCACAGAGGATCAGGTAGCTGACATATTTACGAAGGCATTGGGCGCAGAGAAGCTGCGCAAGTTCAGAGACCTGCTTGGTGTGCAGGAATTGGGATTGAGCTCGAGGGGGAGTGTTGAGATATCGAGCTCCACTCGTGATACGCCAGGGTGACCGTTGTGTATTTATGTCACCGACTTGTCAGTTGTTGCAGACACGGTTGGTACACCGCCCATGAATAATAGCTACATGATAGCTATCCTTATCTACTCTAGTTCGTGGCTCAGTTAGTATGCCACCTTAGTTAGTTGAGTTTGGTTTGAGACCCATATATAGGGTTCTTCTATTTCTTTGTAAAAGAGTTCTTTTGGCTTACACAACTAAGAAGAGGAAAACTGTTTTCAGCCTCCACCCTTGTGTGTCTTCCCCCATTGTGCAAGCAAGAAAGCTTCAAGCGAGACTCCTTCCTTCTCTCCCACAATCTTGACACCCTGGCGTATCACGAGTGGAGCTCGATATCTCAACAATTTTTACAAAATCTAGTCACTATTATCTTTTATAATTAGTAGCCATATGTTATGATTTTTACAAGTATGGAATATTTACAAATGGCATATGTTTACAGGTAGATATACATCAGCATCGACAGGATAGGCTAGATGCTATGTACAATTTCCAAAATAGGATATCATTATATCTTTCTTTTTCAGGGATGGATATCAGTTACATTCATGTAGAAGAAAGCAGGCCAATTGCTATCTATGTCCAGAAACCTATACTGTGCAAATGGTAGATCTGGAAAACCATGGATACGGTAATCTTGATACTTGCGATGTCCTTGGATTATAATCATGTCAACTGGGATTACCTTCAGTACCTTGTCATAGACATAATGGCCTAGACGTATCTGCCGACCATTGGTAATCATAAGTGGATTCCTTCTCTAGACAGACAAAAGATAAATGCCTCAACTACTTTTAAATTTTCCATCCATTCAAGGCATTTCAGATTAGTCTGCATGTCGAAGATCAATTGGCCTTGATGTAACAATAACGCTCATCCCAGAACCATCTTCTTTCACGATTCACGAGGGATGGATCATATAGGTGATCGAGTATCCTCATCATTTCTCTTCTCCACTCGTCATCCGTGGAGTTCAGCGTAGATGTGTACATTGCTCGAAAAACAAGGAACTGGTTCCAGGCTTTATTATTCTGCCAAAGTTTATCCCTTAACAATCAACACACTGATTATTACTTAGAACAGTTAGTCTTAAAAACCATAGATATTTTTAATTTCAATTATGCTCAGATACCACGTGTCACGTGCCTACATAAGAGTTCCCTAGTAGCATGTTTTAGTGGTCCATTGGGGAACTATCCTAGATGGCTCCACCTAGCACTACTAAGAATGCACAGGGTCTATCGTCTAGGTTTTCCAGAGTCCACCTCGTAATAGAAGGTACCGACCGTCCCCACGAGGATTGTAATATTTTTGCTCAAAAATATTACTAAACCTGACTCCCCGCACGCCACCTAAAACTCGTGCAAGGTTATCTTCCACATTGTATTTACCGATAGTCAATCTGTACCCCGCATGTGCAAAAACAAGGCCTTCGCATTGTGAAAATGAGCCCGAGGGTTCAAGTCCGCATACCGCAGGGAAACACCCTCTTGGGAGGGGGTAAAATGGATAATAATAATGCAATTTTTTTAATTATTATCCCTTTCCCCCAGCCGATGCATGGTTGGAGGAGAGGGAGTGTGGGGAGGGATGGGCTAGGTGAGAGGTGTGGGTTGCATGAGGGGGGGGGGGGGGGGGGAAACCATGCACAGCCCACGTGGTGGAGCTTCTCTCCCCACCCCTTAAGCCCTATATAAACCCCCCCTTAGCCTTGGGGGGAAGGTAGAGGGAGCCATCGTGCTGTGAAGAGATGCCACTACTGTGCTGTATAGCCACCATAGGCGCCGCCCTGCTGTGCCCAACGCCGACTGCGCCCTTGCTCCTCACCAGCAGCGCCATCATTTGCTGCCCGTCTCCCCCCTCATCAATCCTTTTTCCCAATCATTGGGGCCTTCCATGTGGTCCTGGGGCAATCAAAAGCTTCTCTAAGAAGCTTCTAGAGGATAAGGCTTTGGGCCTTGTTCCTACGCACCCTTCTGGGGTTTAAAACCGAGCGCATAGAGCTCCTTCCCACAAGCCTATTTGTAAAAGCCCAATTCCCACAACCCTTTTTTGTAAAAGCCCCATTTCGGCAAACCTTCTCGTAAAGCCTCCATCCCCACAAGCGTTTTGGCAAAGCTCCATTCCCACAACTTCCTCATAAAAGCCCCATCCCCACAAGCAAAGCTCCACCCCCACAAGCCCTCCCATAAGCCCAAGTCCCACAAGCTCCGGTATTTTCAAAAATCCGCAATTTGGTGAGGGAACCCCCTGCGTACAAGGGAGAAGGAAAATCTTGAATCCATTCAGAGAACGCGTAGAAGCGAGGGTAATCCACGGACTTCAAACGATGGCTCCCAAGTAGTCGCAAGGGCACCTGCGGGAGGTTCCTCCCCAAGCTTACACATGGACATCTCCCCAAGCCCACAAGTCCAGGATTTTTTCGAGTTTATTCTCACATAAAGAAATGTTTTAGGCACGCTTATTCCATAAGGGAGAATGCATTTTGTGCTTATCATTAATGCATAAAGGTACACTTGATAAATTATCTCTTTAAACGTTAGACAAGGTTGGTGCATGTCATGAAATTGGAACGTTTGTATTTCTAGAGTTGTTCATCTTAGGAGATTAGCTGCATATTGCTATTTTGGTGCATTTCCAAATTAATGAGTCTAAACTCCTATTACTTAGGGCAAAGGAATGAAATTGTTAAGTGCATTGGCCGTGAAGAAAAGGAGTATCTTGCATTTAGTCAATAATTCCCTTCGTTATGATTCGCACGAGGAAATTGTTAACTTCCATTTCATGGCATGAAAATGAACTCCGTTCTTGTAAGTTGCATGGAAAAAGATGCTTGAAAATGGATTAAATCAACACTAGCCTTAGTGTTGCATGAAATTCATTTTCGATGTTGTCGTATCTAAGGGTCGCATGTTACATATTTCATCAAGTTGCATTTGGAAAAGATTGCATGGCTTATTAAAGCATGAAATTCAAACACTTAGACAAAAGGTTGTAGGCATTATTCCTCGATGAAAATCCTAGTAAGTCCTATGTAAGTTATCCTTCAAATTATCATGCGTTTTGATTTAAACAAGAAAGGATAGGGTTATTGCAAATCTAGTGGTACGTAGAAGCAATGAATCGCGTGTTTATGTGTATTGTGACATGTTGCAACTAGTTTTCTCCTTTAGATCAAATTTATCATCTCTAGGAATGGCTCATCCTTGTTGCAAGACAAGTAGATCAAATTATCTAAATCACCTAACCTGCAATGGATTCGTATAGGCATGGCTCAGTTGATACGATAAATACCCCAAGTGCTAACTAGGGTTTAGCACGTTAAGGATTCGGCCTAGTTTCGCACTTGTTGCCAAGTCGAAACCCTCAAACCCGAAGGTCCTACCCACATTCACGCAATGTTGGGTCAATTGGACGCTCATGCAAATAACAATCTAGGGGTTCTACCCTAAGGATCATTCGACCTAATGCTAAAACTCGGGTTGAGTTTGGAATCCCTAGGACCGAATGTTGTCGTCCTAGTGCAATTAGGATTGGGTTGGATAGGAAGACACCCTAAACCCTGCTTCTTGTCTAAACATAATTCCTTGACCTGAAAACGACGTTCAATGGGTGAAATGATCCCATGGAATAGATGTGACACTTGTGCAACAAGTTGCAACGTCGCATGGCCTTGTGGTTTGATCACAAGAGAGTTTTGCCATTCCTTGGAATGAGGTTGGCAGGTTCTTGTGCAAGTTTAACTTGCAAGAGGATGGGTAATCATCCTACTACATCACCTTCCTTGGGGACAATTTCCAAGTTAAGGGAAGATATTTATTTTCTTGGAAGTAAAGGACCTATCAAGTTAGACATGGTCGCCAGGATTTACTGTTAATTTATGAAACCTAAAGTGTTGGTTAAGTTGGGTTAATAGGGTATGACCCTAACCCAAGGACAAAAGGGTGAACAAACAAACCCTTGGGGGATCTTGCCAAGTCGCAATTGATCCTGGATCGAATGTTGGATGCATTCGGAGAGAAGGAATCACTCCTTGGCAGTTGCCGCTAGAGCTGATGTGCAATAGTCTTTATCTCACTCACATAATCTTGAATGGATTGTCCATCATGTTAAGCTTCTGCTTCAACTATATTTTTTTGGCACTAGTGGTAGTACCATAGTATCTCATCAAAATATCTCATGCATCCTTTGGTGAGCTACAACTCATTATTTGCATAACCATACCATAAAAAATACATAGGGATAGCCAATGTAGTACCCTATGAACTCTCTCAGTCCATGCTTGATGTGCCCTAAGCTGATTAGGAGTTGCATTCATGTTGGGGAGTTTGGGGGCTCAACCTCGGCACGTATAACCAAGTCCCAACAGCCCTTGCCAATGAGAAAATTCTCCATCCTGAACTTTGAGATAGCATAGCTATTGTTGTCTAATTTTTCACCCACTATTTGAGCAATGTTATCAGTTCTTTCAACATTTGCCATCTCCGCAACTTTATGTATTCAATGCACTATACAATGTGTAAATGTCCATAACTTTTATATACAATATCAGATTGAGGTGTTTAAAGCTCAAAAAAAAGAGTGCAATGAGAACTATAGATCTAAGAGCAATAATAGAGTTAATTCTATGGAAACTTTTAGCTCTTTGTTTTACACAAAACAAAACAACTTTGGTATGGATAGTAAGCATTCACAATGCCTACATGTTATTCAAGTATGCTACATGGTCATGTTGATGCTTGGCATTGTTGTTCATGCTTGGATATGCTTATGTTGAGCTCTACATATTGGATTTCAGATTGGTTGATTGTATTTGGGCAGTGGCTATTTGCTTCAATGATTTTCACTTGTGGGCTTGAAGACTTATTGAATCTATATGCTTCCAAATGTATATATGATATATTTTGGGCACCGCAATGCTATGAGCTCTATGCATTGACTTATTGAAGGTATATTCTCTTGGATGTATACATGATGTATTTTGGTCACCGCAATGCTATGAACTTTATGCATTGAGCTTCCTTTGCTATTGCATACTCCAAATTTGTTTCTAGTGGGAGGATTTTCTTCACAGAGCTCAGTTCATTTGAGTCAATGGGATACTCTCTTATGCTTTATTGCTTCATAAATCTTTGTAGTGAATATATATATATATATATATATTCACTACAAAGATTTATGATTATGGGCTAATTTGCCTTTGATTCTGACATCTTGTACCGCTTATTGTCAGTGGATTTTTAGTGGTGGTATGCATTGTGGTATACATCTATATACCTCACACCTTAAGAATTGGTGGTTTATGCTACACTACTAGTTGCATTGTTCATCCCAGTTGCTACTCTGATACTTTTGGCAGTGGGAGCTTATTCTTTTGCATATTTGCCTATAGCTTCATGTTGATTTACTATAATTTTATAGACAACCATGTTAAAAATCAATTTCAAGCACTTCTTTTGAGAGTAAATACTTGTATTCAAGCACTCTAGTACTTCAAGATTATTATAATAGCCCATACTCTCTTTCTTTAGTAGATGGTAGATGTTTGAAATGCTTCCAATGATAGTGCTATATCTTCATAGAGAAGTTTCATGGCAATAACTTCCAATCTTGGAAGCCTCGAATTTGGCAAGTATTGGTGTAGAAGAATCAAGTCAAGCCATTGAAATTTGATGAATATCATTCTATCCTTGTCAAAGTAAGAATATTTCAATGTCGTTGAGATGATTGAGAGTTGTGCTTATGCATTATAAAAAAAGATTGGTGATCTCTACAATAAGCAGAGACCTGCAACTCAATTGTATTAGCTTAAGAAACTCATGGACCTTTGCATGAAGGGAGGGACATCTATGTCTTCTCATTCAAATGAGTTTCATTCCATCTTCTGTGAGCTTACTTCGTGGGATCTTAAGTTTGAGGAGAATGTTAGGTCTCTTTTCTTACTTGTTACACTGCTTGAGTCTTGGAATAACTTCTACATCGCTATGAGTACAAAACCTCCTGAAGGCAGCTTTCAGCTCAAGGATGTAAAGGATGCTTTGTTCATAAAAGAAGTGAATAGGAAGAATGTTTATATTGCCCATAGTTTTTGTGCACTTATAGTGAGAGGCAAACAAGATGGTAGTGGGAATAATAATCTTGGTAGAGACTCATAGCCCAATAGGATTAAGTCTCAGTCTTGTGGAAAATCATGCAATAAAACAAATGGCTCTAAATCCTCTCTTTCTTGTCATTATTATGGGTAGTACGATCACATGAGGTTGTAGTATCATAAGATGCACAATGATAGGCACAAAAAAGACAAAGGGAAAGCGTAAGATAGTACTAAATCTCCTTATGATCACAAAATTATTCTTAAGTCTACTATAAGATAGAAGATATAAATTCCTTGGAGTACGTCTTAGATGATTACATACTTCCTACTTCATCACTTGATGGTACTCAACAATTTGGTGTTCACTCTACTTATAGTCAATTTTGGCTTCTTGATTCGGGGGCTTCTTTCCATGTTACCTCACTTTCCATGAGAAAAAGATACATGTGAGACCAAAGTAAGTAGTGGAGATACACAAGGTGATCTTTTAGTAGGAGCCTCCTATTACAGTGCATCCAACCCCAATTTGATAGTTTTCTACAATTGTTGATAATATAATGGCCTAGGATCCACCTATTGTGTACAATCATCATATTGGAAAGAGATGTAACGTGCCCGCCTATTGGCTATCTAAGCACGTTTTAGCGGTCCATCGAGAAACGAATCTAAGCATCGCCACGCGGCACTCCCATGGAATGTTCCAGGGTTTGTCACCTAGGGTTTCCCTAGTTTGCTTCACAATGGAACGTTCGCGGCCGAATCCACTAAGATCGACCTGAAATCTGGGTTCCTTATTGTCAAGGTCTCTTGACAGCATTCTAGCGTCGAGTTTTGGGCATCCTACTTTACGTAGAGATACCCCATCCGAAGAAATCCATACCGCACTCGGTTCAAAGAAAATGGGAAAGAGAGGGATGTGGCACTCAACCTCTCTGCCCATAGGGCATTTTGGTCCCCTAAAACGGCATGAATCGGGTTCTAACTTAACAATACCTAAAGTCATCATCGGTAAAACCTTGTGAGAAGCCTCCCAGTTCTCTGGCACCACCCAGCCGTAGGAAAAACCCGTCGGGGATTCCCTCCACTCACTTCCCTTTATAGCTTTAGTTTCCTAATTAGGTCCTACCACATTTATGTGCGACATTTAAAAATCAGCTTCATTAAATAAGCCTTTTGGGGCACAAGGTTCATTCGCATAATTTACAACACAGACACGAAAACAAAATAAGCAGTCCTTTTGACAAACAAATTCCTTAACTTATCTTCAAGTTAATCTTTGTCTCTTGCCCATACAAGAGAATTATGTATCCCTTCTCTCCAACAAAAGTACCTAGTTCAAATCACATGGCACCAAATTTCAATCCTTTATCTAGAATATGATCTTCCAACGCCTCTAGACATTGGGCTCACGCAGTCTACAACTCCGTTCTGGACACGACAAGGGGTGTCCAGAGCTCCACTGACCCCAAGTGACCTAGGAGTGAGACACACTTTCCGTGGTTGGACTTTTCACCACTCGACCATCGGCCTGTGAATCAAGCAGTGCCCTCTTAAAGTAATTCTGTGGTGCAATCTTGGAGATGATCCACGCGTGCAAATTATCCTTCCTTAATTAATCCAATTAAGAATTAAGCATAATCAAGACAATCAGCCCTAATATCATCTTCTAGGAAAACATTCCTTTATTTCCCATGGCTACTTGTCATTATTGACCCTTGCCATGCTTTTACAATCAAACACAAGCACTTGGAATATTTATCCAAATCACAATGCAACAATCAATTGATTGAAAGAAAAACATTTAGGGTATTGTTCAATCAACCAACAAAACTAATTGTATTTTTTTCAAACAATACAAGAATAGGTGTGATAATAATCCCATTGCATATTCGCTCTCCCCCTTGGGATTAAAGAGCGATTCTATGCAAAATTTTCTTAATACTTGTATGCACAATTCTTAATGTCATTCTTTTTACGATTATGCTATTCATAACCCCTGACCGATTGCTCTGTGAATGAATAAGCCATACACAACTAAGTGCAGTTAACTTCCCTTGATACATGCATTTTGCAAATTCCATCTTTCAAATATGTGAGAAGAGACCTATCCCTTCCCATGCATGACCTATTCTCGTCCATCTTAGTATGGAGCCTAATATATCTCATGCGAGTATCAAAAGAAGCATCTATTAATTTGAAAATACATTACTTACGACCGATACCACAATTAGATTGACAGTGATGCCTTCGCCCAAATCTTCGTTGCTGGTTGTAGGATTGCCATCCGCACGCAACATTCTTTGCTTGGAGGCCATCATTCGCAAGTAGACTTAAGAGATTAAAAAGGCAGAATAGATTCAAGATGGAAGAGGGTAAGAGAACATGGCTAAGTTGAGGATCGAGAACATGGCTAAGTATAGGATTGAGATAGAGGGAATTGTGCAGCCTCTCGAGGTAACTCTTCTCTCTCTCTCTCTCTCTCTCTCTCTCTCTCTCTCTCTCTCTCTCTCTCTCTCTCTCTCTCTCTCTCTTTCTCTCTCTCTCAAGCTCTCTCTCACAATCTCTTCGAGGGGGTATCCTTCTCTCTACCTCTCGCTCGCAGCCTCTCGGGGTCTCCTTATGCTCCCTTATGCCTCCCCATGCCTCATATTTATAATGAATTAGAGAGGAGGGGATAAGGCTGAGAACAAGAGTTGAGGTGAAGGGGCTCTTGGAAGACTCAGTGATCTGATGCTCAGATCATAAATCTGATGATTGCATTGACTCCAAAAGGGGGGTAAAACTCCAAGACAGTTACTTAGAAAGCTCTCAGTTCACTCCTTTTTTTCTCTGTTCAAAGTGTTGTCTACGGCCTATAGACTGCGATCGTGTCGAGCGCGATTTCGCCAGTGATTTTTCTTTATTTTTCTTTTTATAAAATCTACAAAACTAACTAAAACATCACTTGTCTTTTCTTTTAAATGACTTTCAGTTCTATCTTTTTAGGATAATATCTAAAATATACTAGCTTATTTTGCGCAAAGAATTAATATTTTTGGACCATCCAAACTTTACACACTAGTGATTAATATGGCTCATAAGTCTCGGTCACGTTGTAATTTTCCAAGAAAAATATCAGATTATGACTCTCGATTTATTTTAAAATATATTTTTAATTGAATAAAAATTAATAGTTATTAATAATAGTTAGTTTTTACCTTAGTTAGTGTTTAGTTAGTGATCTTACTAACTTATTAATTGATTAACTAACATTTGAACTAACCAACTAACTTTTACTGCGTGGAATATTACATCCTCCTCCCCTTAGAGAAATTGAGATGTCCTCATCTTGAGAGAAACTGGAGAACCAAGCATTAATGGGGCTTAGGGCCTGTGGGTTAAGACCCACCATGCATCCATTGCACTACTCTTAATGTTTCAAGAGTGCACTAGTTTTATTCCAATTAACCATAGGTACAAGAGTAAGATTTATTCTCAATCATCTTACATGTCGATTAAGCTTCTAGGATTTTTAGTCCTCTTCATAAGGTATAGTGGGCTCTAGATCTTCATCTTCATCCAATTCCTCTATATATCTATAGACTGCACCTGTGTAGCTTCGTTTTCTTGGAGGCTCAATGTCTTCTAGACTTAGATCACGGCAATCTGCTTGGATATGTCCTAGCTCATTACAATGGAAGCATTAACGGTAGGGACATCTCCTATGGATGTGCCCTATCTCTCCGTACGTATGGCATCTCTTACCCTGATCTCGGGAGTCATCTTTGCTATAATTGCCTAATTTAAGTTTCGGGGTTTGTCGCTTAGGATTTTCTGAGTTCGCCTTGCAATGGGACGTTCACGGCCGAACCGACTAGGATCGACCTAAAATCCAGGTTCCTAGTTGTCAAGGTCTCTTGACAACATTCTAACGTTGGGTTTTGGTCATCCTACTTTACGAAGAAATACCCTTTCCAAGGCAAATCCATACCGCACTTGGTTCAAAGAGAATGGGAAACGAGAGGGATGCGCCGCTCAACCTCTCTGCCTGTAGGGCATAGTCCAATTCCAGTCTCCTAAAATGGCATGCATCGGGTTTTAACTTAACAATACCTAAAGTCATCGTCGATAAAACCTTGTGAGAAGCCTCCCATTTCTCTGGTACCACCCAGCCATAGGACGGAACCGTCGAGAATTCCCTCCACTCACTTCCCTTGATAGCTTTAGTTTCCTAATTGGGTCCTACCACATTTATGTGCGACATTTAAACATCAGCTTCATTAATTAAGCATTTTAGGGCACACGGTTTGTTCACGTAATTTACAACACAGACACGAAAACAAAACAAGTAGTCCTTTTGACAAACAAGTTCCTTAACTTATCTTCAAGTTAATCTTTGTCTTCTGCCTATACAGGAGAATTATATATCCCTTCTGTCCAATAGAAGTACCTAATTCAAATCGTATGGCACCAAATTTTCCATCCTTTATCTAGAATAGGATCATCCAACTCCTCCAAAAGTTGGGCTCACGCCAGTCTACAACTCGTTTCGGCTCAACAAGGGGTGTCACTGACCTCAAGTGACCTAGGAGTGAGACACACTTTCTGTGGTTGACCTTTTCACCACTTGACCATCAGCCTATGAATCGAGAAGTGCCCTCTTGAGGTAATTTCGTGGTGCAATCTTGGAGATGATCCACGCGTGCAAGATATCCTTCCTTAATTGATCCAATTAAGAATCAAACATAATCAAGGCAATTACTCCTAATATCATCTTTTAGGAAAACATTCCTTTATTCCCCATGGCTACTTGTCATTATTGACCCTTGCCATGCTTTTACCATCAAACATAAGCACTTGGAATATTTATCCAAATCACAATGCAACAATCAATTGATTGAAAGAAAAACATTTAGGGTGTTGTTCAATCAACCAACAAAACTGATTGTATTTTTTTCAAACAATACAAGAAAAGGTGAGATAATAATCCCATCACATATTCACTCTCCCCCTTGGGATTAAAGAGAGATTCTATGCAAAAAAAAATTAATACTTGTATGCACAATTCTTAATGTCATTCTTTTTACGATTATGCTATTCATAACCCCTGACCGATTGCTCTATCCACGAATAAGCCATACACAACTAAGTGTAGTTAACTTCCCTTGATACATGCATTTTGCAAATTCCATCTTTCAAATATGTGAGAAGAGATCTATCCCTTCCCATGACCTATTCTCGTCCATCATAGTATGGAGCCTAATATATCTCGTGTGAGAATCAAAACAAGCATCTATCAATTTGAAAATACATTACTTACGACTCGTACCGCAATTGGATTGACAGTGATGCCTTTGCCCAAAGCTTCATTGCTAGTTGTAGGATTGCCATCCACACGCGACATTCTTCGCTTGGAGGCCATCATCCGCAAGTAGACTCAAGAGATTAAGAAGGCAGAATAGATTCGAGATGGAAGAGGGTAAGAGAACATGGCTAAGTCAAGGATCGAGATAGAGGGAATTGTGCAACCTCTCATGTTAACTCTTCTCTCTCTCTCTCTCTCTCTCTCTCTCTCTCTCTCTCTCTCTCTCTCTCTCTCTCTCTCTCTCTCTCTCTCTCTCTCTCTCTCTCTCTCTCTCTCTTGGAGGGGGTATCCTTCTCTCTACACAACCTCTTGGGGTCTCCTTATGCTCCCTTGTGTCTCCCCATGCCTCTTGGAGGCTGAGAACAAGAGTGGATGGGCTCGTGGAAGACTTAGTGATCTGCGAACCCACTGGGATCGACCTGAAATCAAGATTTCTAGTGGACAAGGTCTCCTGACAACATTCTAGCATCCAGTATTGGATATCCTACTTTACATAGAGATACCCAAGCTGACGCTGACCTATGCCACACTTGGTTCAAAGAGAATGGGGAACGAGAGAGATGCACCACTCAGCCTCTCTACCTGTAGTGTATAGTCCCATTTTGGTCCCCTAAACAGCATGAATCGGGTTGTAACCTATCAATACCTAAAGATTGTATGACTGTAGAACCTTGTAAGAAGCCTCCCAAGTCTTTGGGATCACCCTACTATAGGACAGACCCGTTGGGGGTTCTGACCACCCACTTCCCTCAATAGGCATTCTTTAGTTATCTAACTAGATCCTACCACATTTATGTGTGACATTTAAAATCAACTTCCTTATTTAAACCTTTTAGGGAACAGGGTTCATTCACATAGCTTATGGCACTAACGTGAAAATAGTTTAGGCAGGTTCCTTAGAAGTAAACTTTATATTAGCATTTTAATTGAGATACAAATCTTGTCCAAGAAGGAAGATTCCCACAATTCGTGAGGATGCATCTTATTTCCTCCAAGTTTCCACCCTTGCACTAGTAACAGGGCCTCGAGAATCCATCTTAGGTCATGTAGATTGTTTGAGTAGGACTTTGAGGCAGGGAATTTATAGCCAGAGCCCCCCAAAAATCCAAGCGTCCTCCTACATTCAAACTAATCCACGAAGAGACCTCTCATGGCAGGCTTGGTCCATGTTCCCATCACTGTTAATTAGAACCCCCTTGGCTAGGGTTGGTAGCCAGCTAGGGGTGGCTTGGTGCACTCTCCATGAATTTAACCCAATTCATCATTCCAAATGGTGTTCCTAAATTTACAAGCATAAACAACAATGAAGGCAAGTGCTCACAACATCTGCTAAGGTAGAGTTCCTATTTTTGAACGCTTAGCATTCACCCTTCTTGGGTCTTTCTTGCCTTGGTGTCAGCTCCCATGACCTTCTGAGGACTAAAGAGCACCCTCATTCTGACCTTACTCCTATGTGATAGGAGCGAGCAATTACTCTGTTGGATTTATATTAGATAGTTTTTGGATGGTAGCTGCCCTAATTTGCGGGCCTTTAGTCTAGGGTTCTTGTCTTGGGATCACAGGTCTTAAATAACTCAATCTAGGATTTTAATTGGTTATTTGGTAGCCATTTTTCTCCTTAGAACCTTATTGGGGTTTAAGTTTACCCTAGGGTTTCACTCCCTTAAGAATTCGCAATAGAAAATTTTGTTCATTCTTTCCGCAAGCCAAGAGCAAACTAAGTCCTTTGCGATCCTTGAGGAGTCGCGAGCATTAAACCACATGTGGCGAATGGTCGTTCTTTGTTGCAGAATACAATACTCGAGTTTTCTTGTATTGTCATCGAGTTGTATCATGGTTAAAAATGATAACCCTAAAGGTGTTATTGGGCTTATCGCAGCTAGCTGCTAGGATAGAGACCCATGAGCATACATTTTCTTGTATTGTCATCGAGTTGTATCATGGTTAAAAATGATAATCCTAAAGGTGTTTTTGGGCTTATCGCAGCTAGCTGTTAGGATAGAGACCTATGAGCATACATTTACTTGATAACTTAGCTTATTTACAATTAACCCTAAATAAGTCAAATTAAACCCTAGCCCTACTTATCGTATAGGATTTCATTCTCCGAACTGTCTCTTTCAGTTAAGTTTAACTATTTACATGCGCATCTTGAGTCTATCTTTTAGGATGAGCCCCTATCATGTAGTGCAATCAGAACTATCCACGATGCCATGCAAGCTCAGATGCAAGTGTTTCCTGAGTTGGTGATGCAATGCGGAGCTTCTATTCTTGGAAATTCATTTTAATGAACTCATGCAAATCATAAATTGTGACTTATATCTTTCTTTGTGCGAGGTACATGAATTCGTCATGCCTGATATAAATGCAAGCCACATCTCTCTAATCATTTATAGGATGCCATTGTCTTATACGGTCTTGCATATTTATATATGTATTGGTAACCTAAGATGCACTTGCAAAAATTCGTGCCTAATAATCAGCTTAGTATTGCAACAACCCATAGATGCTCAATCAATTCGTGGCACATCATGATCATCATGAACTTGGTTCAAGCCTTTACAAATACCTTTTTAGTTATACAAATTACATGATGCAAAAGTGTGATTTCTTTCTAACAATGATTATGCTTTGTTTTTCCATTCATAGGACTACATACTGTAATAGTACCTCATTTTGGAGTGTTGAATTAGCATTTATACCCGAGTTAGCGGCATTTGATGAGGTTAGCAATGTTCATATGGGCTGAAAATTGATGGACATGTTTGCAATTGGATTTAGTCTTTTGTAATAAAAAAACTCAAAAAATATACACTTAAAATGTGGAAAATAAATGGGAAAAATCCAAAAAGCATGGTTTTTAGAGTAAAAGTGGGGTTTTTGGGCTTAAAATCGGAAAAGCATGAAAAGAAACACCAATAAAATCTACATGTTTGCTATTTAAGGACTCAAGAGCCACAGATCTGAAATAATGCTAATTTTCTTCCATTTTTATTGATAATAAATAAGGAAACATAAGGAAAAATAGGGAAAATGCTCTTTAAAAGGGGGAAAAATAGAAAACGGACGAGGAAAATTATGGATGTGTCTGTGGGTGTATAATGAGGATAAATCATTAGGGTTTGCCTCAGGTTATCCCCATTTATATATTTTTGTGAGTATTTACTGCTTACTTCATACAAAATACACATGAAATCACCCTTTTACCTATCACCGCAAGCAAAACTTTAAACGGTAGGGAGAGAGGGGAGTTTGAGCATTGAAATATGATATAAAGTCTGATGTATTTGCTACACTATTCATATAGGATGGCGTTAAATTAAATAAGGGGAAGTACAACACGAATGTAAGGCTCAGTGTCTTCTCTCATTACAAAAATTATGCGTAAGTATATGTAAACATGAAAAGAATGGATTTGCACAATGCATGAGGCTATTTTCCAATTTTTTGAGCACTTAATCGTATACACATTTGCATCAAGCATCATTAAATGGTATCAATTACAAGCTCCTAGATGCATAGCACTTGGTTTCTCTAGGACTTGACCCACGTAGAGAGAGTGAGCAAGCCGCCTGTAGGTCCAGACGGTGGGTCAAAGGGGATGGATAAGTGAGGATAAGTGCATTCCTGGAACATTAAATATATTGGCACCAAGAGGGGAGTTTGTTTCAAATGTGTCTATGTGTGGAAGCAGCACATCGAGGGGCCAATCCCCAAGATGTAGGAGAGCTGCGGTAGGGCCATGGCAATCAGTCTCGGTGGGGTGCCCTTGTGTGTGTAATATGTGGCATTTAATATCGATATATGTATAATCTCCCTCTGAGGAGATGGGAAAGGGAACATTCGTTGGACTACAGACTATAAACGTGCAGTGATTTTAGTGTTTAGGATAGTGTATCCCTCGACAGACGCTCCTGGTCCGTGAGGCCATGTGGTGTGGTGGGGTTGTCTGTTGAGGGCATGAGGTCTGGCTAGTGCCTTAGCCAGTGCCGGCCCATTTTAGGTCCCATTAAGATTTGTGAGGGGTGTTGTGATTAAGGGATAGTTCTTAATGAAGATCATGTACCAACGTGTTAATCTAAGTAAGCTATGCACTTCTTTGATAGTAGTTGGCAGAGGCCACTCTTGGACATCCTTAACCTTTGTAGGGTCTACAGAGATTCTTTCATTTGACACAATAAATCCAAGATATTTGATCTTCCTCTTGAGGAAGGCACACTTCTTCTTCTTGGCATAGAGCTTATGAGTCCTCGTGGTCTCAAGGACGATGCGAACTTGGGATTCATGGTCCTCCTCTTCCTTGGAATAAACCAAGGTGTCATCAAAGAAAACAAGTACAAAATCATCGAGATATGGTCTAAAAATGTCCTACATTAGCCTATTAAAGGTGGCAAGGGTGTTAGTCAATCCAAAAGACATTACTGTGAATTCGAAATGACCATATCTAGTGTTTAATGTTGTCTTAGAAATATCCTCTTCCTTCACGGGGATGTGGTAGTATCCTGACCTCAAATTAACCTTGGAGAATATTTTTGCTCCTTGTGATCGATCAAGTAACTCATCTATCCTTGGAATGGGATATTTATTCTTGATGGTTACTTATTTCAGGCCTCTATAATCAATGCAAAGACAAAGTGTACCATACTTCTTCTTTTGGAACAAGATTGGAGCCCCCGAAGGAGCATTGTTGGGGCATATGTACCCTTGGTCCAATAGTTGTTTGAGTTGTTCTTTTAACTCAATAGCTTCAGGAATAGACATCTTGTAGAGCCTTTTTACAACTGGTGCAACCCCTGCTATTAGCTTAATCTCATGATCCACTTCCCTAGGAAATGGTAATTCAGTCAATTCTTCTGGGAACACATCCACATATTGTTTTAACCATGATGGTTCTTCATTGGAGTCCTCTACATGGTCTAGCTTGTTTTGCTTGATTAGATAGATGGGTAATCCTTTCCTTATTCCTTGAGCTAATCATGTTGCCTTGGCTAGCTGGATCTTTGGTTTACCTGATTCCCCTTGAGTTATAACTAGCTCACCCTTAGGATTCCAAAAGGAGACTTGTCCCTTCCCAGAATGGATGTGAGCATCATTGGGGATTAGCCAATCCATCTCGAGCAAGCACTCATGGACTCCTAAATTCATTTCCCCGAACTTAACAGATGTGGGCTCATGTCTGAGTAGGAGTTCCACCTTAGCAGTCTGTCTAGTGCAAGTGACTTCTTACCCATTTGCTAGTTCGACAAGCAAAGTAGGTGCAGCTACAGTGGCTATCCCTAACCTTCTTGCACATGCTGGTGAAATGAAAGAATGAGGGCTGACATAGTCAATCACGGTTTTTAATTTCTTACCTTGTAATTCAATGGTGTTTGGATCACCGAGAATTAGTAATTTGGCCCCTTTTTATGGAGAGCGACATGAATGGATTCCCTCTCAATCTCAGCTTCCATGGACGGTTCTTCTTCTTCGTTGATTCCCTTAGTGGAGATATTGGAAGTTTTTACCCTTCCCATTGTTGCACGACCACGGCCACGGGTAGCTCTGGCTTGGCCACTGAATTTTCCTTGACAATGATCTTCACCAAGTTTGGGACATTCCCTTTTGAAGTGTCCAAGTTCATTGCAGTGAAAACATCACAGGCTTTGGTCACTTCTTTTACTGGGGACAAAGTCACTGATTGCATTTGCCCTCGGCTTCTTCTATTGACCTTGAATGTATCATTGCGCCCTCTTAAATTGAGCTTTCAACATCCCCGGATTCTAGTCTTTGTTAGACCCGGGTCTAGTATTCTTGGACTTTGGTTGGGACTTCATGGGTAATAGGTCCCGCTCTTATCAATGCATCTTGTGAATCCGAAGGACACATTGATTCCAACCGAGTGTTCATTGGTGGGTTTAGCCCATCACAAAATTTTGAGACTTGTTGGGGAATACTCATTGTCGGGGCATATTTTAACAAGGAGACAAATTTTGAGTAGTATGCCTCCAAATATAGGCCCAATTGTTTCAACTTAAAGAACTCATTCATCTTCTGAGTTTTGTATGCAAGTGGCTTTTGAGTTATTGTGCTTTCTGTGACTTTTTGGTATTTACACCATTGCTTCCACCAGAGCCTACCTTTGCCGATAAGTTTGAGCTTGGCAATCATAGCCTGGTTTACAAGTGTTGTTCTTGCTGCACTGAAGTAATCTTCCATGGATTCAATCCATACTTCGGCATCGTCTTCAATAGTCTTTCCTTTTTTGTCAAGTTCTGGTGGTTTAATTTGTTTGAGAAGAAACTTCTTCTCTTGTGCCTCCACTGGGCTTAGTGCGGAAACAACATTCTAGTTTTGCGTTTGGGGTTGTATCTAATTTTCAATTTAAACTTCCATGTTAGGATTAAGTAGTTCAAAACTTGACAAAAACGGTCCTTCAAATTGCACATGGCATTTACCCTAATGGCCCTGCGGGCCGGGGGGGACTGCCTCTCCCCCCCCGCATCGGACCCGCGCAGAGGGGGCTGCCCCCTCCGCACCTCCCCCGAGTAGGTTGGAGAGAAAACTCGGGTTGGAGAGAAAATGCGCATTGTGACTCTAGTGTAGTAATGGCTCTACACGAGCATGGATTCTCACTTGCAAAAGAGCAACCAAAATCTCGTACCCGAACAGAAACAAATAGAGACCCTAGAACCTCAATGGGCCCATCTAGCCAACAAGGGCAAAAAGGCCACACTACAAAAACACATACGTGTTGCATTCAGACTGCATCTAGTCAAAGTGAAAAGCAACAACATCAATCTACAATAGCGAGAATGACTAGATATGACAGTCCTGACGATAGATGCTCCTTGAATAGCACTGCACTGACAATCCAAGACACTAGTGGAGAATCCACATCTGGTCATGTAGTTGGGGACTCAAGGTCATTTGACAGAAGGCTTAATTTACAAGCCAAGACCCGAAAGATGAAGACATAGTACCACTTGCTTATCTTAGGGTCAAACTCACCACGAAAAGAGAGCACACCATCGATGCTCTGATTGATGAAGGAGCAGATTTCAATATCTTGACCTATGAATCATGGACCCTACTAGGCCAACCAGAGCTCACACCGACTAATGCAACTCTTAGCCCTTACAGGGGACACCCACAAGCACTCATAGGGAAGTGCAAAATCCTTGTGACAATTGAAACGGAAAGCTTGCATATCCTATTTCATGCTCCTCCAAATAGTGCTAATTACAGTAAGGAAACCCTCTTAGGAAGACCCTTCAAAAGGGCGACCAAGTGTGAGGCCGACTATGTAGTGTAGAGGATACACTTGATGCTACCGGGTGTGAGGATAGTCACAACCTTTAGCAAGGGTGACCTCATCGAACCTCGAGGAAAAGGCAAGGAAGGTGCTGACATAACAGTCAAGCCTACTAACGAGAGCAAGGACTTGTTTGAAGAGTTGATACAATCACAATTCGAACAACGAGAACCAGTGAGTGAGGCCATGTCTAAAACAAGAAGGTCAGGAGACAATGCCAAGGATAGGCTTTGGACTTACAAATATCGTAGAAGACCCCAAAAGAAGCCCAAGCCTTATAGACGAAGGCATCAATGGAGGGTTAGCACAACACCGCGATGGATATCCAAAGCGTGGCCATGTGCTCAAGGGTATTACACAGGTAACCGATGGTTTTGGGTGCCAAAACCCCCTACTAAACCTCCTTTGTCAACTGAAGGCTGGATCGTATCAAGATCAAAGAAGTGTAGGAGGAGATCCAAACAAAAGACCAAGTCTTGAGTCAAAAACATTAGAGTGACCGAGCCCCTCACGGTCGAAATCAAGAAACCAAACAAGACTAATCAGAGGGTAGATCCTCAGCCTAGCATGCTTGACAAGCAGATATCAGATGTAATCGTTGAGGATACACAAAAGCCACTAGTGCCCAAGGAGCCTTCGATTCCTCGAGAGGATAACATGCATCATAGGCACAACATTGCTCATGGAAAGGTTGAATGCTCAACAAAGCAAATGGTAAAATCATCTAACAGCCACCACGAGCAAATCTTCCAGCCAATGTCGGAGCCACTTAGGAGTCCCAAGTCTCCTACACCCTCTTTCACTAAACGGACACAAGAAGCACAACAGCAGTCATCAATAAGTGTAGCTGCTCAATCCCAATCTCTATCTCCATCTAAGCTTCCAAATGTCCAAGAGATGGGACATGACACCATCCGTAGCTCTTGGCCCAAGGATATGCATGTGCAACCTAATGTGACTAGATCAACTCGTGCTCGATCTACACAACCTAATGTGACTAGATCAACTCGTGCTCGATCTACACAAGTGAATGCTCAATGGGAAACAAAAGACACTATCACTTCCGATCGCCCTAGGGACTTGACACTGCAATCTACTAACAGTAGCCAGTCCACTGAAATAGTTGCTACTACTTCCAATCAGGGATCACAACAGTCACAACCCCTGGCCGTGACAATGCCCCTTGTGGAACGTGTCCTTAGCAATTCACTTGTGGAGAAGGTGCCGCAACCAGCATCATTGACAACTCTAGCACTTCCAAAGTGCTTAAAGCCTAGGTTGGAGGAGTTAAACAGAAAGGAATTGGATGAAGAGCTAGACTCTCCAAAAAGAGAGGTAGTTGTACCCTCACAACCTAGTGAGGCTATTCAGCAAGCCACGGCTATGCCCCATGAGGACACACTACAAAAAGAGAATGCTGAGGCCCGGCGAAGCACATCAATGAGACTGACCTAGTTCAAGGCCCCGAGTCTTCAAGGGATACACCTTGATTTCCTAAGAAAAAGAAGAGAAAAGAAAGAAGACAACCACAGCAGTTACAGGTGGTTGTGGACCCCAAGAACATTGAGACCAAGAGTGCTAGAGAGCTGACGAATAAAGCATCGAGTCCATCCACCAATGAACCCATTGATATCTCTCCTAATAGCAGTGAAACCTTACACACATCCGTGTGCTCTGAAAAACCAAAGCAGTCATTACCATCAATGGTTGCTTTCAACACTCAATCCATCGATAATAGAACTCGCGTCGACCAATCAAGAGTGGATACAACGCGGTCACAACAAGGTGACAAATTTATACCAATCACATCCAAGGAGAACCATGATGCAATAACAAAGCCTCGGGAGAAACATGGAAACCTCGAGACCATAAGAAATCCTAGCGTTGACCAATCTTGCTCATATAGGCCTGAGCCCCCAGCTATGCTAAAGCCTAGGCAAACTCCTAGAACCTTCCATGAGATAGCAACTAAGAAAGCCCTCGTTGAACAGAGAAGTGTTGCAGAATGCTTAACTGAGTTGGATGCTAAGCTCAAGGTGTTCGCATGTGTCTACATCCTTGCGGACATGGGCGCATTCCCTAAGGAGCAGCTTGGAGAATACTTGCCATTTTCCCTATCCTAGGAAGAGCAAGAACATCTTAACGAGCACTATGATAGGCTCTTGCATGAACGCATGCGACTCACCTTTGACGAGGAAGCCGACGAACTACGCTTAACTGTCACATTCAATGATGTGCTCTACCAACCAAATCTCTTAGAAATAGAGCAACTAAAGCAAAAATTGGAGGGTCAAAGTCAATTTGAGAAACTTTGGTTTGAAAACCATGTTGCAATGGCCAAACTAGGAGCCCAAATCATGACAGTCTCAGAAGAGCGATTGGCCAAATGGTAGTCTCAAAGAGACCCAACTTATGTGGCACCAATTTCCTTTCGAGTGCTAACTGTTGTTTGGGGTAGGGACTTAGCTGGAACTAGCCAAGAGAACTCTTTGGCTGATAAGGTTCTCACTGAGAAGGAGCTACATGTTGCAAGTAGACTCGGACAAGGTACCATGATACTTGACGTTGCAAAATACCTGATGCTATTAAGAAGGCTACCACTAGTACTGGATGCATGTGCCACACTCCAGTACAATCTCGAGTTCTACAATTAGTTTTTATCCTCGTGAAGTGACATGGATTTGTAAATATGTATATAAATAAACAATGATTTTTGTGACCCTATATAGATAAGATCAACACACACAAGCAATGATAGTCAGGTGCAGGGAGAAGAGTTGGGTTTGACAGGCTAAGCTCCTCAAGTCCTCCTCTCACCACACATTGAGTAGCCGTGTGACCATTCCCGCCTACAAGAGGAGGGCATGCAACCCTCATTACCGCCTTAGGAAGCCCTGACCAACATTTCTGATGGTGTAGATGGGGCACTGTCCCTTTCTATACACCTTTCCCCTTTTTTGGTCTATCCTTCCAGGGATGAGCCCTGCTCCACTCCACGACAACCTGTCCACACAACTTAGCATAAGCCAAGATCTGCTAATGGCTGGAGGCAAAACAAACATCATATGGGGGCCATCCATCTACAACAAGCACTACATGCCTCACCTCTCCCCTCCTCATCATATGCGCTTGATAACCCACTGTATAATCCCTTCCATGCAAATAGTTTTATCCTGCCTCAAGGCCTAATCCTTGGTTTGCATTTTGCAGGTCCCCCTATGGTAGCTGACATGGAGCACCTAGTGCAGCTGGCTTGCAAGGACGCTATCTGCCCCGTCGAAGGGAGCATGTAGCACAAGCTCCTCCGTCGAAACGCTACGTACCTACCCTTAAAAGGTATGCAAAGAAACAAGGCCCTAAACAACACCCCCCAGGACAACGTAGGCCAAAACCCCCCCCCAATCCAAGAGGAAGAGAGCTCAAGGGAGCACACAGGGCATGGCAACACCGGTCGTGCAGGCCCCCAACAGACACTCGGGCACCAGGTGCTTGAAAGAGGAGAGGGCAGCTCGGGACAAGCAAGAATTTGACGCATTGTTTAAGAGCATTCTGGAAACAGTTGCGGCCAGGGACTACACCATCCGGGTCCCAGTTGACATCTTCCCTACCCAGCCTCACAGGAGCCCCTCCCTAACATAGCCTCAGTCGCCCGACCACCCAGAGTTGCCCCGCCTCGTACAAATAGAGTAGCCCCATGTTGTATAAAAGGCTTATCAAATGCTACCTGGCCATGACTTTTTGTCTTTAAATGGTTAAGTGTTGACATGTTCCCCCATTGTACAAACTTTTCATATTTGCATTTAATATATTTCACATCTTTAGCAAAAGAAAAAGCTAATCAAGCACAGGTGATAAGTATCTAAGTCAACACCATGGAATTCAGATAAGTGATGTCTCCTTGCATTGCACTGGTTTATTATAGTTGCGGCATATACCGTGCATGTACTCTCATGAAGTGACAAGTGGATGCAGGATGACGCAGGTCTTTGTGCGAAAGTGTTCAATGCCCAAGTCACCGCAAGACCACCGACCCCACAAAGAGCTGCGACAAAGCCACACTACCGGAAGCAAAAATCACCCTTGCTGACCACCCACACCGCATGGCCCAAAGCATAGTCATGGGCTACGCTCTCTTTCTGGGTCAAGCTCTGCATTTGGCTCATGGCATTTGTTACCTCAATCGTACCAACATTGCGTGTTGCAAAGAGGTTTGCAAAATCTCAAGTGTATCTCCCCATCTCAACAACTAGTTCTCTAACAACGAGGCTAGGGCACAATCATCGCTATAATATCCGTATCTTGAGCCTTCGAAGCTCGACATTTTCCAACCCATGGAAAGGCTGATAGCCTCAACATATTGCAATGGTTGTACTCAAGCAAGTCCAAAAAAAAAAAGAGAGAAAGAAGAAGAAGAAAAAAAGAAAGAAAAAAAAAAGAGAGAACAAGAAAAGGAAACGAAAAAGAAAATGGACAAGGAAAAAAGAAATGAAATGAAATGAAATGAATGAAAAATAAGAAGCACCCACGATCACAGCACAGCACCTAGGAAAATTAGGTACGACCAATGACCTTGGTCGGTTGGCTCCGTCCCTAGTCCCCTAGCCCTTTAGCATCACCCACAATTGTTCAGGGCACATCAAGGGCAGGACATACCTAGGGAGCTTGTCTCGCCTATGGTTAGACCTGTCACCCTGACCCATTCGCACAATTCCCTCTTGCACTCTGCCTTAATACCATTGCAATCAATTGTGGTAAGCATTGCACGAATGGCCATGAAAAGTACACCATCATCCTCAACCAAGTCCAATTGCTCCCAACTACCAAAAGTATGGTGTCCTTGTGTTCAATTAGGCTACGTCGTGCAATCACAACCCAAAGGATGTCTCATACACCTTCACGTGTACTTCTTCTCAACATGGACAACTTTGCTTCATCCACACATTGTTACAAGAAACTAGCCCATGATCTTCTAACTACGTAATATCTAAGTATGCACGACCACTCACATAATATCTGCACCGAAGTATATACACAGTTTGGATCCTCAAGTGCAGGACAATACTCTTAGCTTTCTTAGAGTTCGACCTGTCTCTCAAACTAATTGAACTATGTCTTGTGCACGATAGAGTTCGACCTATCTCCCAAACTAATTGAACTATGTCTTGTGCACGATAGAGAAGACTAGCACTACCCCTAGGGAGAGACCACCTATGAGAGGTGTTCAATTGCAGGTATTGAAGACTCCAATGACAGTGTCGTTTGCTCTTCATCGACACCCAACTTTGAATTCTTATCCTTTATCGTCATGCAAGCCTGCCAAGAATCATCATGCGCAGAATCCCCAACAAACCAACACTTGTGCTGACCATCAGTGCAATCCCCAGCCCTACCACCAACTCCAACAACCCTTCCACCAGCCACCTAGGCCACCAACCTGCCCCCAAGGACCTTCCTCCACAACACCACCAACACTCCTCCACGGCAACCATAGGCATCCTTGCCACCCACGTCTTCGGTGCATGCCAAAGCGTGCTACCTACGACGGTGAGTGCCATGGGACTGGCACTCATCTAGGAGGGGGTAATGTTAACCGATAGACAAACAAGGTGGAAATTTTGGAAAAGCTAAAGCAGAAGACAGAGGCCAAGGCAAAGTGAAACATAAGAAAAAGGTGCACAAGGAAAATCTAGAAACACAAGAAGCGCAGAAAAGTCCTAAATAAGAGAGAAATGCGCACAAGGAAAAGCGCACGTCAATACTTTTGTAAAAGAGCGCAAGTGCATCATGATTTAATTTAAGGAGGTCGGGATCTCACCCGTGCAATTTGTAAATGTAGACGGGCAGTGGAAAGGAAGCTAGAAAGATAGAAGGACAATGGGAAAAAGGGCCTAATGACCGCCCAAAAGGGATTTAGGGTTTTGTATATAAAGTTGAAAAGTGAATGAGAAGCTCATTCTTGTGTGTGGCCAAAAGTGGGTCTCCTCTGCTTCTTCTTCTTCTTCTTCTTCTTCTTCTTCTTCTTCTTCTTCTTCTTCTTCTTCTTGCTTGCTTGCTTGCTTGCTTGCTTGCTTGAGCTTGTGCTTGAGAGAGGGAGTGTGAGAATGTGAGGAAGTGAGTGTGTGAGGGTGAGGGACCAAGGAGGAGAAGCTCTCCATCTTCTCCTCTCTTCTTCTCTTCTCTTCTCTTCTCTTGTCTTGCTCGCGGCGATGGAGCTTGGAGCATGGAGCTTGAGGATGGAGCTTGCTTGAAGCTTGCACTTGGATCATGGAGCTATCGGAGTGCGCCGGAGAGGAGGTAACTCGATCGGCACGGAGGTAAGCTCACTACACCTGTAGATATGGATGGTGTGTCAGCTATATGAGAGGTAGCCATTAGTGCTCGGCTTGGAACGCTTGAAACAATAAGCAGTCCATGGGTCTTGGCAGTTGAGAAAAATCTCCCACACCCCACTTGGATATACATCCAAAACCACATTAACAAACAGTTGAATGCACAACCTCTTGCTTCAAGGCATCGCAATCCCATTGCATGCACAACCAAAATTTAACTTGGATGTATCAAAACACTTTTACAACCCTTTTCAAACAACCAAGCATAACTTGGGTCAACAATCCATCCAGTGTATAATACAAAAATATCTTCTATTATTAATCAATAGAATGTTCTTCATGCAAGTGTTGGTGTCAGGCATTTCGGCATCTTATAATGCATTTTCCTTAATCAATTTTACCTATCACTTCATTGACCATAAACATGAAATATCTTATGATCATAATAACTATCGTAAATAGATTAATGCCTAGGTTCTTTACCTATCAAACCATGAAATATGAGTTTTATTATGATCCCCTATCCTCATGAGATAAGCAAGACATCAAAGCAGTACCTGATTGTGGGGAGAAACTTTGGTGTTTACCCTTGGCAGTGTGTTTGCATGGGTGGTGCCATCTTGACCCGAATCTCTGTCCATGGTTGTGGGATTCCCATTCACCTAGGAAGATCTCCGTTTCGGGGCCATCCTCAATTATGAGACCCTCTGAGTCGTGGAGAGAAAGTCTGTAAGAACCTTGGCCAAGAGACAATGTACGAATAGGGAGCACCTATTGGGAGCCTATATCTCATACACGAACTTCGATAGAGAGCTTTAATGGGATGCGTCTTCTTGTGTAGGGATTGCGAAACTCTAGCACTCCAATGCCACCTAAGCATATCCTGATGGTGAAGTCATACTCCCAAAGGCACAAAAAGGGAGCCTGTGCATGAATTGGGCTTAGGGGGAGGGAAGGTTGGAAAAGTTCTAGAACCTTCTCTCTCTCTCTCTCTCTCTCTCTCTCTCTCTCTCTCTCTCTCTCTCTCTCTCTCTCTCTCTATCGGCTTGTCGAAATCAAAAGGGGGGTTGATGGGATCGCGGACTGCAGAGCCAGAGGGGTTGCTATCTGCCGTGAAGTTGGAGGGGGTGGTGAAGCACGAGGGGGGGAGGTGCTAATGATGGCAAAGGGCCACTGCCTGCTCTCACGAGGGGGGGAGAGGAGAGCTTGCTGCCTCCCTGCGGACCACCAAGGGGCCCCTTTTAAGGTGAGGAGGGGGGAGGCTACATGCCAGGTGGAGGAGCGGGCAGCCATGCCGCCCCCCACTTGGCTACCATGGGGAGGAGGCGATGATCTTGGCGACATCGACTGCACTCAAGGTAAGTTTTTCTCTCTTTTATAAAAAAAAAAATCACGTTTTTCACCTATCTCCCTTACTAACCTTTCCTACTAACTTAAAACTTACTAACCTTACTCAATCAACTAACTCCTTCTAACACAACTAACCCGTACTAACATATATATATATATATATATATATATATATGTTTGAAAAGATCGAGTTCGAGATCGCGATGAATGCCAATAGATCTTCTCGAGATGGATTTAATCTTCGGGTTTCAACGTAATATAGGGGACATTACATCCTCTCCCCCTTAGAAGAATCGAGATGTCCTCGTCTCGAGAGAAGTTGGGGAAGACAAGCACAATTGGGGCTTATAGCCTGTGGGTTAAAACCCACCATGCATCCGCTGCGCTACTCTTAATGTTTCAAGTAGTGCACTCATATTATTCGAATTAACCATAGGTATAAGAGTAGGATTTATTCTCAGTTGTGTTACATGACAACTAAGCTTCTAGGAATTTTAGTCCTCCTAATAAGGTTTAGTGGGCTCTGGATCTTCGTCTTCATTTGATCCGTCCATATATCCATAGACTACACCTGTGTAGCTTTGTTTTCTTGGAGGCTCAAAGTCTTTTGGACTTAGATCAAGGCAGTCTGCTTGGATGTGTCCTAGCTTCTTACAATGGAAGCATTGACGGTAGGGACATCTCCTACGGATGTGCCCTATCTCTCCGCACGTATGGCATCTCTTATCCTGATCTGCATAGCCATCTTTTCTGCAATTGCCCGATGTAAGTTCTTGGATGATTGGAGTCACTCGGAATAATGTGTCTTGCAAGTCCATTGGGCGCATTGATTCAGATCGAGTGTTTATGAGTGGATTCAACCCAGTACAGAATTTTGACACCTGTTCTGTCGCATCCATTGGGGGTGCATACTTTAGGAGTGAAACAAACTTCAAATCATACACTTCAAGGGATAATCCTAGCTACTTCAAGTCATAGAATTAATTCACCTTTTGTGTGCGATAGGCAGGTGGCAGATACCTCCCTTGCACAACTTCCTTAAGCTTATCCCAAGTGGTTGTCCCCTCCGAGATCACTTGGTCTCTGCACCACTGTTTCCACCAAAGTCTCGCTTTGCCTGTAAGCTTAAGTTTGGCAAGCATGGCTTGGTTAGTAGGTGCAGTTCCTACTGCCTCAAAATAGTCCTCCATGGACTCAATCCAAATCTTGGCGTCAGCCTGAACAGTCCTTCCCTTGCCATCAAGCTCGGGGGACTTAATTTGCTTGAGAAGGAACTTCTTCTCTTGCATGTTAGCTGTAATGTGCCCGCCCCTCAAATTGTGGGACACATCTTAGCAACCCATCGAGAGATCAATCTAGAAGACACCGCCCGGCACTCCCAAGGAATGACACGGGTTTTGCCAACTAGGGTCTCTCGAGTCTGCCTCGCAACGAAACTTATCCAGTTGTTCCCACCAGGATCGACCTAAAGTTTGAGTTCCTAGCAGTCGAGTCTTCCTAACAGCATTCTAGCATTGGTCGATAGCCGCTCCACTTTGCGTAGATACAACTGGACCCAAGCAGACTCATACCAAACTTGGTTCAAAGAGAATGGGAAACGAGAGGGAGGCATCGCTTGACCTCTCTGCCTATAGGGCATAGTCCCATTTCGGTCCCCTAAAACGGTATGAATCAGGGTTTCAACTTACAAGTTCTAAGGTCCTTGTCTAACTAACATTCGCATCAAATAAACTCCATTGAGGAAAGCTCTCGACTAACCGAGACCACCTTTTCGTAGGATAGACCCATTGGTCACATCCACCATGCTTCCATTGGGGGTTGTTTTAGTTATCTAATTACCTACCACATTATGTTTGACACATAAAAGCAGCTTCCTTAATTAACCCGTTAATCACAGGTTCCTTTACGTAATTTAGGCCACTAACACGAAGATAAGATAAAACAAGATCAAACACTTCCTTAACTTATCTTCAGATTAATGTTTGTCTCCCGCCCATACAGGAGAATTAAGTGTTCCTTCCTGCCTTTGCAGAAAAATCCTTCCATCTCCCAGAAACAAACCCCGAAGGTTTATCCTACCAAGATTCCACCTTGTAACTAGTATCAAGGCCTCGAGATCCCATCTCAAGTCACGTAGAACACTTGTGTAGGGTCTGGAGGCATTGGGATTTACGTCCAGAGCCCCCACTGGCACCCAAGCGTCCTCCTATGCCAAGTAATTTCCACGGAGAGACCTCTCATGGCGGGTTCGGTCCACATTCCTGGTGCGGATTCATAACCCCCTTGGTTAGGGTTTGGCAGTTCGCGGGGGGTAGCTAGTGCCATCCTTCCTTAATTATCCCTTAAGGAAAACAACCACAGCTGAAGCAACCAACTTAATAACATTTACTAGGAAAAACATCCCTTTTGTTTCCATGGCAATCAGTCATCTCAAACTCGGTCATGCAATCATCAATCACAAACAACTTGGATTAGCATCCAAAACCACATCAAGAAATCACCTTGCTTATGATCCACCTATCCTTAATAAGATTCTTTCCTCTTACCAACACAACCAGTCGACATTCACTTGGAGACACCCTTTTCAAACAACCAAGAATAACTTGGGTCAACAATCCATCTTTAACAAGATCAACCTTCGTTAAAACCATTTCAATAGTTCCAAGCAACATGCTTATCATAAATCAACTACCATAAATTTTGCTCTCCCGCTTAGGTTAGGGCTTATACCCTGTTGACCCCAAATTATCACTACCTTAGGTTTCCCTATACTATAGTCAAATAGTTCCTAGACAATCTTGTCGTCCTAAACTTGGTTGGTCAATTCAATTTCTTGGAAATTCACAACTACCCTAAATCCATAGGTCTAATGGACCGTATCTTGGACTCAATCTAAGGTCCCTTTGTCTTGCGTGGCCCTCGACGGTTGCGACTTACTTGACAATTTGTCTAGTTTATTGAGTTTCACAACCATAGAGCCTTTGATGGACAACCCTTTGTTGGAAAAGAAACGACTAAGTCCTTGGAGTTGGGTTCTTAGGTTTTCAAGGTATGGCAATAGACCCTCCTTGTTGGTCTTCAATTGGACATCAACTTTAAGTAAATGCAACATATTCTAACCTTCTATCTTTAAGTGTGATGCTATGCAGAATTTTTACTCTTTTTCTTTATCTTTCCTTCCGCCTAAGCCATGGATGCAATAAACATTCGTACGCAATGTATGTTAATCAAAGGCCTATGATTCATTTAACTCTCAATGAATTATAAATTATGATTGCCTTATATCTTCCTAATGCAATTGTGATACCTTCCTTTTCTATCATTGCAACCCCTAGTGTACCCTTATCTTTCCATTCCCAATGTATGCAATGTAACTTGAATATCCTCCCCCCATCACCTAACTTATGATTTCCCAAGAAATAATAGGGCTTCGTCAGTTCATGCAGTTCTGTACAATAGCATCACATGCAAAATTTCAACATAAAATCTATCATCTTTCGTTTAAAGAAAGCTATCATTTCATTTAATTCTATCTGTCCTTTTCCTTTTCTATGTACTTTTATGATGCAAATCTTCCTTTCCTCATGACTACATGACATAGGATTATTTTAAATTTCAAAGTTCTATTTACATGTGCTACTATATGATCGAGAGTGAGGAACCTAGCCTGAGCAATCGGGCAAGGATGGCGTTTTATTTGTGTTCCCGTCGGTGTTCCTAACCACATTTCCGTCGACTCATGATGGTCCTTAACTCTAGCCGCTTCCATGTCTCTCAAGCTCTGCCTTTAGGGGGGGCCATGGCTCCGAGTGTACCTCTATCTCTAAGCCCTCTACTCTATCTCTCCCTATCTCCTTCTCTTCTTCTCGCTCTCTCCTCTTCCTCTTCTTCTTCTTCCCTTATTCACCTCTCTCTCTCCCTCTTCTTCCTCTCTTCTTCTCCTCTCTTCCTCTTCCTCTTCTTCTTCTTCTTCTCCTCTCTCTCGCTCTTCCTCTCCCTCTTCTTCTCCTTCTCTCTCTCCCTCTTCTTCTCCTTCTTCTTCTCTTCTCTTCTCCCTCTTCTTCTCCTTCTCTTCTCCCTCTTCCTCTCCTTCTTCTTCTTCTTCTCTCTCTCCCTCTTCTTCTCCTTCTTCCTCTCCTCTCTCTCCCTCTTCCTCTCCTTCTTCTTCTCCTTCTCTCTCTCCCTCTTCTTCTCCTTCTTCTTCTCTTCTCTTCTCCCTCGTCTTCTCCTTCTTCTTCTCCTTCTCTCTCTCCCTCTTCTTCACACAGGAGGGGGGGTGTTGACATCGCGGAGAGGCAAGGGGTGGTGCTTGCTCACGATGGAGGGGAGGGGAGCTTGCCCTCTCTGCAGACCACCAAGGGGGCGCAGTTGCTGCTGCCGCAAGAAGCGGAGGGGGGAATGCTGTGTCAGACGAGGGGGGGCTGTCGAGTTGGAGGGGGCGCTATAATCGCCAGCAGGGGGCGCACTATCTGTAGAGGCAACGGAGGGGGAGGATCCTCCCCTTTTATAGGAGGGGGAGGTGGTGGGTGGCATGGCCGCCTCCCCTACCACCTAGGGGGCTGCATGCCCCCCATTAGTAACATATCACTCCCTCTCTCTCTGTCCCCGACATGCTCTCGGCGGGGAAAGAGACGCAGAGTTTAAAAAAAAATTGAACTAATATTTTTTTTTTTTGAAATTAAGGGGGGTTCTCATAGGGGGAGGCACGAGGGTCACCCGGGGGGGGGGGGGGGGGGAGGGGGTGGGGGGGGGTGGGGGGGGGGGGACGACATTACATCAGCATTCATGGGTGCAGAAGGTGCCTGACAATCAAGCCATACCACTTAGGTTATTTCTATTTAGGATATGTCCATGAACCAAACATTAATCACATCATGTATCATTAGGAAGTTTTGCTCTGATACCAACTCTGCCCCTCAAATTGCGGGACACGTCTTAGCAGCCCATCGAGAGATCAATCTAGAAAACGTTGCCCGGAACTCCTAAGGAATGACACAGGGTTTTCCAACTAGGGTCTCTCGATTCTACCTCGCAATAGAACTTATCCGGCCATATCCACTAGGATCGACCTGAAGTCCGGGTTCCTAGCAGTCGAGTCTTTCTAACAGCCTTCTAGCGTTGGTCGACAGCTGCTCCACTTTGCGTAGATACAACTAGACCCAAACAGACTCACACCGCACTTGGTTCGAAGAGAATGAGAAACGAGAGGGATGCATCGCTCGACCTCTCTGCCTGTAGGGCATAGTCCCATTCCGGTCCCCTAAAACGGTATGAATCAGGGTTCTAGCCAACATTGTCTAAGGTCATCAACCGACTTTTCCCTAACATTTCTCGTTAACATTTCCTTTGAGGAAAGCTCTCAGCTAACCGAGACCACCTTTCCATAGGATAGACCCATTGGTCACATCCACCACACTTCCCTCAGGGGTTGTTTTAGTTATCTAAATTACCTACCACATTATGTTTGACACATAAAATTAGCTTCCTTAATTAACCCATTAATCACAGGTTCCTTTACGTAATTTGGGGCACTGACATGAAGACAAGATAAAACAAGATCAAACACTTCCTTAGCTTATCTTCAAATTAATGTTTGTCTCCCGCCCATACAGAAGAATTAAGTGTTCCTTCTTGCCTCCGTAGAAAAATCCTTCCGTCTCCTGGCAATAAAACCCAAAGATTTATCCTACCAAGATTCCGCCTTGTAACTAGTATCAAGGCCTTGAGATCCCATCTCGAGTCACGTAGAACACTTGTGTAGGGTCCGGAGGCATTGGGATTTACGTCCAAAGCCCCCATTGGCACCCAAGCGTCCTCCTACGCCAAGTAATTTCCACAGAGAGACCTCTCGTGGCGGGTTCGGTCCGCATTCTCGGCACAGATTCATAACCCCCTTGGTTAGGGTTTGGCGGTTCGCAGCTAGTGCCATCCTTCCTTAATTAACCCTTTAGGAAATCAACCACAACCCTAATGACATTTACTAGGGAAAACATCCCTTTTGTTCCCATGGCAATTTATCCTTACAGTTCCCACCATGAAAATATAATCACTTAGATATTCATCCAAAACCACAACCAATCCTTAAGTATCCTTTCGTGAACAATCAAGCTGAAACAACTAGCCTAACATCCTTTAACTAGGAAAACATCCTTTTCTTCCCATGGAAATCAATCATCACAGACCTGTCCATGAAATCATCAACCACACCCCACTTGGATATACATCCAAAACCACATTAACAAATAGTTGAATGCACAACCTCTTGCTTCAAGGCATTGCAATCCCATTGCATGCACAACCAAAATTTAACTTGGATGTATCAAAATACTTTTACAAGCCTTTTCAAACAACCAAGCATAACTTGGGTCAACAATCCATCCAGTGGATAATACAAAAATATCTTCTATTATTAATCAGTAGAATGTTCTTCATGCAAGTGTTGGTGTCAGGCATTTCGGCATCTTATGATGCGTTTTCCTTAATCAATTTTACCTATCATTTCATTGACCATAAACATGAAATATCTTATGATTATTACAACTATCGTAACTAGATTCATGCCTAGGTTCTTTACCTATCAAACCATGAATTATGAATTTTATTATGATCCCCTATCCTCATGAGATAAGTAAGACATCAAAGCAGTACCTGATTGTGGGGAGAAACTTTAGTGTTTACCCTTGGCAGTGTGTTTGCATGGGTGGTGGCATCTTGACCCGAATCTCCATCCATGGTTGTGGGATTCCCATTCACTTGGAAAGATCTCCGCTTTAGGGCCATCCTCATCTATGAGACTCTCTGAGTCGTGGAGAGAAAGTCCGTAAGAACCTTGTGAGAAATGCGGGATCTAGAGCATGGCAGAGGCGATATCTATGGAGGATGGAAGATGAAGATACTACTCATGTTGACATTGACAAAGAAGACAACTGTTACACAAGTGAATTAGGTTTCAAGATTGAGACTTGAACTCATAAACACAATCTTGTGTAGGACTGACAATGACACAGGGACTTGACACAAAGAGACAAGTACTATTGCATTATCATCATATGAAAGTGATAGTCAAGTACATCATTATATAGGATTGCTTGGTAGCACATTTCATCACTGTGCCTATGGGATCTGTCTCTCTTCCTAGAATGAACTGCATCTTCCTAGCCTAGTTGTTCCATACAAAGGGGCATACATAGGGTGTAATTGGCAGATTCTCAACACCCCTCCTCAATCACAACCTGAAAGTACAAAGTGTGTAGAGGCTTTAGTGAGAGCAGTACCTGCAAAGTGTGGGCATACCACAAACATGGCAAAACACCAAAGGCTGTCGCAGAAAAGGCTAAGTGTGGGTACCATAAACATGGTGGACATCCAGAGGCTGTAACAGGGGCCTCACAAAGTGTACAGAGGCTGTAGTACAAGGCTAGATGAGGAGTTTACAAAGCTTATGAAAGGAACATTAAGGCAGGTACAATGCTTTTAAAACAGAAAATGAGAGACAAGGACCGATAGGCCCTTGTGGTCTTTTTCAGCATATGCTATTTCTTTGTCAGCATCATGGAAAATCTTCTTATCTTTCTTCTCTTCTTCATGATCTTCTTGGTCTGCTCCTTTATTGACTTTGCTTGTAGCATTTTTGAGTTTGCTCTTCCAGTTGTCCCCCTCAAGCAAAGTGGTAGACATGTCTTCAGAATCTTCAAATGGATTCATTGATTTCTCTTTGGTGTAGGTAGCTCCATTTCCTTCTGCAGGTAGAGTAAGAACATCTTCTATGTCATGTAAATAAGCAACACAAGTCATGTTACTCTTCATGAAGTGTATCCACATAGAAATCTTCCTGATTTTCATTGATATGACCAAGAATCAGCTTCAAATCTGAGATAAATCAGTAAGAGTGTTGTACTCAAGTGTATCAAAGGATACAAGAAGAATAGTGTCAAATAACACTTGATAAGTATCAATAGATACTGTTCTTAATGAGCCTGATGTTGATGCTGGATCTTCTTGAACCTTCTTCTTGTTGATTTTGATGTTTTGATTTCTTGCTGAAGACTGAGTTTTGGAGTAGATCAGAGTAGCAAAACCTTCAGTTGAGTGAAAAGAATAAGAAAATGAAGCTTTGGAGCTCAAGTCTATGAGAGGTCTTCAAATCTTCAATGGTCTTTAAGTGCTTCAGAGATCTCCCCTCCTTGATTTGATGGAAAAATGTTGTTGGAGACTAATCAAATCAGTGAATCAAAGTGGCAGGGTTTAGCTTGACTCAAGCCAATGAGGAAAATCAAGTGAAATGAAAGCTTGAGACAAAATAGCTATGGAGTCCCATAGTTAGGGTTTTCAGCCTGACTGGTTTTCGACCTGGCGCAGCTCGTAGACGCAACGATCACGCGCAATATTCAGGGAGAATTAGCTTCATAGGTCACCCTTTAAATGCCCTATGGTTGCAGGATGAATCGCGGCTTGTGCGTGGAGATCCAACAGTACGACTGAAATAGGCGCAGAAATGAACAGCGACCACGAAATCTTGCAATGCTGGAGCTATGGTTGGTCAATGTTGGTGTTTGTCATGATGAGGAGCAGCGCCCTGACCTAGGGAAGATATTCATAGAAGAAATCGACTTACGATATGGCTTGTGGAAGGAGATCAAGAAGCTCCAAGAGCTGTAGGTTCTGTTTGGCTATGGCTGCCAAACAGTGGCTATGGGGTTCAAGTGAGAGATTGGAGTCATACACTCACACTGAGTTGGATGTGAGCTGGATAGAGATTGAGAGGAATCAAGAGAGGCTGGAGAAGCAATGCCATGCCCAACTGGGCTCTGATACCATGTGAGAAATGCGGGATCTAGAGCATGGCAGAGGCGGAATCTATGGAGGATGGAAGATGAAGATACTACTCATGTTGACATTGACAAAGAAGACAACTGTTACACAAGTAAATTAGGTTTCAAGATTGAGACTTGAACTCATAAACACAATCTTGTGTAGGACTGACAATGACACAGGGACTTGACACAAAGAGACAAGTACTATTGCATTATCATCATATGAAAGTGATAGTCAAGTACATCATTATATAGGATTGCTTGGTAGCACATTTCATCACTGTGCCTATGGGATCTGTCTCTCTTCCTAGAATGAACTGCATCTTCCTAGCCTAGTTGTTCCATACAAAGGGGCATACATACGGTGTGATTGGCAGATTCTCAACAAACCTTGGCCAAGAGACAATGTATGAATAGGGAGCGCCTATTGGGAGCCGTGTATCTCATAGACGAACTTCGATAGAGAGCTTTAATGGGATGCATCTTCTTATGCAAGGATTGCAGAACTCTAGCACTCCAATGCCACTTGAGCATATCCTGATGATGAAGTTATACTCCCAAAGGCACAAAAAGGGAGCCCGTGCATGAATTGGGCTTAGGGGGAGGGAAGGTTGGAAATGTTCTAGAACCTTCTCTCTCTCTCTCTCTCTCTCTCTCTCTCTCTCTCTCTCTCTCTCTCTCTCTCTCTCTCTCTCTCTCTCTCTCTCTCTCTCTCTCTCTCTCTCTCTCTCTCTCTCTCTCTCTCTCTTTTCTGTTGGCCTGTCGAAATCAAATGGGAGGGGGGGTTGATGGGGTCGCGGACTGCAAAGCTGGAGGGGGCACTATCTGCCGTGAAGCTAGAGGGGGTGGTGATGGGGGGGAGGAGAGCTCATTCCCTCCCTGCGGACCACCAAGGGGCCCCTTTTAAGGTGAGGAGGGGGAGGCTACATGCCAGGTGGAGGGGCGGGCAGCCATGCTTCCCCCCACTTGGCTACCATGGGGAGGAGGCGATGATCATGGCGACATTGACTGCAGTCAAGGTAAGTTTCTTTCTCTCTTTTTTTTTTAAATTTAAAATTAATGTTTTTCACCTATCTCCCTTACTAACCTTACTAACTTATAACTTACTAACCTTTCTCAATCAACTAACTCCTTCTAACACAACTAACCCGTACTAACATATACATATATATATATATATATATGTACATATATACATATATATATATATATATATATACATATATATATATATATGTATGTATATATATATATATATACATATATATACATATATATATATACATATATATACATATATATATATATATACATATATATATATATACATATATATACATATATATATATACATATACATATATATACATATATATATATATATATATATATATATACATATATATACATATATATATATATATATATACATATACATATATATATATATATATATATATATATATATATATATATATACATATACATATATATATATATATATACACACACACACACACACACATATATATATATATATATATATATATATATATATATAGACAGATATATATGTATATATATACATATATATATATATATATATACATACTCCATGGATTCAATCCATATTTTGGCATCAACTTCAAGAGTCTTCCCTTTTTTGTCAAATTTGAATGGTTTATTTTGTTTGAGAAGAAACTTCTTCTCTTATGCCTCTGCAAGGCTTAGTGCAAGAACAGGATTTTGGATCAGCGCTTGGGGTTATATCTAATTACCAATTTGAACTTTCCATGTTAGGATTGCATTTACACATCCCTATACAACTTAAATCAATGCGCACATATTTTTCATTGCTATTATGCAACCATTCGAATGAACATAAAATTATTATGTAACCATAGGGAAGCATAAGCCTCAAGTACGATTATTCGAGAATAGATAGGGCTTGGTTGAGATAATTTTCTTTGCAGGAGTTACATTAACGCCAGGTTAATAATTCCCTATTGGATTTAGGGACATAATAGTAGTATGTTTGGGGGAATGGATTCTTAGGAAGTGATAAGTCATGGGAAGTTCAGAAAATTCTTGTTTTTGATAGCCATGGCACTCATTTTGCACCATTACTTTAATTTTGTCTGTTGGTAAAATTTTAACCACCTCTTCATAGATGTAGCGGTTCTAATCTACTTGCTGGCATCCGATGTGTAGGGTCGAGTTCACATGAGCCTCATTAAAGATAAATAACTTGATGATCTTCAAGTCTTCCAACCACTTTAACCTCTTTAGATTATTTTGAAGATAGGTGAGTTGGTTGACATCTATGCAGTAGTATCCTGCGCTCCAAGTCCAATGCCTTTCCACATACAGTGGTGAGGGGTTGTAGAGCCGATCCAGGATCCCCATCATGTCGGACTATCTGCGATAGCTTGAAGAGTTCATAGTCGTCTTGAATATGATATGAAATACGAGGTTGGAAGTGGCAGCAATCCACAAGTGAGTAAAAAGAAAAACATTTTCTAATGAAAACATCTCCTCACTCTTCCTCGATTTTTTTCCTAATTGTTTAAGTCATCGGTCGGCTTTGATACCGAATGTAACGTGCTGTCTATTGAATGTCCAAGCACATATTAGCAGTCCATCAGGAAATGAATCTAAGCGTTGCTGCCCGGCACTCTCTTGGAATGTCACAGGGTTTGTCACCTAGGGTTTCCCAAGTTCGCCTCGCAATGGAACGTTCATGGCCAAACCCACTAGGATCAACCTGAAACTTGAGTCCCTATTCGTCAAGACCCCCTGACATCATTCTAACATTGGGACCTGGGCATTCCACTTTATGCAGAACTACCCGATCCAAAGCAAATCCATACCGCACTTGGTTCAAGGAGAATGAGAAATGAGAGGGATCCCCTGCTCAACCCGTCTTCCATAGGGCATAATCCCATTCCGGTCCCCTAATATGGAATAAATCAAGTACTAGCCCATGCTATCTAAAGGTTGAATGATGGAAAAATCTTGTGAGAAGCCTCCCAATCCTCTGGGACCATCCTGTCATACTCGTCAGGGGTACCGCCCACCCGCTTCCCTCAATAGGTGTACTTTAGTTATCTAATTAGCCCTATCACATTTATGTGTGACATGTAAAAGTATCTTCCTTAATTAAGCCTCTTAGGAAACAGGGTTCATTCACGTAATCTTATGGCACTGACACGAAAATAAATTCAAACGCATTCCTTGGAAGTGAACTTAATATTAGCATTTCATCAAAGATACAAGTCTTGTTCAAAAGGAACAATATCTGCAATCCGTGGGGATGCACTTTATTTCCTCCAAGATTTCACCTTGCATTAGTAACAAGGGACCTTGAGAATCTATCCCAAGTCGCATGAATCATTTGAGTAGGACCAAAAAGGCAAGGAATTTACAGCCAGAGCCCCCCTTGGCATCCAAGCGTCCTCCTACATCCTTGGTTTTGTCAGGGGGTAGGGTGAGAGCTGTGATGTGTTTTGTTGTGTATCTATTTTGTATCAGCTTGATGCTCCTTTTTTGGTTTTTATGTGCAGATCTCTTCGTGGAATTCAACGGGCTGAGTCGCCCTATCCCGTGGTCACCAATGACAGATGATTTTTTATGCCAACCCTTCTCACTGCTACCTTTTCCACTCCACCTTCCATAAGGTGCTGCCTCTTACTCTTCTTCTCCCCACCTGTACCTTTGCTCTCTCCTTGCTTTTCTTCTTGGCCTCTTCCTTTTCCCCAACCCCTGTGCCCTTTCCTCTCCTGCCTTGGCCCCCTTCTGCCACCCTTCTTTCTGCTTGCCTCCCTTTCTACATGTCTTCCCCCTTGTATGTACAGCCATGCCATCAGTTTAAGGGTGATATCATCCAAGTTGTTTTGGCTTTATCGAGGCCAGATGTAGCATAAAGACCAATGAGTTTTTCACTCATCTCCAGGTCCTCTTATGAATGTAACAATAGTTTGGCTCATTTACTTTTAAACCTCAAATAAGTCAAGTTAAGACCTATCCTTGCATATTTAGGACTCATCCTATTGAACTTCCTTGGATAAATAAGTTTATCACTTCATATGTGTGTCTAATAACTATCTTTAAGATGAACCCCTAATAGTGCAACTGGATCCATCCATGATACCATGCAATTTAGATGCGAGTCCTTCTTAAGACGATGAAGCAATGAGGATTTCTACTCTTGGGAATTCATTTCAATGCACTTACGTAAATCATAAATAGAGGCTTGTATATTTTTTTTGTAAGAGAAACACGAAGTCATCAGGCCTAAAGCATGTGCGAGCTACATCTCTCTAAAGGTTTATAGGAGCCTAATGACCGACTTAATATTGCAAAGACCTAAACATACCTAACCGTTATTGTAGTAACTCATGATTCTCATGGACTAGATTCAAGATTTTACTCCAACCTTTCCAATTTCACGATGCAGAAAGTACGATTTCGGCTTATTGATGGATATGCTTTATCATCCCGATAACCCATTTTTCAATTTCTTTTACTTCTTACACATGCTAATGCTAGTGCATAAATCTAATGCACTTGCCATTCAATGTGCACAAATGCGAAATCTTTTGTGCAAGTTGTTCGTTCTAAGTCATGCCACAGTGCAATAAAATACAATTTCCAACATGCTTGAATGATGCAACCTAATTGGTGGTTTTCTGTAGTTTATTACATGTACCTTAGAATCCATCTTGCGGTATGGAGATGCACTTTGTTTCTTCAATGTCCTCTGAAATGCATTTTAAGCAAGAACTTGTGCAAGGAACAATGCACTTTATGCAGGAATTCATGCAAGACGTTTTTGGTAATTTATGATGCAATTAACTAATCAAATTTCACCTATTATGATGTCATCTTACAACGAAAATTATCTTGCTCGTTGCATACATCACAACTAAGTTCATACCTAGGAAATTATCAATCGCGCAATTAATGTGATGCATGTGAATATAATTTTCACTACAATAATTATAACCTGTGATTTAATAATAGAGCAACCTGGGTTTGGAGTGATGCCTTGATTCCAGTGGTATTGATGCCTGATGAACCATTCGCAATTGCGGTGCCACCTTGTTTTGAAACTCCATCCACACTTGCAGGGTTTCCAGCCATCTTTGTGGAACTACGCTTCGGGGCCATACTCGAAGACGCGTGTACGAGAGATAGAATTTTCACACTGTCTTATGCAAATATCTCGTCGCCTCTCCTTGAGTTGAAAAAAAATTAATGAAGGGGGAGGGGCGTATTTTCAGAAATTCTTCTTCTTCTCTTCTTCTCCTCTCTCTCTCTCTCTCTTCTTCTGCTTCTTCTTCTCCTTCTCTCTCTCCTTCTCCTTCTTCTTCTTCTCTTCTTCTTCTTCTCTTCTTCTCTTCTTCTCTTCTCTCTCTCTCTTCTTCTTCTTCTTCTCCTCTTCTCCTTCTCTCTCTCCCTCTTCTTCTTCTTCTTCCTCCTCTTCTTCTTCTTCTTCTTCTCTCCCTCTTCTCCTTCTTCTTCTTCTTCTCTCTTCTTCTCCTTGCGATGAACACCGAGGGTGGGGGGGTGCTGCCTAGCGATGAGGGAGGGGGGGCACTACGTACTGACTAGGGAGAGGGGGCTGCCTTCAACGAGGGGGGGGAGGGCTCCGCTTTATAGTGGGGAGGGGTGGTGTATGGGGGGGGGGGGGGGGGGTGGAAGATGGCTATTCATAGCTGCCACCCCTTCCACCTAGGGCTGCATGCCCCCCTCTCTTACTTTACTCACACACACACTCTCTCTCTCTCCTTGCCATGCAACCGACAGGGGGAGAGAGGGAGAGAGTAAAAAACTTTGTCCTAAATTTAAAAATTTTTAAGGGGGGGTTCTCATGGGGGGAGGCACAGGGGGAGGGGGGGCACGGGGGATATTACAGCTTGGAAGCCTTCAAAGAGGGAAATTTTCCCTCTCTTTCTCTCTCTCTTTTCTTTACTCTCCCTTTCTCTCTCTCTCTCTCTCTCTCTCTCTCTCTCTCTCTCTCTCTCTCTCTCTCTCTCTCTCTCTCTCTCTCTCTCTCTCTCTCTCTCTCTCTCTCTCTCTCTCTCTCTCTCTCTCTCTCTCTCTCTCTCTCTCTCTCTCTCTCTCTCTCTCTCTCTCTCTCTCTCTCTCTCTCTCTCTCTCTCTCTCTCTCTCTAGTCAAATAGCATGGAGGAATCACAATCCTAATTCCTCCTGCTTATTTATCCTAAGGCCCGTTATATAGTGTATTTGGGGGGGAAGGGGGGGCAATTGGTAAGGTATGGAGCCCCCCCCCTTTATTCCCAACAAGGCGGCCAACTAGATGGCTGTCGCCATGCAAAGTATGGCAGAGGGAAAGAGGGAGTAATCGTTATCCCCCTACCCATGTCGTCCTCCTACCAGCTGGAGCTCCCCCCCATGCTGCTTGTCATCCATGGCAGCCCTCCCTCCGTCGACATACGGCAGTCCCCCCCCGGTCCGCTAGTTGACGGCATGAGTAGGGGGTAATTCTTATTTTCTTTAAAATTTTGTTCTTTTAAATAGTGAAGCCAAGGATCAACTAACTTGGCTAAAAGAATATGTGGATGTTTTTTCATAAGACCTGACATAGCTCCCACTAGCAAGGGAAGTAGATCATGAAATTCAACTCCTTCCAAGCATTGCCCCCATCGCCAAACGGCCTTACCGAATATCAATTCGTGAAGCCATTGAGCTAAAAGAACAACTCAAACAACTATTAGACTAGGGATACATCCAACCAAGTAATTGACCATGGGGAGCCCCATTTTTATTTTAGAAAAGGAAAGATAGAGCACTCCACCTTTGTATCAATACTATGGATTAAACCATGTGACATTGAAAAACAAATACCCAATTCCCAAGATAGATGAGTTGCTTGATTGACTCCGGGAAGCAAAGGTCTTTTTAAATATCAATCTCAAATTAGGATATTATCAAATAAGAATTAGGGAGGAAGTGTCAAGATTGTGGGAGAGAAGGAAGGAGTCTCACTTGTAGCTTTCTTGCTTGCACAATGGGGGAATACACACAAAGGTGGAGGCTGAAAACAGTTTTCCTCTTCTTAGTTGTGTAAGCCAAAAGAACTCAAATACAAAGAAATAGAAGAACCCTATATATGGGTAAAAAACCAAAGACAACTAACTAAGGTGGCATACTAACTGAGCCATGAACTAGAGTAGATAAGGATAGCTGTCATCTAGCTATTATTCATGGGCGGTGTACCAACCGCATCTGCAAACTGACAAGTCGGTGACATAAATGCACAATAGTCACCCTGGCATATCACGAGTGGAGCTCAATATCTCAACACTCCCCCTCGAGCTCAATCCCAATTCCTGCACACCAAACAGGTCTCTGAACTTGCGCAGCTTCTCTGCGCCCAATGCCTTCATGAATATGTCAGCTACCTGATCCTCTGTGCTGACATAAACTAGATCAATAAGACCTAGTAAAACCCTCTCCCGCACATAGTGATAATGCACCTCAATGTGTTTTGTTCTAGCATGATAGACTGGGTTATTTTCCAAGTGTATACTACTCATGTTGTCACAATAAATGACAACTGGCCCATCTGTAGGCTGATGCATATCATAAAGTAGCTTATGCAACCAAGCTACCTCACATGCATCCATTGATGCACCCCTGTACTCAGCCTCTATGCTCGACAAGGCAACTGTAGGTTGTTTCTTGCTGCTCCAAGTGACTGCAGCACTCCCAAAAGAGAACGCATATCCACTGGTAGATTGTCTATCAGAAATACTACCAGCCCAATCAGCATCAGTGTATCCATATAACTGTATCTGAACCCCAGTCTCAAAAATAGTCCATACTGCAATGTGGACTTCACATATCTGAGTATGCGTCTAGCAGCATCCAAATGTGGTTTCCTTGGAGCCTGCATAAACTCACTTACCAATCCAACAACATAGCTCAAATCTGGCCTGGTAATAGTCATATAAACCAAACTTCCTACTATGCGTTTGTACATAGTAGGGTCTTCGATAAGCTCACCTGCATCTGTGCTCAACTTCACATTCTGCTCTAAAGGAACTGAAATAGGCGTAGCCTGTCATCCCATATTTGGACAGCATGTCCAATCCATACTGCCTCTGCAAGAGCCATATCCCACTTGGTGATCTAATCACCTCAATGCCCAAGAAATAACGCAGCTCTCCCAAATCCTTCATCTCAAACTTTTGCTTCAATAGCATTTTCACATGAAGGATATCTTCATCACTATCACCTGTGATAATCAAATCATCAACATAAATGACAAGCAGCATAATACCTTTCTCTGTTTTTCTCACATAAAGTGAGAAATCTGCCTTGGAAATCTGAAAGCCGGATATTGGAAATTTCCGCCAAGGCAAGAAGGACAAACGTTAAGCATCAAGAGAGGGACCCCACCCTAGCAAATGTCCCTAGCACTCACCTGCATCATTGTTTGTGCTTGTAAATTTAGGAACACCACTTGTAAAAAGATTGTGTGACCCCAAACTCATAAAAGAAATGGGAATAATGAATCAAGTTGAACTTTTGGAGGGCATGCCAAACCACCCCTAGCTGGCCGCCAACCCTAGCCAAGGGGGTTCTAAATAGCGGTGACAAAAATGTGGACCAAAATCGCCATGAGAGGTCTTTCCACGGGTTGGTTTGAATGTAGTAGGAGGACGCTTCGATGCCAAGGGGGCTCTAGTTGCTATAAATTCCATGCCTCTCCGCATCCTACTCAAAGGATCCGTGTGACTCGGTATAGATTTTCAAGGGCCCTTGTTACTATTGCAAGGCAGAATCTTGGAGGAAATAAAGTGCATCCCCACAAATTGTAGATATTGTTCCCTTTGAACAAGACTTGTATCTCTAATGAAATGCTAATATTAAGTTCACTTCCAAGGAACCCATTTGAATTTTTTTTCGTGTCAGTGTCTTAAGATTACGTGAACAAATCCTCTTCCCTAATAGGCTTAATTAAGGAAGCTGCTTTTACATGTCGCACATAAATGTGATAGGGCTAATTAGATAACTAAAGTACGTCTATTGAGGGAAGTGGGTGGGCGGAACCCCTGATGAGTCTATCCTACGATAGGGTGGTCCCAAAGGACTGGGAGGCTTCTCACAAGATTTCACCGTCATTCGACCTTTAGACAGCGCGGGTTGATACCCGATTCATTCCGTATTAGGGGACCGGAATGGGACTATGCCCTATGGGCAGAGGGGTTGAGCGATGCATCCCTCTTGTTTCTCATTCTCCTTGAACCAAGTGCAGTATTGATCTGCTTCGGATTGGGTAACTCTACATAAAGTGGAATGCCCAGGTCCCACGCTAGAATGCTATCAGGGGGCCTTGACCAATAGGGACTCAAGTTTCAGGTCGATCCTAGTGGATTCGGCCGCGAACATTCCATTTCAATGCAAACTCAGGAAACCCTAGGCAACAAAACCCCGTGACATTCCAAGGGAGTACCAGGTGGCAACACTTAGATTCATTTCCCAATGGACTGCTAGCACATGCTTGGACAACCAATAGGCGGCACGTTACACTTTAGCCAACTAAACCTTAGGGTTTCTTGCTTCTCCCTGAGTGGTTACTTGTTCTCCCTTTGAGATCTGGAATGTGATTTGAACCTTTCTGTAATAGATATGGGCATTATTAGGAATTAGCCAATGCTTTCCTAGCAAACACTCATAATCCCCAAGGTTCATAATTCAGAAGTTCATTTTGGAAGAATTGCCACCCAAGCTAAATTCTACCTTGCTAGTTTGTTGTGTTGATAGAACTTCTTTGCCATTTTCTAATTTCACAAGCATTCTAGATGCAAGAATATTGTTTATGCTGCCTAGCCTTTTTGCACATTTTGGTCATGATACGAAAGAGTGGGTACTTCCACAGTTGATTAAAATTTGAAAGGGTTTACCTTGATAACCTGCTAGTATTTGAATTATTGAGAATTGGCAATTGGGACCCTTCTTATTGAGAGTGGCGTGTACTATAGCTCTTTCCGTATCGGATTCCATCATGGGATCTTTATCATTATTGATCTTGTTTAGGTTTATTGTAGCGACCTTTCCCTTGGAATCTTGGCTTTGCCTGCAAAACGGACCTTGGCCAAAGCTTCAGGCATTGCCTCTTGAAATGTTCATGTTCCTTAGAATAGAAGCACCTTGGAGTCTCATTGCTCCTTATGGGTATAAAGCTTCCCACTACATTTGATTTGGCCTTCTTTGTCTTGTTTGGTTGGTACTGTCCTTGGGATCTTTTTGCATAACCTTGGAAGTTGCCTTTATTCTGACTGTTTCTATTCCAATTTTTTGCATTTCTTGGTCTTTGTTCAATCTCCTGAATTATTGGAGATGCTCAAATCAATGCATCTTGTAAATTCGATGGTCTCATTGATTCAAGATGCGTATTCAAGGGTGGATTTAGACCATTGCAAAATTTGGATACTTGATGTGAAACATCCATCATAGGTTCATATTTTAGAAGTGTTACAAATTTAGAGTAGTAGGCTTGCTTTAGATTAAAGAACTCGTTCATCTTCTGGGCTCGATATGTGGGCGGAAGATATCTCCCACGTACCATGTCCTTAATTTTGTCCCAAGTGATAGCGCCTTCAGGAGTTCTTTGGTCCTTGCACCATTATTTCCACCAAAGACGAGCATATCCCATGAGTTTTAGTTTGGCATGTTGGGGGTAAAGGTGCCTCCACCTAGCCGCTCGTGTATTACTACACTGACAGTACCCACCACTGCACACTACAAGTGGCGGGCGCCTGTCATAGTCACTTATTCTTTATTCTTTTAGTGACAGTTTGAATAATGGAAGGCCTGGCCACACATTGTGGTTGTTGGAGTTCCCACTTTGAGTTTCACTCTCTCTCTTGCTCTTGCTCTCCATCCGCCATAGCTCTCACCGCCAAGCTTCTTCCTCCTAGGTTCCACTTCCCTTTCAACTGGTATCAGAGCAAAGGCATTGGAGCTTTCCCGACACTCTCTTCAGCCCAGATTTGAAGAGCTTTAACCCGAGATTCAATGACAACCATGGAACCTTCATTTGCAGGCATGTTTTGATCTCCTGCCTCCTCCCTGAGCTTCTAAACTTCCATTGGCACCTTCTAGGGCTGCATCGAAGCCCCCTCAACATTGCCAAGTTCTCCAAAGCACTGTTGAAGACCCCCCAGCCCCCAAGAATAGCCAGCGTAAAATGTTGCGCATTTTTAGGGGGCTAGGTTGATCTGCTCCTGGCCTTTCCCGCTTCTTACCCGGCTTCTCAACACTCTTGGCAACCTTCCCGATCATTGTTGGACTCCGCGGTATTAGTTCTTGGCTTTTGATGATCGATTTGAGTGCTTTCCCCCCTTCAGTCATTGTTGTATACACAGTCCCAGGACTGTCAAAATAGGGTAGCACTTGACATTTACTATTTGATGCTTCTTGGCGTTGCCCGTTTGATGCCTATTGATGCCCGATGATGCACGGATGTTATGGGATGCTATGTTTATGCTTTGGGACTGATTTGTAGTAGATATGGGCACCAATTGAGATTCATTTAACAGTAAATATGATGTTATAATACACTGGGCTGAAGCTCATTTACTTGGTGTATGCATTGGTTCTTGGATACAGGGTGCTCACTGAAGGTTTGAATGATCATACCAATGTATTTGGAGATTGTCAAATGCTTCTTTTTGGTTCCGGAATGCTTTTGAGCTTGGATTAGGCTTCAAAAAGGTCATTCTTCACTTGCATTTGGCTTCAATTTGCATACTTTGGACAGGTCTATGCCTATTGTCACTACTTGACATTTAGGCTTCTTGCATTTATGCTTTGGTCATATATGGATGCCACTTGGTTTGCCCATGCTTGACAGTTACTTGGAGCTTCTTCTTTAGACATATTTGAGCATTTTGGACCTACTGGGCATTACATTTGGTTGATAGTTACATGCTCTTTGAATGCTTTCAGGCTTATGCTTTACGGGTCTGAGATAGCTTGGGATTTATGCTCCGGATGTACCCTACTGGGATTTGGCATGTCCGATGCTATGTACTCCATGTATTAGAGCATTGCTTGCTCTCTTTGCATCTGACTTTACTTCTAGTGGGAGCCTCTTGGTATATTTGGATCTGACTTTACTTCCAGTGGGAGCCTCTTTGCATCTGACTTTACTTCTAGTGGGAGCCTCTTGGTATATTTGGATGTACACATAGTCTTAATTACACTTGAGCTTGAGCTTGTGGGACAGTTACATGCATTTGCTCTCTTGAGAGCTTTATGTCTGCAGTTAGTCTGTAGTGGGCTGATTTGATACACCTATTGGGGCAGGCACCTATCTCTGTCACAGGTTTGTCAGTTTTGTATGCATCTTGGATGCTTATGCATTGAGCTTCTTGTTCTATCAGTTGTGCTTGTGCTTGGTCTCTTCTCTTACCCCGAGACCCATTACATGCATGACTTCTAGACCTATGAGATGTCTCTTTCCTGATAGGTTATTGGTTTGACAAATCTTGGTACCTTCTTGCCCTTGGACACTCACTCTTGGATGTATCTTGCTACCCGGCAGTTGCAGTGCCATATGTATTAGTGATTGCTTCACTTTGGGACAGTTTTACATTCTGCTATCATTTATTCCAGCAAGCTGAAATCTATACATTTCAAGCACTTCTATGAGGGTAATGCTTACTATTTGATGTTATCTTGGTCATATTTGGTGGACAAGTGGTTCTCTTGGTAATATCCACTCTTTCAGCCAGTTTTAACAGTGGTTTTAGTGCATTTTCTGCTAATTATAGCAACCTGCAATTTTTCTTTTTTTCTTTGATTTGGGATAGTATGGCTGGTCATCTGAAAGACATAACTCTCTTTAACATTGCCAAGTTGGATGGTACCAACTATGGGTATTGGAAGTCCCAAATATGGCAGGTTTTGGTACAGAAGTTGTAGATTAAATCCTTGTGTTTCAAAGGTGTCAAACCTGAGGATATGGATGATGATGTTTGGATGGAAGTTGATGAGCTATGCAAGTCTACCATTATTTTGTCACTCTCAAAAGAGGTCCATCATAATGTTGTTGAAGATGAGAGTCAGAGTGCATGGGACTTATGGGAGAAAATTCAAGAGCTTTATGTGCAGCAGAGTTCTGCATCACAAATGTATTGGCTAAAGGCGTTAATGGACCTTCGCATGAAGGAGGGGCCATCCCTATCATCTCATTTCAGTCAGTTTCATGCTATCATGAAGAATCTGTTGTCACAGGGTATTGAGTTCAATGATAACTTGCACCCGTTATTTCTACTTGGCACCCTTCCTGAATCATGGGATGTATTCTATACTGCCATACGCACGAACAAGCTTGATGAGCTGAAAATCAAAGATGTTGAGAGTGCTTTATTGACTGAGGAAATCAACAGGAGAAACAATGATGCTTCCCGCTCTTCACATGCATTGACAGTTAGAGGTGGCAGACATGGCAAGCATGATAATGATCATAAGGGTAGGGACTCTCAGAAGTCCAGGTCCAAGTCACGTTGTCACAGTAAATCCCATGGATGGAAGTCTGATCTTACCTGTCATTATTGTGGGAAAGCAGGACATATTAGGCCACAGTGCCATAAAATGCGTGATGATAAGCGCAAGGAAAAGGGAAAAGAGAAAGTGCAGGAAAAGTCTTTTGAGTGCAGCATTGTACTTGCAAAGTCCAGTGTGAAGATAGAAGAGGTTAATTTCATGCAGGCCACTAATTCAGATGACGATTACATACTTGCAGCTTCTTCATGCGATGCCTTACAAGCTTTCATGTGACACCCTGTAGAGATTGGTTTCATACCTATCATACCATCTCTGGTTCTTTGTGTCTTGGTGATGAAAGGGTGGGCATTGGAGATGTTAGGCTATAGTTTCTTTCTGGCAATTCCTTTGTTTTGCATGATGTACGCCATGTACCTGCATTGACTTGCAGCCTTATGTCAGCTAGACAGCTTGATGAGATGGTGTTTTGTGTCTTTTGGAGACTCTGTATGGAAGATTACACGTGACAGGCTTGTGCTTGCAAGAGGTGCCAAGTCTGGCAGCCTCTATCCCTTACTTGTATCTAGAGCTACCTTGGATCATGTTTTGTCTGTGGGTTCTATCCCCCATGTATCCCTTTGGCATGCTCGTTTGGGGCATATATCCCTTAAAGGCATGAAAATGATATGTGCTTTGTAGTATCTTCTACCTTTTGACTCTTCGCATTTTGATTCTTGTGATCATTGTTTGTATGGTAGGAAGACTAGGAATATCATAAAAAGTTTGGTAAGAAATGCATGGGTGAGCCCTTGGCTCTTGTGCACTCAGATGTATGTGGGCCCATGCCCTGTCAGTCACTAGGTGGGGCAAAGTATTTTGTTACTTTCATAGATGATTACTCACATAAGGTTTGGGCTTATTCCATAAAGCAAAAATCTGATGTCTTAGACACTTTTCAGTGTTGGCTTGCATTAGCAGAGAACCAGTCTGTGAATAGGCTGAAATGCCTAAGGTCAGATAATGGGGGTGAGTATGTATCACGTGATTTTGAGCAGCTTTGTGATGAGCGGGGTATTAAGCGTCAGTTGACAGCCCCCCTTACACCCCTCCCCAGAATGGTATGGTTGAGCGCATGAATAGGACCATTCAGGAAAGGGTCCCTAGCATCCTTAGCCATGCTAGCTTACTGCAGCACTTTTGGGTTGAGGCACTTACTACTACAGTGCATCTTATTAACAGGTCGCCTGGCAGTGGCATTAACTTTCAGGTTGTAGAGGAGGTATGGGCAGGCAAGCCCCCCTCTTATGATCATTTGAGTGTCTTTGGATGTGAGGCATTTTGCCATGTGCCCAAGGACAAACGCAATAAGCTAGATCCTAAAAGTGTCAAATGCATTTTCATTGGCTATGGAGATGCAGGAGAGATGGGTTACCATCTATGGGATCCGCAGGCGCAGAAAGTGATCCGTAGCCATGATGTCATCTTTCATGAGGAAAAAATGCATATGCAGCCTGAGAAAGTGGTTGAGGTACGCAGAGTTATCTTTCAGGAGGAGCCACCTGCTCCCATACAGCCCGCTCCACGTCCAGCTTGACAACATGCAGCATCACCTGATGCTCATAGCCCAGATGTTAGATATGCTGATGTTAGATAGGATGTCAGTCAGACAACAGAGCCTAGGTTGAGGCGTTCTACTAGAGATAGACAACATGTTGACCTTTTTGCGCCCTCTATGGATTATGTACTGGTTAGAGATGCAGGAGTGCCTCTCACTTTTGATGAGGCTTTGATGAGGCTATGCACAGGGGTGATTGTCACTCTTGGGAGAGGGCTATGCAGTCTGAGCTTGACTCATTGCATAAGAATCAGACTTGGGATTTGGTTTCCTTGCCTCAGGGTAAGAAGGCTTTGCTATGCAAGTGGGTGTACAAGCTGAAAAGTACCCCTGAACACCCCAAGCTAACATACAAGCCTCGATTGGTTTCTAAGGGTTTTAAGCAGGAGCATGGTGTTGACTTTGATGAAGTCTTTTCTTCTGTGGTCAAGATGACCACCCTACGCTTAGTCTTGGCCTTGGTTGCATAGCTTGACCTGGACTTGTACCAGATGGATGTCAAGATGGTTTTTTACATGGGGACTTACATGATAAGATTTACATGGAGCAGCCTAAGGGCTTTGTAGACCCTGGTAGGGAACACCTAGTGTGTAAGCTAAAGAAGAGTCTATATGGCTTGAAGTAGGCACCTAGGGAATGGTACCATAAGTTTGATGCATTCATGCAGTCACAGGGCTACAACCGCACTGCTATGGATTTGTGCTGGTACACAAAGAAAGCCCGTGACAGCTCTTTACTGATTTTGGTACTCTATGTGGATGACATGCTTTTAGCAGGGACAGCTCATGAGGAGCTAGATGCACCATTGTTTGGTCCTTGCACCATTGTTTCCACCAAAGACGAGCATATCCCGTGAGTTTTAGTTTGGCATATTGGGGGTAAAGGCGCCTCCGCCTAGCCGCCCGTGTATTACTACACTGACAATACCCGCCACTGCACACTGCAGGTGGCGGGCGCCTATCATAGTAACTTATTCTTTATTCTTTTAGTGATAGTTTGAATAAAGAAAGGCCTAGCCACACATTGTGGTTGTTGGAGTTCCCACTTTGAGTTTCACTCCCTCTCTTGCTCATACTCTCCATTTTCCATAGCTCTCACCACCAAGCTTCTTCCTCATGGGTTCCACTTCCCTTTCATGGCAATCATGGCTTGATTTGATGGTGCAATTCCTACAGCAGTGAAATAGTCTTCCATAGATTATATCCATGTTTTTGCTTTAGTTGGAATGTCTCTTTCTTTACCATCAAACTCTAATGGTTTGTACTGCTTGAGAAGAAATTTCTTCTCTTGGGCTTCCATAGTATTGAGAATCAAGGTGACGTTCTAAGAATTATTCAATTTTATTATCAATTTTTTTTCCAACCATATTCAAAAAAAAATATGTTCACTTGCTTACTCTACCTCATTAATTTAGGAGGGAAATTATATGCTACTTGTCCTTCTGACAATGATCAGGGTTTATACTTCAAATGAGAGTTTTAATTTTTTTAATCATAAAAAAAGTCTATCTACTATTTTTTATTTATCAAGGAGACAAACGGATGGACAAAAATAATTATTTACATCAATAAAAAGAGAATACATTATTCGAGTAGTTCGGGAGCTCATATTATTTTTGGAAAATATTTTTCTACCACAATCTAGACATGGCATTGCGATACATCCATCGCATAGTACTTAGGATTCCAATAATAAATATCCAAAAATCTGTATTTCGGAGGAAGATTAGGTAATCCATATTTCTTGCAGTTGTGGCAGTTGGAGCATCCTACAACCATGACTCGGTCAACCGGTCTAACCCTTATAACCTCCTCATAGATGTACCGGTTTAGTTTGGCATGTCACCCTCTAATGAACATGTTTGAGTTTACTCTGGCCTCATATAAGAGATAAATCTTGGCAACCTTAAGGACTTCCATCCACCTTAACCTCTTTAAATTATTCTAGAGGTAAGCAAGATGGTTTGCATCAATCTAACAATACCCTCCTCTTAACATCCATCGTCTTTCGTAATACAGGAGCGAAGGATTGTATATCTGATCTAATATCCACATCATCTAGTTTCTCCAGCTGAAGCTAGAGGAGTGCATTGCTGACATTATACATAACTTGGAAAATCAAGAATCGTTTCCAAGGTCCATCTTTCTACCAAAAATCAAGAACATATATCAACAAGAGAAGGTTTCACTATTTAAGAAAAAAAATTATGATGTTAATATAACTAGTTTTATTTACTTGTGTCATGTACTACATCAACGTGTGGCTCTTATACCAATTGTAACGTGCGTTCCTTGGCAATACATTCTTAGTAGCCCATCAAGATATGTCCTAGGAAGCACCGTTCGGGATTTTGATAAAATCCTTGGAATTTGCTAATTAGGCTCGCTTGAGTCTACCCCACAGTAGAAATTATGGCTGCTCCCACGAGGATCAACCTGAATTTTCCTAGTCAAATCTATTACTAGTAGCTAATTAGTATTAGCCGATTCTAAAGTGATGCGAGTCAAGATTTCTGGTTTCTAATGGTCCATCATGTGTGATTTTTATTCCTTCTTAGGAAAGCTCTTGGCTGAGCGAGACTACCCAACCATAGGTATGGACATCCTCCCGCTTCCCTCAAGATAGTAGTTTAGGCTCAACATATAAAAACAGCTTCTTTGAATTATCTCCTGACACAAATTTGTTACATGCCTTTAATTCACGACATAAAAATAAAGTAAAACAATTCCTTCTTAATAGTTCCTTTCAGAAAAAAAAATGACATTTACAATGTTTTTTGTTTGAAGTATTATTCTCTCTAAGTTTTTGTTCCCCAACTAGTATTGGAACTTCCAGGACACGTTTGGAAATCGAAGGGTAGTTGGTAGTTTGTAAGAGCCTAAGGAGTTTATGACCAGAGCCCCTTGGTATCCTTACCTCCTCCTACTGACTAGAATTCCCTATGACAAGACCTTTTGTGTCATGATTGTTCTATTCTCACTAACGCGAAACAAAAGAGAAAACCCCCTTAGAGTAGGTTTTATTCACACTGGCCTTAGGAAGGTCTAGCACCGTTAGGAACACTACCTCAATTGGGGTTCTATGCTCACCAGAATACTGCCTCAATTGGCAATCTGTACTTAGTCATCCATCTTTTAGCTTGATGATTTTAGAAAAGATTAGTACCTAGCTTGCAATCACAAATATCTTTATTTCGAATGCATTATACTTAAACTTCTAACGTGTTTATTTCCAAGACAATTCTTTTCTTTCCAAAAATTAATAACATTGAGACAAATTAGCATAAGTGGCAAAATTTAGCGTAAGTGGCAATACTTAATAACATTGAGACAAATTAGCATAAGTGACAAAATTTAGCGTAAGTGGCAATACTTAATAACATCGAGACAAATTAGCATAAGTGGAAAAATTAACATAAGTGGCAATACTTAATAACATCGAGACAAATTAGCATAAGTGGCAAAATTAGCATAAGTGGCAATACTTAATAACATCGAGACAAATTAGCATAAGTGGCAAAATTAGCGTAAGTGACAATACTTAATAACATCGAGACAAATTAGCATAAGTGGCAAATCAGTGTAAGTGACAATACTTGATAACATCGAGACAAATTAACATAAGTGGCAAAATTAGTGTAAGTGGCAATACCTTAATAACATCGAGACAAATTAGCATAAGTGGCAAAGTTTGTGCTAGTGACAATACCTTCCAAGAGTCTTCTTAGATTTTCCCTTTCTTGGAAATTAGTTTGGACTAAATCTAAGCAAGAATTTCATACTTAAGGATAACTCCCTTGGAGTTTCGTGGGTCTTTCCTCACAATAAAAGAAAATTTTGGTTAGTTCAATTACGAACAATGTCCTTTGGAAATTTCATTTCAAGGTCTTTTATATACCGAGAATTAGCATCCGTGATTATCAAAGATTTCATTTGGCAAAGGAGCTTGGGGGGGTATTTAGATTGATGGAATTTTGATTGACACAAGGTGTGGGGGGGAAGCAATCACCAAGAATTTCAAGAAATTGAGAAGATAAATAGGGTTCTTCTATTTCTCTGTAATAGAGTTCTTTTGGCTTACACAACTAAGAAGAGGAAAACTGTTTTCAGCCTCCATCTTTGTGTGTATTCCCCCATTGTGTAAGTGAGAAAGCTACAAGTGAGACTCCTTCCTTCTCTTCCACAATCTTGACATGGTATCAGAGCCTAGTTTGTGGTAAGGAGCTAAATAAAGCAAACCAAGTTCGCGGTGTTCTAGTAAGAGGACCAGTGTTGCTTTCATTTTTCGAGTTTGGGAGCAAGTCTCTGCAGGTAGCACAGCCGGAAAGTGCAAGAGCGCATTGTCTCAGATTGAGACGCTTTTCGCGGTGTAGCAAGAGGGCAATATATGCTGCGAGATAGGGCTTTAGCCCTAGGTTGCCCTATTTTTTTTATTCAAGGCCATTTCTGGGCCCATTTTGGAGGCAGAAGTTTTCCACACGGACTCAGGAAAAGGTCCTGTTTTTTGCTGTGTGACCACTATTCTACATGTCAGTGAAAAGTTATCGTAGAAATTGCATTGTATGCCTGTGTGCAGAAACATTGGGAGTTACAAAATCATCCTTGTTGCCTGTTGATGCAAAATCGTCACTAGGAAGTGACTGTGTGGTCAAATACCACTTTCGTCAGTTTTGTAGATTTGCCCTTGTGAGGCTGAAGCTGTGTTTTTTGCAGTGACAGAATTTTTTGCAGTGTGCTATAATGGCATCTGATTCTCTTTCACAGATTGTCATTGAAAAGCTTGACAAGAACAACTTCCAAGCATGGAAGTTTAGAATGACGAATTTCCTTATGGGAAAAGGATATTGGGAATTCGTTGCAAGAAATGAAGAAGAACCAGTTCTTCCTGATGTTCCCAATCAACAACAAATGCAAGCATTTAAAGGGTGGCATGAGAGAGCCAAAAAAGTTATGTACTGGCTGTCTATCAGTATTTCAGACTCTATGATTGTGCATATTCAGGATGCAAGTACGCCAAAGGAGGCATGGGATACTTTGTCAAAAATATATAGCACAAATACACAAGCCAAGAAAATGCAGCTCAAGCAAGAGTTGCACAATGTGCAAAGAGAAAGTATGAGCATCAATGACTACCACATGAAGGTGAAGAAGATTGCAGATGCACTTGCTTCCATTGGGTCACCAGTGGAAGATGATGATTTAGTTTATGTGACCTTGAATGGTCTAGGAAAGGATTATGCACAATTCCGAACATCCATTTCCATCCATGAAAGATTTCCTGATTTTGAGGAGTTGATTGCTCTTCTAATTTCTAAGGAGCAGAGAAATGGTGGTGCATCTTCTTCAGGAGGAACTTCAAAAGAAGCTGTCTTCTACTCAAATGCTGGAAGAGGTAGAGGCAGAGGTAGAGGAGGCTGATCTGGAGGCCGTGGTAGAAATCAGAATATGCAGCAAACTCAAGAAAACCAGTCCTATGGAGGAGGACATGGTAACTCTAGAGGCAGGGGGAGCCAAAGAGGTCGTGGTGGATGGCAAAGAGGCCAAAATGCAAACAGCAATGTTGAATGCTAATACTATGGTAAAATGGGTCATATGGCTAAAGACTGCTATAAAAAGCAGACTGACATCATGAATGGAAATTTGCAACAAGGGAATTATGCATCTTCTAGTAGACAGGGTGATGACAGAAATTAGCATTTATTTATGGTGCAGCACATGACCAATTCTGTGACAAGTACAGAAGAAAGCAACGATGTGTGGTATGTTGACTCAGGTGCATCAAACCACATGACAGGTCATGCAGAATGGATGTAGGATGCAAGAAAAATGGAAAAACCAGGATTTGTGGAGACTGGTGATGATATTGCACGTCCTATTGTGCAGATTGGAAAAATTCCTTTGTCTATGCAAGATGGGAAAAAGAAATACCTGTCGGATGTATTTCATGTCCCGAATATCACCAAGAACCTGGTTTCTGTTGGCCAAATGGTTGAGCAGGGCTTACAGGTCAGATTTAATCCTCATGGATGCTTTGTTGAGGATATGAAAAATAAAGGTTGCTTGATAGTAGCAAAAGGAAAGAAGAAGGGCAGAATGTTTACGTTGGATGCAGACATGCCTGAATTGAGTGCAGTAATTTTTGCACATGGGACCGGTGTAGTTGCAGATATTGATATCTGGCATAAATGCATTGGTCATGTTAATGTACAGCGACTTAAATCAATGCAAGCCCAAAATATTATTGCAGGATTGCCTAAATTCAAGGTTGCAAAAATGCATAAGGTATGTGAAGCCTATCAGTTTGGAAAACAGGCAAGGAAACCATTTCCTAGACATGTTGAAGAGAGTAAGAAGCCATTGGAATTAATCCACTCAATGTGGACTACTAAAGCTGTTTGTCACTTTTATTGGTGACTATAGCAGAAAAGTTTGGGTGTATTTTATGAAAAAGAAAAGTGAAATGTTTGGGCATTTCAAAACTCTTAAAGCTATGGTTGAAAAAGAAACAGGCCTGCAAATAAAATGCCTAAGGTCAAATGGAGGGGGAGAGTACCTCTCAAATGAGCTTGCAAGGTTCCTGCAGGAGCATGGCATAAAGTAGCAATATTCATGCAGTCATACCCCACAACAAAATGGAATTGCAGAAAGGAAAAACATGCATATTGGAGAGGTATCTCGTGCCATGCTCAATGAAAAAGACTTACCAGATTTTTACTGAGCTGAAGTAGTTGCTACAGCAATCTACATAATGAACAGGACTCCCACTACAGCAATACATGGGATGACTCCAAAGGAGAGGTATACTGGTAGGAAACCAAATATTTCTCATTTGAAAATTTTTGGTTGCATTGCGTATGTTCATGTTCCAAATGAGTTGAGATCCAAGTTGGATCCAAAAGCTGAGAAGTGCATCTTTATTGGTTACCCTCTGCAGAGCAGAAAGGGTATAGATGCTATAACCCTTCTACTTGTAAGTTTATAGTGAGTAGAGATGTTGTTTTTTATGAGATGAGTAGCTGGTATAAACCAGTAAATGTGATTGATGATGTAGATGCACAAAATGGTAATGCTGCACAGAATTCATAGCAGCAGTCACAAAATATTAGTGGACCTAGAGCGTCCTCTAGCAGTGGTTCACATTCTTTGCCATGGACAGGCAGATTGAGATCAGGAGAATCTCCTCAAAACAATGCAAATAGTGGTATGCAGGTTTCACGAAAAGGAAAAGAGAAGGTAGATCAGCCCATGTTTGATGTGAATGCATGTCACTCTTATGTGGATGGTGAATCCAGTGGCTCAGAATAGAGCATTGATGATGAGTTGGGTATTCCTTCTATTGTTACACCTGGAGTAAGAAAGACCAAGGATGATTTGAGAGCACCTGGGAGTGAACCTACTTTGCGCAAGTCTACCAGAGCTAGGTATCCTGTGGATAGGCTGAAATATGATGGTTTTACAGCCATTCACTATGCATATATGGTCAAAGTGATACATGAACCAGAACCCACTTCTTTTGAGCAAGCCATGGGAAAATAAAAATGGGAGAAAGCCATGGATGAAGAAATGGATGCCTTGGAAGCAAATGCTACATGGGAATTGGTACCTTTGCCTAAAGATAAGAATGCAATTGGTTGTAAGTGGGTTTATAAGGTGAAGCACAATGCAAATGGTTCTGTGAACAGATACAAGGCAAGATTAGTAGTCAAGGGGTATGCACAAACATATGGCATTGAATATGAAGAAACATTCAGTCCAGTTGCAAGGATGGCAACCGTAAGAGCAGTCATTGCTATGGCTACATCAAAGGGATGGTCTTTACATCAGATATATGTAAAGAATGCCTTCTTGCATAGTGATTTGCAAGAAGAGGTCTATATGGAGCAGCCACCAGGTTATGTGCATGCTATTCATCCTGAGTTTGTTTGTAGGTTGAAGAAACCCTTGTATGGCTTGAAGCAAGCACCTAGAGCATGGTCTGACAAGATAGGACAGTATCTTGTCACTATTGGCTTTCAGATTTCTAAGGCAGATTTCTCACTTTATGTGAGAAAAATAGAGAAAGGTATTATGCTACTTGTCATTTATGTTGATGATTTGATTATGACAGGTGATAGTGATGAAGATATCCTTCATGTGAAAATGCTATTGAAGCAGAAGTTTGAGATGAAGGATTTGGGAGAGCTGCGTTATATCTTGGGCATTGAGGTGATTAGATCACCAATTGGGATACGGCTCTTGCAGAGGCAGTATGGATTGGACATGCTGTCCAAATATGGGATGACAAGCTGTAAGCCTATTTCAGCTCCTTTGGAGCAGAATGTGAAGCTAAGCGTAGATGCAGGTGAGCTTCTAGAAGACCCTACTATGTACAGACGCATAATAGGAAGTTTGATTTATATGACTATTACCAGGTCAGATTTGAGCTATGTTGTTGGATTGGTAAGTCAGTTTATGCAGGCTCCAAGGAAACCGCATTTGGATGCAGCTAGACGCATACTCAAGTATGTGAAATCCCCATTGCAGTATGGACTATTTTATGGGACTGGGGTTCAGATATAGTTGCATGGATACACTGATATTGATTGGGCTGGTAGTATTTCTGATAGACGATCTACCAATGTGGATATGTGTTCTCTTTTGGGAGTGTTGCAGTCACTTGGAGCAGCAAGAAACAGCCTACATTTGCCTTGTCGACCACAGAGGCTGAGTACAGGGGTGCAGCAATGGCTGCATGTGAGGTAGCTTGGTTGCATAAGCTACTTTATGATATGCATCAGTCTATAGATGGGCAAGTTGTTGTCATTTATTGTGACAACATGAGTAGTATACACTTGGAAAATAACCCAGTCTATCATGTTAGAACAAAGCACATTGAGGTGCATTATCACTATGTGCGGGAGAGGGTTTTACTAGGTCTTATTGATCTAGTTTATGTCAGCACAGAGGATCAGGTAGCTGACATATTCATGAAGGCATTGGGTGTAGAGAAGCTGCACAAGTTCAGAGACCTGCTTGGTGTGCAGGAATTGGGATTGAGCTCGAGGGGGAGTGTTGAGATATCGAGCTCCACTCGTGATATGCCAAGGTGACCATTGTGCATTTATGTCACCGACTTGTTAGCTGCAGATGCGGTTGGTACACCACCCATGAATAATAGCTAGATGACAGCTATCCTTATGTACTCTAGTTCATGGCTCAGTTCGTATGCCACCTTAGTTAGTTGAGTTTGGTTTGAGACCCATATATAGGGTTCTTCTATTTCTCTGTACTAGAGTTCTTTTGGCTTACACAACTAAGAAGAGGAAAACTGTTTTCAGCCTCCACCTTTGTGTGTATTCCCCCATTGTGTAAGTGAGAAAGCTACAAGTGAGACTCCTTCCTTCTCTCCCACAATCTCGAAACCTACCACATTTATGTGTGATATTTAAAATCAGCTTCCTTAATTAAGCCTTTTAGGAAATGGGGTTCATTCGCGTAATTTATAGTATCGACACAAAAACAGGGCAAGCAATCCATTTGATAAACAAGTTTCTTAACTTATCTTCAAGTCAATCTTTGTCTCATGCCCATATAGTAGAAATATATATCCCTTTTGCCTTGCAGAAGTAACTGGTCCAAATCACATGGCGCCACAAATTCCATCCTTTATCTAGAATAGGATCTTCCAATGCCACAGACATTAGGGCCACAGAGGTCTTCAACTCCATTCTAGACTTGGCAAAGGATGTCCAGAGCTCCACCTAACCCGCAAGCTGCCTAGGAGTGAGACATTATTCCTGTTGTTGGCCCTTTCACCACCTAACCTTCAACCTATGAATCGAGCAGTGCCCTTTTTGGGTTTATCTGCGGTATGCGGTATGATCATGGAGGTGATCCACCCATGCAAAATATCCTTTCCTTAATTCATTTAAGAATCAAGCACATTCCATCTTCCAAGAAAACATTCATTTATCCCCATGGCAATTTGTCATCACAAACCCCTGCCTTGAATTTACCATCAAACACAAGCACTTGGAATAATCATCCAAACGACAATCCAATAATCAGTTGAATGTAAAAGCATTTAGGACTTTCCATCTACATATTCGCTCTCCCCCCTTGGGATCTAAGGATGATACTATGCAAAATCTTACTTAACACTCCTTCCTTCGGCTAAGGCATATGTTAAGGTCTCGTACAACTATACAAGATGTAAGCTCTATTGATCGCTTACATTGATCGACAACCCAACCTTCTCTCCAACAAGTATAAAAGTATCAAACTTAGGGCTTCCTAATCTTTGAGTGCTCCACTTGCCTTTGAGGCCTGGAGTTGTTGTTTGTATATAGATTCACTCCAAATTGGATTGATGAAACTAGCACTTAGCAGACGGATCTCAAGGCATCTTAGTTTTAATCCTTATGGTCATTGTTTGTACTAACTACGAACATTATCAAGATCCAACTATCAAACTTGAGCTGTCAGTTCATGATGTTAGCAAAAACTTGAGCAAAGACCTAAAGTTTCTAAAATGAAATTTCTTTAGGTTAGATTACTTACCAAGCAATCCATTAGGTGTACAAGCTGCAACATATCCCTTCAATGTGGCGAAACATACCTACTAATTTGCAAGAAAGGGGAGTCGATAATACTTTGGATTTTATTTATGCTATGTATGAATTTATAGCATAGCATCTAGATGCAAATAACTTATCTTGCTACATGCATTTTGAAAACTTGATCTTGCAAATATTTCAGATGTAGTTTATCCCTTTCAATGATTTTATTTGGTACGAGCATTTGTGTGAATTTCAATGCCCATATGCATAAATCTATGTAAGGTCATTTATTGTTAATGTGGAAAGCATTACCCTACGAGTTCATTAATCATTGAAAAATAATTTCAAGCTACTCATTTAATTGAATTCAAGTGCATGCCAAGGCAACCTAATCTATGACTCAATGAATAGAGGAGATGGCAATTAGTACCTGGGTATTCGAAGATGAATTATCCATACCCAACGTTGTATTCCTATTAACTCCAATGCCCTGACCGATGGCTCTATTATTGGATGTAGGGTTACCATTGGTGTGTGCCACTCTTCATTTTGGAGCCATATTTTCAGCTCGACTAAGATGAGGATTAGGCCAAGGACTCGATCGATAAATCAAGGCATCTCAATAAATGGTCTAGTTGTGCGCATCCTTGGTAGAGGACCTTGCTGGACTACCTATCCTTGTAGAGAACTTCCCCAAAGTGGGAGCAAGGATTCTGCAACTGAGGCCTCCCGAACAAGAGCAAGTGATAGAGGGTGGGACTGTATGTGATTGCGGGGCTTGTGCATATGAACCCCTCTTATGGGAGGGAATTTTTTGAACCTTCCATAAGTCTCTCTCTCTCTCTCTCTCTCTCTCTCTCTCTCTCTCTCTCTCTCTCTCTCTCTCTCTCTCTCTCTCTCTCTCTCTCTCTCTCTCTCTCTCTCTCTCTCTCTCTCTCTCTCTCTCTCTCTCTCTCTCTCTCTCTCTCTCTCTCTCTCTCTCTCGTTAGAGAGGCAGCGTGCTGTGGCATCCCTCTCCTTTTGTTTTTGATGGGGGGCAATTTTATAATGGGAGGGAGGGGAGGAAGTGGTATGGAGTGGTGGTGGTGGCGTCTCCCCCACCCACCACATGTCAGTGTACATGGCGGCAGGGTTCTCAGCCTCCCACGGACTGGGCGAGGTGGCCTAGGAGGTGGTAGGCCACGTGGCCTCCCCCTCATCATCATCGTCATCATCTACCTCATCATCGTCATCTTCACCTTCTTCCCCCCCCCCCCCCCACCACCACCCATTTGGTGTTGACAAGGGGGAGGAGATAAAAAAATGTGCACTAATTGTAATGAAAAATTACAGGGGGTTCCTATGGAACACCGGAGGGGGGGGTTTATTACATCCTCTCCCCCTTAGAGAACTCAAGATGTCCTCATCTCGAAAGGAACTGGGGGTTTCTTACATCCTCTCCCCCTTAGAGAACTCAAGATGTCCTCATCTCGAAAGGAACTGGGGGTTTCATTCTGAAACATGTGGGGTAGGACCCATCACACATTCATTGTGACACTCTAACCACTCATAAGCATACAATCTCAAAAACTTATTGTATTTGATATATCTGAGTTTAGATCACAAGAGAAAAATTTTATTGTAGTTACATCTCATGAATATCTTCTAGGTTTTTTCTTAAGTATGTGATAATTTCCTGGTAGATTTTGGATCACTGAAGCTTATACAACTTTATTTCTTGTAAGTTCAAGTTCTCTTTGAATCCTGTTGGGATAATTGATGTGAATATGTCAAATATTGTGGCACTAGGAGCATCTGTGTTTAGGGTGCTTTGGGCATTCCCTTTTGACATGAGCTATCTCCTTGCAATAGAAACAACACAAAACTTTATCACTTGGGGTCACAAGATTCTTGGTTGTCTTTGGCAAGATTTTCTTCTTTAGAGCAAATTGCCCTAGGATCCTCTTAGCAGACCGAAGTGGTCCTTTATCTTGGAAACTTTGTCTCCAAATTGTCCTCTTTTTTTTATCTAGACTGAGATCCATGGACAATCGACTTTGCTTGTAATACTAAAGAATACTCCCAAGCTTCGACATTCTGGTAAGGCCCAATCTATATTAGTTGAGAAGAAACAACTTAAAAGAAATTCATTGTAAGTTATAATTGTTATTCATCAACTCAATCCACGTTTCTGCCTTTGCTGCTATGATGTCTATCCCTTTTCCACCAAACTCGGGTGCCTTAATTTGCTTGAGAAGGAATGTCTTCTCTTGCATGTCAGAATTCATGGGTGCAAAAGGTGCCTAACAATCAAGCCATACCACTTAGGTTATTCTCTTTAATCAATCACATATCATTATGAAGTTTTGCTCTGACACCAACTGTAACATGCCTATTCAAGCACTTTTTTAGCAGTCCATCTAGAGACCAATCTAAGATATGTTTCCCGGCACTCCCATGGAATGTTATGGGGTTTGTCGCCTAGGGTTTCTCAATTCTGCCTCGCAACGGAATGTTCCCGACCAAACCCACTAGGATCGACTTGAAATTTGGGTTCCTAATGGTCAAGGCCTCCTGACAGTATTCTAGCGTCGTGTCTTGGATATCCTACTTTACACAGAGTTACCCAAGACAAAGCAGATCCATGCTGCACTTGGTTCAAAGAGAATGGAAAACGAGAGGGATGTGCCGCTCAAACTCCCTACTGTAAGAGATAGGGAATATAGGGAAAAATACAAGAATAAAATAATGGAGGAAAAGTACCTGCTACACTAGCGGTATATAAGATATAAGGGACTTGAAATTTTCCCATCAGATTATAATAACAAGTCTCCTCCATCTTCTCTCCCTCTCTCCAGTTTTCATGGCTTCCTTCCTTCCTTTTATGTCTTTCTCTCTCTTCTTCTAGTAGTTCTCTCTCCTCATCACTCTCTCTCTCTTCTGCTTCTCTTCTTCTCTCTCTTCTGTAGTCTTCTCTCTCCTCTTTCACTCTCCCCAATCCTCTCCTTAACAATTGGTATCAGAGCCATAGGTTCTTCATCCAATTGTCCAACATTCCATTCAGTTTTTTTTTTTAGTCACATAGATTTAAGAGCCACGGGTACACAAGTACAGACATGACATGGAGTAGCAGTGTAGTTATCAAGGATCTCTGGACCACAAGGACTACAGCAAGCTTGGAGCATTAATGGAGTCTTGGACCAAGTTTGGAGTCTAGAAGACCAAATTTAGTAGCTCATGAGTCATTTTTGGCCAATTTTAAAGGTATTTTCTTAAAATACAATGGTAAATGGAGTAGAAGAGGGAAAAGTCCTGGTTACTTTTTAGGAATAGTCTTCTCTCTCTTCATTTTCAAGCTTCAACCAAGCTTCCATGGAGGAAAACCAACCTAGATCTTTTCTCTCCCACCTCCACTGATGAGATGGCTTCTACCCTAGATCTTTTCTCTCCCACCTCCACTTATGAGATGCCTTCTACCACAGCTTCCCAAGGACCTTGAGCTTCATTCTAATAGTCATCTGGTCATTTTCACATTGCCTAGGACTGGCAGTAATCGAGGAAGGAGCACCTATCAGGAGAACTTGCCATAGATCACATCTGAGCAAACTAAGCCTGCAACCTTGCTCACCTTCTTGCTCGCCTCTCATTCTTACGTTGTGCTATAGCAACATACAATGGTTTACTTCCAACCATTTTACCATTCATTTCATTTACAACTTGTGAAGCTTTGTCAGGAGAGGGAAAATCCACAAAGCCCAAACCCTTGCTCTGACCTTGAGCATCTCTCATCACCTTGCAAGAGGTGATGGTACCAAAACTAGAGAATATTTCCTTCAACAAGTAGCCCTTGCTCAAACAACTGTAACTTCATTCATGCCAGTACAAGCCCAAAAGGAAGGCCATGCAGCCCATGTAGTCTTTATCTCTATGTGTTTTCTATCTTATCAAAATGCTTCACAAGCCGGTTAAGGTGCACATATGCTGGTTCGAAGTGTTCGAAGTGTTCGAAGTCCTAGAGGTTGGCAAAACCTGCTGGATGTTGCAAATTCCTGCCTCGATCAAGTAACTGGTGCCTTGTTTCTCCTTGTCGTGTGGCGACTCAATGTGTCTGTCTTCCAGGTCGTATGACTATGTTCCACAAATATCCTCTTTACAGTTTGACTTTCCCAAGTCAAAATTGAAGTGGTGAGCTCTCCCACTTCTCACTACATGGAACACCAGATACATCTAAAACATAACATTTTCTTTTCATGCTCACGAGGCACCGTGAAGTTTTCTCCAATTCCTAAGGTAGTAGATGGTCATTTGCAGCGTTCTCCACTCCAAAAGATGGAGAAGCATCTACATATAAATTTAAGTTATCATACTTGAACAAATTTGAGCCGTGATTTTTTATCATAATAGCTACTAGCTCAGTTTCAGAAACATCACTCCACTCCATGCCATGAAGTTTGCTTCTTTTAGATTCTGCAGTTACAGCTCTCTTGTTGCCAGTTGACATAGCTTTTTGTTTTGTAGTCTCATTTGACACTACAAGATCATGTTCTGTATGAGCCAAATTTTGCCCCACACATTAGAACAGGTCAACCTTCCACTGTATTCCTTTGTTGCAATCAGAGCTTGACGGAGAGAACATCAATGTTGATCTTCTCCATTGCTAGCAAGCGATCACAAAAATAGAATATGCAAATCTGGGGGCACCTGTTGCAAACCATTCCCAGTTCTAAGATGCAATAATTGAGCCACTTCTAGATTGAGAAGAAGTGGTTGTGGTCAGTCCCGTGATTGTGCCTTTCTTTAGAGGGCCTCCGAGCAAAGAAGTTTGCAAGTGAGGTATTAAATGGCTGGAGTCGTCTTCTTCATCATTATCCTCTAAGGTCCCCAAGACTAAGCTTGAAGCTTGGCTTTATAGCCACAGGTTGCACTGCAACACATGCTCCTATCCTCCCTATATCAATTTCAGATAGGTCAAGCTCTAAGTCCTTCATGACCCTTAAGGAGGGCATCACACACAACTACTACCCTTGCATCCTAGGGTTCATTCTTAGACAAAATTTGGTGGACAAATCAAATTCAAGATTCTAGAAAACAGGGGAAAACATGACTCTCCATGCCAAAACTGCTTGTAGAATCAATGAGGCTAGTTAGCAAACTTGGGGAAACTTTGTCACCCATGAAGAGCAGCTGATCAATAGCCAGGAGATATTGGATCAGAGTGAACTTCCCGACATGGAGATACATCTTTAAGCTTCTGAAGACCAGATTGGTTGAATTATTTGAGAACTCAAATCAACATTTATGGGATCTTGAGATGTGAAGGCCATTGCTTCTGGGATACAGTTTTCTCAGCTTCTGAACACCAAGCTGGTTGAGCTATTTCATCTCTAAGTACAACTGAGCTAGGAAGAGTACTCAATGGTTCTGGAACTTCTACTTTAATAGTTCCTACAGCAATGGAGTGAACCACATGATGCAGTCCATGCAGCAATTTTGATGACTAATCCATGATTGGGAAGAGCCTTTGATGCTTGGAAGGCATTATGGGGTACATTTATGGAAGATCTCCCTTCTATGCCCATCTATGCAAGTTGTGAGCTATTGAGAGCTCAATCCTCCCATCCCAATTGAATAATTTTCTTCTTCAAGCTCAAACATTCCTCTCTTGGCTAAGCGTTGCAACCATGAAGCTTATTGGAGCATAATGGAGCATCTTGGAGCACTCAAGAAAGGATGTCATTATTTGATTGCCATCTTCATCAAGCATCATAAGGTCCTTGGTTCTTGAAATATTATTCTCTCAAATTCATCCTCTTGTTGAGCCATAACAAATTGCTCGAGAGAATGCAAGAGCACATTGGAATACGTAAATTCATATTGAAACTCATTGAGGATTATTGCTTCTACTTACCTTAAGCAATTGAGCTGTTGTTTCTTGATTAAGCCAATTGAATTTTTTTAAAATCCATTGTATAAGGGTAAGTTAGTAGTGAGTCACTGCTTGGTAAGCCCTACCCTTGATCCCAATTTTGCATTCCATGCATTTCATGAAAAGGTTCAATTCCTACTTCCAAATGCATCTCATCCTAGGTGTTTAATTAATAAATGTCTGCCATGTATATTTCGGGTGAGGAAAAGCCCAATGCCAGGTGAGCTGGCAAGACAAAAGAGGGGTGATGACCCCCCCTTGCCATCAAAGACCCTGAAGGGGTGCACAACTCGGCCCGAGGGGAACTTTGCCCACCTCCTAGTGATCCAGAGCCCAAAGTTGCTTGCAATTGCAGTTACTCTCTTGAAGAACTGAGATATTGACTTGGCACTGATGTATGGATGTATTATTGGCTGCAAATGTATATAAAAATAGTACTGAGGATGTATTTGCATACATGAGAATACATATGCAATCAATGACAGTTAATACAATGCTTGGAATGTATGGGAGATGCCTATGCATGGAGAAATTATGCTAAGAGATGTTTATGACATGCTCAATTCTGGAATAAGGTTACAAACAGTGAATTTGGATGGTTGGGCAATGTATTATGCCATGTGGGTGCCATGTGGGATGACCTTTCAGTCATGCATTGACAAGTTGATTCCTTGCAATCCCTTTCTTCACTCCCGCAGGGTGCTATAAGTGATTTGCTTGCATTTGTATCTACTCCCAGGAATTGAGGTACAAGTCTTTCAGTGTGCCCACGGGTCTTACTAAGGGCCTTGATCAATTTTGGAGATCTAGTTGGACCTACAAGATACTTATAGGTCAAAACAAGCCTCGTAGAGGTATAGACAGGGTGCCCGGACTACACAGTACAGCAGTACTTTTCCTATTACAAAATTCTCTCTATAAAACCTGGGAGCACATGCTTATGCTCAATTTGAATAGGGAATCCTTGGCTTCGACTTGAACAAAAAAGTAGGTCAATGCGAGCTTTCTAGCTCAAGTTACGGGCAGAATAGTGACAGGTGGTCTAGCGTGACTGCACCTAACCATGGCAAGAAATAGGGGGAAAACCAAGGCCAATGAAGATGTTCAACAACAAATCAAGGATTCATGAGAACCAAGGACTAAGAATAGACCTGAAATGGGTTATAGGATTATCCTCGTGACATTGGAAGCCTTAATTCTCTTAATGGAACTCTATGCAGGCATGAGACAAGGCATAATCAAAGACATGAGGCTATTTTGGAAATACAAGAGGCTATACTTGCAGGCATAGCGGAAAATACAGAAAATCATGCTGAGATGATACTAGAAATGTGTCAAATGAGAGTCACCATGGACACACGTAATGCCAATTTCTCTAAGTGGTTGGAGATTCAACTGAAGGGAAAAGAGCAAGAAGATCAGCCACAAGTACATGCTGAAAGAACCACCTTCTGTGGGAGCTTTCACTCAACCGCCAAGACCCATGCATCGCTTATTGTTTCAAGCGTTCCAAGCCGAGCACTAATGGCTACCTCTCACATAACCGACGCGCCATCCATATCTACAGGTGTAGTGAGCTTACCTCCGTTCCGTTCGAGTTACCTCCTCTCCCGCGCACTCCGATAGCTCCACAATCCAAGTGCAAGCTTCAAGCAAGCTCAATCATCCTGCTCCAAGCTCCAAGCTCCATTGCCGCGAGCAAGACAAGAGAAGAGAAGAGAAGAGAAGAAGAGAGGAGAAGATGGAGAGCTTCTCCTCCTCGGTCCCTCACCCTCACACACTCACTCCCTCACACTCTCACACTCCCTCTCTCAAGCACAAGCTCAAGCAAGCAAGAACAAGAAGAAGAAGAAGAAGAAGAGAGCTACTTTTGGCCACACATAAGAATGAGCTTCTCATTCACTTTTCAACTTTATATACAAAACCCTAAATCCCTTTTGGGCGGTCATCCCCTTTTCCCTTTTTTACATGGCCGGCCGTAGCCTAGGCCCTTTTTTCCATTGTCCTTCTATCTTCCTAGATTCCTTTCCACCGCAGTCTACATTTACAAATTGCACGGGTGAGAGCCTGGGGCTCCTTGAATTAAACCATGATGCGCTTGCACTCTTTTACAAAAGTTTTGACTTGCGCTTTTCCTTGTGCGCTTTTCCTTGTGCGCTTTTCTCCCTTATTTAGGACTCTTCTCCTTGTGCGTCTTTGTCTTCCGTTTTCTCTTTGCCTTGGCCTTTGTCTTTGTCTTCTGCTTTAGCTTTTCTGTATTTTCCACCTTTGTTCATTTGAGGGTTAACATTACCCCCTCCTAGACGAGTGCCAGTCCCATGGCACTCACCGTCGTAGGGAGCAGGCTATAGCATGCACCGAAGACGTGGGTGACAAGGACGCCTGTGGTTTCCATGGAGGAGTGTTGGTGGTGGTGTGAAAGAAGGTCCTAGGGGCCTGTTGGTGGCCAAGGTGGCAGGTGGAAGGGTTGTTGGAGTTGGTGGGAGGGCTGTTCTGTGTTGGGGATTGCATTGATGGCCAGCACAAGTGTAGGTTTGTTGGGGATTCTGCACATGACGATTCTTTGCGGGCTTGTCGGATGGTAAGGGCTAAGCAGTCAGAGTTGGGTGTCGCTAAAGAGCGATTGAAATTTTGTTGGAGGCTTCAATACCTGCAATTTGAAAACCTCTCGTGTGGTCTCTCCCTAAGGGGTAGTGCTAGTCTTCTTATCGTGCACAAGACATATTTGATTAGTTTGGGAGACATATCGAACTCTAAGCAAGCTGAGAGTATTGTCCTGCACTTAAGGACCCAAACTGTGTAGATACTTTGGTGCAGATATTATGTGAGTGCGCGTGCATACTTAGATATTACATAGTTAGAAGACCGCAGGCTAGTTTCTCGTAACAATGTGTTGATGAAGCAAAGTTTTCCATGTTGAGAAGAAGTACACGTGAAGGTATATGAGATATCCTTTGCATTGTGATTGCACGACGTAGCATAATTGAATATAGGGACACCGCACTTTCAGTAAGCTGAAAGCTATTGGACTTGCTTGATGAGGACGGTGTACATTTCATGGCCAATCGTGCGGTGCTTACCACAATTGATTGCAATGGTATTAAGGCAGAGTGCAAGAGGAAATTGTGCAAGTGGGTCAGGGTGACAGGTCTAACCATAGGCAAGACAAGCTTCCTAGGTGTGTCCTGCCCTTGATGTGCCCTGAAAAATTGTGGGTGATGCTAAAGGGCTAGGGGACTAGGGACGGAGCCAGTCGATCAAGGTCACTGGACGTACCTAATTTGAGGACCCCTAGGTCCTGTGTTGTGATTGTGGGTGCATCTTTTCGTTCATTTCTTTTCTTTGTTTTCTTTTTCTTTTTCTTTTTCTTTTTCCCTTTTTTTTTTGACTTGCCTGAGTACAACCATTGCAATATGTTGAAGCTAGCAGCCTTTCACTGGGTTGGAAAATGTCAAGCTTCGAAGGCTCAAGAAATGGATAGTATAGTGATGATTGTGCCCTAGCTTCGTTGTTAGAGAAGCAGTTGTTGAGATGGGGAGATACACTTGAGATATTGCAAACCTCCTTGCGACACACGCAATGTTGGTACAATTGAGGTAACGACTTCCATGAGCCAACTATAGAGCTTGACCCAAAAAGGGAGCGTGGCCCATGAATGTGCATTGGGCCATGCGATGTGGGTGGTCGGCAAGGGTGATTTTTGCTTTCGGCAACGTGGCTTTGTCACGGCTCTTTGTGGGGTCAATGGTCTTGTGGTGATCGGGCATTGAACACTTTTGTACAAGGACCTGTATTATCTTGCATCCACTTGTCACTTCGTGAGAGTATATGCTCGCTTGTGTTAAGTGCATCGAACAAATGCAATCATGATAAGACATAATTTTTCAAAATTCTATGATGTCTATTGGGATGCCTATTTCATTGCTTGTTAAGGTCGCATACATTAACGAGAATAACGGGAATGTATACAAGTGGGGATCTTGCCCCTTTACTCATCGAAAAACAAAATGTTCTGGCATGCTGACTTGTCGAGCTACTTGTACATCATAGGGATGTAGTCGATAGGTACGAGGCGGGGTGAGTCTGGTTGGCTAGGTGACCGGGGCGGTGCTAGTGCGGGGCTCCCGTGAGGCCGGGACATGAAGGGTGTAGTCTCGGGCCGCTACCGTTTCCAGAATGTCTTTAAACAATTAATTAAATTTTGCCCTATCCCTGGCCGCCTTGTCACTTCGTGAACACCTAGTGCCCGAGCATGCATTGGGGGTCTGTGCAACTAGCGTTGCCACATTTTGTGTGCCTCCCTGAGTGTCCACTCCCCTGGCCCGCAGATTCTTCGGCCTTTTTCCGGGGCGGTGTCGCTTGGGGCCGCGTTTCTTGGCATACCTTTTAAGAGTGGGCACGTAGCGCACTGCGGAGGGGCGTGTGCTGCATATTCCCATCAACTGCGGAGAGCGTCCTTGCAAGCTAGCTGCCCTTGGTTTTCCATGTTTTCCTCACGGGGGGGCCTGTAAGATGGGAATCAAGGATTAGGATTTGTCACATGATCAGACCATTCATATGGAAGGGATTATAGTGTAGATTATCAAGCACATAGGACGAGAAGGGGAGGGGTGGGGCATGCAGTGTTGTTGTAGAGAGATGGCCCCCATGATATATATTTAGCCTCTTGCCATTAGCAGATCTTGGTTCACGCTGAGTTACGTCGGCTGGCGGTCATGGATTTAGGCAGGGCTCCCCCTCGGAAGGATAGACCAAAAAGGGAAGAAGGTGTATAGAAAGGGACTACACCCTGTCTACACCATCAGAGTTGTTGGTCAAGGCTTCCTATGGTGGTAATGTGGGTTGCATGCCCTTCACTTGGAGGTGGGAATGGTCACACAGCTTTTAAATGCGTGATGAGAGGAGGACTTGAGGAGCTTAGCCTGTCAGACCCAACTCTTCTCCCTACGCTTGACTATCATTACTTGTGTGTGTTGATATTGTTTATACATGGTGACACAAAAATTAGTGTTTATTTATATACATATTTATGAATCCATGTCACTTCATGAGGATAAGAACCAATTGTAGAACTCGGGGTTGTACTGGAGCGTGGCACACGCATCCAGCACTCGTGGCAGCTTACTCAGTACCAATAGATATTTTGCCACATCAAGCAGCATGGACCCTTGTCCGAGTCTACTGGCAACATGTAGCTCCTCCTTAGTGAGAACCTTATCCAACAAAGAGTTTTCTTGGCTAGGTTCAGCCAAGTCTGTACCCCGAATGGCAATCAGCACTTGAAGGGAAGTTGGTGCCACATAGGTTGGGTCCCTTTGGGATCGCCATTTGGCCAATCGCTCCTCAGAGACTGTCATGATCTGAGCCCCTAGTTTGGCCATTACAACGCGGCGTTCGCACCAACGCTGCTCAAATTGACTCTGGCCTGCTGACAGTCGCTTTAGTTGCTCTATGTCTACGAGATTCAGTTGGCAGAGCACTTCATTGAACGTGACAGTTAAGCGTAGTTCGTCAGCCTCCTCGTCAGAGATGAGTCGCATGCGTTCATGTAAGAGCTTGTTATAGTGCTCGTCAAGATGTTCTTGCTCTTCGCAAGATAAGGGGAATGGCAAGTAATCTCCAAGCTGCTCCTTGGGGATTGTGCCTACGTCTGCAAGGACATAGACACGTGCGAACACTTTGAGCTTAGCATCCAACTCAATTAAGCATTCTGTGACACTTCTATGTTCAACGAGGGCTTACTCGGTTGCTATCTCATGCAAAGTTCTAAGAGTTTCCTTAGGCTTTAGCATAGCTGGGGGCTCAAGCCTAGATGAGCAAGATTGGTCAAAGCTAGGATTTCTTATACTCTTGGGGTTCTCACGTTTCTCCTGAGGTTTTGCTGCTATTTTGTCATGGTTCTTCTCGGATGTGACTGGTATAGATTTTTCACCCTATTGTGACGACGTTGTATCCACTCTTGATTGGTCGATGTGAGTTCTATTGTTGGTGGATTGAGTGTTGGAAGCAACTGTTGATGGCAATGACTGCTTTGATTTTTCAGAGCACACGGATGTGACTGAGGTTTCACCGCTATTAGGAGAGACATCAATGGGTTCATTGGTGGATGGACTTGATGCTTTATTCCCCAACTCTCCATCGCTCTTGGTCTCAATGCTCTTGGGGTCCACAACCACCTGTGATTTGCTGTTGTCTTCGTTTTCTCCTTTTTTTCCTAGTCAGTGAAGGTGCATCTCTCAACGACTCAGGACCCTGGACTAGGTCAAACGTTGATGTGCTTGGTTGGGCCTCAGCATTCTCTTTCTCTAGTGTATCCTTATGGGACATAGATGTGGCCTGCGAAGTAGCCTTGCCAGGTTGCCAGGGTACAACTGTCTCCCTTTTGGGGGAGTCTAGCTCTTTCGCCCATTCCCCTGTGCTTAACTCCTCCAGCCCAGGTTTTAGGCACTCTGGAAGTGCTGGAGTTGTCAAGGAGGTAGGTTGCGACACCTCCTTCATAGCTAAACCACTAACGACACATTCTGCAAGGGGCCTTGTCACGGCCAAGGGTTGTGACTGCTGTGATCCTTGATTTGCAGTAGTAGCAGCTAGTTCAATGGACTTGCTACTATTGGTGGAATGCGGTGTCAAGTCCTTAGAGCAATTGGAAGTGGCCGTGTCTTTTGTTTCCCTTAGAGCATTCACTTGCAAAGATCGAGTATCCATTGATCTAGCCACAATGGATTACACAGGCACATCCTTAGGTTGAGAGCTAAGGGTGGTGTCCTGTCCTGCCTCTTGGACATTTGGAAGCTTTGATGTAGGTCGAGATTGGGATTGAGTAGCCACACTTGACGAGTGTTGTGCTTCCTATGTCCGTTTAGGGGAAGAGGGTGTAGGAGACTTGGGACTCCTAAGTGGCTTTGACACTAGCTTGGAGATTTGCTCATGGCTGTTAGATGATTTTGCTATTTGCTTTGTTGAGCATTTAACCTTGCCATGAGCAATGTTGTGCCTATGATGCCTGCTATCCTCTTGGGGAATCAAAGGTTCCTTGGGCACTAGTGGCTTTTGTGTGTCCTCAACGATTACATCTGATGTCTGCTTGTCAAGTAGGCTAGGCTAAGGATCTACCCTCCAATTGATCCCATTGGGTTTCTTGATTTCGACCATGAGGGGCTCAGTCACCCCACTGTTTTTGACTTGAGACTTGGTTCTTCGTTTAGATCTCCTCCTACGCTTCTTTGCTCTTGATACGATCTGGCCTTCAGTCGACAAAGGGGGTTTAACAGGGGGTTTTGGTACCCAAATCCATCGGTTACCTGCGTAGTACCCTTGAGCACGTAGCAATGCTTTGGATATCCATCGCGGTGTTGTGCTGACCCTCCGTCGACGCCTTCGTCTATATGGCTTGGGCTTCTTTTGGGGTCTTCTATGATATTTGTAAGTCCAAAGCCCGTCCTTGGCATTGTCTCTTGACCTTCTTTTTTCAGGCCTGGCCTCACTCACTGGTTCTCGTTGTTCGACCTATGCTTGTACCAATTTTTCCAACAAGTCCTTGCTCTCGTTAGTAGGCTTGACTATTACGTCAGCACCTTCCTTGCCTTTCCCTTGAGGTCTGATAAGGTCACCCTTGCTAAAGGTTGTGACTATCCTCACACCTGGTAGTGTCAGGTGTATCCTCTTAGCTACGTAGTCAGCCTCACACTTGGTCTCCCTTTTGAAGGGTCTTCCTAGGAGGGTTTCTTTCCCGAAGCTAGCACTTTTTGGAGGAACATGAAATAGGATAGGCAAGCTTTCCGTTTCAATTGTCGCAAGGATTTTGCACTTCCCCATGAGTGCTTGTGTCCCCCTCGGCCTGCAGGGCCGTTACGATAAAAGCCATGCACAATTTGGAGGACCGTTTATAGCCAAATTTTGAACTACGTGCTCTAAATTTTAGCCCAGTGATGAATCTGTGATGTGCCTTTAGCTCTACGTAGCCTTTGGGGTCAATCTCGGGGTTTAGATGCGTCAAAATTTGTGTTCTAGATACCTGTCCGATTTTGACTTTTTTTTTGTCCGATTCTCAGATGTCCAATTTTCAGGAGTCCGATTATCAGAATCGGCCGTCCGATTTTGGGTTGGTCTGATCGGGCCAGTGGTCCGATTTTGGTCACATCCGATTTTGGGAGTCGGATCGAAAAAGTGGTTCGATTTTCAAAGTGGTCCGATTTTGGGAATCGGATCAGACCAGGTGGTCCGATTTTGGACTGGTCCGATTCTCACTGGTCCGTGGTCCGATTCTGGCTGGTCTGATTCTAGGACTCGGACGAACTGGTCTGATCGGACAGGATGGTCCGATCAGACGGTCCGAATGTCTGATTTCGAGTGTCCGAGTGGTCCGAGTCCGAGTGGCCTGAGTGGTCTGAGTGGTCCAATCGAACAGGATGGTCCGATCGAACGGTCGTGCGAGCATCCGAGTGGTCCAAGTTGTTCGATTGGATGGTTGTCCGAGCGTCCGATTATGGATTGGTTTGATTTCGGATGGGTCCGATTCTGGGACTCAGACGAGCTAGTCCGACTACGCGACCGACGGCCCGCGAGTTGCACGCGATGCCTCTAGGCTGACTCTACTACACCGAATTGTCCATCGCCTTCCAGATAGGTGCATGACACTACAAGGGAATGCCAGACATGCCTGGAATCACTGTGGTGCTCGAATCAAATGGCACTCCAAGGATCTGTGCCCCTATTTCCCTATTTTAGCCTGTTATACAGCAGAAACCCCCTACTGTTTGCTTCTTTTTCTTTGTTTTTTCCTATCCTAAATGCATACAAATCACAAAGTAAATACCTACACTACTTCATTCCTCAACATAAATCTCAAGAAAGCAAAACACCTACTTGCCAAGGAGATCGAATACCATCTTCAACCCCCTCGCTTCCTATCTATCTACCTCAAGCACCGGCTCAGGGAAAACCCTACTCCAATGCTTGATTTGAAGCGCGCAAGCGCTCAAGGCTTGAATCCGTTGGTCCCGGCAATGGAACCAAAATGTGGGAGCTTTCACTCAACCGCCAAGACCCACGGACCACATATTGTTTCAAGTGTTCCAAGCCGAGCACTAATGGCTACCTCTCACATAACCGACGCGCCATCCATATCTACAGGTGTAGTGAGCTTACCTCCGTTCCGTTCGAGTTACCTCCTCTCCCGCGCACTCCGATAGCTCCATGATCCATGTGCAAGCTTCAAGCAAGCTCAATCCTCCCGCTCCAAGCTCCAAGCTCCATTGCTGCGAGCAAGACAAGAGAAGAGAAGAGAAGAGAAGAAGAGAGGAGAAGATGGAGAGCTTCTCCTCCTCGGTCCCTCACCCTCACACACTCACTCCCTCATACTCTCACACTCCCTCTCTCAAGCACAAGCTCAAGCAAGCAAGAACAAGAAGAAGAAGAAGAAGAAGAAGAAGAGAGCTACTTTTGGCCACACACAAGAATGAGCTTCTCATTCACTTTTCAACTTTATGTACAAAACCCTAAATCCCTTTTGGGCAGTCATCCCCTTTTCCCTTTTTTACATGGCCACCCGTAGCCTACTAGGCCCTTTTTTCCATTGTCCTTCTATCTTCCTAGATTCCTTTCCATCGCCCGTCTACATTTACAAATTGCACGGGTGAGAGCCCGTGCAGCCCGGCTCTCCTTGAATTAAACCATGATGCGCTTGCGCTCTTTTACAAAAGTTTTGACTTGCGCTTTTCCTTGTGCGCCTTTCTCCCTTATTTAGGACTCTTCTCCTTGTGTGTCTTTGTCTTCCGTTTTCTCTTTGCCTTTGCCTTTGTCTTTGTCTTCTGCTTTAGCTTTTTTGGATTTTCCACCTTCGTTCATTTGAGGGTTAACACCTTCCCATCAGTTAATGCAAATTCTCAAGGCATTTTAGGAAGAATTGGCATTCCCAATAGTAGCTTTGAGCTTGGCAAGCCTTCTCATATGCAAGAGGACCCATTAGGGAATGCATCACAGGGAAATTCTCAGCTTCCATTAGCCCCCATGCCTTCAACAAGGTTTTAGCAGCCTTTTGGTAGGAATCACTCTCATAATAGTACCACTTTTCGCACTCAAAATGATCAATTCCAATTGGGATAGTTTGGGCATGCCACTCCTCATGAATGAGAGCTAAGAGATAAGATTATATTCTCCAAATTTAATGGCCAATCCTCTTCCCCATCTGAATTGGAAGAATGGCTTTCAAAGCTTGAAGACTACTTTGATATTTTGCCAAGAAATTATGGCCAAAAGATCCACTTTGCCACGATCCACTTGGAAGGATTTGCTCATACATGGTGGCAATATATTAAGAAGGAAAATCAGCAAGTTGATTCTTGGGATGCATTTAAAGCATTTATGGTTCAAGTTTTCTTGTCCCCCATAGAGAAAGAGAAGCTTGTCCGACTATGGTATAGCTTAGAGCAACGTGGCTTGACAGTTCAGGACTACACAAATCAATTTCTTCATCTCACAATGTATGTTGAGCCCATAAGTGGTGATGAAAAGCTGCATAAGTATATATATGGATTGGATCCTCAATTGCAGCTGATGTTTCAGCACAGTCACCTTTCGATTTGTTCAAGGCTATTGAATTGGTTGAAACATACTCCTATAAGTATCATAGGGATACTTCAATAGTTCAGCCACAGTATGGATAGCAAAGAGGCGTATCTCAGCCATCTTTTGGGTAGCCTAGAAGAGGGCACACACAGTCCAATTTTGGATAGCAATGAGCTATTGTAAAGCAAGGCCAGTTATGGTGGTGGAAATATGCTATTTAGCATCCCGAGAGTTCCCACATATCCCACCTTCAATGCCTCAAGGAAAATTAGTAATTTCAAGGCAGTAAACAACGATAGGGCTGAGAATAAACAAGGGGACACTAAGAACAAGAATGTCTCAGCCTTTGGTGGTCAACGGTCCATTCCCATGGATTTGTACAAAGAAAGGAAAGAAAATGGGCTTTGTTTCAAGTGTGGGAAAAAGTACACAGCTGAACATGCTTCCAAATATGCTTATAGAAATGCAAAGGCAAGAGTCCAAGGTCTTTGAAGACTCAAAGGATGACCATGAGGATACAAGTGCCTTTGTAATCACTACTGAAAATGATGAGGCTGATGAAGAAACTGGGCAAGAAGAGTTCTTTGACCCTACAGACACCTTTCCTTTTGATCCAAGTGGTCACATGTACATGTAGATATGGGTGAAAAGAATGACTCACATGTTGTTGCCACTATTTGTACTATCTCCTTGGATGCTTGGATAGAATCAAAGAGTCCTAATAACCTTCGTCTTCAAGGCAAGATTCATGGGAAAGATGTGTTTATCTTGGTAGACAGTGGTAGCACACACAGTTTCATAAATAGAGTAGTCATGGATAGGTTAAAATGTTTTGCCACTAATTTACAGCAACTATTAAGGGTGCAAGTTGCCAATGGGAGTGAAGAAATTAGTGCTCAAATATGCCTAGTTGTACATATTCAACTTGCTAAAAATTGTGGGCAGAATGTAGACTTAATTGCACTTGACATGGGGCCAATAGACATTGTGTTGGGCTGTGATTGGCTGAAGACTTAGGGCACCATTTCTATGGATTTCTCTTTGCTGTATATGCAATTTTTCAGTGCTGGATAGGTGTTCACTTGCAAGGAATCCAAAATAGTAGTGAATATCAGCTCATTATAGCCAAACAAATTAAGAAAGAGTTCAAGAAATGCTCTCATATTTTTATATTGTAGTTAAATAAGGAAGATACAGATCAGTCCAGCAATATGCAAAATAATTCAGTTTTAAAGGCTCTTCTTGATGAGTACAATGATTTGTTCAGCTACCTATCGTGCTACCTCCCAAGAGAGCAGTTGACCATCCCATTGTCAAGAATCGCGTGGTGAGGGAACTTGCTCAAGATGGGGGATTTTATTTTTGCGGGCTTTCATTTTCGTTCTTTTCTAATCAATCTCTTTTTTTCGAGCTTTTTCGTGCAACATATCCATTCTGCATATAAATAGTCTTACTTAAGGAGTACGACACGTTGCATTTACATGAACACACATCAAGAAAACAAAACCAACGGAAAACTAGTAAAATATATTCGTGTCAAATAGTTGCAAGGTACACTCTTCCTAAAAACAAATCAAAGATCCCAATGCATGTAATCTCTTAGACAAAATCGGGCATAGTCACATGACGAAGTGTATAATAAACATATATATAAAAGTAGTAACAAAATGAAATGTCTAGAGTCTCTCAAAAAAAAAACACACTCTCTCTCAGCATGGTACCGGTCCACACACTATGGTGGACAAACACTCCCCATAGAGCACATCATCTATTTCTAGACACATGCAATGTCTCATGTCCTCTGCACTGGCCTGCGCCAAACCACCACACCCCGCAAACACATCCAAAACATAGTCATAGCGTTTCGTAAATGTAGCTAGTAACCACCTAACCATATCACCAATCACATATCACCAATCAAGATACAGAATCTTTGCGGCCATGCAAGTAGAAACAATGAAAATACCATACAAGGTAACCTGAGAGCAAAAACATGCAAGACTACTTACCGAAAGAAAAGATGAGACCTCTCTGCTCCGCCTCTGACAATGACACCATCAACGTCCATGGGAAAGACACAATCATCCATCATGTAGCTACGATACGCTGGAAACAATCTCTCTGAAATCTTCTCCCCAGCCTCTCTGTCGTAGCAAGGCACAACATGACCAGCACGATGCCAAAGACACACAGTAAGATCAAGTACCTATTCACGAGTGGAAATAGAATAAGTGATCCATGTTTTTATTTAAAGCATGTAACATAAACTTTATTTAGAACATACAACCGTACGTTCAACGTATCCAACTTTGTTATCTTACCGCCTCTCTAGTAACGGGATGTCGATAAGCCTTGGAGTCACACATGAGTGTCCAAGTGCGGTGAAGCACAAACCCCACTCTTGCCGCATCCGTAATAAACTCACCTATATGCTCTGCTAAGCACATAGTGACTAAGAATCCCTGGTCGGCCAAATACTCGCGAGCAAGGTCCATACAACCCATAACTAGACCCTTTGAGAACGTGTTCCACTTGGGAATAGTCATGCCCTCTACAAACAACATTGGCATTATGATATATGAGAAGTGAGTTTGATGTAAACCTTGTGTGATAGAAAGCATAACTTACCCAATGGGATGGGACCTAGAACATCCACAAGCAAGCTCGTAGGAAAATCTGCAAATATCAATCGAGCCATCTCTTGACATGGAACTCCATCTTTGCTATAAAGATGCATCTTTTGTGTTGCAAAAAACTTGTTGATGCTATACACAAAACAACATAGTCGTTAATGCAAAGTAAACAATGATGCAATGCTATATGCAACATGTAAATTGATGTTCTTGCAATATCTAGTTGTCATGTCTACCTATCAAGGGCAAATCTATCAATTTGGGTCACATCCACTAATAGAGCATCGACATATGTTTGATACTGGAACCCTGCAACAATTATCTCAAAGTAATTTATTTTTAATAATCATACACGAATTTCAAGTTAATATAAGACTTCTCACCTACTAAACGGGTCATAGGTCGCCTCTCCCAATTCTCTCGACCAAGAGATGAATCTGCAACAAAGGAGGTGGTGGGCGCCATAGAGGACTCTGGCACATTTTTTCTCCCTAGATTACCTTGAGTACCCTGGGTGGCACCTTTGGTAGCCTTGGTTGCTTGCTCCTCTACAATGGTGGGTGCGGTAAGCGGTTCATGAGTATCAACTCCCTCCTTGAATCCTACATAGTATCATTCACCCTTAGACTCCCATGCATGAGCACAAAAACTATTGCTACAAAAGCGACAAGATGTTTACATAGATTGAAGTACTTACTGTCATGCAGATCTTTCTCTTGCTTAGGGATAACCCCCACAGGGTAATCTAGCCACCAAGGGCAAACACTTGCCTCCCATGCCGTCAATTTTCTATCACGTAATGATGGAGAATACATAGTGTTCTCGTCACGAACATCAATCCACTCTCTTGTGAATTGCGAAGCTGCATCCAGCCTCTTCTCTTCTACACATTGTAGTATCCACCTGCAACATTCTTGCCAATTATGCAAGCAAATGCATGCAATCTAATATGAAAATCAGACACACAATCTAATATGAAAATGCATGCTAACCTATAAATCACACGTTTGGCTGAAAACGTAAGCTCTGGCATCTTCTCTGCAACATCTGAAGATTTCACTCCATCCAAGAGGTGTACAAAAGCCTACACAAGTTTCACAAGCGCTTAACATTAGCACATATACATTTTAAGAAAGAACTTAAGAAAGCAATATGAATGGCACTGCATTGAGTCAACCTGCATGACATGATTCTTCATGTTAAGCTTAAAGAACTCCTCAAATGAATCTGGTAGCTGTGGACCTTCTACTTGTATCCTATCAATCTGAAGTAGTGCCTCTGAATGCAAGTGAGCCCAATATGTCTCTTTCTTCATGTAAACCCGAAAGAGCTTATAATCACCAAAATGCGGGTATTGGGGGTCTTTGGCCTTTGTGAGACTCATAAGATGCAACAATATTTTTTTCCTATGATGCACAACAATATACGCAAATAGAAAGCATTGAAGAAAAAAGCATCACATACACACACATTGCGTTATATATACAAATTACCTTTCCGCAGGGATTTTTGAGCTTGTGAGACAATATAGCTTGTCTCTTGTGATCTTGAGCATGCTTGCATCATCCCACTTTAGCCCAAATAACAACTTAAAGAACTCATCACCATTTTGGGGATTAGCAATGGATAGGTATTTGTAACCCCTATCCTTAAGGCACTCCTCTTCCACCCTTGTAGCCTTCTCCAAACGTTTCTTCCTCTCTACCTCATCTAGACCAAGAGCCTCAAGCTTAGCAGTTTCTTTTGAGATGAAGACATGAAATTCATCCTATCATTCCAAAAAAAAACTAAATTAGAGATAGAAAAGCACATCTCATACAAGTGAGCCATAGAAAGAAAATCACCTTCCATACAAGCTGAGATATTAAACCGCAAGGAGAGTTATACCATGGAGCAACACCATGATAATACCTTGCCTCTATACTCATCTCAACCTCAGCCCACTTCCTCATGGCCGGACTCAATCTATCTAGAATGGAGTCTTTGTTTGCAATACCAAACTTTTGAAACATATACACCTCATGCGCAATATTTGGAGTAACATGAGCTCAGGCAATACTATTGAAAACAAACAAAAGCATAATATGAGAATGTAAGTGTAACATATTACAAAGAGGAGCATAGTTAAAGGAAGAAGACTTACGCGTTGGTGGTGTCTAGTGCGAGTAGTAGCTCTGCTTCCTTTGCCTTGGGCACCTCAATGAATTGGCACCGTACACTAACATGGTAGTGAGCACAGTCGGAGTACTCTGTAATTGAAAACCAACAAACATAAGAATGGGATACGAACATTCAATACTTGCATGTATAGTGGACAACTTACTTTCCTTGATGCGTTTCCACCACGTTTTAAGCCTGTGGTTTCCATCCCAAACCAAGAACTTTTTACCCTTAAGGTCTTGCCACTCTCTTCCAAGAGCCCTCTCAAAATCCTCATTTCTTTGACGCCATATTGGACCCCATTCATCTAGATTGCTGGCTGTCACAGACATGGTCTCCCCTCTCGGACCTTCAACTGACACAAGGAAGTGTCCCATAGTCTCAAGATAACCAGTGGAATCAAAGGAAGGAATCAACCACTGGGCATCATCCGTAGCAAATCTGACTGCCTCATGAGCCACTAATCTGCAAAGAGGCACAAGAGGAGGTAGCGTCCTCTTTTTTATATAAATTTGACTCAGCACATCCTTCATCAGTCCTAGAGAGACTTGCTTGCCTAAGTTCCTTGAGTGCTTCTTTTCTTTTTCATCATCATTCTCCCTTTGATCACTATCACCACTCACCTCTTCTTTGTCATCTAGACTATCATGCTGCACATTAGTCTCTGTAGGAGCAGATATTAATAAGTAACAATAAAAAAAAGTAGCATTAAACCAATCATATTTAATACATAACACTGAACAAAGCATCATATGTAAATGAAATGGACACATAAGTGACTACCTGTGTGCTCCGCAACCCCGTCAATTGTATTGGAGTCCCCATCCACTTGTGCTTCGTCATCAATGTAGACACATCTTTTTGGACCATGTCCTTTCTTTGTTGAAGGAGTGTCCACTGATCTCAAACGCGATGATGCTTCTTGCTCTAAGATCCGCCCAGGAACACATCCTGAACGTAGCTTCATACAGACTTCACGGCTACTATGAGGTGACACACATTTCTTTCTCTTTCTAAGCACTCTTTTAGGTGCCATAACTTTCTCTACACACTTACAAATAGATACACAATCAACCTCTTTAAGATTAACAACACAATCAATCTCTTTAAGATTAGCAACACAATCAATCTCTTTAAGGTCACGGGACGAAGCCACATGCTTGTGCATAAGCCCACGGATCGTCCGCGCGGACGCGGACGATTGGGGGGTTCAATCTCTTACCTTATTCTCACGAAGCATATGGGACGAAGCCACACGCTTGTATCCATGGGACGAAGCATAAGCCCACCCAATGGTTGCGCGGACGTGACCATAAGCTTCAATCTCTTACCTTGGAGGCCCGTCGGACAGCATACGGGACGGTTGCCATGGGGCATAAGCCCACCCATCGTCCGCATGGACGCGGACGATTGGGGGGCTTCAAGGTGTTACCTTGGAGGCCCACACGACGGCGCATAACCAAATGATGGGACGGCATACAGGACGGTTGCCATGGGGCATAAGCCCACCCATCGTCCGCGTGGACGTGGACGATTTGGGGGCTTCAAGGTGTTACCTTGGAGGCCCACATGACGGGACGGCATACAGGACGGTTGCCACGGGGCATAAGCCCACCCATCATCCGCGTGGACGCGGACGATTGGGGGGCTTCAAGGTGTTACCTTGGAGGCCCACACGACGGCTCGTAACCAAATGACGAAGCATAGCACACACGACGAAGCGTAGCCCACACGACGGCGCATAACCAAATGACGAAGCCACGGCAAATGACGAAGCGTAGCCCACACGAAGCATGACCAAATTAACAAGCTAAAGCATGACAAAGCTTAAGCGTGACCAAAAGGCAAAAGACGAAGCGTGACCAAAAGACAAAGCGTAGCCCACACGAAGCTTAAGCAAATGACAAAGCTTAAGCCCACCCATCGTCCGCATGGATGCGGACGATTGGGGGGCTCAAGGTGTTACCTGGGAGGCCACGGACGAAGCCACGGACAGTCGCACGAAGCCAAGGTGTTACGAACGAAGCCATTGATCGTCGCGAGAGCTGCAGGAGTTACGAACGAAGCCACGGACAGTCGCACCGTCGCGAGAGCTGGAGGAGTTGCACCGTCGCGAGAGCTATAGGAGCTGCCGCACGAGGAGTTGGGGAAGGAGTTGGCACCGTCGCACAGGAGTTGCACCGTCGCGTAGGAGTTGGCACCGTTGCGTAGGAGTTGGGGCAGGAGTCGGCACCGTCACACAGGAGTTGGGGCAAGAGCTGTCGCGCAGGAGTTGCAGGAGTTGTGGGGCACCGTCGTGAGAGAGAGACGGAGAGAGGGAGAGAAGGGAGAAGGGAGAAAGAGAGAAGGGAGAAAGAGAAGGGAGAAAGAATAGAGAAAGAGAAGGGAGAAGGGAGAAAGAACGGAGAAAGAGAAAGAGAAGGGAGAAGGGAGAAAGAGAGAAGGGAGAGAGAGAGAAAGAGAAGGGAGAAAGAGAGAAGGGAGAGAGAGAGAGAGGGAGAGGAGAGAGAGTGAGAGCAAAGAGAGGAGAGAGTTGAGAAAGAGAGGAGAGAGTTGAGGAGAGACTTAATAACCCTAATAAAGAAGTTAGCCGTTGATTACATAATTAGGTAACTAGTTAGCCGTTAAATAATTAAATAATTAATACAACATAAATAAATTATGAGTGCATAAAGGTGAAGGATGGTGGGTGGTTGAGTCGTAAATTTTTCTATTGATTTCTCTCCGCTTGTAGTGACGGTGAACTGTTGCCTTCTCTTCATCAAATACACACTGTGAGCTATATTCAGAGTTTTCTTCTCTTCATCAAATACTAACCCACCAGAGGGCACAACATGTCGAGTTTTGCTATTTTGACATGGAGACTAGCCAGTGATTGCTTAGAGCACAGGGTTTCATTAAGAAATGGGGAGATTCTTTTGAGTGAGTACTACCTACAGAATCTATTGCCTCCAACACAAAAATTCCAGGGGTTGCAAGCCGTCATAGAGAATGATGGTGGAGCAAACAATGTCACTGTGTCTCCAAGATGGGATCATGAAGGGCATGCGCACTATCTGATTGATAGTACATTATCAGCCACCTACTCTATCAGGCACTCAAGTAACTATGTGTGCATCTCTAACAGTATTGAGTCAATAGAAGATGAGATTGACAACTACATTGATTGTACTCCAGGTTGTAGCAAATCAACTCCAGTGTGTCTTGACGTACACTCAGATAACAAGAAGGATGTTGATGACACAAATGTCAGGGAGGACCTATGTGTGGGCAGCCAAAGCGAGGACTTATCTTCCTATGATAACTCAATTGCAGCCTTCATTGAGGAGAAATCTAGAACGGGTAGATTGAAAAAATTACTAGCGCTCTGTGGACCTCCACGAAGGGTGGATGAGCTCCCAATCGAGTATAATGGCACTATTGCTTTTGAGCTTCCAGCCACAGATAGCAAGAACTGAATGATGGGTATGGAAAAAAAATATGATGGTCACCTGTGGTCGCGGCCCTCACAGACAAATATGGCAATTGAGTGCACTGTGCGCTTGAGCTATTGTCTTGGAAGTCTTCAATGTCTTAGGATCACTTGTCCTTACTACATAACAGAGGGAAAATACAATGATGTTTTTTTCCATGGTCACTTGGATAGAACCGTGAGCATGGGTTATCCTGCAAGTGAGGGAAACTCCAAGATAACATGTCACTATTGTCTTAATGTTGCTACTTGTGCAGCCATTTGCAAATGCATGATCTATTATGTGTTGCCACTGGATCCTACAATGACACGTTTGGTGATCCATGTTGGGGAGCATGCTCACAGTGTTCAACATGGCACTAAGAGGGCAACCCTTGACAAGGTGCGGAGGCTTGTGAGCACGGTCCTAAAGATCGAAAAGGGAGGCCCACGAAAAATACAGATGCTAGTCGCTCGGCAGATGTTGTTTGAATCTTTAACAAAAGAAGACGAGTCGGAGGCGACAGAGGTGGATCTTAATCATTTTCTAGAAGAAATGATGCCACTTGTGCATAATAAAGGGTAGGCTTGTGCATTATTATTTTCTGCTTACAATGTATGTCCTGCATTTGAAATAACCCTCTAATAAACACATAGGCTCAAAGGCATTATTTCACAAGAGAGAGCCAAACAAGGTCAGGTGGTTGGTGATGGGTATGACAACATACTTCTTTTGCAAAAACGTTGTGTCTTCCCATTTTTCCATGGAAGTAGATTTCCAGGACAAGGTGATGCCAAGGAGAAGTGCTACTTGTTTAAAATGTCCACCAAGGGACCAGCATCAGGGGTGGACTTAGTGAATCGTATGAGGCGAATTGGGACTGGAGATTTACGACGTGCATGGGTGCACTTTGATCATACCCATAGGATTGATGGGTGGGCAACTATGTCTTGTTCAGTTTATGATCACGGGTATGTGGCAACATAATGAAAGCTTTTATTGAAATTAAATTGTTGTTGATGAACACTATACTAATGTATCAATCATGAACTAGCATGAGAGCATTGCAGGTAATTGCAATATGTGAATTTAAAGAGGAGGATGAAGAGTCTCAAATCCTGTTTTGGAGAAATTTGAATTCTGTCATGGTTCAATGTGGCCATGATCCACCTGACTTTGCTAGATTTATGTCCGATGAGGCAAGTGCGAATTGGATGGCAATAAGGGCTGTGTACAATGGAGGGCCTCATAACATAATGGAAGGGAGGGAGCGTTCTTGTCTTTTTCATTGGGAGCAAAGTTTGCAAAAGCATACCAAGAAATTAGTCACTGTGGATAAACAAATGCACCACATTGAATTGTGTGAAGCATGGAGGCTAGCAACGACAACTCAACTAGCCTCACTTCAGGCCTCTGCTATCCGAGATTTGTGGGCACGAAATGTCAACAAGGAACACATCAAGGCTTTGGATAGGTGGTTGAAATGGTGGGAGCAAAGAATTGTCCAAAAAGAAGGGAGGTGGAGCAACTGTAAGTTCTCATAGACCGGGATACGTGATGGAGTCAAGGCAAAGGAAAATCAGGGGCAGGCCGCGGAGTATACAGTTTGACGATGGAAAGATGGAAGAGATATGTATCCAAGAGGATGAGGAGATACCAATCAAGCCCTTTGCAGGTGGAGTAAGTGCACCAAATGCGGAAACGTCAACTCACGTAGAAGAGGTAGAAGTGGCACTGGAGGAGTGGGCTTTACGAAGGACACCACCTAACTGTGTGAGAAAGTGATTTGGTATGGAGGGTAGAAAGAATTGCAGCAGCAAATTACAGAGTCGGCAAGTGGGGTTAGTCGCACCATGCTTTTGGTCTGAGAGAGCCTATAAGAACAAGGCCATTGCACAATGGATATGGTTCTGTAATCATGATGTCAAGCATACAAACGCTGTGCAGAAACAAGTGATAGCATCACCAATTGTTCCATCTTTGTGGCCAGTTGATATAGGAACAAATATATCGAAGGAAGAGTGTAGCAGCCTAAGACAGGCTGGTTTCAAGTTTGCCTGCTTTAGCTTTACAGCACCACCAAGGAACGAGAAGAGCAAACCTCCTATTTCTATAGAATGTGGTTCAAGCGGGAGAAGACGCAAGTGGAGACATGGAATTTCCAAAGATGCACAAAAGAGAATAGAGGTAGCTGGTTGCATGGTTGTGACATTTTTGGAGGAGGTAGTGCAACTTAAGAGACAACATTCAGTATTTCGAGTCTTGACAGAGAGTTGTTATGATGTGCACATCAAAGAAGAGCCTAGGTGCACTTGTCCTGATTTTCAAAAAAGAGAATCTACCCAAAAGGCATTTCTTGCTTGCAAACATATGTATTATGTGTACATGCACATACTTGGCCTTCAACCCAAGGAGCACATGGTCATACATCAGCATGCACTAACCCCCACTGACCTTGCCTTTGTGTTAGGGAAAACACGTAAGATATGCCCTGTTATGTAGGAAGCCCAACGTAAGCATGGCTCATTCATTGTTCTGGAGGACTCATCATCATGCACTTCATTAGGGTGTGACATGTCCTTTTTGTTACATGAAGATCTTGGAACCTTTCTAGATATTGTACTCCTTTTGGGTAATGCAAAACTTTGGAATGTTATTATTTGTTGTGATTATTCAACACCATTGCTCCCTTTATTGTGAATGGGTTAGTAATGCACAATGCGCAATATATTTTTGACATGTCATTTGTAGAAAGCATCCAAGGTTGTTTCAAAAAGCTCTAAAAATCAATTTCAATTGCAAAAGCACGAAATCAAAAGCTCGCAAAAATAACACACCCCTCAAGATGATGCAACAAACACACACAGAATGCACAAGGAGAAGCTCACTCAAGAGACAAGAAGAGAGATAGAGGCCAAAACATCTTTTTGCTAGTTTTTTCTTCTGCTTCCACACTCTTTTCAATGTACACAAAGTATAGATAAGATACAACAAAAAGGAAAGTGGCCTACTAAGTCAAACAATGCATAACCGACTACACTAGTCGACTGGCGCTATAACTATGCCAGCTATAAATAGGTGTAACAACCTGAATATAATAAGTAATGAGTCAGTTGCCATGTAAGAGTCATAATGACCACCGACATGATAAGTGTAGACGTGTGGACCCATCTAACCAGGCGGTCCATCATCAATGTCTGCATGTGTTGAGCTTGTCATCTCAACACTCCCCCTCAAGCTCAACTGCATCTCTGCAACTCCAAGTAAGCTTCGAAACTTTTGAAGCTTCTCTGTACCCAATGCCTTCGTGAAGATGTCAACTATCTGATCCTGTGTGCTGACATACACCAAGTCAATCTCACTTGCTAGTACCTTCTTTCTCACAAAGTGGTAGTGTACCTCAATATGTTTTGTCCTGGCATGGAACACAGGGTTCCTAGCCAACTATATACTGCTCATGTTGTCACAATAAATGACAACTGGACCTTCCACCTGCACATCCAAATCAGCCAATAACTTTTGCAGCCATACTACCTCACATGCTGCAATAGCAGCACCTCTATACTCAGCCTTTGTACTCGACAAAGCAACTGTAGATTTCTTTTTGCTGCTCCAAGCAACTGATGCACTACCAAGAGAGAACATGTATCCACTGGTAGATCTTCTATCAGACATACTACCAGCCCAATCTACATCTGTGTATCCAAACACCTGTACATATGTACCTGCCTCATAGAAAAGTCCATAATGTAATGTGGACTTCACATATCTCAATATGCGTCTGACTGCATCCAAGTGTGGCTTTCTAGGTACTTGCATAAACTGACTCACAAGACCAACAGCGTAGCTCAAGTCTGGCCTTGTAATGGTCATGTAGATCAAACTCCCCACTATCCTCCTGAACATAGTAGGGTCTTCTATCTCATCCCCAACATCAGCACTCAACTTTACATTCTGCTCCAATGGGACTGAAAGTGGTTTGCATGCTGTCATACCATACTTGGACAACATATCCAAGCCATACTGTCTTTGGGACAGCCATATACCAACATCACATCTGATCATCTCAATGCTAAGGAAGTACCTTAGCTCACCTAAATCCTTCATCTCAAACTTCTTCTTCAAAAAGTCCTTGACTTCAGCAATCCCACTATCACTATCACCTGTAATAATCAAGTCATCCACATAGATGACTATGATGACCAAACCTGCATCTCCCTTTCTCACATACAGTGAGTGATCAGCATCGAAAACATAGAAACCAATATTGACAAGATACTCTCTGATCTTGTCAGACCATGCTCTAGGTGCTTGCTTGAGCCCATAGAGCGCCTTCTTCAACCTGCACACATACGTGGGATGCTCTAAATCTTCATAACATGCTGGCTGATCCATATACACTTCTTCCTGCAAATCACCATGCAAGAATGCATTCTTCACATCCATTTGCTGCAACCCCCAATCTTTAGCTGCTGCCAAAGCAATGACATATCTAACAGTTGCCATCCTAGCAACTAGACTGAAGGTTTCATCATAATCTATGCCATATGTCTGGGCATAGCCTTTTACAACCAGCCTAGCTTTGTACCTACTAATAGAACCATCTGCATTGTGCTTAATCTTATAAACCCACTTACATCCAATAGCTTTCTTACCCTTCGGCAATGATACTAGATCCCAAGTCTTGTTGGCCTCTAATGCAGCCATCTCCTCATCCATTGCTGCATCCCAATGAGTATGACCAACAGCCTCCTCAAAACATGTGGGCTCAACATCCTCAACTAGTTTCACCATATAAGCATAATGGTGAGCTGCATAACCTTCAAAACCAAATCTTTTAATAGGGTATCTCACCCTGCTAGACCTGCGTACCACTAGATCACTCAATGGAGTCTTTGCATTAACACATGCTCTCTGCACACCTGGAGTCCTCACTGAAGGAATGCCAAGCTCATCATCCAAGCTCTCTGAGCCACTGGAGTCTCCATCAAGAACTGCATCAATGCCTTCTGACACTTTATTCTTTCCTTTGTCTTTACTTGTAGTGCTACTAGATGCACCTCAAGATGTAGAGGTACTCCTTAGTCTCCCAGACCAAGGACTACCAGATGATGTCTCTGGTCCACTAAGAGTCCATGATTCTTGCTTTTCAGCCTGCACATGAGTGTCATGATCATCATCATCATCCAATGCATCACCACTAGATGCATACCAACTGCTCATTTCATCAAATATGACATCCCTGCTCACTCTGAACTTACATGTGACAGGGTTATAACAGCGATACCCTTTTTGCTCTAAAGAGTATGCAATAAAGACACACTTTTCAGTCTTTGGATCCAGTTTCTTCCGCAACTCATCTGGCACATGAACATACACAATGCAGCCAAACACTTTCAAGTGTGATACATCAGGCTTCTTGCCAGTAAAGCATTCTTCAGGAGTCATACCATGAACTGCAGCTGTGGGAGTTTTGTTCATAATATAAACAGCAGTATGAACAGCCTCAGACCAAAAATGCTTAGGCATATTCTTTTCAGCCATCAAGGCACGAGCAACTTCTGCAATATGTCTATTTTTCCTTTCTGCAACCCCATTTTGCTGTGGGGTATACCTGCATGTGAACTGTCTCTTTATCCCATGAGACCTCAGAAAATCACTAAACTCATTTGAGAGGTACTCTCCCCCTCCATCTGACCTCGAGCACTTTACTTTCAAGCCTGTTTCTCTTTCAACTGCAGCCTTGAAGGTTCTAAAGTGCTCAAATGCTTCACTCTTTTCCTTCATAAAATATACCCACAGCTTTCTAGAACATGTTAGAAGATGGGCATAGAAACCCACTGTAAGCAAGGGAGTATAAGGGCAGATGGGTGTGAATAGCCCTAAGGGCAGGGGAAACCCTAACCCTAGCTGGCAAAGGGCTATATAAACAGCCTATGGGTCACTATCATTTGTGAGAGAGTGTACCCAAGTTGTACTCTAAGCAACTTAGTAAGCAAGATTTCATTCTTGTACTTTGAGCTCTTCTCTCCCTCTTGTGCACACATTCTATTGCTGCAAACTCTGATTCTCAACATGGTATCAAAGCCATCTCTGATCTCCTCAGCTTCTCTCAGCATCAGTCATCACTAAGTGCACATTAGCTGTCATTTTCTTCACTCTATCATTCTTTCCTCCATAGCTGCCTGCAACCTACCTCCATTCGAGGACTTGAGGAGGACAAAGGAGGCCATATTAGCCTGAGATTTCTTCTGAAGATCTTTTTCCACATCAAGGCGCAGCTCCCTGTCAGCTCAAACACTGACATTATCCACGCATGAGGCCAGCATTGCCAACATTCGAAAAAATGGTGCAGTCTGGACAGGCGCAAATCTCGGGCTGAATCGTGGGTAAAAGGCGGCGCAATCCCAGCCACTATCATAGGGGTTTGATAGCCCCCCAAGTGGGCTATCCTCAGCAAAGAGGGCTCTGGGAAATTCCTCTTCTCCTGGCTGCTACAAGCCAAACCCTAACTGTGTTTTTTTGGGCAGCCATAGCCAACAAGCTCCAAGCTTGACATTTTGGGATTTTTACACTCTGACCTTCATTAACATTGATTCTAATCACTGAAGCTGAGTCTCTAAATCCTATTCCAGAGTCTAAAGCTCTTGGGCATGATTAACGGACATCACCAAGCATCGGGAAGCCAACTTCCAACCGGGTTCCATTCAAGCACTTCACTAAGCTTGACAATAGTGTTCTCTTAACACTAATCATAAATCATCAGTTGAATAGCTTGCTGGGCATTCACTAAAACCCAGTGAGTTTTTTATTCCTCTTCATATATTGTTGTAAGGTTATGTGTAAAATGAACACATAGACCATTATGCACAAGAAGTGTATTGCATACCGTAAGTGACATTGTCTCAAGTACTTTGGTCAGTAAAATCAATAGCATGAGTGTCATCATACTCTCCTCAGAGTCATCAGCAACAAGCATTGAGATCATAGACAAACCGTGTCCAACACAAGCCTCATCCACTGAGCCATACCACAAGGAGGAGCCTGAAGTCCAGTCTAGGTTTACTTCATTAAAACCTAAAAAGACTATTAAACCACGGAAGAAGTTTGCACATAAGAAAGGACCACCAAAGTCATACCTGGAAATATTACACTTATATGATTTTCAGTCTTTCTCTTCATTGCAACTTTGACTTCACTTTGTCTAAATTGCTTCCGCATTCAGTAAAAGGTTTGTAAGGGACTAGACACTGCCCTTGTCCTAACAAGTGGTAAGACCTTCCCAATGACCACAACATATGCTGATGTCCGTCCTCAAATTCGAAAGTTTGATGGTAAGGATTTCTATCCGTGGCAGGTACTTATAAAATACAAAATGATGGAGAGAGGGTATTGGCCTCTTATTTAAGGCAGTAGAGTTGTAAACTCTACAAATATGATTGATATAGAGGATGACCAACGTGCTCAAGCAATCATATTGCTACACTTAGATGAATCCCTGATTCATCATGTTGATCAACTAAACACTGCTAAAGAAAAATGGGATGAGCTTGAAAAGCTCTATGGAGCCACTGGCAAGAATACTAAAATCTTCCTTAAAATTTAATTCTTTAGCTTAGAATATCGTTCAAGAGAAGATTTGGGAAAATTCATTTCTCATATGAAGGGACTTATGGCACAGCTTGCTTCTGTACAAGCTCCAATACTTGAAGAAGATGCTATTGCTATTCTCCTAAAAGCTGTAAAACAGGTGTTTCCTACTCTTGTAACCACTCTCACCAACATTCCAGATCCTACTTTGGCAAGTACCATTCAATCCTGTTTGGATGAAGAAAAGAGGAACCACAAAGAAAGCAGCAACAGTCAGGCAACTTCAAATTCCCGTGAACAAGTATTGGTTCATACAGTTCTCACTAAATGTTCTTTCTGTAAGAAAAAAGGACATCTTGTAAACAATTGCTAGAAGAAATATCCCGAGAAGATGAAATGTAACAAATGCAAGAAGACAGGGCATATAACAAGTAAATGCCCCAACACTCCTGAAATACCCAAAGAATTGGTGGCCAACTATGTCTCCAATTCATCTGAAGATCGACTGTTTTGACTATTTAAATCATCTACCTAAAACAACCTTGTAAGCCTGATTTATAAAGGCATCCAAAAAGGGGGGGATCTTTTACATGTCTTGTAATCCAATGCCACCCTGGCATTGAGGGGGGGTGTTAGAAGATGGGCATAGAAACCCACTATAAGCAAGGGAGTATAAGGGCAGATGGGTGTGAATAGCCCTAAGGGCAGGGGAAACCCTAACCCTAGCTGGCAAAGGGCTATATAAACAGCCTATGGGTCACTATCATTTGTGAGAGAGTGTACCCAAGTTGTACTCTAAGCAACTTAGTAAGCAAGATTTCATTCTTGTACTTTGAGCTCTTCTCTCCCTCTTGTGCACACATTCTATTGCTGCAAACTCTGATTCTCAACAGAACAATCATCAATGAATGTGACAAAGTATGAACTGCCTCCAAGAGATACATTTTGTGTAGGCCCCCAAATGTCTGTATGCATAACGTCAAGGATATTTCTGCTTACATCTCTGTCATGTGAAAAGGGTTGTCTTGCTTGCTTACCAAACTGACATGCTTCACATACCTTATGAAATTCTGCAACTTTAAATGTAGGCAAACCTGTAACCAACCCTTTGGACTGCATTAATTTCAGCCTTTGTACATTTGCATGTCCAATGCGTTTGTGCCAAATTTCAATGTCTGCAACAACACCTTTTCCTTTGGCATACATAGCAGCATTCATAGTAGGAATTCCAGCATCCAAAGTAAACATACGTCCAACTCTACTTCCCTTTGCTACCAACCTGCACTTGTCATTGAAGTCTTCTACAAAGCACCCCTTTGCATTAAATCTGACTTGCAACCCTTGCTCTACCATTTGACCGACTGACACCAAGTTCTTTGTAATAGATGGCACATGTAATACATCTGAAAGACTCTTTGTCTTACCATCATGCAAGGACAAGGGAACTTTTCCAATGTGTGAAATGGGGTGGCATGAGTCATCACCCGTCTGCACATAACCTGCATTCTGCAAATCCTGCATCTCTCCAAACCATTCTACATGGCTGGTCATATGATTGGATGCACCTGAATCAACATACCAAACATCTTCATGTGTTCCCTTTCCTGTAACAGCATTTAGCATATGTTGCATAACGAACAAACGTTCATTTTTTTCTTCATTCTGTCGTGAAGACGATGCATAGTTTCCTTGCTGCAACTTACCACTGCGGATATCATCTTTCTTAGCATAACATTGGGCTGCAATATGACCTGTTTTGCCACAATAGTGGCACACAATACCAGAGTTGTTAGAATCTCTGTTCTGCCATCCACCTCTTCCTCTAAAGCTCCCCCTGCCTCTAAAGTTACCACGACCTCCTGAAACCTGCATATCACCAAATTGCTGATTCAATTTGTTTTGCTGGTTGTCACTACCACGTCTTGTACCACGGCCTCTTGAAGAGAACCTGCCACGTCCCCTTCCTGAACTGGAGTAGAAATCCTGGACCTGTTCACCACTTCTTTCAGATGTCTCACTCTACATGTTGATTTCTTCAGTGATCATTAGAGAGACCAACTCATCGAAATCTGAGAATGGCTTTCTAACATATACGTAAGTTACAAAAGACTTCCAAGCCTTTTCATTGTTAAGTCCACCCAAGGTTGACGACACCAAATCATCATCATCGGGCATTGCATCAATCGCTGCCAATGCATCTACAATGCTCCTTACCTTCAATGCATACTCATTGATAGACATCTTCCCTTTCTTCAATGTATTCAACTCTTGCTTGAGTTGAATCTTTTGTGCCTTTGTGTTTACAGAAAACATACTTTCAAGTATGGTCCAAGCTACATATGAATTCTCTGCATTTCTAATATGTCCCAGCATATTATTGTCAATTACTGCAGACAACCAATACATGACCTTTTTATCTTTTGCATTCCATTCTCTTTCTTACATGTTTGGCTATTTGTTGCCTAAGGAATGAGATTTTACACTTCTTTTTTGTCATTATTGAGATCGTTATGTTCAAATTCATCGGGATGATTATGTCCAACCATAGTCACGATCAACACCACTTTGTAACTGTTGAAACCATCATTTCCATGATCATGGTAACTTTGGAATGCATCACACTACTTACTGTCAAAATAACCATGGCAATTCTCAAATACATTACATCGATCCACACATCGTCCTTTCATACTAAGCTAGAAGAGCTATCACCTTGCTTATGTACTACCCATGGAGTTTCTCACTTTGTTCATGATGGATGTTGCCCTGGATATGACATTATCACTTTCAAGTTGTTGGATGCTATGGAGATTAATATACTTGCAATATTATAGGTAGATTTTATTCTCCACATTGATATATTCTGCAGTTGGAGGATCACTCACCTCCAGCTCCTTTTCTTCACCTGAAAAAAACTCGTAGAGGCCTTTTTCAATAAGGAAGTTCGTGACACGGAACTTCCATGAGGGGTAGTTGTTCTTGTCAAGCTTCTCAATGATGGGGCTTCCACTGTTCTCTGCCATTGTCACAAAATTAATACCAACAGCAAGCAAATCTTCTATAACCTTCGACCTGTAGTGCACAGCAATACACCAGATAGCCTTTTTCACTATCTGCTCAATAATACATGCAATCTACAACCTGTTTGTAGATAAACCTTGTGTTTAATCATTGATAAACACCTTTGAACTTACAGATCTGAAATCTGTAACCTACGCACCCACTTTCGGTCAATACAGTCGAAGTCACAGCGTACCCTGAAACTGCTATCTGCAACCTTGCGGCTCTAAAACGGGCCCTGAAACGGCCTCAGATGCCCAAAATAAATGCGGGAAGGCCCTGAAGGGCTCATCTGTAGAATATACAATGCTCTTCGCGCACACCAAATCTCACTGCAATCTGAGATTTTTGCTCTGCCCTGCTTCCGGTGCCTCCATAGGCACTATCCAAGAGAAAGAGTGGAAGGATGGGAGAGCTTCTTACCCGTGGATTGCTTGCTCGAACCTTGCTTCTTCTCCTTTGCTTCAGCCTTCGAAATTAGCCTCTCTCAGTGGTGCAGCTCTGATACCATGTCAAGAATCGCGTGGTGAGGGAACTTGCTCAAGATGCTGCGCCAAACACACACAGAATGCACAAGGAGAAGCTCACTCAAGAGACAAGAAGAGAGATAGAGGCCAAAACGTTTTCTTGCTAGTTTTTTCTTCTGCTTCCATACTCTTTTCAATGTACACAAAGTATAGATAAGATACAACATAAAGGAAAGTGGCCTACTAAGTCAAACAATGCATAACCGACTACACTAGTTGACTGGCTCTATAACTATGCCAGTTGTAAATAGGTGTAACAACCTGAATATAATAAGTAATGAGTCAATGGCCATGTAAGAGTCATAATGACCACCGACGTGCTAAGTGAAGACATGTGGACCCATCTAACCAAGCGGTCCATCATCAATGTCTGCATGTGTTGAGCTTGTCATCTCAACACCCATTGATTTGGAACCACACTCAAAGCTGGTGAATAAGCCTCCTTACAGGTTGTCCAAATGTGAAAGAGAAGAAGTTTCCAAGCAGGTCAAGGATTTATTGGATATGGGTTTCATAGAGCCTAGCTCATCTCCCTATGCATCACCTATTTTGTTGGTCAAAAATAAAGATGGGTCATTTAGAATGTGGATAGACTATACAGATTTCAATAAGATCACCATGAAGAACAGATACCCTATCCCCAGGGTGAATGACTTGTTAGATAAGCTGAAAGGGACTAAATATTTCACAAAGATTGATTTGAGATCTGGCTAACTATCTTCAAATATGTATGCGTGAAGGGGATGAGATTAGGATAGCATTCAGGACTAATCATGGGCTTTATCACTTCTTGGTTATGCCCTTTGGTTTGACAAATGCACCCACCACTTTTCAGAGCCTAATGAATAAAATACTTCAGCCATTTTTATTCAAATTTGTGTTGGTATTTTTTTATGACATTCTCATCTACATCTGTTCATTGGAAGCTCATCTATTGCACATGAGGCAAGTATTTGATGTACTTAGACATCATAGACTCTTTGCCAAGGAGTCAAAATGTTCATTCATGCATATTGAGGTAGATTTGGGCCACATTGTCAGTGAGGTAGGCATTAGAGTTGATCCAAAGAAAGTGCAATGTGTCAAAGATTGGCCCACACCCGCAAATACCACCTCTTTGAGAGGATTCTTGGGTCTCTCTTCATTCTACCGCAGATTTATTCAACACTACACCACTATTGCAACTCCTCTCACTGATAGGTTGAAGAAAGAAGCATTTTTATGGGATGCCATTGTAGATAGAAGCTTTAACTAGCTAAAAGGTTTGCTTACTTCAGCCCCAATCTTGATTTGCCCTGATTTCTCCAAGGAATTTATCATTCTATATGATGCCAGTGGGTGAGGTATTGGTGCAGTATTGCTGCAAGAACATGGGGTAATAGCTTTTGAAAGTCAAAAACTTGCTGAAAATGAGATGGTAATGAATGTCTATGATCAGGGAATACTAGCTATTCTTCATGCCATAAATAAATGGCACCATTACTTGTATGGTAGCAGGTTTAGAGTCAAGAGTGACCATAGGGTCCTCAAATATTTCTTATCTCAGTCCAACCTTACTCCTAAGCAATGTAGATGGGTGGCCACATTGCAAAATTATGACTTTGACATTACCCATACTCGTGGGAAGGACAATATAGTGGTTGATTCCTTGTCTAGAATGTGGGCATGTAAAGTCTCTGCCATCATGGAATTGCATAGCGATTGGATACAAGAGCTTTAGGAGGCTTACCTATTGGATGCTAATTTTACCAATATATTTCAGAAATTACAGCAATGTCAATGTACAAAAACTCTCCATTTTAGCTTAAAAATGGGCTTTTATGGCTTAATGGCAGGATTGCTATCCCTCACACTTCCCCATTCAAGCAGAAGATCATGCAAGAAATGCATTCAGCACCTACAGTTGGTCATTTGGGAGTGTTCAAAACCTATGACAAAATTGCCAAGAGTTTTCATTGGAAGGGCCTTTGGAGAGATGTTAAAGAATTTGTCTTGAGTTGCGTGCCTTGTCAGCAAAACAAGGACATCACATTAAAGTTGGTGGGTTGCTACAACCATTGTCTATTCCCAAGGACAAGTGGGCTCATATAGCCATGGATTTTATTACAAGTCTGCCTCTCACCAAGAAAGGGTGGAATAGCATCTATGTGGTGGTGGATAGGCTCACAAAGGCAACTCATTTTATCCCCACTAAAGCCCAACCTACTGCATCACAAGTAGCCAGTCAATTCATGGAACATGTGTTTGAATTGCATGGTTTACTGCAGATCATTGTGCATGATTGGGATACAAAATTTATGAGCAATTTTTTTCAAGCGATATTCAGTTCTCTGGGCACCAAGTTGGCTCCCTCTACAGCTTATCACCCCCAAACTAATGGTCAAATAGAGAGGGTCAACAAATGGCTGGAAACTTATCTGAGACACTTTTGTCATGATGTTCAGCATGCTTGGGATGCATGGTTACATTTGGCTAAGTTTGCCTATAATAACTCCACCCATGCTAGCATTGGATTCTCACCCTTCAAGACTCTATATGGGTATAAGGTCCCTCTCCCCACGGTCATCTTCAATGACAAGATCAATCCTCAAAGCAAGGAAGAATTAGACAGGATGTAGGCCCTACTTCAGCAATGTAAGTTGAACTTAAAGAGAGCTCAAGATCAAATGAAGCTTTATGCTGATGAGAAAAGACGGGACATTGAGTTCCAAGAAGGGGATTTGGTTTTGCTGAAGGTACCTAAGTCTAGGTATGCCACTCTTAAGGATGGCTCCAACAACAAGCTGGCTCACAGGTTCTATGGACCCTATCGGATTATTAAGTGGGTGGGTGACTTGGCTTATCAGTTGGAATTACCCCCTTCCACCAAGATTCACAATTTTTTTCATGTGAGTCAACTCAAACCTTTCATTGGATCATCAGTGGATTACTTAGAAGAGCTCCCTCTTATGGATGAAGAGGGTATCATCCAATACATTCTAGAGGTAGTCATAGGTCAAAGGGAAAAGAAGTTGCGCTCAAGATAAATCATGGAATACTTGATCAAATGGAAAGGATTACCCCTTCAAGAGGCCTCTTGGCAACCAGCTTCAATCATAGAAGAGTTCCCTCATCTTATGGATACTAACTTGGTTAAAATGTAGTCAACGAGTAGCCTATCCCAATTCAGACAGAGCCTGCAACAGCTCTCTGTTTTCAACCAAATTTGATTCTAAATTATGGAAACCATTTAATGCCATACATGGGCTAAAAGTACTTGAGGTAAGCTCTATTTCTATGTGACAAAATCCCCAATCAGAATTACCTATCAAAAGTTATTGCAGATTTACTACAGCAGGGTCCTGTAGTAGACAACATGATGTCCACTGTCTGCAACACTCAATTCCTCACTAAATATGGGTCAATTTTGGATTTTTCTTATTCCCCAATCATGCCCATATATCATATTGTATCCATGACCCAATATACATACATAACCACCCACATGATTTATTGAATAACCTCTTGTTATCGTGCAGCAGAGTAGTACTATGGACTACCTTGCCCTGCCCTATTTTGTAATAAGTGCCCATTTTGTTTTTGAGGGAAAAAACCTTTGGGTAGGGATGGAATGTCAGAGATGGGGAATACAAGGGAAAATACAAGAATAAAATAATGGAGGAAAAATACTTGCTACACTAGCGGTATATAAGATGTAAGGGACTTGACATTTTTTCCATCAGATTATAATAACAAGTCTCCTCCATCTTCTCTTCCTCTCTTTAGTTTTCATGGCTTCCTTCCTTCCTTCCTTTTCTATCTTTCTCTATCTTCTTCTGGTCTTTCTCTATCCTGATCACTCTTGTTATCTCTCTTCTTCTCTCTCTTTTGCAATTTTCTCTCTCCTCTTTCTCTCTCCCTAGTCCTCTCCTTGACATCTACCTGTAGGGCATATTCTCATTTTGGTCCCCTAAAACAACATGAATCGAGGTTCTAACCTAACTTCTAAGGGTCCTTGTGAGAAGCCTCCCAGTTTTTTGGGACCACCCCACCCGCTTCCCTCAATAGGTGTTCTTTAGTTTTTTAATTAGGTCCTACCACATTTATGTGTGACATTTAAAATTACCTTCTTTAATTAATCATTTTAGGAAACAAGGTTCGTTTGCGTAATTTATAGCACCAACACAAAAATAGAGCAAGCAGTCCTTTTGACAAACAAGTTCCTTAACTTCCATCCTCTATCTAGAATAGGATCTTCCAACGCCACACATGTTGCAGCCATGAAGGTCTTCAACTCCATTCTAGACTTGGCAAGGGATGTTTAGAGCTCTACCTAACCTACAAGCTGCCTAGGAGTGAGACATTATTCCCGTGGTTGGCCTTTTCACCACTCGACCTTCGGCCCATGAATCGAGCAGTGCCGTTTTCGGTTTTATCCGTGGTATGCGGTGCGATCAAGGAGGTGATCCACCCATGCAAAATATTCTTTCCTTAATTAATTCATTTAAGAATCAAGCACAGTCCATCTTCCAAGAAAACATTCCTTTATCCCCGTGGCAATTTGTCATCACAAACCCCTGCATTGAATTTATATCAAACACAAGCACTTGGAATAATCATCCAAATGACAATCCAACATTCAGTTGAATGTAAAAGCATTTAGGATGTTGTTTGATCAACCAACAAAACCAATTGTATTTTTTCAAACAATGCAAGAATAGACGCGATAACATTTCCATCTGCATATTCACTCTCCCCCTTGGGATCTAAGGGTGATACTATGCAAAATCTTACTTAACACTCCCTTCCTTCGGCTAAGGCATATGTTAAGGTCTCATACAACTATACAAGATGTAAGCTCTATTGATCGTTTACATTGATCGACAACCCAACCTTCTCCCTAATAAGTATAAAAGTATCGATCTTTCATTTGACTTAGGGTTTCCTAATCTTTGAGCTCTCTACTTGACTTTGAGACCTAGAGTTGTTGTTTGTATCTAGCTTCACTCCGAATTGGATTGATGAAACTAGTAGTTAGCATACGGATCTCAAGGCATCTTAGTTTTAATCCTTATGGACATTGTTTGTACTAACTACGAAAATCATCAAGATCCAACTATCAAACTTGAGCTATCAATTCATGATGTTAGCAAAAACTTGAGCAAAGACCTAAAGTTTCTAAAATGATTTTTGTTTAGGCTAGGTTGCTTACCATGCAATCCGTCAAGTGTACAAGCTACAACATATCCCTTCAAGGTGGCAAAAAATACCTACTAATTTGCAAGAAAGGGGAGTCGAAAATACTTTGGATGCTATTTATGCTATGTATGAATTTATCGCATAGCACCTAGATGCAATTAACTTCTCTTGATACATGCATTTTGAAAACTCAATCTTGTGAATATTTCAGATGAAATTTATCCCTTTCAATGATTTTATTTGGTACAAGGATTTGTGCAAATTTCAATGCCCATATGCATAAATCTATGCAAGGTCATTTATGATTAATGTGGAAAGAATTACCCTACGAGTTCGTTAACCATTGAAAAATAATTTAAAGCTACTCATTTAATTGAATTCAAGCGCATACCAAAGCAATATAATCTATGACTCAATGAATAGAGGAGATGGCAATAGTACCTGGGTATTCGGAGATGAATTGTGTTCATATTAGCTACATCGCCCTGGCCAGTGGCTCTATTTTTGGATGTGGGATTACCATTGGTGTGTGCCACTCTTCGTTTTGGAGCCATATTTTCAACTTCGACATCCCCGACCAAGGAGTCGATTGATAAATCGAGGCGTCTCAAAAAATGGCCTAGTTGTGTGCATCCTTGGTAGAGGACCTTGCTGGACTACCTATCCTTGTAGAGAACTTTTGCGAAGTGGGAGCACGGATTCTATAATTGAGGCCTCCTGAACAAGAGAAAGTGATAGAGGGTGGGATTGTATCCGATTGCGTGGCTTGTGCGTATGAACCCCTCTTATGGGAGGGAATTTTTGGAACCTTCCATAAGTCTCTCTCTCTCTCTCTCTCTCTCTCTCTCTCTCTCTCTCTCTCTCTCTCTCTCTCTCTCTCTCTCTCTCTCTCTCTCTCTCTCTCTCTCTCTCTCTCTCTCTCTCTCTCTCTCTCTCTCTCTCTCTCTCTCTCTCTCTCTCTCTCTCTCTCTCTCTCTCTCTCTCTCTCTCTCTCTCTCTCTCTCTCTCTCTCTCTCTCTCTCTCTCTCTCTCTCTCTTAGAGAGGCACCGTGTTGTGGCATCCCTCTCCTTTTGTTTTTGATGGGGAGGATTTTTATAATGGGAGGGAGGGGGGAAGTGGTATGGTGTGGCAGTGGTGGCATCTCCCCCACCCACCACCTGCCAGTGTGCATGGTGGCAGGGTTCTCAACCTCCCATGGGCTGGGCAAGGTGTCTTGGGGGCGTGATAGGCCATATGGCCTCCCCTTCATCATCATCATCATCTTCTACTTCTCCCCCCCCTACCATGTGTTCGGCATCAACAAGGGGGAGGAGATAAAGATATTTGCACTAATTGTAATGAAAATTTACAAGGGGTTCCTATGGAACATGCCCAAGGGGGGGGGGGGGGGGGGGGTTATTACAATTTAATGATTTTAGAGTTCTTCAAGTCCATTCGGCAAGAAATCATGAATATTTTAAATTAAAGTTGGGATATCACAAAATTAGACCTTGAATCAAACTAATCTAGGAGGAGTTTTGGAAGAAGACATTCAAATAGCACAACCATCAATTATGCATCAAGAAGGCTTTCATATTCTAATGCTTAACCTAATAATCCTTAACAATACAATAGAGGATTTTCCTATGAGAGAGTAGGCCCTCTTGCCCTACTAACCTCTCTAGAAACTAGATCTATTATTCCCATAGTCTAGATCAACCGATTCCAAATCCATGACAACCAATCCCAATCATAATAAATAGTCCCGATCATAATCCATCCACCTAGTGATGTACTAGCAAACTATGTTGAATAACCACTTGAGGATGAAATCTACAAAAATCCTTATAATACTTATGATGACAAGGGGACACATCCTTATGGACTATGAATCAATTTTAATGATGGTGCTAGGAAGAGGTCATGGATGAGATATTGACACAAATGTCATGAACAAAAATTTTGAGAAACTTCCTTAGTATGTCCTTGAAGATGGTACATATGAGCCTTTGAAAACTACTAAGAGTATTAGGTAACCTGAAAGGCATCACTATGTAGGTGAATAGTCCCCCACTCTAGGGCAAGGGCCATCTTATGCCTATTATTTCAGTGTACTTCATTGTAGCCTAAGAATCCATCAAGGACGTTGTATGTCTCCTTGCTTATGTGACTATGTACATGCAGATGGTTGGAAGCTTGATCTACTTAACCATCACAAGGCCTAATTTGAGCTATGTAGTTGGGCTCATCAGTTTGTTCATGTAGAATCCCAGAAAGCCACATTTGGATGCTGTTAGATGGATTATGTGGCATGTAAAGTCCATTATAGATCATGGGTTGTTCCATGAGAAGGAAAAGGTCATGAAACTCATTGGTTACACAAATGCGCTCAATATCCAACTCATATGCTCAAGACTCCCTATGTTTAAAGAGCTTGATATGTTTTTTAGCTACCACTGGAAACTAGCACCCAGACTCCTTATATAGCTCGTGGTCAAAGTTTGTGTCGCTTGTCAAACCTCTTCTTGTTCTTGATCCTTGTAGTCTTTAGCTTTTTCATGGTTGTCTCAATGTCTTCAAGCCTTCTTTCTAATTGTCTAATGCGTAGGACTAGCAACTCTTCTATATAATTGGATAGTTATCTTAGTACTAGCAGTGACTTTCTTGTAATTGATGCACACTTTAATTTTTCCATTTTCCTTGAGTATCACAACAATGGATGATTCCTAGTTCCTGTGCTCTATTTCATAGATGAACCTGGATTTTGAGAGCTTATTTGGCTCTTCTCTAACTACATGTTCATACCATGGGTCATAGGATATAGTTTTGTGTTTAACTAGTTTGGCATTAAGAGTTATTTGAATAGTATGAGTAACAACATTAGGAGGTACTTCTTTAGGATCCTCATACAACCAAGAAAAAAAATTGGTGTGTTCCCTTAGGGATCTAGCAATTGGACTTTTACTTCCTTAGTGAGATTGTTGGATTTAGGATTCTAGGAATGCAAGTGCATAGCTTGGAGAAGAAGAAGCTTGAGAGAGCATGACTCGAAGTGTATTGAGAGGTATCAATAGAGAATATTTACACGACTAAGTATGCCTTAAAAGTGAATAGGCATATATACAAGGCCAGGGGACTATGTATGCCCTAAAAGTAAATAGGCATATATACAAGGCCAAGGGGAAAAATGTCCTAAAGAAGGGGAAAAGTGCACTGGTGGTCTACGTGTGTTCACACATATCACTTCCAAAATATAGTAATGAATCCTCCTTGGGAGTGATGTGGTGAACAAGAGTTAGCACCCGTGTATAAGGAAGTGCCATGCCCAGTAACCTAGATCAATACACAAATGGAAGTGAGCCCAAAGCTTTGTGACAAAAAGCTTTGAATTTCTCATGAGGCAAAGCCTTTGTGAAAGGATCTACAAGGTTATCCTATGTTGGCACATAGACCAAGCTAGTCTCTCCTATAGAGTGTCTCTTCCTAACATAATGATAGTGCACATCAATGTGCTTAATATGTGCATGGAACACTAGATTTTGTGCAACTTCCAAAGTGCTTTTACTGTCACTGAAGATGGTGGTGGTAGATGACTATCCAACACCCAATTCAACCACCAAGAGGCTTCCAAGAAAAACACACTCAACCTTAGTTGTGAATGTTGCCTTACACTCCACTTCACAACTAGAAGTGGCCACATCAAGCATCAACTACGATATGCATGAGCTACCAAGCATGAAGTAAAAACCACGTGCGAATACATGAGTATCATAATAACCAACCTAGTCAAAATATGAAAAAAAACATGTAAGTTTGGTGGTAATGACCCCTCTTAAAATAAAACAACCCAATGTGCCAAGTACCATTTGAGTAGCGAAAGATCCACTTCACTACTTGCCAATTGCTACCAAACTTGCTTACTTGTGAGACTACAAAGTAAATATCAGGACTCATAAAGCATATAAAAATCAAGCGTTCAATAGCGTGTTGATAGAGGAAGATATCAAAACTATCTTCAGCATCTTGAAGACTCAGCTTCAAACCTGTCTATATATGAGTAACAATAGGCTTGCAATCTTCAAGAGAAAATATTTGCAATAGTGTCTCAACATAATTTTTTTGACACAAAGCAATACCTCCATCACACTAAAACTAAATGCCCAAATAATTATGCAATAGGCCCAAATCTGAAATGTTAAAAGTTGAATTCAACTTAGCCGTAGATCCAATAATATGTTTCTCATTAGGAATGGTGAATAGCATTTCATCAACATAAACTACCAATTATTAATGGCACATCACCCTCATGTCCAATATGTAATGTGCTCTTAGTGGCACTATTTTGAAAAAATAGTGTAGTCAAGTATGCATGTATCTTCCTAATGTGCTTGCTTTAGACCATACAAAACCTTTTTCAATCTGCACACTTTTTTTTCTTAACCCTTCTACAAAAAACTATGAGGTTGAAAAACATTCACTTTCTTGTATAAAACACCACTCAAAAATGCAATCTTGATGTCTAAGTGATATACCGTCAATAAATATGAGTTGCTAATGCACAAAGGCTATGAATTGTTGTCATATAGCAAGTGAGAGCAAAAGTCTCATCAAAATTAATGCACTTATGGTGAGCATAACCCTTTTCCATAAGTCTAACTTTGTAGCAATCAACACTACTATGTGTCTTGCACATTAACTTGTAGCCCCACTTGATATCAATGGCCGTTTTGTGGATACATCTATCAAACTGAAAAGACTATGTAGAGAAGTAATGTGCTTCATGGAACCGCAATCAAAGTACCATGCATTTGAATTGACAATAGACATGTAATAATCATATAAAGAAAGATCATAACTACATTGTGCATTAAACGCCCATTCTGTATATTGCACAACATTTGTAGATTCTGACTTAGAAGGAGAGGTATTTGCAATAGCCATACTAGCCTCTTTCTTCTTCGCCTCTCTTGTAGCCAATTTGAACAATCCTTTATGACATGATCTTGTGGCTTACAATACTTGCAAAACATCTAGCTCTCTTTTTCTTCTCATCCTTATCATCCTTCATTGTCTGAGCAGCATTTGTAGATTTCTACTTACTGGCACAAAAGGAAGTCTTTCCTTTAACTTTCTAACTAATCACAAAAGATCAGTTCGCAACATGTATAATGGAGTTGTTTTGTCTAGATTATTATTCTTGCAGCAAAACAAAAACCAACTCATCAAATGACAAAGCAGTTGGATTGTCTTTCATCATCAAATGAAGAGTAGATGCAAAACTCTAAGAAGAATCAAGAAGACCATTGAAAACAATCTGAACAAGTAAATTATCTAGCAAAATCTCATCTACAATAGTCAAATGCTCCTTCAGGTCTTTGATCTTTGTCAATAAACTATCAATGGAATTGGCATCCATATTTTCTAACTGCTTACATAGGTAAGGAAAATCAGTATTTTTTCTTAAACATGCAAGAGTATCCTAGGCATCCTTTGTTGCCTTACATAGTTGAATATGTGGGATCACAATAACAATGCAATCAAAGCATGAGTCTTGTATCTCTTCCATCCAAATGAATATACTCAAGAGTAGGTGTGGCAATGGCACTCTAGTTTTAGTTGTAGCAAAACCTAAACCTGCAGCATCCTTAACATTACATATTCCTATTGCTTTTGATGCACTTGCAACTTCTGAAATGCCACCAAGACGTCTTTCAATTCCATGTCCAATGTTCCAAATCACTTGTGCAACCAATACATGATGGATCATATGATCCCACAACGAATAGTTGGTTCCATCAAACTCAATAATGAACATATAGAATCCATCATTCTCTCCAAGCATGGCCATTAACTATACTTGATGTAAAAGTTGCATATATAGAGGAAAATATGCACAAAACCAACATGTATTATGTATCAATGTATAAAGAAGAGTATAACGGCTCTTAGATGTACAAATTATTGACGTAATAAATTATGCACAAAAGGATGAAATAGCTTGCACAGCATTAGCAATACTATAACCAAAGGTTAAAATGAACTTGAATAAAAAATGATAATGCCAAATCCTTTTGGATCCTCTTATAGTATATGTCGGCTTGCAAATACTCGTGAAATCTCATCATAATCAAAGGAAATCAAGCAAAGGGTATTGATGACTCTAGCCAAGACGTCAAAGCCTACTTTGATAGAAATTATTGGATCTAGGGTTGCAGGAATGCAAGTACATAGCTTAGAGAAGAAGAAGCTTGAGAGAGCATAACTCAAAGTGTATCAAGTGGTATCAATAGAGATTATTTATAAGACTAAGTATGCCCTAAAAGTAAATAGACATATATACAAGACTAAGTATGGAAAAAGACCTCCTAAAGAAGGAAAAAAATGACCCAATGATCCTAAGTATTTTCACACAAATTACTACCAAAATATAGCAACAGAGGTCCTCCATAATAAATTTTGAGTTGGACTTTTCATCTTCCCTAGCTCAATTTTTCCCTTTGACCTTGGCAATGCCTTCGATTGGCTTGATGATGTCTCCTTTGTGTTTAGCTCCTAGGACTATCACAACATAGCCTTCTATCTTAAACTTAGTAAGGTATTTGGATAGATCTTGTAGTTTCTTCTAGTCTTCTTCCTCAAATTATGCCTCTGCTTCTACCTTCTTAAGCATATGACATGATAAGTTTCTTTTAGTGCACTTAAATTTGGTCAGTTGGGGGATTTTAAGATTTTTTTTGCTCACTCATAAGTTTGACTCCAAAGGATCACTTGTGGATTTTTCCTAATTTGGAGCATCTTGTGCTCCCACTAATACAAGGTGGTTAGTTTTGGCAGGTCTAGTCCAACTTCTTTGTAGTCTAGGATCTCAAGACTAACAAGTCCTACTCAATGTTAATTTCAATCACTATATCGTGGATGAGCAATAGTGTTGCACTTTTTGAAGCAAGATCTACAAAGGTCTATTGTATGGTCCATCCATCGATGTTATAATTGAGTATTTCATGTTCTTCATCTAAGGCTTCATCTTCTTATTTGTCATTTGACTCCTCTTATTCTAATACATATTCCAAAGAGTTGTCATCATCTAATAGCATTTCCAACCTTCAAGTTCTTGGGCTATTAAGATTGTGTAGTTATATATGAAGTTTAATTCATGCACCTTAGTCTAGCTCCAACACTACACTTTTGAGAGCTCTTGTAGTGGCTTTAAGTTTGCTAAGGGGGTTTATTGAGCCTTCTCAATAAGAACATTAATTATCTTACAAGCTTGAATTTATTTCACAAAGTCTCATTGGCATTCTAGCCTTTTTTGCATTTGACAATCAACTTTGTATCATATAGAGGGGCTTAGAGGGTAAGTCCTTAAGCTTGGCTTCATTTGCATGTGCTACCACCTCTTTGACACTTAGTCTCTCCCTATCAATTTTGTATTTCTCTATCTCAGAGAAAATAAGATCAATGGTTTCAAGTGCATGCATCCAATCCCTCTCATCCTTAGGATATGGAATGCATTTGTTCAACAATCTATGGCTAGTTAGGCACTTTGTATCACCTTTTAAACACGGTAAAAATGGCATCAAGGTTAACTTTAGAAGTCTTCCTAATTTCCATCTCTACATGAGCTACATGTATGCACAAATTCCCTAATAAAATTTATCCATTGCCTTAATCATTTAATTATCTAGCATTTGTCTTCTAAGATTGTCCTAATAAGAGGTCATAATCCACTCCTCTCATCACCACAAAGTTCACTGAGAATTTATCTCCTCCAATCTTGACTATCTAGTCTTGTAGGACTCCAAGAGGTTTAAGGTTTTATCCATATTAGCAATAGTCAAGCTGAAGTATACATTTTGAAAATGAGGGATATCCCATGTTGGTAGTACATATGAATCAATTATGCTCACCCCAACAACTATATTAATTATTTCTCTATTGGTTGTCACCTAGGGAAACTACTAGTAGTATAGCATGTCTCTTATTTCCTTCCCAAAATGTATTAACTCCTAAAGCTCTAGGTTTCTTGTTGGCATTATGCTTGGAATGTAAGGACTTAGATTGAGTTCTTGGAAAGTAGAGGTTCACTAGTACCTTTGAAGGCTCTCTAGATTAGCAAATAGAAGTCCAATTGATAGTGAGAAGTGGAGACCAATGATGCAATCGTTTTAGGATCCACATCTTTAAACATATTTACCTTAGCTTTATGAGATTGCCAACTTTGTCCTTGAGAGGACATGATAGGCAATCCTTCTTCATTGTTTTGGTTGGAGTTAGATCTCCCAAATATATTGGGACCTAATGAAGTTGATTGATGCATGGTGCTTTGAGCAGTCTAATCCCAACTTAGCTTTTAGTTCTTGAAACTGCTCCTAAGCTTTCTTAACCCAACCTTTTAATTCATCAATTATTTTGGGTTGGTGTTTGGGGTCAATGAGTTACTCTCCCACTCTCAAAATTGGGTGTGATGGTGGCAATATATGATTTGATTACTACTTTACCAAGCATTATCATTGTATCCCATTCACTTTTGAGAAGCACATTAGTTATCCATCTCTTTGATCTCTTCTTATGATTATTCTTCCCTTTCACCAATCCATCCAATGTTAAAGGTCTAGGATGGCTAAAACCTACCTTTTTGGGTTGATCCTTGATCATTACGTTCAATGGAATAGATCCATAGTCTTAATCTAGGGACTTGATTCCAAATAGGCTTAATAGCACAAACAATACAAATTGCCTTACTTGTAGATACTTGAGGCTTCAAGAAATCAATGAAGAAGTGTGGGATGCTACATTTAGGGTAACTTGGCTCTTATCCTATTACAAACGAGGATTTGCAACAACTAATCATGGTGCATAGAGCATCCAAATGATATATACTCAAGTTGGCTACAATGCTAACAAGAGATTTTCTCCTTTTTTCGTGTCCTTCCTTGGCCTCTATAGCATCCAAGCATCATCACTAGAATAAGTATGTAATCCATCTAAACTAGGTTACCCTCTTTATCAAAAGAGTAAAAGCAGTTTGTATAGAGTTCTTCCTCCACATATTGGGGAGAAACATCATTAGGTGGGGGTTTAATGATTGGGCTTGGAGATTTAGGGATCCATGTCAAATTGATATCTCCCTAAGGCATGATACATCTCTTCTTGTTAGGAGTAACTAGAGCTAATGGTGCTCCTCTAGCATACAACAGCCCTCTTGGCTTGATAATAATGACTTTCATAATGTTTAGAATAGGGGAACCATCTAGGAGGTTGACACATAGTTGCGTTGTGGCCCTGTATCCCACAATTTGAGTAGAGTCTAGTTCCTTTCTCAAGGCACTATAATGGTAAGAAATTTCTAATATAATTGATGGAATAAATGTTGCTACCACTATGCCTTGCCTTGAGACTCTTAATTATTTTCATGAATTCATGTCTTAGGTCTGCCATCTATCTCCATAGGCTCAACTTTGGTTCCTTTCCCTTATATTCTCTCATTTTTTCTATTAGTTTTGTTTCTATTAAGGTGATGACCCTTGTTATTTGTGTTCTTCCTTTGTTTCTTTTGTCTACTCCGTGTAGATCATTTGCATCTAGGGTGGAGTTTTTGGCTAGCCCCTTATAGAGCTCTATATTTTGATTCCATCGATGAAGACTATTGTTATGGCCTTGGGGTTTGCCCTTTCAATTAGGGAGATACTCCTGCAGAGACTTTAGATGCTAGTCATGCAATTTCTTATAGCCTTGTTTTTTCTTTATCTAGCATTCATCAACTTAACTATCAATGTGTCTATGTTGGCTGGTTTTTGAGAATCATTTATTAACCTTCAAGAGTGAAGAAGGATGCAAAAGTCAAGTCAAAGATAAAGAGGATGCATGCAAGTTAAAGTGTCAAATTTATTTTCAAAAACGAATTTTTTTTTGTCTTATTATATACACTTTGATCCATCATGTGCAACTATAATGTATTTAATTTATTTGTTATGGATACATGAGCATTATTAAACATGTAACATTATGTAAGAGTTGGATGCAAATTGTAACATCTCTAAAAGTTAGGTTTAAAATCTTGTAATGGATGTGAGGGTTGCATGCAATGCAACTTCTACTCACTTTTATTTAGATGAGGTCCAATTAATCTGAGATGTATGCAAAAATTAATCTCTGCTTGGCCCTCCCCATGCAACACACTGCCCTTATTTGACATACCTACCACAACCCATGTAGCTCGCATGTGTTGAGATTTCTGCAATCACACCTACTTAGCCTCTTTGTATGGAGCAGTGTGGGCTCAAGACTAGAATCCCATAAGCACAGTAGGAGAAGTGCTACCATCCAGTTCCTATAAAGCATTGTACTTGCTCTCTTTTCTAATGAAATGTCATATTACTTTTGTCCTTTAGTAAAGTCTCTGTGTCATTGTCAGTCTATACACAAGATTGTATTTATGAGTCCAAGCTTCCATCTTGGAACCGAATTCACTTGTGTAATAGTCAGTCATGCCAATGTCTTCATGAACTCACTCTTTCTCTTCCAACCTCCATAGCTTCTGCCTCAAGCCATGTTTTAGATCATGTTTTTACATGGTATTAGAGCCATGGTGAGCATGGCATACATCAGCCCAAATATATAAACCCCCCTTCTAGCCTCTCTCCAACTCTACTCCAACCAATGAGTTCATTTTCTTACTCTATCTTCCCCAACCTTCCATGGCAGCCATAACTAGGCAATACCAATCTTATATCTTCACATCCAGGAAATATCTCCTCACGCTTCCTTCTGAGGACTTGTTTCCCACATCAAGTTATTTCTTCTTGTTATTGCAACCTCGACATTAGGCTGTATATGGCCCAGCATTGTGAATTTTTTGGTCTACTGCTCAGAACTATGCCCACCCTATTCATACTCATCTCATTCTATGTACACGCTACGATTCAAGGTGCCATCATAGGGTATTGATAGCCCATGAATTAAGCTTCATTTCTTTAAAAAAAAAGTTTTGGAAATGATGCACTACAGCTCCTGCCATTTGTGAAAAAACAGGCTGCCTTGCAAACCCTAACTATGACTGCCATAGCCAAGAACTCAAAGCTTCATCTTTTCATTATTTTCTCTCTCTCTTGACACTCAAACCAAGCCTCTCCCACTATGATCCATTGAATCTGCAATTATCCAACACTTTGTTCAGCATCAAATCAAGGAGGGGAGATTCTGAAGGTCATTCTGAAGGTCTCAAGCTTCAAGCCACAAGCATCAATATCTCTTGATACTATTCATGTAGTGTCTTTTGGCACTTGTGCTTATGAAATACACTCAAGATCAAGTCTTCTACTACTAAAATTTGAGAATTTTGAAGATTATTTGTTGGTGATTCTCCAACTCCAGCATGGGCAAGGACTCTCTGACAGTTTGCTTCAAAGGGGTTGGGTTTCACACCTGGCAAAACGCATCAAGCTCATCCTAATGAAGAAGGGTCTTTGGGCCATCACTAGTGGCAAAGAGAAGAAGCCTCATGGTGTGGAACTTACAACCACTTGGCAAAAGAATGATGATAAGGCACATGCCATTATCAAATTGGAGCTAGATGACAGCTATATCCACCATGTGGATAACCATGATACTTCACAGGATACATGGAAGAGACTTGACACTTTGTTTGGTGCACAGTCTAAGTCATCAAAGTATGGTCTCTTGATTGAATTTTAAAGCTTGAAATGAAGTCCACCACATCACTTGCCACACAACTAAATTGCATGGAAGGACTTCTAACCTAGATTACAGAAATGAACATTAAAATGGAAGAAGATGTTTGCATTGGTGTTCTGCTCAAAAGTTTGCCTCCTAAATATAATAATGTGTCAACAACTCTAATCAATATGCCAAACCTTGAGCTTGTTGATGTTGAGAATCAGCACAATCACACTCAGTAAACAGCCTCTTTGTATGGAGCTTCAGGGCTAAGGACATGCAGGCTAACCTATCCCATATGCACAGTGGTGCCTACTGCAGTTTCCTACTTTCCTATAAAGCATTGTACTTGCTTCCTTTTCTTAATGCAATGATAGTACTCTTTTCTTTTCAGTGAAGTGTCAATGTCATTGTCCACATACGCAAGATTGTGTTTATGAGTCCAAGTCTCAATCTTGGAACCTAATTCACTTGTGTAACAAACAGTGTCTTTGTCTTCTCCATCATGAGTCCACACTTCTCCTTCCATCCACCATAACTCACTGCCATGCTCTAGATCCCGCATGTTTCTCAACAGTTGATATCCAGGCATCACTCTTAGATGAGGAAAAGAAGCTAAAAACTAAGGAAGAACCAAGCACCTCTAGAGATGAACAAGCATTATATGTTGGCAATAGATACAAAGGCAAGAAGGACCAACTTTTTTGTGACTTTTGCAAAAGGACCGGACACACTGAGAAGTTCTGCCATGCCAAAAAGAGGTCCCAAAAGGCTTATCTAGTTGCTATTAAAGAAGAAGAAGAACATGGAGCAAAAAAAGAAGAAGAAGAAGACCACCATGAGAAGGACAAACCTCATCAATATTTCTATTCGGATAGACTTTTTTAGCCTTGTATTTCCTAGCCCTAATGCTTCGAACATAAACTTGTAAACTCCTCATGTAGCCTTACACTACAACCTCTGTACACTTTGTGAGGCCCCTGTTACAGCCTCTAGATGTCCACCATGTTTGTGGTACCCACATTTAGCCTTTTCTACGATAGCCTCTGGTGTTTTTCCATGTTTGTGGTGTGCCCACACTTTGCAGGTGTTGCTCTCACTAAAGCCTCTACACACTTTGTACTTCTGGATTGAGGAGGGGTGTTGAGATTTCTACAATCACACCTACTTAGCCTCTTTGTATGGAGCAATGTGGGGTCAGGACTAGAATCCCATAAGCATAGTAGGAGAAGTGCTACCATCCAGTTTCTATAAAGCATTGTACTCGCTCTCTTTTCTAATGAAATGTCATAGTACTTTTGTCCTTCAGCAAAGTCTCTATGTCATTGTCAGTCTATACACAAGATTGTGTTCATGAGTCCAAGCTTCAATCTTGGACCCTAATTCACTTGTGTAATAGTCAATCATGTCAGCGTCTTCATGAACTCACTCTTTCTCTTCCAACCTTCATAGCTTCCGCCTCAAGCCATGTTCTAGATCCATAATTTTACACCATGCCTGTCATCCCATGCCACCTCATATCCATTAGCCATCAGCCCTCAATCACCTATCACTCGCCATACACAACACCAACAACTCAAATAATCAACACTTGAGCACCTCACACACATATGCCCATCATTACTCCACCGTTACAACTCATGAGGTGAGAAAGAAGGGGTAGAACGTGCACTCATCTAGTAAGCTTGTTGGATGGGGGAGAGACATTGAAAGAGAAGGGGAAGCACTTAAGGTGCATGAATAAAGAGGTGTCAGGTCTCCATCACCAAAATAAATGCCAAGCAATCTTGTCAAGTGACTCCTTGGTTTTGAATGAAACCCTAATGAACAACACTCGTAACAGTGGCCCCCATTCATGCAAGCCTCCTCACCCATGTACCCCTTTCATCAAGGATAGCCATATAAACATGGATCATGCATAAACACCACACTCATATACATTTGCTTTTAACCACGTATATTTACATGATCTACCTATATGTGTACCCACCCACCATTTCTAAACACTCAAGCATGTAAATGTAATATAAGTCGTAGACACTAACTCGCCATTCACACTTGTAGACCATGAACCACACTTGCACTTGTAGATATGACTACTTGATACCACCCTACTCATAGACAATGAGCAATCACATGTGGAGGAGACTCACCATCACAAACATATGTACTTGTAGTTAGCATAGGAATACACCTAGTCATTCACCACTACTTATACTAGGCACATGTAGTTGTAGTAGGCATAGTCACTTAGTCCTTAATCAAACGCGCACATGTTCATACATAGTTTCATTCCTAATCACCAAGCATAGCCTTAACACTAATGCCCTTGGACACAAGCATATATACACACAACTATAGGTATACATAGGCACTAATCACCACCTTGTCACCAGGTGCATGCATATGAACAAGGGCATCACACTTAGACTATGCATTACATCTCACTCTTAGGCATACTTGTCACAAATTCATAGATCATAATCACCTCCACATTTGAGTCACATACTCACCTACACCCTTCTCCACCCCTTGGGCACACCTGCAGTAAGCACACATACTCACACACATTTTCATTTCACAAAGCACACCCTTGATAATAACCATCTTAGACACAAGCATGTATACACATACCTATAGGTATACATAAGCACTAACCCCCACCATGTCACCACTTGCATGCACATGAATGAGGGCATCACACTTAGAGTATGCACTACACCTCACTCTTAGGCATACTTGTCACCACCCTGTTACCCTTGATAATAACCACATTAAACACAAGCATATATACACATTAATGTTGAGATATCGAGCTCCACTCATGATATGCCAGGGTGACCGTTGTGCATTTATGTCACCGACTTGTCAGTTGTGCAGATGCGGTTGGTACACTGCCCATGAATAATAGCTAGATGACAGCTATCCTTATCTACTCTAGTTCATGGCTCAGTTAGTATGCCACCTCAGTTAGTTGAGTTTGGTTTGAGACCCATATATAGGGTTCTTCTATTTCTATGTACGAGAGTTCTTTTTGGCTTACACAACTAAGAAGAGGAAAACTGTTTTCAGCCTCCACCTTTGTGTGTATTCCCCCATTGTGCAAGCAAGAAAGCTACAAGTGAGACTCCTTCCTTCTCTCCCACAATCTTGACAATTAATAGGTATACATAAGCATTAATCATCACCATGTCACCACTTGCATGTGCATGAACAAGGGCATCACACTTAGTGTATGCACCACAGCTCACTCTTAGGCATACTTGTCACCAATTCATAGGCCATAATCACCTCCACATTCATGTCACGTACTCGCCTACACCCTTATCCACCCCTTATGCATGCTTACAGTAAGGGAATGCACCAACCTTGCCTTTAGGAGTGCATCATGATTTTAAGTACACCTTAATTGCAATGTGGGTGTGAACATCAACATGCAAGTTCTAAGTTATATTTGTCACAACTAGTTAAAATCTCTTGCATTAGAGAGCAAACTTGGGAAACACAACCTTAAGGTGGTTCAACCTTAAAAAACTCAAACCCAAGCTTATGTAAGAGGTTAAATATTGCACACTTGAGCATTAAGACCTTTACATTCATAGTACCATCACTTAATAACCTCTCAGTTCAATTCTAGTTCCTACCCACAATGTGGAGGAACCACTGGAAGATCTCTACACAAAACCCTATGTCTCTTACAACAAAGAAAAGGTAACCCAGCCCTAATGGATATAGACCAATTACAATGATGACCCTTGGGTGTGGTAGAGGCCAAGCAATCATGCAAATTAGAGAGAATATCTCTTGTTGGCATTTTGATTAACCCGAATATATAACATCTTAAATGTCCAAAGAAACAAGAGCAAAATGAGGACAAGAATATATGACCAAGGAGCTCTAAATGTAGAGTTGCACACTTATTTCCATATTGACCTAAATACAAGAAGACCCTAGTAAAGCTATCAAATTTACAAAGCAAACATTTTTGTACAAAAGATCAATGTTAAAGAGATTAACCTTGAAGATGAAGAGATGGTACTATCATCATATCTTAAGGTCAAATTGATTGCAAAAAGAGAGCATACCACATATTCTCTTATAGGCAAAAGCTCTAGTTTCAATGTTTTGACATATGATGCAAGAATTGAATTTGGACATCCTAAACTTGTGCCAAGAAATGCAACAACATCAACTCATATAGGGGGACATCATAAACTCTCTTGAGAAGGTGTAAGCTTTTGATGATAGGAGAAACTAAAAGCATATTTTTGATATTCTTTGTACTTCCAAGTTGAGAAGATGCTAGGAAAGAAGTCCTATTTAGGAGAAGCTTCAAGTGGATTGCTAAGTGTAATATTGACTTTGATATGCAAAAAATACACCTTGTCCTTCCTTCCTAATGTCAAGGTAATTACTACCTTAACCAAAGGAGACCTTTCTTGCCCTCAAGGTAAAGGCGAGAAAACTTTATCATGATTGACCACAACCTCTAGAGAAGCATGTAAACAAGTCCTCAAGGAACTCTTTAAAGCATGTCATTAGAAGAAAAAGCCTCTAAGTTAGACTCTTCTTAACCAAACAAAAGCGAGCACTAAGTGGGTGCCTAAGGCCAACAATGACAATATAATAGCCCTAAGCCTACCAAAATGAAATGTCAAATGGCCCAATTAATGAAATTCAGACACCAATAGTTTTTTTATTGTAGCTATCAATGAAAAGTCGACTTGACATTGCCTAAGGTTTCCAAAGCCCTCTTGCATGTCAATGGATATTATGGTGGCAATTGATGGATCTAGACTCTTCTTGGACTACGAAGACCCCCTAAAACCCATCAACGATCTATATTTCACCCAGTGAGAGTTCTTCCAACTAGCCTTGACCTCTTTGCCTATCATCTATCTAAATCGCCATTTAAGCTTCAGTGTTAAAGCACACATGTGGATAGAGCCATCTCTATGTTAGTTTGTTTGAAATTAAAGAATTTTTCGTTCTTCTTATATTTGCTATGTATTCTCTACTCCTTGCTCTGATTTTGTTCACTCTATTATGTAACGTATACACTTTATAGATATTCTTTGCCCATCATTAGTCATTAATTACTATAATTTTATGATCTTATGTGGATTTATGCCATTACAATAGACTTCCTATTTTAACAATTAAGGCTTGGGTGGCATACCATTCTCGTTCAAATAGGCTATGTCTTGCTACTTTCCATTCTAGCTCTTGCAACTCTCCCAAGCTTGTTTGGCAAACTTTTGTGTGGAAAGGGGAAATCAACCTAAGCCTAGCAGTTATGTCCTTGGAGATGAGCTTCAAGAGCTCCTCCACAACAAGTGGATGATGAGTATAGATATGTTCTTGCTTCTACCATGTCACTAGTACCACCATAAAATTTTTGTGTGTTTCAGATATAACAGCTTATGTATGATTGACTCAATAATTAAGCAAGGGAATTGTCAACATAACAACAATTTATTACAAGCAGTTGGTCATGGGTCTATTCTCCTTTTGCGCCATGTTTGTTGCCATTCCCATGAGAGATCTTTTAATTAATTAAAGCTTCAAGTTTGTGGGGGTTGTGATGGAGAAGAGCATAGCTCATTCATTTTTGGAGTTGATGTGTGCTATCTTGCTTAGGCCTTCTATTGATTTCTATTTTAACTACTAAAGGTTTGTTCCTTGGTTGAGTTAGTGGGTGTAGTTGCTGTTGATAACTAGCATATAGACAACTATTAACTATTATATAGATGATTGGTAACTAGCATACATATGCATGCCAAAGAAGCCTTAGATGGAGGCCTAATCGTCATGGATGATAATCGTCGTATATGACATGTTAGTAAACATATCAACAATAAAGATATTCTATCACGGATAGACTATACCCATCCCCATATGGTTGTTCAAAAGTAATCCTACATTTTAGGCCCAATTTTCCTCAACTACTCAACACTCAACAATAGTGTGGATTTGTAGAGCCACTAACTTCAAACCCAACCATTAACTTTTGCTAATGTAAAAAGAGAAAATTTTCCTAAGATCCCTCTCCACACTTTAATCATTGGGATTGAACATATTCTTATTCCACATCAAGATATAGGCACTCGAACCTCAACTATCTACTCCTACATTTTAGGCGCATTGTAGGATGCATCTAACTTGGAGTGCAGGTCTAGAAAGATCTAACTGTTGGATCAAGTTGGTCTCTTCAAAAAAGCTACTTTTCTACTCATCATCTACATCCTAACCACTTAGATTGTCTAGATCTTACTCTACCTAATATTGAATCAACATTTACTAATCTACAAATTTTGGGCAAAACAGCAATCTATCACATTCATTGTTATATATATGGAGCTAGTTTGAATGACTATGCATGGTGAGAGTAAGGAGAGTAAGGGAGTGCAAGAAGACCTTATTTATCTCTTTTATCATTGTATTACTCATCTTCAATCAATACCTTATCTCTTTAAGTGTGTCCAATCGCTTCTACTACCCTTACATTGTTTGCTTCCACTATAGTCTACATTCTAATTACGTGTTTGTTTTATCTCCTTATCATCTACATTCAATTGAGTTATCAAAGTGTTGGCCATCTTATTTTTAGAATTTTATGAACTAGCTAGTAGTAGCAATTGAGAAAAACTATAGCATTGATATATGTGTCAATTTAGAAGTCTCAGGTGTGGAATTGATAGTAGACTATGATCATTGTTGTCAAACTTTTGGTGTTTTAACTACTGCCCCTTTGTAACGTGTCCCCCCTGTCCACTTGTACGACATGTCTTAGCAGCCCATAGGGAAGAGATTCTAGAAAGCGCCGCCCGAAACTCACAAGGAATGTCACAGGGTTTGCGATCAAGGTCTTCCCGAGTCTGCCAGGAAGCAGAAGCATCTGGCCGTTCCCACTTAGGACCGACCTGAATCAGGGTTTTCCTAATAGTCAAGTTCCTAGGTGGTAGCTAGCATCGAACTAGTTTGCGCAGAGACATCAGGGTCAAAGCAGATTTATACTGCACTTGGTTCAAGGAGAATGGGAAACGAGAGGGATGCAAAGCTCGACCTATCTGCCCGTAAGGCATAGTCCCATTCAGTTCCCCTAAAACAACATAAATCGGGACTCTAGCTCTATAGATTCTAGGTCATTGTTACCTCCCTGTCAATTCCTTTGAGAAAAGTTCCCGGCCAACCAAGACCACCCTTCCATAGGATGGACCCAGAGTCACATCCACCGCACTTTCCTCGAGTTGCTTTAGTTATCTAATTGCCTACCACATTAAGTTTGACAAGCAAAAACAACTTCCTTAATTAACCAAATTAATCACTGGTTCCTTCACGTAACTTAAGCACTGACACAGAAAAACAATATCAAGCAAGTTCATTTTTCAACATTTGATCTTTATTTATCAGTCTTTGGAATACATCAAACAAACCTGCTCGAAGGTTATTCCAGCAATCCTCAGGGATCGCTATTCCAAGTTCCACCCGTTGACTAGTATGCGGGCCTCGAGATCCCATCTCGAGTCACGTCGGCCTCTTGTGTAGGATCCGCACGCAAGGAATTTATGGCCAGAGCCTCCACTGGCACCCAAGCATTCTCCTACTCCAAGTAGCACCCACGGAGAGACCTCTCGCGATGGGTTCGGTCCACGTACCCGGCGTGGCTAGCAATCCCCTTGGATAGGGTCAGGCAGACAATCGGAGGAAATTGATACTGCCTCTCCCTCCAGGATTTTAACCTGAAGCATTAATTGTTTTTATTGAATTAGTTCCTTGAGCAAAGAAGTGCAAACAGTGCACCTAAGTGTACAATCACCAGCATTCTAGTGGTCTTTCGTATGGCCAACCGCTAAGGTGTGATTCCTTCTCCCCAAATACCTCCAGCATTCGATACTGGATCAACCGCGACAAGATCCCAAGGGTTTCGTAAGCTGAGTTGCTTGTTTACCCTTTTTCATTGGGTTAGGGTTTATACCTTGTTGATCCAAATTGTCTCTACCCTAAATTTCCTTAATTTATAGACAGTAAATCTTGGGCACCCTCGTCGCCCTAACTTGGTTGGTCAATTGCTTTCTTGGCAATTCATTACTACCCTGGCTTGGCAAATTAGTCCCAAGGAAGAGTGCGGTAGCAGGATGACTACTCAACTTCTAGAAAATTAGACTTGTAATTAGGACTCGCCAGACTTGGTCTAAGGAATAACAATACTATTTTGTGATTTAGACACAAAAGCATATGACGTTACAGCTTGTTGCACGAGATAGGTGTCAGCACCTAACTTGTGGGATTATTTTTCTCATCACACGGTATTCCTTGATCAAGAATACCTTTGATCAAGATGTAGGGCTTGGGACTCCTATTGACCCAATCCAAAACCCTAACCCTACTAGGCCGATAAATGTTTTGGCCCTAGGGTCCCTAAATTCCTTGCAGAGGTCTAGCATTTGGTCAACTGATTCCTAGGGTTAGAACCCTAGATCATTCTTGCATGGGTGATTAGATAATCCTAACATTTCATGGATGTGGGTAGGACCTTTAAGACTGGAAGTATTAAATCGGCATCCCAACTATGATACTAGGCAGAATTTTAATATAACTTAACCAAACCCAGCATATTGAGGTGTTCGTCGTATGCTAACTATTCAAGCCTTTATGAATTTCTTGTGAGTTACACGATTACATGCGATCTACCTAATTGATCTAATTGTCTTACGATTAAAGGTAATCCTTCCCTTAGAGATGCAAATACTTTCTTCTAAACTTGCAAGTATTTCCCCTAAAAGATGTAAGTAACTGTAAGATGAGTGAGATGTATCATTCCATGCAATTTCGAGACCATAGACCTTTTGCCTTTATGCAACTATAGGATCTATAGTGATCTTTCTTTTCCTTGCCCTATGCGATGTTGATTGATATTCAGAGCCATTCTTATAAACTCTACATTGATGCATCGAATTCAAGCTTTAGTATTTCAATGAAGATGCATCCTTTCCCAAATTCAAACTTTGATAAAAGAACTCCATGCATGGGTGTATCATTTTTTCATGAATAGATGCCATGAATCCATCATTGATTTAATCCTTCCTTTATCACTTAACCCAACCTAGAATGTAGCTATCATCGCATGCGATTTGCAAAGTTCGTAAATCTTTTCCATACATTGCAACTATTCAGACATCATTTAATGCCCGTCTACAATTATCTTATACATGAGTCACAACCAGGAATTTATTACATAAGTGCATTATGGATTATATTCCTTGTCCTTTGAGTGATGCAACAAGGATGCCTTTGCACAAATCCGTCTTTTAACTTATGCAACTACCCTTGACCATGGAAATACAAGCAAATGCAAGTACTCGTCATGGAACTAAACTTTGTAAATCGAACGAGTACATAAATTTTACAATGCATTCAAGTTTCCCTACGTGAATTAAAACATGATTTATGCATCTATTACATGCGGGACTGTTTTCGAAACCTAGGCATTCATTATCGGGGCGTTGTCCACTCTCGTAATTTGGGTGGAAGCTCTCGCGTCTGCTCCTCTCGAATTTTGCTTAGGAGCCATCTGAGGAAGATATCAATGGCGCGATACAGCCCATCATCCAGCACTAGGGCATAGTCCAGAAGGAGCTCCGCCACAGACACAAACTTAAAGACTGTCAGATAAGGGTCTATGGCAATCTGAGCCAAGTACATGTCGATAAGCTTGGCTACCCTCATGATCCCCCTACTGCTGCTGCTACTGCGGCTCTGCTGACGATGTTGCTGCTGCTGATAGGCCGCATCGCTTGCCGCCGGGCTGCCCCCAAATATTGAATCCACTTTTTGGGTTCGCGACAGCAGTGTGCCCTAAGCATATCTTCAATGACTTGGTTGACTCGTTCTGTTTGACCATCAGTTTGGGGATGATAAGCTATACTGGATGTAACGTGTCCACTTGTAGGACACGTCTTAGCAGCCCATCGGGAAGAGAGTCCAGAAAGCACCACCTGGCACTCCCATGGAATGTCACGGGGTTTGCGACCTAGGTCTTCTTGAGTTTGCCACAAAGCGGAAGCATTTCGGCTGTTCCCACTTAGGACTGACCTGAATCAAGGTTTTCCTAGTGTGGTCAAGTTCCTTCAAAGTAACTAGCGTCGAGCCCCAAACGAACTACTTTACGCAGAAACATCAGGATCGAAGCGGATTTATACTACACTTGGTTCAAGGAGAATGGGAAACGAGAGGGATGCGAAGCTCGACCTCTCTGCCCGTAAGGCATAGTCCCATTCCCTTCCCCTAAAACAGTATAAATCGGGACTCTAGCTCTCTAGATTCTAGGTCATCGTTTACCTTGCTGAAAATTCCTTTGAGAAAAGTTCCCGACCAATCGGGACGACCCTTCCGTAGGATGGACCCATGGTCACATCAACCGCACTTTCCTTAGGGTGCTTTAGTTATCTTATTACCTACCACATTTAGTTTGACAAGTAAAAACAACTTCCTTAATTAGCCAATTAATCACCGGTTCCTTCACATAACTTAAGCACTGACATAGAAAAACAATGTCAAGCAAGTTCCTTTTCAACATTTGCTCTTTATTTATCAGTCTCTAGAATACATCATATAATCTAGCCCAAAGGCTATTCCATAATCTGCCCGAAGGCTAATCCATAATCCGCCCGAAGGCAATTCCATAATCCACCCGAAGGCAATTCCAGCAATGCTCAGGGATCTCTATTCAAAGTTTCCGCGCGTAGACTAGTATGCGGGCCTCAAGATCCAATCTTGAGTCACGTCGGCCTCTTTTGCAGGACCCGAAGGCAAGGGATTTACGGCCAGAGCCCCCCCTGGCACCCAAGCATCCTCTTGCTCCAAGTAGCACCCACAGAGATACCTCTCGCGGCAATTCGGTCCACGTATCCGGCGCAGCTAACAACCCCCTTCGATAGGGTCAGGCAGACAGTGGGGGGAAATTGATGCTGCCTCTCCCTCCAAGCCTTCAACCTGAAGCATTAATTATTTCCAGCATTAGTTCCTTGAGCAAAGAAGTACAAACAGTGCTCCTAAGTGTACAAACACAAGCATTCCGGTGGTTGTTTGTACGGCCAACTGCTAAGGTGTGAATCCTTCTCTCCGAATGCATCTAGCATTCAATCCGGGATCAATTGCGACTTGGCAAGATCCCAAGGGTTTGGTAAGCTAAGTTAATTGTTTACCCTTTTATGCTTGGTTTAGGGTTTATACCTAGTTAACCCAAATTGTTTCCACCTTGCGTTTCCATTAAAGATAATAAATCCTGGGTAACCTCATCGCCTTAACATGATTTGTCAATTGCTTGCTAGGAAATTCATAATTATCTTAACTTGTAAAATCAGCCTCAAAGAAGGGTGATGATGCAGGATGACTACTCATCCTCTTGAAAATTAAACTTGTACTTAGAAGCTTCCAACCTTGTTCTAAGGAGTGGCAATACTATTTTGTGATTTAGTCACAAAATCATGCGACGTTGCAACTTGTTGCACAAGATAAGTGTCGCACCTAACTTGCGGGGTCATTTCTCCCATCGCACGGTATTCCTTGGTCAAGATGTAGGGTTTGGAATGTCCCCTTAACCCAACCCAACCCTTAACCCTACTAGGCCGACAACGTTTGGCCCTAGGGTTTCGTAAGTCTAGTAATTGGCCAATTGATCTTTAGGGTGAGGTCCCTAGATCATTCTTGCATGGGCGTTTAACTAACCCTAACATTCCGCGAATGTGGGTAGGACCTTTGAGGTTGGAAATATTAAGTTGGTTTCCCGAGTGCGATACTATGCAGAATTTTAACGTGGCTTAGCTCTACCTAGCGCACTGAGGTGATCATCATTTGAGTTACACCAATACAAGTGATTTACCTAATTAATCAATTGTCTTGCGACAAGAGGTGACCTTTCCTTAGAGATGCAAATACTTTTTCTAAAAGATGTAAATAATTTCAAGATATAACATTCCATGCAAATATGCGATTCATAGACTTTTTCCTTCTATGCAGCTATAAGTTCTATAATAATCGTTACTTTTCCTTGCCTAAACTATAATGGTTGACAACTCAGGGCTAACTTGTATAAACCTTACGTTGACTTACATCAAGAACTAAGCCTATAAGTCCTTCGTTTAATGCAATGAATTCAAGCTTTATTATGAAAATGCATCCTTTCCTAAATACAAACTTTGATAAAAGAACTCCATGCATGAGCGAATGCCATGAGACCATTTATGATTTAACCCATCCTTTAGCACTTAACCATCCTAAAATGTAACCATCCTCGCAAGCAATTTGCAAGTTCACAATTCCTTTCCATGCATTTGCGACAATTTGGACAACATTCAATGGGCATCTAAGATTATCCTCTATATGAACCACGACCATGAATTTACTTCATAAGTGCATCATGTGACATAAGCTCTATCCTTCTTAGCACAATATCATCTTCCAAGTTATGCATTATTTGTTCAAAAAGATTGCAACTTGACCATGGAAGTGCAACAATTTCAAATGCACGACATGCAGTTAAATCTTGTAAGACGAATGAATAAATGCATTCATAACTTCCCCATGAAAATTAAATGTGCCTAATGCATCCCTTTCATGAGAAATTAATTTTTAAGAACCTGGGCACTGAGGTTCGGGGTATTGTCCACACATGTATTCAGGGTTGAAGCTCCCACGTGTGTGCCTCTTGCCATTTTCTTGGGAGCCATTGATGAATCAAATCCCAGTTCAACAACTTCCTCTTGGGTCTCTTACGTGTTATGAAGCCCTTTCTACCCGATATCTTCTCCTTCGCACAGGACACGGCCTTACAGTCGTGGTTTTTAAGGCACCCAGGAAGGCATGGGTGAATAGGGGCTATGGGAAACTTTTATGGAAGCTTCCAAAGAAGCTTCCAAGCCTCTGGAGTAACCAGAGATGATGTGGAGAGAGAAGAAGATGAGGATGATGACAAAGAAGATGATGATGATGATTATGATGATGATGGCAATGGTGATGACACAGACGACAGCAACGTGGCTTGGTGGTGGCGACAGACGGTGGCGATGGCGGGCAGCACAGCAGCTTGGCGGACGGCATGACTCCCTTCTCTCTCCTCCTCCCCTCAATCTTGGGTAGGGAGTGGTCTTATAGGACAAAGGGGAGGGGGGAAGATAGCCACCCACGTGGTTACTTGCATGCCTCCTCCCCCCATGCTCTTCCAACACCACGCCCACTCCTCTCACACTCCCTCTCCCTCGCCATGCATCGACTGAGGGGGAGGGGTTTATAATAAAAAAATTTGACACAATTTTAACCATTATCCCCTTTTCCCCCCTTGAAGAGGTCTTCTTGTGCGGGCTACGGGTTTTTGAGCCTTGGCCTCTTATGCTCAATGTGGGTTGGAGATTGCTAGTGCATGCGGAGGGAGCACTTAGCCATCAATATTTATCGTTGTGGGAGATTGCGTTAAGCTGTTCTTGGGTGGGACGTATGGGGTCTAGGGCCTATTAATATTTCATTGCAAAAATATTACATTCTCTCCCCCTTAGAGGAACCGAGATGTCCTCATCTCGAGAAGATCTGGGGGTATTGTTGGTTGAGAGTACTTTCATCCATCCAAGTCGCATCCTCTTCGGGATAATCTTTCCACTGGATGAGGTATTCTCTCAAGGTCCCGGATCTCAAATGCCTCTCTCTAACATCTAAGATCTTGTTAGGTTGTAGCTCAAGGACTCCTTGGCTCGGCATTACAACTTGTTGATCATCAAGCACGTGACTAGGGTTAGGCACATACTTTTTCAATAGGCTGATATGAAATACATTATGAACTTTTAGGTTTTCAGGGAGTTGCAGTCTGTAAGCATTAGGCCCTAGGCACTTGAGAATCTTGTAGGGTCCACAATACCTTGGACTTAGCTTTTTGCATTCACCCAAGGATAGGGAACTCTTCTTTGGACATACGTGAATGAAGACCATATCACCTTCAACGAAGGATCCATCTTGACGTTTCAAGTCTGCGTAGGCCTTTTGTCTGTCCTTGGTGGCTTGGATGTCCTGTCTTATTGATTTGATTTGGTCATCCATGTCTTCCAGCATCTGCTTTGAAGCTTCAACCCTCAAGGTTGGATCCGAAAAACTCAAAGGACTATGACATTCGTGCCCATACAATGCTTGAAAAGGGGTCATCTGAATGCCTTTGTTGGTAAGAAGCATTGTAGGAAAACTCAACTAGTGGCAAATATTGAATCCACTTTTTGGGTTCGCGACAGCAGTGTGCCCTAAGCATATCTTCAATGGCTTGGTTGACTCGTTCCATTTGACCATCAATTTGGGGATGATAAGCTGTACTAAAACAGAGTTGAGTCCCAATGGCCTCAAAGATAGCTCTCCAGAAGTATGATGTGAACAGTGAGTCACGATCACTAATTATTCTTATGGGTAACCCATGCAATTTGAAAATCTCCTTGATGAACAGCCTTGCAATGTCTAAGGCTTTATAGTTTGTCTTAACAGGAATAAGATGTGCAACCTTGGTGAGCATATCTACTACGACCATAATGGAGTTGAATCCTCCCTGAACTTGGGGCAAGCCAACAACAAAGTCCATACTAATGAATTCCCATTTCATTTGGGGAATGTCAAGTGGTTGCAATTTCCTTGGCATTTTGACATGTTTGAGAACGTCACCTTTAAGCCTCTCCCAATAATAGCTCTTTGAGAATGCATTGAGGGTCTTGGCATAGCCAGGGTGTCCTGAAAAAGGGGAGTCATGGGCTTCCCAAAGTATCTTCTATTTGAGTGACTGGCTTGCCGGTATACATAATCTCGTTCTATAGTAGACAAGACCACTATTGATAGAGAATTCTTGATACTTTGGCTATAGCTTTGGGTCTTGATCCTTGATGGGGATCTCCCTTAGCAATTTCTGATAGGTTGGGTCATGGCATGCCTCTTCTTTAGCTAGCTCAAGAATTGGGTTGTTTGGCATGGATACCTTTATGGCTAGAGATCTGGCTGTTGATGGATCTTGCAAAATCAGAGAATTCAGAAATGCCTTGCGACTGAGTGCATCAGCAACTACATTCTCCTTTCCAAGCCGGTATTTGATTTCAAAATCATATTCCTCCAGCACTTTAATCCATCGACATTGCTTCATATTGAGCTCATTCTGGGTAAAGATCCATTTAAGACTTTTATGATCCATCACTAGGGTAAACTCGTTACCCATCAAGTAGTGTCTCTAAAGCTTGAGAGCATGGATGACAGCTAACAGCTCCAGATCGTGGGTAGCATAGTTCCTTTCATGGCTCTTCAGTTTCCTCGAAGAGTATGCTACAAGATGACCTTCTTGCATAAGCACGCATCCTAAGGCAAGTGTGCTAGCATCAGTTAATACTTCAAACTCCTTAGTAAGGTCCGGAATTTTCAAGATAGGTGCCGATACCAAGCTTTGCTTTAGTTTATCAAAATTGGACTCTTCAGCAGGTGACCATACAATTGATACTTGCTTCTTCAGTAGATCAATCCAGCGGCGCTGCAATCAAAGCATAGTTATTGATAAAGACCCTGTACCATCCTGTCAATCCAAGAAAATTGCATATTTCTTTGACAGTTGTTGGTGTTGGCCACTCCAAAACGTCTCTGACCTTGCCCGAATCTACTGAAATTCCTTCCGCTGATACAATGAATCCTAGATATTCAATCTGTCGCTTGAAAAATGCATATTTCTTCTTTTTGGCATAAAGCTTGTGTGCCCTCATTGTTTCAAGAACAATGCAAAGCTGGGGTTCATAATCTTCTTCCTATTTGGAGTAGACTAGGGTATCGTCAAAGAAGACGAGTACGAAGTCATCAGGATAGGGCCTAAAGATATCCTGCATTAGCCTGTTGAAGGTAGCAGGAGCATTTGTCAGCCCGAATGACATGACTAGGAACTCAAAGTGTCCATACCTTGTGCTGAATGCCATCTTTGGGATATCCTCTTCCTTGATCCTTATCTGATAATATCCAAACCTAAGATCAATCTTGGAGAAGATCTTGGCACCTTGAAAATGGTCAAGAAGTTCATCTATTCTTGGAATGGGATATTTGTTCTTAATGGTTGTTTGATTCAACCCTCTATAATCAATACATAGCCGAAGCGTTCCGTCTTTCTTCTTCTGGAACAACATTGGAGCTCCCCATGGTGAACTGCTAGGATGAATGTAGCCTTGGTCTAACAGTTGCTTGAGTTGCTCCTTCAGCTCAATCGCTTCAGCTCAATTGGTGCAGCTCCTAGTGCTAGCTTGATTTCATGATCGACTTCCCTTTGAGGAGGAAGCTCTGTCAGCTCTTTAGGAAATACGTCTGTGTACTCCTTTATCCTTGAAGGTTCTTCTCTAGACTCTTGATTCTGATCTAGCTTATTTAGCTTAATCAAATAGACAAGAAGCCCCTTTCTAACTCCTTTTATTATCCGAGATACTTTAACCAGTTGAATTTTTGGCCTACCAGCCTCTCCTTGAGTTGTAACTAGTTCCCCTTCAGAATTCCGGAAGGAGACTTGGCCCTTTCCATAGTGAATGTGGGCATCATTAGGTTTAAGCCAATCCATTCCAAGCAAACACTCGTGGATACCTAGGTTCATAACCCTGAATCTGACCGAAGTCGACTTTCCACTCAGTAGGAATTTCACCTTAGCAGTTTGCCTGGTACAAGTGACCTCACGACCATTTGCTAATTCCATAAGTAAGGTAGGTGCATCTTTTGTGGCTATTCCTAATCTTTTTGCACAGACTGGTGAAATGAAGGAATGTGTACTGCCACAATCAATCAAGGTTTTGAAGCTTTTACCTTGATAATCTGATGGAGTCTAAATCACTGAGAGCTTGCGATTCGGGCCTTTCTTGTGAAGAGCGGCATGAACCGTTGCCCTCTCAATGTCTGCTTCCATGGATGGGTCTTCTTCATCACATAGCTCCTTGTTGGCAACACTAAAGGTTCTCCCTCTGGCCCTGGCGGTGACTCCTTGTCCACGGACGGTTCCTTTGGATGGGCCTTGACGTTGTCCTCCGCTAAGCTTGGGACACTGCCTTTTAAAGTGATCAGGCTCGTTGCAATGGAAGCAACAAAGATTGTGGCCGTTACCTTGGGTAGGAACGAAGTTATTGACAGTGTTGGTCCTAGCTTTCTTCTTTTGTCCCTGATTTTGGCCCTGCGCTCTCTTGGCCTGAGATCTATACACTCCCTTGTTCTGATCTTTATAAGACCAAGTCCTGTTATTTCTTTGCTTGGTCTGCACCTCCTGTATTATGGATGCAGCCCGAATGAGCGCATCATGTAAATCTATTGGGCACATTGATTCCAGGCGGGTGTTTATGGGTGGGTTTAATCTGGCACAAAACTTTGACACCTGTTGTGTCATATCCATTTGTGGCACATACCTTGTCGCAAGACAATTTGATCAATTAGGTAAATCGCTTGTAATGTTGTAACTCAAATGATGATCACCTCAATGCGCTAGGTAGAGCTAAGACGCGTTGAAATTCTGCCTAGTATCACACTCCGGAAACCGACTTAATATTTCCGACCTCAAAGGTTCTACCCACATTCATGGAATGTTGGGTTAGTTAAACGCCCATGCAACAAAAATCTAGGGTTCTTACCCTAAGGATCACTTGGCCAAATACTAGACTTCCTTATGAATTTAGAAACCCTAAGGCCAAAATGACTATCGGCCTAGCAGGGTTAAGGGTTGGGTTGGGTCAAAGGGACATTCCAAACCCTACATCTTGACCAAAGGTATTCTTGACCAAGGAATACTGTGCGATGGCAGAAATGGCCCACAAGTTAGGTGCAACACTTAACTCGTGCAAGAAGTTGCAACGTCGCATGATTTTGTGACTAAATCACAAAATAGTATTACCACTCCTTAGAACAAGGTTGGCGAGTTCTAAGTACAAGTCTAATTTTCTAGAGGATGAGTAGACATCCTGCTACATCACCCTTCATTGAGGCTGATTTGCCAAGTTAGGGAAAATTATAAATTGCCTAGCAAGATATTGACCAATCAAGTTTGGACAACGGGGTTGTCCAGGATTTATTGACCTTAATGTAAGGAAACCTAAGGTATTTGCTAATTTGGGTTAACAGGGTATAAACCCTAACCCAAGGATTAAAGGGTAAACAAGCAACTAGGCTTATGAAACCCTTGGGATCTTGCCAAGTCGCGATTGATCCCAGATCGAATGCTGGATGTATTCGGAGAGAAGGAATTATACCTTAGTAGTTGGCCGTACAAACGACCACTCGAGTGTTTTTGTTTATACACTTAGGAGCACTGTTTGTTCTTGTTTGCTCAAGGAAGTAATGCTTCAGGTTGAAAGCCTGGAGGGAGAGGCAGCACCAGTTACCCCTGAATGTCTGCCTGACTCTATCCAATGGGGTTGTTAGCCGCACCGGGTACGTGGTCCGAACCTGCCCGCAAGAGGTCTCTCCGTGGGTGCTACTTGGAGCAGGAGGACGCTTGGGTGCCAGGGGGCTCTAGTCGTAAATCCCTTGCCTCTGGGTCCTGCACAAGAGGCCAATGTGACTCAAGTTTGGATCTCGAGGCCCACATACTAGTCTACGGGTGGAAACTTGGAATAGTGATCCCTGAGGATTGCCGGAATTGCCTTTGGGCAGATTATGGAATTGCCTTCGAGCGGATTATGGAATAGCCTTCGGGCTAGATTATATGATGTATTCCAAAGACTAATAAATAAAGATCAAATTTTGAAAAGGAACTTGCTGACATTGTTTTTCTATGTCAGTGCTTAAGTTACGTGAAGGAATCGACGGTGATAAATTGGCTAATTAAGAAAGTTGTTTTTACTTGTCAAACTAAATGTGGTAGGTAATTAGATAATTAAAGTAACCTGAGGAAAGTGCGGTGGATGTGACCATGGGTCCGTCCTACGGAAGGGTGGTCCCGGTTGGCTGGGAACTTTTCTCAAAGGAGTTGACAGCAAGGTGAACGATGACCTAGAATCTAGAGCATTAAAGTCCCGATTTATGCTGTTTTAGGGGGAACGGAATGGGACTATGCCTTATGGGCAGAGAGGTCGAGCTTCGCATCCCTCTCATTTTCCATTCTCCTTAAACCAAGTGCAACATGAATCCGCTTCGACCCTGACGTTTCTGCATAAAGTAGTTTGCCTGGGGCTCGGCACTAGATACCATTCTAGGAACTTGACCATTAGGAAAACCCTGATTCAGGTTAGTCCTAAGTGGAAACGGTCGGAATGCTTCCGCTTCATGGCAGACTCGGGAAGACCTAGATTGCAAACCTCGTGACATTCCATGGGAGTGCCAAGCGGTGCTTTCTGGATCTCTTCCCGATGGGCTGCTAAGATGTGTCCTGCAAGTGAACAGGCGGACTGTAACGTGTCCACCTGTCCACTTCTAGGACAAGTCTTAGCAACCCATCGGGAAGAGAGTCCAGAAAGCGCTGCACGGCACTCCCATGGAATGTCATGGGGTTTGCGATCTAGGTCTTCTCCAGTCTGCCATGAAACAGAAGCATTCCGGCCATTCCCACTTAGGACGACCTGAATCAGGGTTTTCCTAATGGTCAAGTTCTTAGAAAGTAAGTAGCGTCAAGCCCCAGACGAACTACTTTACGCAGAAACATCAAAGTCGAAGTGGATTTATACTACACTTGGTTCAAGGAGAATGGGAAACGAGAGGGATGCGAAGCTCGACCTCTCTACCCGTAAGGCATAGTCCCATTCCATTCCCCTAAAATAGTATAAATCAGGACTCTAGCTCTCTAGATTCTAGGTCATCGTTTACCTTAATGACAATTCCTTTGAGAAAAGTTCCCAGCCAACCGGGACCACCCTTCCGTAGGACGGACCCATGGCCACATCCACCGCACTTTTCTCAGGGTGCTTTAGTTATCTAATTACCTACCACATTTAGTTTGACAAGGAAAAATAGCTTCCTTAATTAGCCAATTAATCACCAATTCCTTCACGTAACTTAAGCATTGACATAGAAAAACAATGTCAAGTAAGTTCATTTTCAACATTTGATCTTTATTTATCAATCTTTGGAATACATCATATAATCCATCCCTAAGGCTATTCCATAATCCGCTCGAAGGCAATCCATAATCCGCCCGAAGGCAATTCCAGAAATCCTCAGGGATCGCTATTCCAGGTTTCCGCCCTTAAACTAGTATGCAGGCCTCAAGATCCAATCTCTAGTCACGTCGGCCTCTTGTGCAGGACCCGAAAGGCAAGGGATTTACATCCAGAGCCCCCCCTGGAACCCAAGTGTTCTCCTGCTCCAAGTAGCACCCATGGAGAGATCTCTCGTGACAGGTTCGGTCCATGTACCCGGCGCGGCTAACAACCCCCTTTGATAGGGTCAGGCAGACAGCCGGGGGTAACTGATACTACCTCTTCCTCCAGGCTTTCAACCTGAAGCATTAGTGTACAAACACAAGCATTCTGGTGGTCGTTTGTACGACCAACTGCTAAGGTGTGAATCCTTCTCTCTGAATGCATCCAGCATTCGATCCAGGATCAATTGCCACTTGGCAAGATCCCAAGGGTTTGGTAAGCTAAGTTGCTTGCTTACCCTTTTATGCTTGGTTTAGGGTTTATACCCAATTAACCCAAATTGTTTCCACCTTGCATTTCCATTGAAGACAATAAATCCCAGGCAACCTCGTTGCCTTAACATGATTTGTCAATTGCTTGCTAGGCAATTCATAATTATCCTAACTTGGCAAATCAGCCTTAAAGAAGGGTGATGATGCAGGATGACTACTCATCCTCTTGCAAATTAAACTTGTACTTAGAACCTGCCAACCTTGTTCTAAGGAGTGGCAATACTATTTTGTGATTTAGTCACAAAATCATGCGACGTTGCAACTTGTTGCACAAGATAAGTGTCGCACCTAACTTGCGGGGTCATCTCTCCCATTGCACGGTATTCCTTGGTCAAGATGTAGGGTTTGGAATGTCCCCTTGACCCAACCCAACCCTTAACCCTACTAGGCCGACAACGTTTGGCCCTAGGGTTTCGAAAGTCTAGTAATTGGCCAATTCATCTTTAAGGTGAGGACCCTAGATTGTTCTTGCATGGGCGTTTAACTAACCCTAATATTCTGTGAATGTGGGTAGGACCTTTGAGGTTGGAAATATTAAGTCGATTTCCCGAGTGTGATACTAGGCAGAATTTTAACGCGGCTTAGCTCTACTTAGCGCACTGAGGCGATCATCATTTGAGTTACACCAATACAAGCGATTTACCTAATTGATCAATTGTCTTGCGACAAGAGGTGACCTTTCCTTAGAGATGCAAATACTTTTTCTAAAAGATGTAAATAATTTCAAGATATAATATTCCATGCAAATATGCGATTCATAGACTTTTCCCTTCTATGCAGCTATAAGTTCTACAATAATCGTTACTTTTCCTTGCCTAAACTATAATGATTGACAACTCAAGGCTAACTTGTATAAACCCTACATTGACTTACATCAAGAACTTAGCCTATAATTCCTTTGTTTAATGCAATGAATTCAAGCTTTATTATGAAAATGCATCCTTTCCTAAATACAAACTTTGATAAAAGAACTCCATGCATGAGCGAATGCCATGAGACCATTTATGATTTAACCTGTCCTTTAGCACTTAACTGTCCTAAAATGTAACCATCCTCGAAGCAATTTGCAAGTTCATAATTCCTTTCCATGCATTTGCGACGATTTGGACAACATTCAATGGGCATCTAAGGTTATCCTCTATATGAACCACGACCATGAATTTACTTCATAAGTGCATCATGCAACATAAGCTCTATCCTTCTTAGCACGATATCATCTTTCAAGTTATGCATTATTCGTTCAAGAAGATTGCAACTTGACCATGGAAGTACAACAATTTCAAATGCATGACATGCAGTTAAATCTTGTAAGATGAATGAATAAATGCATTCATAACTTCCCCATGAAAATTAAACGTGCCTAATGCATCCCTTTCATGCGAAATTAATTTTTAAGAACTTGAGGAAGTTTCAGGATGGGTGCTGATACCAAGCTTTGTTTTAGTTTGCTGAAGCTAGTCTGTTCAGCAGATGACCATACAATTGATACTTGCTTCTTCAATAGATCACTCAAAGGCGCTGCAATCAAAGCATAGTTTTTTATAAAGACCCTGTACCATCCTGTCAATCCAAGAAAACTGCATATTTCTTTGACAGAAGTAGGTGTTGGCCACTCCAGAACGTCTCTGACCTTGGCCGGATCCACTGAAATTCCTTCCGCTGATACAATGAATCCCAGATATTCAATCTGTCGCTTGAAAAATGCACACTTCTTCTTCTTAGCATAAAGCTTGTGTGCCCTCATTGTTTCAAGGACGATGCGAAGCTGGGGTTCATGATCTTTTTCCTGCTTAGAGTAAACTAGGGTATCGTCAAAGAAGACGAGCACGAAGTCATCAAGATAGGGCCTAAAGATATCCTGCATTAGCCTGTTGAAGGTAGCAGGAGCATTTGTCAACCCGAATGACATGACTAGGAATTCAAAGTGTCCATACCTTGTGCTGAATGCCGTCTTTGGGATATCTTCTTCCTTGATCCTTATCTTATAATATCCAGACCTGAGATCTATCTTAGAGAAGATCTTCGCACCTTGAAAACGATCAAGAAGTTCATCTATTCTTGGAATGGGATATTTGTTTTTAATGGTCAATTGATTCAACCCTCTGTAGTCAATGCATAGCCGAAGCGTTCCATCTTTCTTCTTCTGGAACAGCACTGGAGCTCCCCATGGCGAACTGCTAGGACGAATGTAGCCTTGGTCTAATAGTTGCTTGAGTTGCTCCTTCAGCTCAATCACTTCTGGGATGGACATCCTATATGGTCTCTTTGTGATTGGTACATCTCCTGGTGCTAGCTTGATTTCATGATCAACTTCCCTTTGAGGAGAAAGTTCTATCAGCTCTTCAGGAAATATGTCTTTTAACCATGAAGGTTCTTCTCTAGATTACTAATTCTGATCTAGCTTATTTAGTTTAACCAAATAGACAGGTAGGCCCTTCCTAACTCCTTTTATTATCCTTGTTGCTTTTGCCAACTGAATTTTTGGCTTACCAGCCTCTCCTTGAGTTGTAACTAGTTCCCCTTCAGAATTTCAAAAGGAGACTTGGCCCTTTCCACAGTGAATGTGGGCATCATTGGGTATTAGCCAATCCATTCCAAGCAAACATTCATGGACACCTAGGTTCATTACCTTGAATCTGACCAAAGTCGACTTTCCACCCAGTAGGAATTTCACCTTAGTAGTTTACCTGGTACAAGAGACCTCACGACCATTTGCTAATTCCACAAGTAAGGTAGGTGCATCTTTTGTGGCTATTCCTAAACTTCTTGCACAGACTAGTGAAATGAAGGATGTGTACTGCCACAATCAATCAAGGTTTTGAAGCTTTTACCTTGATAATTAGATGGAGTCTGAATCATCGAGAATTGGCGATTCGGGCCTTTCTTGTGAAGGCGGTGTGAACCGTGGCCCTCTCAATGTCTACTTCCATGGATGGATCGTCTTCATCACCCAGCTCCTTGTTGGAAACATTGGAGGTTCTCCCTCTGGCCCTGACGGTGGCTCCTTGGCCATGGGCAACTCCTTGGAATGGTGCTTGACATTGACCTCTGCTAAGCTTGGGACACTGCCTTTTAAAGTGACCAGGCTCGTTGCAATGGAAGCAATGGAGATTGCGGCCATTACCTTGTGTAGGAGCGAAGTTGTTGACAGTGTTCGCCCTAGCTTTCTTCCTTTGTCCCTGGATTTGGCCCTGCGCTCTCTTAGCGTGAGACCTACACATTCCCTTGTTCTAGCCCTTGTAAGATCAAGTCCTGTTATTCCTTGGCTTGGTCTGCACCTCCTATATTATCGATGCAGCTCGAATGAGCGCATCTTGTAGGTCTGTTGGGTGCATTGATTCCAAGCGGGTGTTTATGGGTGGATTTAACCCAGTACAAAACTTTGATACCTATTGTGTCATATCCATTTGTGGCATGTACTTTAAGAGAGAGAGACGAACTTTGAATAATATGCATCCAGGTATAGTCCAAGCTGCTTTAATTCATAGAATTCGTTCATCTTCTGTGTGCGGTAGGCAGGTGGCAGATACCTCCCTCGCATAGCTTTTTTAAGCTTCTCCCAAGTAACTGACCCTTCCGAGATCCCCTGGTCTCTGCACCATTGTTTCCACCAAAGTCTTGCTTCATCGGTAAGCTTCAGTTTGGCGAGCATGGCTTGGTTAGCGGGTGCAGTTCCTGCTGCCTCAAAGTAGTCCTCCATGGATTCGATCCAGACCTCGGTGTCAGTTTGGACGGTCCTTCCCTTACCATCAAATTCAGGTGGCTTGATTTGCTTCAGAAGGAACTTCTTCTCTTGAATTACAGTTGTACTTAGTGCAAGGGTCGAACTAGGAATCTGCACTTGAGGTTGCGCCTGGGCAATAAGATTCTTTATGTTAAAAACTTGCTAAATGTTTCTCACATTACATTAATATGCCCAATTCAGCTTTTAGCCAAGTGACCTAATCACTTAACCAACACTTACAGCCATGACAGACAGTAATAAAAATCTTATTCATTCATGTGGGCATAGCTCTTTCGAGTACATTTATTTTGGGAAGGTAGAACAAGCTGATACATCAATTTGGGGAAAATAGGATTGTGTTACATTCGACTACGGGGACTGAGTAATAATATGGAGTGGGGTCATGGATTTTCAGGAATCGATAGGTCATAGGAAGCTTGGGGTATCCCTTCTTTTGATACCCGCTCTTCTCATAACGTCCCAGCACCTTGATTCTGTTGGCAGGGATTATTCAAGTCACTTCCTTGTACACATACTTATTTTGCTTGACCTTTCGTCCGCCGACATGTAGGGTTGCATTTTCGTGAGCCTCGACAAAGATGAACAGCTTCACGATCTTTAAATCCTCCATCCACTTGATTCTCTTCAAGTTGGTCTGAAGGTACGCAAGTCGTTGGGCCGCTATGTAATATATTCCTGAGTCACTTGTCCATCTCCGTTCCATGTACAGGGGTGAAGGATTGTAGATACGGAATAGAATATTCATGCCTCCATCGATAATCTGAAGCACACATTCCAGTCATAAACATAACCTGGAACACCAAGAATTTGTTCCATGTTTCATGACTTTACAAGCCAACATCCATAAGTAAGTAAGGAAATGTTCTTAATGGCAACATTGCTCTATTTCCCCTCATTAAGATTCCTTATAAATATTAGATCTGTTGGTTCGCTCTGATACCAACTGTAACGTGTCTCCCCTATCCACTTGTAGGACATGTCTTAGTAGCCCATCGGAAAGAGAGTCTAGAAAGCACCACCTAGCACTCACAAGGAATGTCACGGGGTTTGCGATCAAGGTCTTCCCGAGTCTGCCACAAAGCGGAAGCAACTGGCCATTCCCACTTAGGACCGACCTGAATCAGGGTTTTCCTAATAGTCAAGTCCCTAGGTGGTAGCTAGCGTCGAGCCCCAAACGAACTACTTTGCACACAAACATCAGGGTCGAAGCAGATTTATACTGCACTTGGTTCAAGGAGAATGGGAAATGAGAGGGATACGAAGCTCGATCTCTCTTCCCATAAGGCATAGTCCCATTCTGTTCCCCTAAAACAACATAAATCAGGACTCTAGCTCTATAGATTCTAGGTCATTGTTACCTCGCTATCAATTCCTTTGAGAAAAGTTCCCGGCCAACCAGGACCACCCTTCCGTAGGACGGACCCAGAGTCACATCCACCGCACTTTACTCGAGTTGATTTAGTTATCTAATTACCTACCACATTAAGTTTGACAAGCAAAAACAACTTTCTTAATTAACCAAATTAATCACTGGTTCCTTCACGTAACTTAAGCACTGACACAGAAAAACAATATCAAGCAAGTTTCTTTTTCAACATTTGATCTTTATTTATCAGTCTTTGGAATACATCAAACAAACCTGCCCGAAGGCTATCCCAGCAATCCTCAAGGATCGCTATTCCAAGTTCCACCCGTTGACTAGTATGCGGGCCTCGAGATCCCATCTCGAGTCACGTCGGCTTCTTCTGTAGGATTCGGAGGCAAGGAATTTACGGCCAAAGCCTCCACTGGCACCCAAGTGTCCTCCTGCTCCAAGTAGCACCCACGGAGAGACCTCTCGCGGCGGGTTTGGTCCACATACTCGGTGCGGCTAACAACCCCCTTGGATAGGGTCAGGCAAACAGTTGGAGGTAACTAATACTGCCTCTCCCTCTAGGCTTTTAACCTGAAGCATTAGTTGCTTTTCTTGAATTAGTTTCTTGAGCAAAGAAGTTCAAACAATGCACCTAAGTGTACAATCACCAGCATTCCAGTGGTCGTTCGTACGGCCAATCACTAAGGTGCGATTCCTTCTCCCCGAATACCTCCAGCATTCGATCCTGGATCAACCGCGACAAGATCCCAAGGGTTTTGTAAGCTGACTTGCTTGTTTACCCTTTTTCCTTGGGTTAGGGTTTATACCCTATTGATCCAAATTGTCTCTACCTTAGGTTTCCTTAATTTATAGACGGTAAATCCTGGGCAACCTCATCGCCCTAACTTGGTTGGTCAATTGCTTTCTTGGCAATCCATTACTACCGTGGCTTGGCAAATCAGTCCCAAGGAAGAGTGTGGTAGCACGATGACTACTCAACTTCTAGAAAATTAGACTTGTAATTAGAACTCGCCAGACTTGGTCTAAGGAGTAGCAATACTATTTTGTGATTTAGACACAAAAGCATATAAAGTTACAGCTTGTTGCACGAGATAGGTGTCAGCACCTAACTTGTGGGATTATTTTTCTCATCACATGGTATTCCTTGATCAAGAATACCTTTGATCAAGATGTAGAGCTTGGGACTCCCCATTGACCCAATCCAAAACCCTAACCCTACTAGGCCGATAAACGTTTTGGCCCTAGGGTCCCTAAATTCCTTGCGGAGGTCTAGCATTTGATCAACTGATTCTTAGGGTGAGAACCCTAGATCATTCTTGCACGGGTGATTAGATAATCCTAACATTTCATGGATGTGGGTAGGACCTTTAAGACCGGAAGTATTAAATCGACATCCCAAGTGTGATACTAGGCAGAATTTTAATATAACTTAACCAAACCCAGCACATTGAGGTGTTCGTCGTATCCTAACTATTCATGCCTTTATGAATCTCTTGTGAGTTACACAATTACATGCGATCTTGATGGAACTTTGAACGGGCCGGCACTAGCTCGTGCACTAGCCGGACCTCTATCACACGCGCTCAACAACCCCATGGCCTCGCGGCCAGGAGCGTTGATGACACATACATTGCCTTCCTAAACATCTTGCATTTGTGTTACATCGTTTGTAGTCCACTCTTCTCTCACCTACTACTCCTCCTTTTTTTTTCAACAAGAAGCCACCCCTAGGAAGACAAGGTATCGGCCCCGGGTCTGATTCGTCCCTAGGAACCTACCAGGCCTTCGCAAGGCAATGATCAACTGCTTATATATTTCCATTTCTTTTCTTTTCTTGGGATAGGGGTTAGAACCCCTTTTTACACACCTTCGTATTTATATTCATCTTTTGGGATGTTCAAGGTTTCTTGGCATCATCATTTTTATCTTCTGGCAGGCTTCTCTAACTGCCTCACTACTAACAAGAACTCCTAGAACGACTGCCTAGCACACTAACAGAACAGGGCCACTAGGACTTCCTTCTAAAACAGGTATGTCGATGCCTGACAATGTCTTTACAGGAGGCAATGACTACTCCGACCTCCCTCAAACATACTTAGCCTAAACCTGGGACTTCATGCCTTGGTTGCCGGTCCCCAACAAAAATATATCCCCTCGACAAGTACAAATACACATATAACAGGAAAGAAAGGTACTCATAAAGGAGAGACATCACCTGGATTGGCCACAAGAAGCTTCCATCGCAGCAAAGGCTCCTCCAGGCTCCACCAAATTCCACGAACCATGAAACCTGTCCAGCACAACACTTAAAACAAAAACCCAATTAAACGCACCCGCACTAGACAGGGAAATGGCCCTCTTAGCCTAATGAAATGAAACACTTCACTACAAAACCGAATCGGCCCTCTTGGCCTAATGAAATCAAACAATACTACTCATAACATCCTCCTGGAAACAACTATGATAGACATCAAAGCATACCATTCCCAAGGGAACAGAGGCTCGTAGCCCTAAACTAGGTGCATTAAATTATGACCCATCCCTCCTGCATATATCGCAAGAGGTGTTCGCATCACATGTCATCTAATCAGTCTGTGGGTCCAAGATAGTAAAGGCAGATGAGTCTCGCTTACCCTCTGCATCACCCAGATCAACCATCGTCTGCCAAAGAGGGCATGTTCAGAAAGCATACCCCACAAACGACCAGGTCCTGTCTCACCATCAATAGATATATCGGGACAAGGGCCACAATTAAAGAAGAGGTCTTCTTCATACGCAAAGTTAGCCAATGAATCGGCAAACTGATTCCAATTCCGTGGAATCAGCTAAAAAAATACTCTATCAAATTCGTCTAGCAGGGCTATGGCAGTATGATGATACATGCAAAGGATGGGGTTTCGTACCATGTACGTCCCATTGAGTTGATTTAAAACCAACTGAGAGTCCCCTTTCACCAATAACTGGCGGATACCACCCTTCTTTGCAATATTCAAACCCATAATCAGGGCTTTGTATTCGACCATGTTATTGGTAAAATTCACCCCGAGATAAGCAGCTAACTTCATGACAATGCGTCCTCGGGGATCTCGGATGACAACTCCTACACTTCCTTTTTTGCATGCACCCCTGGACGCCCCATCAAAGTACAAGGTGTACGTCCATAAAGGGTTTACATATCCCGCCATCCGGAACTCTACTCGTAATTATGGTAATCAAAAATTCAGCATATTCAACGGGTGGACTGTAGGCTCCATCCCTCCATCATCATTGAATTCAACAGGGATGCTCGTCAAAATTTGTAGGCAGTGATACCAGAAGACCTTAATCTCCCAAATAAATGTCCCGCCTTCTTGCTCAGTCACCTTATATCCTTTGCTCCACCAAATGAGCTTCCCCTGATGATACCTCTGTTCTAAATATGGGTGTTCTAAATAAGGGATCAGACGACCCATCAACCTCTATCACGATTTCCTTGCAGATGTTTGATCGATCACTCCTAGACCTGCAAGGCAGTCACAGTATTAGTGCAATCAGAAATAATGAGGTTTAATCTTATTAAGATTAACCTTATTTTTAAATTCTATCCCCTCAAGGTCAGCTAACAAAACTGTGGATTTATTCTTTCCTATTCTCACGATCCTATAGGGCCCATCCCATTTGGGCTCTAGCTTGCCTGGAAATAATTCACATCGTGCGTCATAATATAGAACAAGCTGTCCTTTCTTGAAGGTGTATTCCTTGGCTTTAAGGTCGTGTAGCTGCTTCATTCGGCGATTTGCCACTTCTTGGTGCAATAAGCTCTGTAGCTTAAGCTCATCTAAATGTGCCAGTGTCGTCAAGCACTCAAAAAGTGCGTCTTCATTACTCAAAGAATGATTGATGGCAAACCAAATAGTCGGCAGCTCAATGTCTAAAGGCAAGACACACGCCTCCCCATATACTAACTTGAACGGGGTATGGCCAGTGGCTCGTTTGAAGGTCGTATTATAGGCCCACACTGCGACGTATAACTTTTTATCCCAATCCCGTTTCTTTTCCGACACAATTTTGGACAGGATGCCCACAAGCTGCATGTTGGTGCTTTCAACTTGCCCATTGGCTTGCGGGTTATATGGGGTTGTCTTGTTATGCTTGATTTGCCACATCTCTGTCAAACCTTTGATCACCTTATTCAGGAAATGGGTTCCGCGGTCCGACATTAATTCTTTCGGCGGACCAAAATGGCATATTATCTGCTCTAGAAGGAAACTAGCAGTTTCTTTAGCGTCATCTTTCCTTGTTGCACGTGCTTCTGACCACTTTGTGAAGTAGTCAGTTGCTACAATAATGTACCTCTTTTGCGTAGTCGACGACGGAGTAATAGGACCCACAAAGTCTATTCCCCACTTCTCAAATGGAAGTATCGCCATAATAGGGTGAGTGGTCATTTCCTATTCTCTCGACTATCATGTCGTTGACAAATATCGCATCTCTTAACATACGCAAACGCATCCTGGAAGATGGCAGGCCACCAATAACCTGCTCTTAAAGCCTTTTGTGCTATAAGCCGTCCAGCAAAATGGCCACCGCAAGCAGAATCATGGCACTCTTCCAAAATGAATGGCACCTCATCAGGCATCACACATCAGCGATAGATGTCATCAACCCCTTGCCAATATAATGTACCCACGATCAAGGCAAACTTTATCGCTTGCTGCTTAATTTTCCTTCTCTCAGCTTTAGATAGTTCGGATCCCGCCTCTCCCGTTGATAAATAATGCGTTATTGCAGCATACCAGGAGGGAATAGATGCCGTATCTATTTTAAATAACAACTCCATGTCACTGCCTTCAGCCACAGATTCTTTCGGCTCCCCAAAGTCCACTAGACATTCTACCATGCCTTGCAACCTTGGTGGCTTACTCATGATTTCATAATCAAATTCCTGCAAAGTGATTAACCACTTCGCTAGACGATCAGGCAGCTGTAGCTTATTCATCAATAATCAAAGTCCCTCCGCCTTCGTATAAAGCATGACTTTCTCATAGAGAATGTAATGCCTGAATTTCTTGGTCCCAAAGACCATCGCTAGACACAACTTCTCCATGTAGGTATAGTTGATTTCGGATACCCCCAGCTTCCGGCTAGCAAAAGCAATCAGGTGGTACCAATCCTCTTCCCAAATTTGGGCTAAACAGCAGCTGATACTATACATGGTGGCTGCTGAAAATATATAGAACACCTCACCTCTTTTAGGTGCTTTTAAAACGGGCGCTCTTGCTAGTTCCTGTTTCACATCCTCAAATGCTATCTTACAAGGGTCACCCCATACAAACGAACAGCTAAAGGACAATAAATTTGTAAGCGACAACGTTCCTTCTGCCAAGGCGTTTATGAATCTACGGTAATAATCAACCGAAGACAGAAAGCTATGAACTTCCTTCGGAGTGCGTGGAAGACCCATGGCAACGATAACTTTGACCTTCTTAGGGTATGTCGCAATTCCAACCGAACTGACCACATGACCCAGCAATAGCCCATAAGGTACTCCAAAAATACACTTCCGTGGGTTTAGGGAGATGCAGAATTGTCTACAACGCTCAAAGCATTTTCTTAAAATTATCAACTGCCTTTCTCTCACGGTGGCGGCCCCTAAGTCATCAATAAACACCTTCAACTCTTCAGGGGATATGTCACCGAATGTCTTATCTGCTGTTCGTTGCCACGAACCAGGCACATTGCATAAACCAAAGGCCATCACATGGTATGCAAAAGTACCAAAGACAGTAATAAAAGTTGTTTTCAACTTGTCCTCTTCTGCAATTGCCATCTGGTTGTATCCTGCAAAGCAATCCATAAACGAATATATCTCCCTACCCGCTAATTGATCCAAAATCTGGTCAATAAATGGCAACGGATAGTAGTCCTTAACTGTCTGCTTATTCAGCTCCCTAAAGTCTACACATAATCGGATTTGATTATTCTTCTTCTTTCTGATCACAACTGGCGAACACCATTCCGTGTGTTGCACAGGAAAAATCAAACCCGCTTTCCGAAGCTTCTGTAACTCTTCAAACAGCCCGTCCCTTAGTTCGAAAGGCATACGCCTTACTTTCTGCCGTACAGGACGACTGCCCTCTTTCAACGGAATTGTATGCACAGCAAGACTAGGAGGAATGCCCCTCAACTCATCATAACTCCAGGCAAAGATATCACGAAATTCCTGAATCAAGGCCACATAGTCCTCCCTTTCTGCTGTGCTGAGCATAGAACCTAATTTGATTGACCATGAATCATTAGGCGTACCAAGGTCTAGCTCGATAACATCTGCATCTCTTATATGATCTTAGCCCTCTATCGGCTCGTTCAAAGTGGTCTGATAGATGTCTTCTATAGTGGATCCCTCTTTGGACTCATCACTCGATGATGTCTCACTGGCAGATAAATCCTCTAATGTCTCCAATTCTGTAGAAGATAGAGGAGCTCTCTCACTCTGCGGGGACTCAGGATAAGCATCAACCACCACACGCTGGGCACCTCTGCCGAATATTAGTCGACCGGCGGGTATATCTACTTGGCAGTCCGCTTGCAAGATCCAAGGTCGTCCGAGTAATACTTGGTAACTTGGACGGCCTGCAAAACGAATCACCCTAAAGTCCAACAAGCATTCTGCATTTGCAACAGTGACATGGACCTTAGTAATGCAGCCTTCCGGCTGTCTCAAACTATCATCTGCCATTCTGAGAATTGTGGAGGTATCTTTCTGGATCGCAAGACCCAACCTTTCCATCAGTTCAAAACTCATAATGTTAACAGATGATCCCGTGTCGACAATGGCATAATCAACTAATATCCCATCGACATAGGCTGCAACCCTTGGGCAATGCTTCTCAGCATGCTCGAACCAGTCATCACCAACTCGCGCAATACCCAAAGGTTCTACTATATACCCGGTACGTAGGATCTTCCTAAATTCCTTGCGTACTCCTGGGAAAAGCTTAATAAGCTGTAAAAGATTCACATCCGGCTTGACTTCGCAAAGAGAACTCGCCAAATCGAATTCATGATAGTTCAATAGAGCTCGCTTTTCACGCCAAACCATCCGCTCTTTAGGTCGCTGAACCGGCTTTATTGCCTCTTTCTTAACTTTCACCTTCTTCTTTGGGGTTCCTTATCGGCTTTACTCTCCACGGGCTTCAAAGGTCCCCCTTCCATGGCAGGATCCAAAACTCGCGTTCCTTTGTCGCCTTGTTTAGGGTTTCTGTCAACAGCCTTATCCTTGTTGGCTTCTCTACCCTTTTGACCTCTTGTAAGAACAGCACGCAGATTAGAGGTTTCGGTATCATTAACGCGTACAGCCTCAATCAAACTAACCCCACTACCACTAGGTAGCTCCTCCACTGTAGTCTTTAGTTGTTGAAGTATTTGTTTAGGCCCATCTTCTTGCTGGGAATCATTTCCTTGCGCACGTTATAGGCCCTGGTTGCCGACTACCTCGCTGGAGGGAAATGATCTTACTCCAGCAAGTAGCTGCTAAATGGCCGGATTTTCCACAGATATTGCACTTAACATTTGGGCAATTTCTTGGATAGTGCTTCCCACCACACCATTTGCAACTAAACCTCGAAGGTGCACCCTCATCTGGGTATCTACTTCCTATCAAATTTTGTTGTTTTTTAAGGAAGTTGACATCAACGGCTATTTGTCCATACTGCTCTGTTATCATGTCGGTATAATGCTTCATCATGTCCTTAACCTTGCCAAGAACATTGGAAGCACTCGACTCATAGCCTTGGTCATTACCATGTCGTTCCATCGGCCTAACGATTCGATTAGGCACTCGTTGTTGAGCCACAAGCATGGTATTAGAATTGATCTCCTGGCCTCCACTATTTGGAGCCATTTGACTACCCGTAGGCATCGACATGCTAGGGGGAGCTGGTAATAAAGGGACATTCTACATCATGTTTCCTCTCCCATTAGGGTTAGCCATCGCTATCCTTTGGCCACTATTGCCATTGGCCATCGCCATATTATTTCCCAATACTAAACCCATATTTGAATTGCCTCGAGAAGCATAGGCCGCTTGTAGTCGGGATTCCACCTCTTGTGCTCGTGTAATGGCAGTATCTATATCCCCCAAGGAGACACTACTCAACTGCAATTGGATATTAAAGTCCAAACCATGTAGGAAATATTGCAATTGGGCAGCTGCGGGGATAGGAATAGAGGTGTCCAACTTATGGAAAACCTCTTTTATTTTCTTTGCATAAGCACGAATATCCTCGTGTGGTTCTTGGCGGGTCACGTTGAGTACACGCAACCAATATTGTCCACCCCTTTCAGGGGCAAACTCCCTTCGAAAAGCTCCATAAAATGAATCAATATTCAATATGGTTCCGGCTTCTAAACCATGATACCATATAGCGGCTCTTCCTTTGAGAGTCGTATTAAAGAATATCATTAAATGTCCTTCTTCTTGGATGCGACAGTTAAACATCAACTTTTGAAACTCCCTAATGTGGAGTTCTGCATCTTCCTCAACTAGCCCATTAAAAATGGGTAGCGGGTAACCTAGAGCTGGCAAATCCGTCGTTCCTACTGGAATTACAATAGGCTGCGCCATGACAAGGATTGGATTTGCACTAGGAATAGGGGATGGTGGGGTTACACCTCCCGCACTTGATGTAGACTGGCTTATGGAAGGAAGGGGAGCACTAGAGCTTCCACCTTCTCCTAACTTACTGCTTGTGGCACCAAGACCACTAGATCCACTCCCTCATAAGGGTTCAGCACCGCTACGCTTAGGGCAATATCTCCTAAAAATTTCAGCACGTCGCCTAGCTCTTTCGTCTCTCTCTTGCTTTTGGATTTCTGCTAGACGATGCTTATCGCTAAATAACGGATCAATCTCAGTATCCTTTGGCATAAACTGTAAGTTGCTCCCTAGACAACCAGGATTTGAGGACCGCCACTTTTAAGTGGCTCCCGGCAGACGCACCATTGATGGAACTTTGAACAAGCCGGCACTAGCTCGTGCACTAGTCGGACCTCTATCACACGTGCTCAACAACCCCACGGCTCGCGGCCAGGAGCGTTGATGACACGTATACAGAAATGTACCATTGTCCTTACTTCTCTTTCCCTTAGACCCCACGACTAGCCTATGGCTTAGGGTGTCATGTCTCTCACTCAACGTGGGTCAAGGTCCTAATGAAAGCAATTGCTGTGCATCCAGGATTTCTGATACCTTTAAATATTTCCATGATTTATGCATAGTGTGGATGCCAAGTGCTCAAACAATTGTAAAATCAATATTGTGCACATGTGGAAAACATCCTTTTAATGATTTTCAACTACCGTTCTTATGCGGCGTTGCACGAACCTAGCACTGAGGAAACCCTCGTGCTACTAGGCCCTTATTTTATAATTACTCACCGACCTATATGGCATGCAAACAAAAACAGCAATCTTTTCATCATTTTACTCCACATTTAGACACATTTTAACCACTCTACCCTCACATCGATCAAATGTTGCATTGTTGTATAGATTTATAGGGCATTTCGCCATCATTTTATGTGTAAAAAGCGGAAAAAGACACACTAGAACAAGAAGGTGGGGTTGAACTGAGGAAAACCCTCGTGCTTCAGTCCCCACAAACATTCCCAAACATTGTTCTTAATTTTCATTAATTTTCCGCACCCAAAATGCATTTTTCCCCTATTTTTAGTGATTTTTCTCTATTTTTCTTGTATTTTTCCTTATTTTTTGCATTATTTAATTACTGAAAATTCAAGATAGGTTATGGGCTATGGCCTTTAGTTCCTTCTTGCAGAAAAAATGAAAATTTAGTTGGTGTTCCTATTCATTTCTCCATTTTTATGCCCAAAAACATCATTTTTCCTTGATTTTCCATATTTTACGTGTTTTAGTGTATTATTTTGAGTCACAAGATGCATATTTTTCTGATTTTCTGATTATAAACAGCAAATACTCATGGAAAACAGCAACATAAACAATTTTTAGCCCACATGAACAACATTTTATCAATCAAAAGCCATGAAATCTCAAATTTCCTTTGAAAAATTTGAATTACCGCTTATTTGCGTGTTTCGGGTTTCATGTCCATGGCTGCAAATCTGAAAATCAGCAGCACTTCATGCTCATGACGATCACAAGTCACCATTCCTAGCCCGTGGAGCAATCCGATCAATGCCGGACAAGCCTCCATCGTTCTTTCTTCTTCCTTTCTCTTCCCACATGAACTTGCCTTTAGAAGAGAGAGAGGGAGGAGAGAGAAAGACTAGATTTCCATCTCAGCATTCAGGCCATCAATTGACGGGCGAAGAGCGGCGATAGAGTCAGCATTCAGGAGGGAATGAAGCCCCATAATCCATTGGGGGGGTTGTTTGTAGCAGGCAAGTTGCCTCTCCATCCTCCATGGCGCATTTTTCGGGCGCCATCTTCCTCCACGTTTTTTCATCCCTCTTCATTCTCTCTCCACGTTTTTTGCGTCATAAGGTGCATAAAATTTTTTGGGGGGGGGGGGGGGGGGGGGGGTCCAAACTCAAAAGGCATGCTCAAATTTGGCCTCCCAAGTGTCCACCTTTTCATATCTTGACCATTTTGTGGTCATATCCCCGTCCGGACTCGGAATTGAACTCTGAAAAATCCTGGGCGTTCAGCTTGGCATCACACATTGGCCAGTAGCTCGTGTCAACCCGCACGACTTTCTGAAAAATTATGAAAAATCAACAAGTGTCGCTCGGGCACCTTTTAAGTACTTTGACGCTTAAAATCGTCCTAGATCGAGCCGCCGCCTTTGACGGTGAATATTTTTTCCTTGATATTCATAATTTTTAGCTATTTTTAAGCACTTTTCGGCACCAAAATTCCGCTCTCAGATCTACCTAATTGATCTAATTGTCTTACGATTAAAGGTAATCCTTCCCTTAGAGATGCAAATACTTTCTTCTAAACTTGCAAGTATTTCCCCTAAAAGATGTAAGTAACTGCAAGATGAGTGAGATGTATCATTCCATGCAATTTCGAGACCATAGACCTTTTGCCTTTATGCAACTATAGGATCTATAGTGATCTTTCTTTTCCTTGCCCTATGCGATGTTGATTGACATTCAGAGCCATTCTTATAAACTCTACATTGATGCATCGAATTCAAGCTTTAGTATTTCAATGAAGATACATCATTTCCCAAATTCAAACTTTGATAAAAGAACTCCATGCATGGGTGTATCATTTTTTCATGAATATATGCCATGAATCCATCATTGATTTAATCCTTCCTTTATCACTTAACCCAACCTAGAATGTAGCTATCATCTCATGCGATTTGCAAAGTTCATAAATCTTTTCCTCACATCGCAACTATTCAGACATCATTTAATGCCCGTCTAAAATTATCTTTTACACGAGTCACAACCAGGAATTTATTACATAAGTGCATTATGTATTATATGCCCTATCCTTTGCATGATGTAACAAGGATGCCTTTGCACAAATCCGTCTTTTAACTTATGCAACTACCCTTGACCATGGAAATACAAGCAAATGTAAGTACTCGTCATGCAACTAAACTTTGTAAATCAAAAGAGTACATAAATTTTACGATGCATTCAAGTTTCCCTACGTGAATTAAAACATACTTAATGCATCTTTTCCATGCAGGATTGTTTTCGGAACCTAGGCATTCATTATCGGGGCGTTATCCACTCTCGTACTTTGGGTGGAAGCTCCCGCGTGCGCTCCTCTTGACTTTTTCTTAAGAGCCATTGACGCAATAGATTTCGACTCAGCGAACTCCCCCTTGGCTCTCTTACGTGTTTCAAAGTCACTCTACCCGAGATCTCCTCTTTTGCACAGGAATCGGGCCTTGCAAGACACAGTTTTAAAAAAACCGAGAGGCACTAGTGAACTTGGCTTAGAGAAGCTTCAATAGAAGCTTCTCAAGCTTCTGGAAACACAGGGAGATGACGTGGAGAAGATGATTGGATATTATGATGATGGTGAAGATGACGACGACGACGACAATGATGATGATGATGATGATGATGATGATGATGATGATGATGATGATGACGATGATGATGATGAAGACAGTAATGGCCTGGCGGCAGCAAACTGACTGACGACGGGAGCTCCTCACGACGGCGGCAGCAGCATGATCCCCAGCTTGGGAGGGGGGTTTATATGGGGTGAAGGTGGGGGAGGGGGTGGCCACACAAGTGGCAGGTTGCATGCCCTCCTCCCCATGCCCCTCCACAACTCAAGCTCCACACATACTCCCTCTCCCGACCATGCAATGGCTAAAGGGGAGGGAATTTTAAAAAAATTACAATTATCTTTTTTTTTGTCCCTTGAAGGGGAGTTCCTATGGTGGCTTGCGGTTTCGAGCCATGATTTCATATGCACCACGCAGGAATGTTATTGATAATGCGCAAGGATGGAGCACTTAGGCCAATGTTCTTTTTTTGTTGTGGGAGAATTCCCCGAACTGCTTTTGCACAGGATCTAGAGTCATTAATATTTCTTTGTAGATATATTACACCCTTCAACATTTGGTTTCTTGGTTTGAGCAATGGTGCAAGGTTGTTGTTGTTCCATTTCCCATATTAGCTTTGATAGTGATGGTCCTTTCGACACTTTTGGTTGTTTGGATGTGCTTACAATTGTCATGAAACATTGCTCTTTTGCATTGGATAGTTTTGGTGTATTTTATTTAGGGCCAAGTGTTTTGGATTGAGTAGTGGCACAAGGTTGCTACTATTTTGTAATTTGCTTTACAGTTGGTAGTATATGTTTCTTAGATATCTTTGGTTCCTCTTGCGAGCTAAGAATTGTCATGAGTTGTTGCACTTTGTAATTGGATGGTTTTGGTGCCTTCTTCTAATAGACAACAAGAGGTTTTTTTGCCATAGGTTTCTTTGATTGTGCCATTTTGGTTTCCTTAGTTGGCTTTGCCTATGTTGTTGGTTTATGTTTAGTTTTAACTTTCTTTCTCTATTTGTAATCTAGCTCCTACTGTGGTTGGAATTGGAATAAATTTACATCCTAGGAAGGTAAACTAGTCAACCTATCCAACCATATTGCAAATCTTTTCTGGTCAACCAGGGCTATTTCCTTTATCATCATGCCTGACTTACAATTTAGGCTTGTCTGGGCTTACACATGGCTTCTCCTCATAATGGGGGCCTTTCAACTTAGATCGCTATGGATCATTGGTGGTATCTTACAAGGGTGGGGCATTTAGTATATTTAACACAAATACTTTCAAGTGTGATCCAACACATGTAGCTCCCACTTCCCTACTGGTGCTACCAATCATGTATGAATTTCTATTAATTGACAAACTCCTAATGAAGGAAGAGTTACACATTACTAGTCAATTGGACTAAAACGACACGATCTTAGATGTAATTGTCTACATCTCACTCTTGGTCCTCGTACCTTATTTTCTTAACAATTATGTGTCTCTTTGATACAATCTAGGCTTTTCTCACTCAAAAGGCCAAGTGATCTTGTACTATAAACCAAGAATGTCTATACATAAATAAGCCACTATTATTTCTATTGTACATTGTTAACCCCAAGTCAAGAAGGTGGAAGAATGAATGAAAAAGCGGAAAGAAGATGGAAAAAGAGCAAAGACACGTAGGCAGCCCCTAAAGCTAAGCTGGGTCCAAAAGTGCAATTTTAAATGAAAGGCGCCTCAAAAAACTCCAAAAGTTCGTGTAAAAGAGCGCCAGGCTCCCTCCTGTGCCAGTTGTAAAGTATTAAATGGGTGTAGGTTAGAGGCACAAGGCTAGAAGGGGGGAATAGACAAATGACCTTGCCACAATGTCCGGTCATGTAAAAAGGGATGGGTGCCCATGGGGTTTTTAGGGTTTGTATATATAAAGTTCAAAAAGTGAATGAAAGCTTATTATTTGGTGTGTAGCTAACATGAGCTCTTCTCTTCTTCTCCTCTTCTTACTTGTGTGTGCTCTTGAGAGAGGGAGTGTGAGAGTGTGAGAGGTGAGTGTGTGAGAGTGAGGGATCAAGAGGGTGAAGCTCTTCACCATCTCCACTTCTCTTCTTTTCTTCTCTTCTCTTGCGTGCGTGGCTATGGTGGATGGAGCTTGGAGATGGAGGAGGCTTGAGGATGCTTGAGCTAGCATCAAGGATCGTGGAGCTACCGGTGTGTGTGAGAGAAAAGGCAACTCATATCGGCATCAAGGTAAGCTCACTACACTCATAGGATCGACGGCGCGTCGGCTATGTGAGAGTAGCCATTAGAGCTCGCTTGGAATGCTTGAAACAATAAGTGGTACGTGGGCCTTGGCAGTTAAGCAAAAGCTCCCACATTTTGGTTCCATTGTCGGGACCAACAGATTCAAGCTTAAGTGCTTGCGTGCCTCATATCGAGCATCAAAGTAAGGGATTCATCCCCAAAATGGAGCTTGAGATAGGTAGGAAGTTTGGGTGTTTTGATCTTCAAAACAAGTAAGTATTTTGGGTTTGTTTGTTTGTTTAATGATTGGAAGACATGGAGAAATCATTTCAGTTTGTTGCTTTCGATTCTTGTTGCATTTAGTGTAGGATAGGATGAGGAAATCGAATCGGGAAAGGGTAGGGTTTACTGTTGCAAAATAGGGCATAAATCATGCAACAATTTGTAAAAAGCTTGTTTGGGATGCTTAGTGTCAGCAAGTGAGTGATTGGGAGCATCAAAACCTTAGGAAGGGGTTTAAGAGCCAAGGGGCCAAGGGAGAGCTCATTTGCAACCACTGTAGTGAGAGAGAGAGAGAGAGAGAGAAAGAGAGAGAGCCCCCACAACGATTCGACTCGATCTCATCATCCGAGAGCCTACTGCTCACCCCAGGTATACCAATCACTTCCTTTGGTGCCTTATTTGGGATCTGGAAGTTTGTGCTTAGAGTGATTGCCTAAATCGTGAGATTTGATCGAAATCATCGTCGCGCAGCATTTGTTGCGCCGCGTTCGGCCCATCCGAGTAACCATTGTTAGGCCGAGTCCCAGACTCAACCCTTGGACCTTGCCATTCGGCCAGCTCAACCCAAAAAACCTAATCGACCCTCGGCCCATAGTCCACTCAGCCCATCCGAGTGACGGCACTCAGCCCTTTGACCAACTCAACACTCGGCCCAAAGTCCACTCGGCCCCATTTACCAATTCGAACCTCGACCCAAGACCCGACTTGGCCCTTGGCCCAACAATTGACTTGGCCCTTGGACCAACACTTGACTTGGCCCGTCCGAGTGACGCCATTCAGACCTCAACCCACGAAAAAATTTTGTACTCAAACTAATGCAATTCGGCCCGTCCAAGTCACCCACTTGGCCCCTGCAATTCAGACCAGTTGGGCCGAGTGTGTATTTGCCTCAACTTTTCAGAAATTTGACCTAACCTAGCTGGAGCTTAGCAGCCAAACTGTCGCAAGCCCTTCTGACACTTAGAACTTGATTCTAGAATGCGGATAGACAAAATCGTAAGGCGCAGCTGCTTAGCAGTTTGAGTGGGCTGTCGCGAGACCTGGAAACCTAGAGACCTAGAGACAACCCGCTGAGCCATAAAACCCTAATTGGACCCAAAAACGGGCAAGGCAACGTAACCAAAAACCCCTAAATCCCATTAAGACAGCTAGAGAATTGATCAAAAAAGCCTATCAGGCCCAAAACAAAGCGAGGCTGCATAAGACGCTTAGAGGCTGTTTACCGCACTCACCTTGAATTTCCGCACTTGAAGTGTGCTTAAGGAAAACTAAAAGCATGATTGAGCACAAGTGCACTAGAAAGAACACACACACTGAGTGGAGATAAATTGAGGATTGTATTTAATAAGTCAAGGAACTCACTCTAATAAACAACTCAAGGAACCCACGAATAGGAGAGAACCCGTAGGCGGAGACAAACCATCAACACGCGAAGTAGGACCAAGCAAGCGGTGCAAACGAAGTGGATTTGACAAACCTACTCAACCTGATTGATAGCTTGGTGGAGTACAAGAACTCGACTATGGCAGAAGAAAATTCAGACCGCAGGTCCATCGAGGAGCTCAACCTAGGCGTCTTCCTCGAGGCTATTCAGCACGACTGGTCAGTAGCTACTATGCGCATGCCCGGTATGAGCACGGTGGTCGGACAGCAGATTCTATCATCACAGACTTAGAAGAAGAGAGAAAGCTAGCCCACAAGGCATTACAAAGCATAGCTGTATACAATAGAGACCAACAAGCCAAGAGTCAAAGGCAAAGCACGGAGTTGCATGAGGTGCAGCGAGTGCTGAACTTAGCCGACAGAAATCGAACGAATCATGAGAGAGCCCTAGAAGGAGACATAATGCTGAGCGAGCTTCTTATGAAGCGATTTCTAGACAACACCGCAGCAGAGCAAAGTGCTGCAACATTGGCAACCTCACTGCTGGCAGGATTAGGAGCAACCCAAGGCTCTAAGAGCCAGTCTAAAATCCCAATAGTCGCAAAGCAACTCGACAAGTACCAACCCCACGACAATCCATACAGCTTTGTAGAGCAATTTGAGAAAGTCTGCGAAGCCAACGGCCTCAGCGACCAAACTCAGCGCTCTCAAGCATTTGGGCTTTGCTTAGGTGACAAGGGCAGGACTTGGTATACAAGCTTAGATGCCATAGAGCGAGCAAATTTCAATGGCTTCAAGAATCTCTTCATCAAGAGATTTGCCGAGCCTGGATACTTTGACAATCTGCTAGTACGACTGATGAATGTCAAGCAGAAAGAGAAGGAGAACATTCACGATTATGTAACCCACATGAGGATTCTCTTCAAGAGAATCCCTACAGGCGAATGATTGACTCAAAGAGCAGTTTTAACTGTGTTCATCAACGAAATTCGAAACGAGGAACTATATAAGGCTTTGGCAGCCAACTCGAGCTTACAGCGAGACGTGTTAGCTAGGGTTTTTGAGGAAGCCATCAGAGTCAAATCAGCTGAAAGAGCGGAGCTCCAGTAGCTCCGACTTAGAAGAAGCCAACTCGCGAAGTTCAGAAAGAGCGTCAACCTCCTCTAGTGAACAACCAGCCCCATCATCCCAAGATAAGGGGAAAGCCACCGAGACGAACCAAGACTTGGCTGATGTCAAGATGGAGATAGCCAAGCTGCAAGACATATGGAGACGACCAACACTCCCACACATCCAATGTGTGTACTATGGTGAAAACCATTTGCCGACCGAGTGTCAAGACCCTTGGTTGAGACCTTGCGCTAATTACGGCAGGTTCGGTCACGACATCATGCATTATAAATTGCCCAGAAGACTTCCAACCATACGGTCAACCTTACCTAGCAAACAGGCTATAGCCACTCTTCGAAAGGGGAGCCACTCTTCAGAAGGGGAGCCCCATTGGCCCTTCCTATGCCTAATGACATTAAGCCGACTGTCCCTAGGGTGGACATAAACCCTATATGTATACCTAGACCACCTAGTCCCTATGTGACCCATCCACCAAGTGATGCTCCAGTCCACTACGTGGAAGAGCCAAATGAGGAAGAGACTTACTTATACCCTTATGTCTCTCACGACGACGAGGGCAACACAGTCCTTATGGACTATCGACCAGTACCAATGATGGCTTTGGGGAGAGGACGAGGTAGAGGCCTAGAAGGGCAGGCACAGGATCCAATCATCTATTGGACTTGTGGTCACCCAGGTCATATCTCATCACGTTGCCCCGAGAGTGAGCAGCAAAACAGAGACAAAGCTGATCTAAGGTGTGTTGAGTGCGAAATCACCCATCTCTTCGTCGATTGCTCAAAGCGAAAACCTTCTGCAAGTTTAGCCAACATACCATCTGCTCCATTGGGGCTATTTGGTGTCAAGAACCTTGATGGGGAGGCCACACCCATCCCATTGCGGGTCATGACCTGTGCCCAGATGAAGCAGGTTGGCATATCACTACTAGGACCCAGCAACCTCGATGCAGCCTCGATAGGGAAGAAGGGCCACAGGCGACCATGGTGTTTGCTGTAAAGAAGTTCTGGCATTATTTATTGGCTACACCCTTTACCTTTTTTGTGGACCGTCAAGCCTTGCTATATCTAGTTAATAAACCTTGCACTACATGATGCATATCTCGTGGCTCCTTCTACTTTTGGAGTTTGACTTCTCCGTTGTTGTACAAAAGGGAAAACAACACTACATGGCTGATCATATGTCACGCATCCCCACAAGAGAAGCCGTTGGAGAAGGCATTACCGATGAATTGTTAGACGCCCACCTCTTTAACCTCTCCAGCAAGAGAGATTCATTCAAGGCTGATCTAACGCCATATTGGGTAGATGACATAGTCCAAGTCCTTGAGCATGGACTGCCTGAACGACCGATAGAGAAGGCAAGGCTGAGGCAACTTATTCTCAAAATCCAACCCTACCAGTTGATAGCAAGCCAGCTGTATCACTTAGGGAAAGATGGATTGTTGCGCAGATGCGTGTGCAAGCATGAGATGCACGACGTGCTCTCAGAGGCACACAGCGGAATTGCTGGTGGACACTTTAGCAAAGACACGACGGCTTGCAAGGTGTTGCAATCTCAACTATGGTGGCCAACGTTATTCCATGATGCGGCACGATTTGTTAAGCATTGTGACAAGTGTCAGCGGGGACGAAGGTCCCGATTCACAAGGATCAAATGGAGTTGACCCCAATCATTGCACGACAACCCTTATAAAAATGGAAAATTGACTTCATAGGACCCATCAGCCCCGCTGCACAGTATTCGCAGGCCAAATACATCATTCTGGCCACAACTACCTAACGAAGTGGGCAGAGGCGAGAGCAACACGAAAGAACGATGCTCAAACAACTGCCAAGTTCTTGTGGGAGTAGGTGATCTCACGATTTGGATGCCCCATCGAACTAGTCAGTGACCAGGGGACACACTTCATCAATGAAGTAATAGCGTATCTCCTATCCACCTTCCTAATTATCCATCGGAAATCCTCTCCATACTACCCTCAAGCAAACAGCCAAGCAGAATCCACAAATAAGATTTTTATCAATGTCCTAACCAAGGTAGTCTCTGTCTCGTGCAGCAATTGAGATAACAAGCTGATGGCAGCCTTGTGGGCTTACCACATGGCTTACAAAACGGCTGTCGGACAAACTCCCTTTAGGCTGACCTACAAAACCGAAGCAATTCTCCCTATAGAATTCTTCATGCCTAGCTTGCGAATCGCACTTCAGGAGCAGTGGGAAGGAAAGGAGGCATGGATGCAACGCCTAATTGAACTCGAACGCCTCTTAGAGGCTTGCCTTCTAGCCACTCATGCACTCATATGTGAGAAGGTGTGATGCAAGAGCTAGTTTGACAAGCATGTCAAGCAACGTGACTTCGAATAGGGTGACTTAGTGCTCCTATACTCAGTTAAGGGGCATAAGCAAAAAATGAAGTTTAGGGGTCTTGGACCTTTCAAAGTCCGCGCAATCAGCCAAACGGGCAACATTGAGCTCGAGACTCTAGACGGTGAGGGAATAGTCTTTTTCAATGGCAATCATGTCAAGAAGTACTATCCTCCCACGCATCCTTTGCATAAGCCACCAATGTTGGAACCACCTGTCAAAGTACGAGTAGCCATCATCACCGAAATCGATGATGAGGATGAGGAAACTGTGGAGCTCGCATACCTACACATCATGGTCACTGCCAAGCGAACATGCGTCTTCAATGCCTTGATTGACAAGGGAGCGGACTTCAATGTCTTGACTCACGATCATTGGACCCAACTTGGTAAACCACCACTACAACCCACTAACACCAAATTAATCCCATATGGGGGCCGCTCATATGCACTTCTTGGCAAGTGCAAGGCCGTCGTTTTTTATCGAGTCTAAGACTATACCAATGATCTTCTACGTGCTGCCAAACGCCAAGGATGTAGGCACAGAGACACTACTAGGGAGAACTTTCAAAAAGCAAACTCGTTGCAACGTTGATTATGAGTTGCAATGCATTCACCTTGCCATAGGCAACATCCACATTGTTACAGCTTTCAACAAGGGCTGTGCGACCTCACCCCAGTCTACACGGCCATCGGTAGAACTGTTAGCAGCCAAATCTAAGGAGAAGGGAAGTGCTCACGGTCACCACCCACCACCCCTCAAGAACCGCAACTCATCACAGCAAAAGCTAAGGCCCAATAGCCTAGGTTTCAGTGGAGGCCTAAATAGCTACAACCACTGCCTAAGAGTTGCCGCACACAACCTCATAAGACCCAAAGCTCTAAACGTAGGAAACCAAGGCACAGTTACAAAAATTGGCACATGATTAGGCAAAAGTGGGTCCCTAAGACCCTCCTGCACGCGCAAGGCTACTATGAGGGGAATGCCTAGATATGGATCCCTAAAGCCCACACGGCCAAGTGTACCACTCGTACGCCGTCCCCAAGCTTGATCACCCAAGCCCCATAGAACCTCAAAACCATAAACCACAGTGCTCCCCATGCCCACATCCATCAAGCTCATCCACACACATACCCAAGAGAGTCAAACAAGCCTATCGGCCCAAATAACAGACATCCTCACATAAGCCATCACCCGCTAGAGCCCATTCTAACTACAATGGTCCATTCTGAGGGCAGCAGTCCAACAAAAGTAGCTGCTACTTCCCCAGCCCTAAACTAGGAGGACCAACTGCAACCTCAAGAACACCCGCAACCACAACTATTTATTATCAAAGGCTCTAGTGATATTAAACCCCAACCACCAGCAAGTCTTAAACCCTCCTATGAGTGGAAATCATTTTTGACACTGGCCTCAAATCTAGCCAAAGATACAGGGGATGAGGTGGTTGATTGCATTAGACGACTCGATGCCACTTTCTGCGAGCTAGCTCTGAGCTACGACCGCTTGGACTTAGGCTTGTTGCCCGAGCCCTTTGCAATTGAAGTTCGTATGATGCCTTGTTCTTGGGAGACATTTGAACTTGCCTTCGCAAAAGCAACTAACTATGCTTTCGTATTGCTCAACAACGAGATCTCTAAAGAGCAAGCCCTCAAACACCGCCTCATCACGTCGTATGATCAGCGAACCACTTCTACCATCACCGACCAAGAAATTGCAAAATTATCCAAACTTGCTGAGAGTGAATCCCCATTCTTGAGGCACTGATACACTCTTAGGTTGCAATGGGAAGTAGAAGGGTGTCGAGTCATGACAAACGCTGAGCAGCACCGCGCAATCAAAACAGTAGAGTACGACCCCACTTATGTCATGCCAACCTCGTATAGAGTGTTAACCACTCTTCACAACCGCCCCTTGAAGAGCACATCAAGGGACACCCTTACCTCGATTGCCTACTGACTAAGGAAGAGCTACATATTGCTAGCCATGTCGCCTCCAATGACTTTCTAACATATGTTCTCACTTACATTACACACATGGACACTCAACTTTTGATCTAAACCACGAAGCTCAATTAGAGTACAACCCCAATTTCTTCACTTGGTTCCTACGCCGATAACTCCCAGGCCCATTGTAGAATGTCCTCGACCTCCAAAACCTTCAATCCTAGGAAGGATTCTTCTCGAGCTCGGAAGGGAGGGGAGTGAGATGAGTCAAATTAAAACCAAGGAAAATCAAGCAAAATGCATAAACATGTAAACAACGAGCGAGGTTGGAAAATGGCAAGAGAACTTTCAAAGAAAGGGCAAAAAGTTAAAGTGGGAAGGGAAGATTCTACAATGGATGGGATTTTAATACTTTCATTCAATAAACATATAGAGTCTTTCTTTTTAAACTATGCCTTTTCTTACGAATTGTTAATTTGGAAGCACTAATGGAAACTTGGGATTATGACAGGAACAAAAGATGTCGCAGCAAGACTGTGCCCACCAACTTCCATTCATGGAAGAGGAAAGAGCGCAATACAGCATCACTCTTGAAAGCCGCGCCTACAACCAGCTTAAGTTCCGAACCATTCACAATGTAGAGGGTGTGGTGGCCAAGGAGGATGCAACCAAGAGAGTCATAGAACAATGCAACTTCACCAAGTACCTCGAAAAATTTGCACAAGAACCTGATCACACAAAGTGTGTGGAGTTTCTCAGGACTTACGACCCTGATAATGAGTGTGGCACCATCATGGTAGGAAGGGGAGAAAATGCCAAACAGGTACAGGTTCACTTAGCCCTTGCCTTACTGGAGAAGGCATTGGGACTGGAGCCAAAGATAGAGAAGAAGCAGAAGAGGGATGTGTACGCCATGCTGAAAATAAAAAAGGAGGATAAGCTAACTAACGACGGCATCAGCATCCAGGACATTCCTGATGCGGAAGCCAGACTACAAGCAAAGCTAGTACACGTGCTCTTCTCCAGCCAACGCTACAATGCCCTAATGCATCGAATCAGCGTGCCTGTGCTGGAGAACGTAGTGGCCCACACCTTGCATGAAGTCGACTGGAATGGTTATGTACGCAAAACCATCGACCAAGCAGCTAAAGCACTAGTGTTGGGAAGCATACCAACAGGAGGGGAGTCCCCACCTTCCAAGGCCACGGAAAGAAAGAAGGCCTCGTCCAAGGCCTCATTTATTGCCTATGGAAGACTTTTGACTGCGCTCATCCACGAGGCAATGAAGGAGACACAACACCAAGACCAAGAGAGGTCCAACGATAGGACCGAGACTGATAAGGAAGGGCAGGAATAAGAAGAACAATCAGGCAAAAATCAGGCCAAGAAACCCAAGAAGAAGATAGCACAAAAGAAAAAGAAGCCGGATGAAGGTCGCAAGAAGAAGAAAGAGGATTTGGAAAAGGCAAAAAGGCAATCCCTCAAGGAGGTCGAGGAGAGGGAGAAGAAGAAGAAACAAGAAGAAGAAAAAACAAAGGAAGAAGTCAACAGGGCTAAAAAGGTGTCAAAACAGGAGGCCGAGAAGAGGAAAAGGAAAGAACATGAAGAAAAAGAGAAATTGGAGGAAGAGTACAAGAAAGCTGAAGAAGAAAGGCAAAGAAGAGTTGCTGAGGAAGAAGAGGAACTAAGAAGGGAGGAGGAGGACTTGGCCAAAGCCACATGACGGTCCATTGAGCAGCAGTGTAGGGCTAATGATCTGGGAGCCTGGAGCTCGCTGAGGGAAGAAGGGCCTAGTTCTAGCACGTAGATACCAGAAGTCACACATCCCGCTGTCCTTGAAGGTAAAGGCAAGGCCCTTCTCCATCCTATCCTCACCCTCATGGTGCCCTCCACACTGAACCAACCACCTTCACCCTTGAAGGTAAAGGCAAGGCCCTTCTCCATTCTATCCCCACCCTCATGGTGCCCTCCACCAAACCAATCGCCCATTGTCCTTGAAGGTAAAGGCAAGGCCCTTCGCCATCCTATCCCCACCCTCATGGTGCCCTCCACCGAACCAACCACCCTCACCCTTAGCATCCCCACCAGCATGGAGGTCTCCAACTTCGTGGCATGGATGCAATATTTTATCAATAAAGAAATGGCCCATGGAAAGAGCACGGAGACCACGGCCACGGGGCAAAAGAGACCGGCCGCAGATGCTGAGTCGAGACAGGACCAGAAGTGTCAGAGAGTGGAAGCCTCGACCACCCCAATCCACACAACAATGATGCCACCAGCCAACTACGATGAGTACGTCGCTGAGTTTCTCTCCCAATTGGAGAGGGCTAAGGAGGAAAAGAGGATGGCTGTGGTAGCTGAGTTGATGGCAAAAAAGGAGTCAGTAGTCGCTTTCCAGCTTGAAAAAATCCACATAATAGCCATGCAACAACGACAGATCTTTGACCTCAAGCAGGAATTAAAGGCCAAGGAGGACATGGAAGAGAGCTACAAGCAGCGGCTCGAGGATAAGAATCAAGAATGGGTACAGATGCAGAGAGAATATAAGCTCCTCCTTATGCAACATGGGGAATTGGAGGCAAAAACTACCAACATCAAGCAAATGATGGAGGAATTGAATGCCAAAGAAGAGGAGAGAAAGCAGGAGGAGCAACAACAAAAGGAGATGGAGTCTATGACCGATCAGCTACACTCGAGAAGAAAAGAGCACGAGAACATGAGCAGGGAACTCGATGCCCAGGGGCAGAAGCTTGTAACCCTGGCACAGAAGTAGGGGGAAAGCATGGAAGAAATGAATAAGAGAGCAAAGGAATGGGCAGCGCAGAATGAAAAAAGGGTGAAGACACTGGCACAGCACCTCGCTTTAGTGGAGAAAGAAAAAATCCTCGCAAAAAGTAAAGCAGACACTGCCCAGACAGCCTTTAGTGCCCAGCAACAGGCCTTCATCAACACACTATTGGACATGACCCACCCAGAGGGAAAGGAGTCATTGGAGGTGGTACAAAAAAAACTAAGCATCGCACGCAGAGCTCTGCAAGCGGGGCTATAGATGCCACCCCGATCTGCGGAGTAGGCTGAGCCTAGAAGAGCAACGGAAGTACCTACTACTGGCCTGCCTAACCCCCCAGGAAATGGATGCAATGGGCTTTGAAGAGGGAGCGCAACTAGAAGACTGGCAGGGGGAGGAGGCTGACCTTGAATTCATTATGGGGAGAATCAGAGAAGAGGTAATCCCACAACTCCCCTCGCCGCATGTCCAAAAACAACAACAAATTGATCCATCCGCGAAAAGACAAGCCACACTAAGGGAGAGATAGAGAAAGTTAGTTGAAGAAACCAGGAAGCAGCTAGGAACCAAACCGGTCGTGCAGTGCAACCATCCTCACCCCTCCCACCGTGCCCCGATGACCTCCTTGCTGGATTCCGTGCAGAGTTGGTGATTTGGGAATGGCAAGAAAAAGAAAAAGACCCATTCATCTTCATCTTCCTCATGCCTAACAGCCTGCAGAGGGTCCTACCGATCAAGGTGATGGAAGAGGTAATCGCGATTGGCGGCCGACTAGGACAAAAATGGCTAGAAGAAAGGAAGAGGACCCCCACTCTATGGGGAAAGGAAGAAGCAGAGTTTTGGCAAGACAAGGTGTTTGAAGTGCCACACACTGTACAAGGATACAATTGCCAACCCCTATGGAGGAGACGAGTGTGCGACATTAGCATGCTCGCCTAGATGGCTTTTTGTAACACCCTGCTCTATGAGAGGAACGACCCCACATTCATGACGTATCCTCATAGGATAGGTGTGGATTTTGCTGCCACCCTCCATGGGCGTCATGATTTCCCCATCATCTACAACTCCAATGCCACCTCCTTCGAACATGCCCTCCTCTTCGACTTGGGAAGCCTAAATGATTCCATGATGCATTTTCTCGTGGACTTCTCTTCATGCCCCGATCCAGCCTTTATAACTACATGTAATTATGTTAGGTTACTTAAGTTACTACTCAAGCAGGACCCGACCCCACAAGAATGTGGCCTGCCTCCCCTCTTTTTTGACCCTAACGCCATCGACAGCTGTGCCATGGTGCGTTTAATGATGAGAGCTAGCCTTCTCCCCTCTTTTTGCCTAGCTCTCCTAGAGGATATGAATGACAGCCAGTTCACTAGATGCAACCATCCTTTCCTCTCTACCACCTCCCTCCACATCCGCATGAATCTCAAAGGATACATGCAAATCCATCAATTTTTGAGCAAATCCATCTGACCACCTTCTCCGCCTAAATCAAATGAGGAAGATTAGGTACAGGCTGTCGTTCTACTAGTGTAATAATATCCCAAAAAACAAAAGAGAACGAACAAGCATCCAAGGAAGAGCAAGAGGAACATTACGCATGGAATGGACAAAATAACTCACTAACAAAAGCACTTGGCACCACATGAAGCACAGTCACTGCACCTAGGGGTCCTCATGTTAGGCATGCCCGGTGGCTTCAGTCGATGGCCTCGCTCCTAACCCCCTCGCCCTTTTTGCTCCCCCACTTCACGCTTAGGGCACATCAAGGACAGGACATACCTAGGGGGGTACCACTCACCTATGGTTAGATCTATCACCCTAAGCTCCTTACACCGCACCTCCCTTTGCACGAATGGGGTCCTCAAGTGTGGGACATCACCTAGGCTAGCTTGTGGTTAGACCCAACTCCCCATTCCACCAGCATGAGCACAATACACTACATAACAAGATCACACCCCCTAGGTAGAGCACTGCACCTTTTCCTTCCAAGCATCACAAAGGCGACCAACCACCAACTTCGAAGGCCCCCATCAACCACTTGCTATCCATTTGGCTTCTTCAACCAACCTGGTTACCCAGCTTCCACGAGCACCCGAGTTTACACATGGCCCTACACTTACACGACTACTTTGCCAACTGCCTCTTAAACCCCAACAGCAGCCAAGAGTGCCATGGGACTGGCACCCATCTCGGAGGAGGGTAATGTTAACCCCAAGTCAAGAAGGTAGAAGAATGAATGAAAAAGTGGGAAGAAGATGGAAAAAGAGCAAAGACACGCAGGCGGCCCCTAAAGCTAAGCTGGGTCCAAAAGCGCAATTTTAAATGAAGGGCGCCTCAAAAAACTCCAAAAGCTCATGTAAAAGAACGTCAGGCTCCCTCCTGTGCCAGTTGTAAAGTATTAAATGGGTGTAGGTTAGAGGCACAAGGTTAGAAGGGGGAAATAGATAAAGGACCTTGCCACAATGGCCGGTCATGTAAAAAGGGATGGGCATCCATGGGGTTTTTAGGGTTTGTATATATAAAGTTCAAAAAGTGAATGGAAGCTCATTCTTTGGTGTGTGGCTAACAAGAGCTCGTCTCTTCTTCTCCTCTTCTTGCTTGTGTGTGCTCTTGAGAGAGGGAGTGTGAGAGTGTGAGAGAGTGAGTGTGTGAGAGTGAGGGATCAAGAGGGTGAAGCTCTTCACCATCATCCTCTTCTCTTCTTCTCTTCTCTTCTCTTCTATTCTCTTCTCTTCTTTTCTCTTCACTTCACTTCTCTTCTCTTCTCTTCTCTTGCACGTGCGGCTATGGTGGATGGAGCTTGGAGATGAAGGAGGCTTGAGGATGCTTGAGCTAGCATCTAGGATCGTGGAGCTACCAGTGTGTGCGAGAGAAAAGGCAACTCATATCGACATCAAGGTAAGCTTACTACACTCGTAGGATCGACGGCGCATCAGCTATGTGAGAGGTAGCCATTAGAGCTCGCTTGGAACGCTTGAAACAATAAGTGTTCCGTGGGTATTGGCAGTTGACCGAAAGCTCCCACATACATAAACAATATTTAGAAGTTAGGTGAACAAAACATTTACCACGCACCAAGATTGCAAGCAACGAAGAGGAAATATAAAAGTAGCTTTATGTATATCAATTTTCGATTCATGATGGCATGCTATGCTTATGGTTTGATCTATAAACTATAGGACCAAAAGTAAGTGACAAGCCCTAAATCTGGCATCCACACTAGCCCATCTATTGTGACACCTTGTAGAGGTGAGCACAAGCAACTACCCCCAAGTCCCATAGACCGTTTATTATTCAAGCGTTTCAAGCGAGCAGTAGTGGCTACCTCTCACATAGTCCATGCTCTATCCTTCTCTATGAGTGTAGTGAGCTTACCTTGATGCTTGATTGAGTTGCTTCCTCTCTCAAGCACTCTAATAGCTCTATGATTCATGATACAAGCTCAAGCATTCTCAAGCCTCTTCCTCCAAGCTCCATCCTCCATAGCCCCGTGTGAGACAAAAGAAGAGAAGAGAAGTAGAAGAGAGGAGATGGTGGAGAGCTTCACCTCCAAGATCTCTCACTCTCACACACTCACTCTCTCACTCACTCACACTCCCTCCATCAAGCACTCACAAGCAAGCAAGAGAAGAGAGGAAGAGAAGAAAAAGAAGAGGCCACTTTGCCACACACCAAAGAATGAGCTCACATTCACTTTTTGAACTTTATATACAAAACCCTTTTTCCCTTGCGCAGTCATCCCCTTTTTACATGGCATTTTCGATTGTTCTTCTATTTTCCTAGCTTCCTTCCTACCACCCATCTACCTTTACAATTTGCACCGACAAAGCCCCCGACGCTCTTAAAATAAATCAAGGTGCGCCTTGCGCTCTTTTACGAAAGTATTGACTTGCGCTTTTCCTTGTGCGTCTCTCCTTGATTGACTTTTTTTACACTTCTTGTGTTTCCCAATTTTTCTTAGCGTCCGTTCGTCTTTCGTGCCTTGTATTAAAATATTGAGAATGCATGCTATGGAGGATCACTAATGAGCAAATAGACAATCATAATGAGGCATAAGCATTGACAAAGAAGAACAACTAATATTATCCAAGCATAATGCAAGTACAATTGAATGATAATGACTGATGAAATGAGTGTAGGGATGAGGTGGTATTGGTAAGTGGAGAAAGGTGGAAAGTGATCATGGTATTCACCAACTGTGGTTTTAATAAATCATGCATACATGACCTAGTCTAAGGCTTTATTTGCAATGTGTTTATTAACCTTATTTGTTCCTTACACAGAGGCTATGATGGATGTGATCGCACATTTCTCAACACATTCATCCTCCATTCTGCTTTTGCCTTGGCCTTGTCTTCTACTTTAGATTTTTTAGATTTTTCACCTTGTTCGTATGAGGGTTAACATTACCCCCCTCCTAGTTAAGTGCCATTCCCATGGCACTTGTTGGGTGGTGAGTCGGACGGTGTTGCTAGGGTAGCTAGCAGGTGGCCTTTTGGGTTTATATACAAGCCGTGTTGGGGGGTGGGTTGGAGGTATTGATGGAACTAAAAGGCCCTTGAGTTGGCAATGAACCTTGGTATTGGAGGGATTTATGGACCTGTTGGAGGGATTTATGGAACTGAAAGACCCTTGCATTGGATATGATCCCTCGTGCTGGAGGGATTTATGGACCTATTGGAGGGATTGATGGAACTGAAAGGCCCTTGTGTTGGATATGATCCATGGTGCTGGAGGGATTTATGGACCTATTGGAGGGATTTATGGAATTGAAAGGCCCTTGCGTTGGATATGATCCCTAGTGCTAGAGGGATTTATGGACCTAAAAGGCCCTTGAGTTGGATATGATCCGTGGTGCTTGAGGGATTTATGGACCTGAAAGGCCCTTGTATGAGCCCTGGTGGAAGGTGTGTTGAAGGGATTTGTCTTTAAAATTGAAGATAAAATTTATGGACCTAAAAGGCCCTTGTATGAGCCCTGGTGAAAGGTGTGTTGAAGGGATTTGTCTTTAAAATTGAAGATAAAGTTGGATAGATCCCTGTGTGGGGAGAGACTAGTGGACGTATCCGGCTTTGAAATTGAAGATAAAGTTGGACAGATCCGTTGTTTACCCCTCCATGGCTGCCATCTTCGACACGGTTTTAAATGAGCTTCTTCATTCACTTTTTGACTGGAGCCATTGTGTCCGCCCCTTGCTTTGTTGTGCCTGCATGGTGACACGTCGCATAAGATGGTGAGTACATTGCATGGATGATGGGGACTCTGGAGTTGGTGGTGGGAACCTTTGTTTATACCTGGGAAGAAAAGAAGGTGCACTACCTAGGGGTGTGTCTACCTTACTGTGGAGTGCATGGTGCCGATGCTTGTGGAATTGGGAGATGGGGCTACCTTGGCCAAGCCCTCGGTGGTGTCCCACACTTGAGGACCTAGTTGGTGCATAAGGGAGGTGCGGTGCAAGGGGCTTAAGGTGACAGGTCTAACCATAGGCGAGTGTTACCTCCCTAGGTGTGTCCTTCCCTTGATGTGCCCTAAGCATGAAGGGGGGGATTAAAATGAGGCTAGGGGGTTAGGGACGGAGCCGGCCGACCGAGGCCACCGGATGCACCTAACTTGAGAACCCCTAGATGCAGTGATTGTGATTGATGTGCAACTTGCGGTGGCAACATGTGATTTCTTTTTCTTTTTCTTTTCTTTTCTTTATTTATTTCTTATTCTTCTTCTTATTCTTCTTCTTCTTCTTCTCCTCCTCTTTTTTTTTAATAAATAGTTTCTTGAATTTGATGAAGTAGTACAAGATACGAATTTATTTTTTGGGTTCATGGGTGTGGGATGGAGAGGTTGGGGGCTTTAATGATTTACTAAGAAAGTGCCTACTTAGCATATACCATTTTTGGCCTATTCTAACATGGAGAGGTGTGGTGGACAAGAATGGATGGCTACAGTTGGTGAATCGATTGTCATTCATGTCCTCAAGGAGGGCCATGCAAAAGGATGGGAGTAAAGTAGCACACAGCATTAGATAAGTCATGGCACACCAATCTATTCCCACATTAATGTCAAAAAAGAGCAGTAGAAGATGGTATTTTGCTAGTGTGGGGGGCTGCTTGAGGATAGTCCTAAGTAATCTAATATAATTACATGTTGTTACAAAGGTAGGGTCTAGGCAAGGGGAGAATTCCATTAGGAAATGGGAATTGGAGTCCCATAGATCTTGTTCTAAGAAGCTAAGAGTCTCCTTTGGTTTTGTGGCGTTGACATTGTAGATCTTTAAAAAGTCATATCGGCCATGGATGTCAGGGTCAAAATTTACTCCCACCCTTCGAGGATATGGTAGATAGGTCAATCATTCCATTCAAAGGGTAGAGAGCCACAAAATGGCATCCACGCATCCACATTGCCATTCTAGACTCTTCTCCTCCACTTAGGTTGGGATTTGTAGCCTTTCACCGTGTGGAGTACTTCCTCAACCTTGTTTTCCCAGTAATTTGGGGATTCTGTCCCCCAAGCCGTTGGATTTTTCTCTCTTTCAGCGAGCCATCTTTCACCAAGCCTTCTTACCATGGTGACTACTTCCATTACTACTTCAGTGAATAGTACTTTGCTCAAGCCCACTGGATATCAAAAGGTGAAGTCGAAGGGTTGGCGGTGATTTTCCCATTGCTCCCACACTGACAACTCTGTATTCCAGTTCATGGGTAAGCAGTCCCTTTCTAGTAGGATGGGCCGCTGTGGAACTACAAGTGGTTGTGCTTGAGCTCTTTTGCATGCTTGATCTAACATTCTGGCCCTCTTCTTTTTCGCTTTTGCCTTCCTTTCCACTATGGCATCTTGTTCTTGAGGGGGCTTCGGTTGTGGTGAGGGGGGTGGTGGGATTCACTCCTCATCTTGTTGTGTTCCTTCATGGCTTGACCCTGACCCTACCCTTGCCTCCTGGAGTTGTCGTTCTTGAAGTTCCAAGGTGTCAATCTCCTCTAGTGTCAAGCCTTCTCTCAACCGATTCTCTTGCTAATCTTGATCAATCGAGTTTAGACTTGTGTCTTGGACCTAGGAGCATAGCCCTTTTTTTATTGCCTTGTGGGCTATTTCTAATTTTCTTTTAAGCACATCAATTGCCTCCTCCTCCTCAAAGAGTGTGACATCTAAGATCATGCTGAGAAAGGTACATTGTTGGACTTCGAGACTAGCTTGAGTGGCACATGCCCTGCCTTCTGCTAATATTCAGCCTCCCTCTGCAAGGGCCAAGTGGCTCGCTAGATCCTTCACTTGCTTCTCACTCTTGGCTTTCCATTCCCTTACCTTCTTTTTTATTTCTTCCAGGCCCTTGCTTTGCCTTTGTGATAGGGCCACTATCAGCAGCTCCTGCCTTTTCCATTTTTATACAAGGTCCTCTTTTTCTTCTGTTAGGCGCCCGATCTCCTTCTCTAGTGTCACTCGTTCTTCCCTTTGTCTTTGCATTCCACGTTCTACTTCTTCTCTCTCTTTTTTCCATTCTTTCTGCTCTTGTGCTCTCTTTGCTTCTAGCGGGACAAGCTCTTTCATGCCCTCTTGGAGTTTTCTCACTTATGCTTCGAGCTCCGCCTGCTACAGAACCAAGAGTTTGTATTCCCTTTGCATTGCAACCAGCTCCTATTTCTCTTCCTCCAATCTTTTTCATCATTGTTCTTCATTGTCTTCCTTGGCCCTTAGCTCTGCTTTCAGCGCATGGATTTCTTTTTGTTGCAAGGCCACTTGGTGGGTCTTTTCCAACTCGAAGGCATTTGCCAATTTCCCTTTCTGTTTCTAGCTTCGCCACTGTCACTCTCTTCTCCTCCTTTGCCCTTTCCAAATGAGGATAGAGCTCCCTGACATACTTGTCCTGGTCAGCATGATGCGGCTCTGTGGTGGTAGTATCTATTATTGGTCGCTTGGGCCCCTGTTGAGATTCGGCATCAACAGTGCTTCTGTTTGTCAGTCTATTCACTCTTGTCATTGGGTTTCCTACACTAGAGATGGGCATTGGGGTATGTGCCTTATCGACCAAGAACTGCACCCATGCCATGAGGCTGCTAGCGTCCACTATGGTTGGGGTGCTTGGCATTGTTGTGGTGGTTGGGATATTGGACAAGAGGGTAGACGAGGTTAGGTGGAGTGCGGCCTTGCCCTTTCCTTTTGGGATGGGTGGAGGTAAGTCTTCTAGCGCTTGGGCACTAGCTATCTTGCCTAGGCAGGCTCATTACTGCTAGTTCCTCCTACTTGCACTACGATTCTATGGACATGTGCACAGCTTGTGCCAAGTCCTCCTCTTCTTTCATTCTCAACTCCTCCTCCTATTCAACAACTTTTCTCCTCCTCTCTTCCTCAACTCTTTTTGACTCAACCTTGGCTTTTAGTATGTCTGCTTCCTCTTTTTTGTTCCTCTCTTCCTCCTACTTTTTCTTTGTTGTCTTCTTTTTAGGCGTCTTTCCCTTCCTCTTTCTGGATTGAGTTTTTTGCTCTCCCTCTTTTTCACTAACCATCCTCTCACTTGATTGTTCTTTGTCATGATGGGAAGGTGACCTCTCAGGCGTTTCATATGATCCCTCTTCTCCATCTTGCACCTCTTTTATTGCCTCTTGTATAAGGGCAATCAAAAACTCCTCCATACCCTATGAATGAGACCTTGGTTGAGGGCTTCTTCTTGTCAATTCCCTTTGATGTTGGGGATTCTCCACCCACCGGTCTACTTCCAAGGTCTAGTGTCTTGGTTAACCGGTCTATGGTTCTCCTGACATAGCCGTTCCAATCCACTTCATGCAACGAATGAGCCACCACACTCTCCAACATGGGCACGCTGATCCCATGCATGAGCAAATTGTATCTTAGGCTGGAGAAGAGGGTGTGGATCACCTTGGCTTGCAATCTGAGCTCCGCATCAAGAATGTCCTAGATACTTATGCCATCATTCGTTAAGACACTTTCCTTCTATGACCTTGCTGATCCGCGGACCTGCACCTGCTTGATTCCTTCTGAATCCTACGTGCGTAATCTAAGTGAGGATGTCAAGCAAGAAGTCACCGGAGTCCACTCGACTAGCGATATGCAACTCCTCCTCAGTGAGTATGCGATCTAAATAAGGATGTCCCTCAATGTGTTCTTCCATGGGTCGGTTACGAATGGAAGTCAACACCCTATAGGAAGTTGGAGCAACATAGGTTGGGTCATATTCAAATGCCTTGATTGCGTGTCGTTGTTCAACGTTGGTCATTATTTGGCATCCCTCTAGCTCCCATTGTAGGCATAGATTGTACCATTTCAGAAAGAAGGAGGAGTCGTGGTCGATAAGCTATTTCAACTTCTCGATTGCTTGGTGTATTCTTGCTATACAACGTAATGAGATGCTGCTTGACTACTTGCTCTGGGGATATCTTAGTTGAAATGAACTCCTAAGGTGCTTCAGAAGCCTTAACAAATACAAATTCTAACTCCTCCCAAGAGCAAGGGAGTGTTCTGACTTCCGTTGCTATAGGTTCTTCTAAGAGGCCTAAGTCTAGTCAATCCTAGCTTTTAGCTAAGGTCATGAAAGTAGAGTCCAAGCGTTGAAGGCAAGCAACCAAGTCGTCCCCCTTATTTTCAACTAAGTACACAGCCAAGGATAGAATTGATTGTCGCTCATAAGAGGATCAAAGGCTGGTGGGTGGTTGAGGCTTGACAGGACTAGAGAGTTCAATAGCTAATGGTCGTAGCTTGGTTGTCTCTTTAGGTTGGAGCTTGGCCTCACGTTCGATGGGTTTGGTGGTAGTTGTGGTTGTCGTGCTACTAGATGCATTTGAGATTTAAGGGGTATCATCAGCACTAGAACTGGGCATTTTGTTAGTAGCAGGCTACGATTTTGGATGATAGATTGGTTTAGGCCCTACTAAGCTAGGCTTTGGAGGTTCTATGGACTTAGCGGCCTGATTCTCTTGTGTTGTGAGTGTCTCTGGCATGATGTTTTGTGTGGTCAAGCTTGAGGGTGGCATTTGTGTTGGGTCTTTGGTTGCTTTGTTTTAGGTAGTCAAATCCAGGTATTACCCGTATAGTAGCATTGCACTTGCAATAAGGCCTTGGGAACCCATCGCGGCTTGACCGTATGTCAGCATTTATAGTTTTTTCTTGGCATCCTAGGTTTCGGGTGTGGATCATTAGCCTTGTGAGGCCATGGATTGCTATTCCTAGGCAATGTTTTGTGTTTAGATACCCATTTGAACTAGGGTTCATGGGCTTTAGCATTGGTTCCAGTGGATTGCTGGCATCGAGGTTTGATAGGTTGCGACGAGCCACGACCCCCCTCCTTAGTCTTGACGATGAGTTCCTCTATCAGTGGCTTCGCGGTCTTGGAAATAGTCGCGTCATCCTTGTTGAAAGCTGTAACAATGTGAACGTTGCCCACGGCTAGGTGGATACACTACAATTGATAGTCGACATTGCAACGAGCTTGCTTCTTGAAAGTTTGTCCTAATAGCGATTTTGTGCATGCATTTTTAGTATTGGGCAACACATAAAAGATTATCAGCATGCTTTCAGACAACTCGATAGAAAGTGCAACCTTGCACTTTTCTAATAGCATGTAGGATTGACCTCCAAAAGGGGTGAGATTAGCATTAGTGAGTTGTAGCTGCAGTTTGCCAATTTGGGTCCAATGGTCATGAGTCAAGATATTAAAATTAACTCGTTTATTGATCAATATGTTGATGGCATATGTGTGTTTAGTAGTGACTGTCATGTGTAGGTAAGCTGGTGGTACTGCTTCCTCATCCTCACCATCGTCCACCTCAGTGATAGTGGCTACTCCTACGTGGACAGGGGGTGCTAGCATAGGGGGCTCATGTAATGGGTGTGTGGGAGGGAAATCTTTATGTGGCTGCCATTGAAGAAGCCTATGCCCTCACCCTTTAGGGTTTCGAGTTTTACGTTGCCAGTTCATTTGATGGTTCAAACCTTAAAAGGTCCTAGCCCCCGAAACTTCAGTTTTTGCTTATGTCCTTTGACTGAGTATAGTAGTACTAAGTCACCTTGTTCGGAGTTGCACTGCTTGACATGCTTGTCAAACGAGCTTTTGCGTCTTTCCTTCTCGCATATGAGTGCATGGGTGGCTAGAAGCCGGGTTTCTGTTAAGCGTTCGAGTTCAATCAAGCATTCCATCCATGCCCCCCTCCCATCCCATCTTTCTTGAAGGGCTATCATGAGGCTTGGTACAAAGAATTCCAAGGGAAGGATTTCCTCTGTACCATATGTCAATCTAAAGGGGGTCTATCCTATAGCCATGTTGTAAGCCATGTGGTAGGCCCACAAGGCCACCATCAGCTTGTTATCCCAATCATTGCATGAAGCAGAGATGACTTTGGTCAGGACATTTACTAGGATTTTATTTGTTGATTCTGCTTGACCGTTTGCTTGTGGGTAATAAGGAAAGGATTTTCGATGGATGATTACGAAGGAGGACAGGAGATGAGCTATCACTTCGTTGATGACGACTGTGCCTTGGTCACTAACTAGTTCGATGGGGTAGCCGAATCATGAGATCACTTGCTCCCGTAGGAACTTAGCAGTGGTCCGAGCGTCATTCTTTCTTATAGCTCGCACTTCTACCCATTTTTTCAAATAATCGGTAGCCACAATTATGTATTTGGCTTGTGAATACTGTGTTGCATGACTAATGGGTTTGATGAAGTCAATCCCCCATTTCTCGAAGGCTTGTCATGCGATAATTCGGGTTAGCTCCATGTGATCCTTACGAATCGAAACTTTAGTCCTTTGGCACTCATCACAATCACAAGTCGTGCCGCATCTTGAAAGGGGATGAGCCACCACAACAGAGACTGCAACACCTTGCGGGCTGTCACATCTCCACTGAAATATCCTTTTGCAATTTCACTGTATGCCTCTATCAGCATGTCATGCATCTTGTGCTCACACATGCATCTATGCAATAACCCGTCTTGCCCCAGCCTATAAAGTTGGCTAACTATCAACTAGTAGGGTTGGATTTTCAAGATGAGCTACTTGAGTCGGGCCTTTTCTATCAATCATTCTGGTAGTCTGTGTCCAAGCACTTGAACTATGTCATCTACCCAATATGACATCATGTCAGCTCTAAACAAATCTTTTTCATTGGATAAGTGGAATAGATGTGCGTCTGGCAGTTCGCGTCCACAATGCCTAGTCCAGCCGCTTCTCCCGTGGAGATGTGAGACAAATGGTTAGCCATGTAATGTTGTTTCCCTTTATGCACCATCACAGAGAAATCAAACTCCAAAAGCAGAAGAAGCTATCTAGAAATGCGCCCTGTAGCACATGGTTTGTTAACCATATACAACAAGGCTTGATGGTCAACAAAGAAAGTAAAAGGCGTAGCCAAAAGATAATGTTGAAATTTCTTTATGGCAAACACCATTGCCAAGCCCTCTCTCTCCATTGTCGAGTAATTCATTTTAGTCCCAATGAGTTTTCTGCTAGCAAAGCTCACCGAATAGTCCAGGTTGTGTTCACTAGGTTGGCATAACACAGCTCCTACGGTAAAATTTCAAAGCGTCAATGTGCACGTGAAATGTGAGTGTCCAATTTAGGGCTCATGATATCGATGTTGTGGTTAGAGCCTTTTTTAGTTCCTCATACATGTGTTGACATTCATGGATCCATTCGAATATAATCAATATCTTGTATAAAGGTCTAGCAATCAATGCATAATTTAACATAAACCGTCGATAATACCCTGTATGTCCTAAAAAGCAATGAACACCCTTGTAATCAATTAGGGATGGAAGATTGACAATGGCCTTGATCTTTGAGAAATCAGTGGCAATGCCATTCTTTGACACCCTCGTGTCCTAGGATACATCCATGCTTCACCCAGAACTAGCAATTCAAGGGGTTCAATGAGAGGCAGTATAGCCAACATCGTTCAAAGATCGCTCGAAGCATGTCTAAGTTTTCTCGCCAAGTAGAGTGAACACACAAGTTTTCCACGAAGACCTCTAACTTCTTCCTTAGCATGTCTTTGAATATTGCACACATCAATCGTTGGAAAGTGGTTGGCATGTTAGTCAATCCAAAAGGCATGACTATGTAGGCAAAGACTCCCCATTTAGTGGCAAATGCGGTCTTATGCCTATCGTTAGGATGCACTTGCACCTGATTCTATCAAGAGAAACCATCCAGAAAATTGTAGGCCTCCTTGCCACTCACTCTCTCGAGCATGTGCTCGGTGTATGGCAGTGGGTAATTATCTCTCTTTGTAGCTGCGTTTACCTTATTGTAATTGACACACACTCTAATCTTTTCATTCTTCTTTAATACGATAACTATGGGGGAAACCCAATTTGTGTGTCAATTTCGTAGATGAATCCTGCTCTCATTAGCTTGCCGATTTCTTCCTTGATAGCATGGGCGTGCTTTGGATTCATAAGATGTGGTCGCGTTGTTTGTTGACCGGTGTTGCGTTAGGTATCATGGGTATGTTGTGAGTCACCACACTCGAGTCTACCCCTTTGAGCTCTTCTAGGGACCAAGCAAAGATGTCTATATACTCTTGCAAGACAGTAATGAGACTTGCTTCATCTTGCTCAGCCAAGTCATCGGCTATAAAGACACGTCGTGGGGTCTCCCCATCCCTAGCTAAATTGACCTCTTTGACCTTGGTAGGTCCCTCGATTAGTTCGCTTGCTTGCCCCTGTCATTTGGTTCCCAACAAGATCACCACCCTATCTCCCTTTTTGAACTTCGTGAATCATTTTGGCAGGTCTTGCAGGCTTCGTTGTTCTTTTGTCCGCATTGCTTTGCTTATCATCCATCGTTCCTCCCTTAATCATCAGCATCATAGGTGGATGGGTAGGTCCCCCTTAGTGCTTCTAGTCTTGGAGGCCAAGGTATTTCAGGGTCACTGTTTGATCTGACTTCTGATTCAGAATCGAACTCTTCATCTTTGCTAGAAGAGGGGCTCTCTCCTAGTGGTCATAGCTCAGAAGGTGAGTCCATTCGCAGCAGTGGTGCGTCACTCAGTTGGGCTAGACTTGCCTGCTCATAGTCGATTGCACCCGTGTGCTCCAACCAAGTTCTATTGCAATCCTTGCATCTGACTCCTTTCTCTCCTCTAAGTGCACTTTGCTAGCGTGGTCTGTGGTCTACTCATATTTGTTTGATTATACGTCCCCTAGTGTCATACTCTAGAGTATTGATTTCCCTTTCGCTCTCGTCACTAAAGGAACAATAGTCCTCATATTCGTCTTGTCACAGTTATCTTTGTCTAGTTGCCCATCGTTTTCCAGGTTCTAACATATGTCTTCTTGTTGATCGAGGATTAGAGTCCAATTGTATCTCAAGTTTAAACCGTGTATCTTGGACCATTGCCATTCAAGCTTGTCCAAGAGGTCTTGGAGTAGCTTAAGATTCATTGTTGGATTGCTAGCCAACTTGTCGGTCAAGTACCCTAGAATCTCCAAAGCTCTCATCTATTGTTTGGGACTCAGAATGCAACAGGATTGGGTCTTCCATGTAGGCTCCTGATCATCATGCAAACTGGCACTGAAGGTGTGTCCTTGAGATTACCAATTGCCTTGATGGCATGTTCATACTCCTCAGTGTTTGAGAATGGTAGATCGATGGTAGCAAGAACATGCATCTAGTCTCGCTCATCCTCAAGGCATGTGATATACTTGGTAAGGGCCCCATAGGATCCCCTAGTCTATTGTATGTCTCCCTTCAGCATGGTGGAGATGGCATCTAGGTTGTTTGGTGTAGTCTTCCAAGTGTCCATACCTATTCTTACAGCCTTTGTTTGATTGCCTAAGAAGATAAGACTATTGCCCCAGTCTTCTACGACTCTCGCGTTGCGCATCCAGTGTCAGTCTAGCAAGATGTCGTAGTCCACTCCCTTCATGACAATGAAGTCAACCGAGAATTGGATTCTTACAATCTTCACTGGCCAATTTTTCAATACCCCAAACGATTTCACCTTCATTCCATTAGCCAATGTGATGTTGAACCTAGTAGAGAACTCGGGATTGTACTGAAGCGTGGCACACACATCTAGTACACGTGGTAGCTTACTCAATACTAATAAATATTTCGCCACATCGAGTAGCATGGAACCTTGTCCGAGTCTACTGGCAACATGTAACTCCTCCTCAGCGAGAACCTTATCAAGCAAAGGGTTTTCTTGGCTTAGTTCAGCCAAGTCCTTGCCCCGAATGGCAGTCAGCACTCGAAGGGAAGTTGGTGCCACATAGGTTGGGTCTCTTTGGGATCGCCATTTGGCCAATCGCTCCTCAAAGACTATCATGATCTGAGCCCCTAGTTCGGCCATTGCAACGCGGCTTTCACACCAACACTGTTCAAATCGACTTCGGCCTGCTGACAATCACTTTAGTTGCTCTATGTCTACGAGATTCGATTGGCAGAGCACCTCATTGAATGTGACGGTTAAGCGCAGTTCGTCTGCTTCCTCGCCCGAGATGAATCGCAAGTGTTCGTGCAGGAGTGTGCTATAGTGCTCGTCAATGTGTTCTTGCTCTTCCCAAGATAAAGGGAAGGGCAAGTAGTCTCCAAGCTGCTCCTTAGAGAATTCACGCATGTCTGCCAGGACATAGACACGTGTGAACACCTTGAGCTTGACATCCAACTCAGCTAGGCATTCTGCGACACCTCTATGTTCGACGAGGGCTTGCTCGATTGCCATCTCACGCAAGGCTCTAGGAGTTTGCCTGGGCTTCAGTGTAGCTGGGGGCTCAGGCCTAGAAGAGCAAGATTGATTAATGCTAGGAGTGCTCATGCACTTGGGATTTCCATGGTTCTCTTGAGGCTTCATCATTGCATCATGGTTCTCTTTGGATGTGACTGGTATGAATTTGTTGCCCTGTGGTTGGCAGTGTTATCTCCACTCTTGATTGGTCAATGAGAATTCTATTGTCGGTGGATTGAGTGTTGGAAGCAACTGTTGATGGCAATGACTACTTTAACTTTTCAGAGCACACAAATGTGTCGGAGGTTTCACCGATATTAGGATAGACATCAATGAGTTCAGCGGTGGACATGATGCTTTATTTCCCAGCTCTCCCGCACTCTTGGTTTTAACGCTCTTGGGGTCCACGACCACCTATGGCTGTTGTTGTTTGCGTAGTTTTCTCCTCTCTCTTGGTCAATGAAGGCATATCTCCCACTGGTTCAGGACCTTGCACTAGGTCAACCGTTGTTGTGCCTGGGTGGGCCTCAGTTTCTTTCTCTAGTGTGCCCTCATGGAACATAGCCACGGCCGTTGAATAGCCTTGCTAGGTTGAGTGGTTTGGTGCGTCATTCCCTTGGCCACCCTTTTGAGGGGTTTCTCCTCGAGCCTAGGCTTCAGGTGCTTGGGACGGATGGGAGTTGTCAAGGCTACTGATTTTGGCACCTCCTCCTCAGATGAAGTGTCTGGGACACGTTCTGCAAGGGGCGTGGTCACAGCCGAGGGCTGTGACTACTGCGGTCCCTGGTTGGGAGCAGTGGCGTTGAGTCCAGTGGATTGGTCACTCTTGGTGGATAGTAGTGTGGAGTCACTAGGGCTATCGCACGTGGACGTGTCTTTTGTTGTCCCCTGAACACTCACCTGTGTGGATCGATCCTGAGTTGATCCAATCACATTGGGTCGCACAGGAGTATCCTTGGGCCAAGAGCTACGGCCAGTGTCATGTTTCGACAAGGTTGAATAAAATAAAATGCAGATAAAATTACCTCCAAATTGGTGGATACACCCTGCCTCCGGGGCCCGTTTGGGAAGAGAGGATGTAGGGGACCTAGGACTCTTAGGCAGACTTGGCACCGACTGCATGATTTGCTTGTGATCGTTGGAGGATTCCGTCATTAGCTTTGTTGAGCAGTCAGCCCTATTATGAGTGACGTTGTGCCTGTGGTGCTCCTTGTCCCCTTTGGGAGTCAAAGGCTCTTTGGCCACTAGTGGACCTCATGCACATTCAACGGATCCCTCGGATCTCTGCTTGTTAGATGCGCTAGGCTGAGGATCTAGTATTTGATGGGTCCTGTTCAGTTCCTTGATTTCAATCGTGAGGGGTGCAATCACTCCAACATTTTTGGTCCTAGACTCGGATTCTCGTTTAGGGATCCTCCCATGCCTCGTTCTTTTTTACCTAATTTGGGCTCCTGACCGAGGTGGTTTAGCAGGAGGTTTCGGTACCCAAACCCATCGGGTGCCCGCATAATACCCTTGAGCACAAAGCAACGCCTTGGATATCCATAGTGGCGTCGTGTGTGCTCTCCTTGGATGCCTTCGTCTATAAGGCTTGGGCTTCTGTCGTGATCTTCTACAATATTTGTAAGCCCAAGCCCTATCCTTGGGCTTATCTCCTACCCTCTTTGTTTCAAGTATGGCCTCACTTACTGGTTCTCTCCGTTCAACCTGCTCTTGTATCAACTCTGTCAACAACTCCTTGCCTCATTACTAGGCTTGCTTGGTATGTTAGAATGCTCCTTGCCCTTCCCTCGAGGTTTGGTGAGGTCACTCTTGCTAAAAGTCGCGATTATCCTCACACCTAGTAGTGCTAGGTGTATCCTCTGTGCTATATAGTCGGCTTCACACTTTGTTGCCTTTTTGAAGGGCCTTCCTAGGAGGATTTTGTTTCCATAATTCTCGCTATTTGGGGAAACATAGAATAGGACTGGCAAGCTTTCTATTTCGATAGTAACCAGGATTCTACACTTCCCTAGAAGTGCTAGTGGATTTTCCCTGTGAGGCTTAAGAGTTGCATTAGTCGGTTGGAGCTATGGTTGACCTAGTAGGGTCCATGCTTCGTAAGTCAAGATAGTGAAATCTGCTCCTTCATCAATGAGAGCATCAACACTATGCTCTCTTTTTGCGGTGAGCTTGATCCTAAGATAAGTAGGTAGTACTATGTCTTCATCGTCCGGGTCTTGGTTTACAGCTTCAAGGCCTCTGATACATGCCCTTGAGTCCCTAGCTGCACAGTCAGACGCGGATTCTCCACAGAGATCTTGGGTTGTCTGTGCAGCACTACTCAGGGTACATCTATCGTCAGAACTGTCATGTCTAGTCATCTCTGCATTGGTAGCTTGATGATGTTGCATTCTGCTTTGACTAGACGTAGTTTGAACACAATGTACATGTGTCCTTGTAGTGCGGCCTTTTGCCCTTGATGGCTAGATTGGCACGTTAAGGTTCTAGGGTCTCTGTTTGCTTCTATTCAGGTGCGAGCTTCTGGTTGCTCCTTTTCAAGGGAGCCTCCATGCTCGCATAGGGCCATTACTGCCCGAGGGTCTAAGTTGGAGGGCCTGTCACAACGTGCGTTCTCTCTCCAACCTACTTGGGGCGGAAACGGAGGGGGCAGGGCCCCCTTTGCGGGGGTCCGGGAGGCGGTCCCCCCTCGACCCACAGGGTCGTTCTGGTAAGCACCATGCACAGCTTGGAGGATCGTTCCGGCAAATCTTGAACCCCTTGCTCGAGGTTTCGGCCTAGTGGTGGATCTACGATACGCCTTTCGCTCTATGTAGCCTGTGGGGTCAATTTCGGGTTCAAAGCTCTTTTTCTAATTCGTTGCCTCGTTCGTTTTTGGGTCTAATCAGGCTTTCCCACTCGGTGGGTTGTGTCTAAGTCCCTAGTCTCACAACTGCCTGCCTCTAGCTACTAAGTGGCTGCACCCTACGAGTTTGCCTATTCCGTGTGCCAAAATCGAGTTCTAAGTGTCCTAAGGGCTTCCGATAGTTCGCGCTGCTGAGTGTTGGTTGGGTCAGGTAAAGTTTTCTGAAAATTTGGTCAAACTGCACACTCGGCCCAACTGGTCCGAGTTGCAAGGTCCGAGTGCCCGATTCAGCACGTCCGAGGGCCGAGTGGTAAGGGTCGTGTGTGACTGTCCGAATGAAAAATTCGGCCGGTCCAACCCCGGTGTTCGAGGGCCGAGTGGGCCAAGGCCGAGTCAGAGAACCGAGTGGGGCGAGGCCGAGTCAGAGGGCTAAGTGGCTAGTCCGAGTGCTCGATTCGGACGACCCGAGAGTGGGCGTCCGAGTGGTAGTGGTCAAATGGGTCTAGTCGAGCGGTCCGAGGGCCGAGTCTGGGCCTCGAACCAGAGTCGTCGTTACTCAGACGCACCGAGTGCCGCGTGTGTTTTCGCCGACTCTCACGAAATTCGTCGTACAAGGTGCTGGAGGCCTTCCCCCTTGTCAAGTAGCTCCAGATTGGTCCTACTATTGTAGGGGAAGGTGTAGAATTACATGGGCTATCCGAAGTTCTCTATGATGCCAAGATTGAAGCGGATTCCCTCACCAAGCTTTCCTCTTCTCTCCTGCTCTCCTGAAACCCTGCAATGCACAATGTGGCCTTTCTTGCCACTTTTGGCCCTTATACCCTTTTCCGGGTATGGTATTGGCACCCCCAATTACTCACTTACCGACCTTAGGCATCACAAGCGAGTTTTTACCACTTTTGCACGATTCTTGCCCTGTTTTGCAACAATAACCCTATTGCTTATTTTCTTTGTTTTCTCCTACTCAAATGCATCCAAATCACAAAGTAAATACCTACACTACTCCATCTCACAACATAACTCTCAAAAAGCAAAAAAACTACTTCCCAAGAAGATCGAATACCATCTTCAACCCCCTCACTACCTACCTATCTCAAGCACTGGTTCGGGGGGAAACCCTTACTTTGATTCTCAATTCGAAGCGCGCAAGCGCGCAAGCGCTCAAGGCTTGAATCCGTAGGTCCCGGCAAATGGAACCAAAATGTGGGAGCTTTCGCTCAACCGCCAAGACCCACGGACCACTTATTGTTTCAAGCATTCCAAGCCAAGCACTAATGGCTACCTCTTACATAGCCGGTGCGCCATCCATATCTACGGGTATAGTGAGCTTACCTCCATGTCATTCGAGTTACCTCCTCTCCCTCGCACTCCGGTAGCTCCACGATCCAAGTACAAGCTTCAAGCAAGCTCCATCCTCAAGCTCCACGCTCCAAGCTCCATCACCGCGAGCAAGAGAAGAGAAGGGAAGAGGAGAGAAGAAGAGAGGAGAAGATGGAGAGCTTCTCCACCCCATGGTTCCTCACCCTCACACACTCACTCCCTCACACTCTCACACTCCCTCTCTCAAGCACAAGCTCAAGCAAGCAAGAAGAAGAAGAAGAAGAAGAAGAAGAAGAGAGCCACTTTTTGCCACACACAAGAATGAGCTTCTCATTCACTTTTCAACTTTACATACAAAACCCTAAATCCCTTTTTGGGCGGTCCTCCCCTTTTCCCCTTTTTTACATGGCCGGCCATAGCCTAGGCCCTTTTTCTCATTGTCCTTCTATCTTCCTAGCTTCCTTTCCCCCGCCCGTCTACATTTACAAATTGCACGGGTGAGAGCTCGACGCTCCTTGAATTAAACCATGATGCGCTTGTGCTCTTTTACAAGGGTTTTTGACTTGTGCTTTTCCTCGTGCGCCTTTATCTTCCGTTTCTCTTTGCCTTGGCCTTTGTCTTTATCTTCGGTTTTAGCTTTCCGGATTTTTCACCGCCTGGCACTTTTTTACAAGTTTTCAGGATGCACCTTTGTATTTAAAAATGCACCTTTCTCCTTTTTGTAGCTACCTTGGACTTTTAAGGTTGCCCTCACGCTTTTGGCCTTTTCTCCTCTTCTTACTTCAGTTGAGCTACCTTTTTTCCACCTTTGCTCTGCATCTTTTTTATTTTATTTTGCTTCCTTCATGTTGGGGTTAACAAAATGCTTACAGTATGCCATTTTTTGTGACAGAAGGCGCACTTAGTAGAAGCAGTATGGACTAACACTTGCTCGTGGGAAGTGACTGCTGAAGTTCCTTTAGTATGGTTTCTCTTCTCTTCATCCAAGCAAGACCGGATGGTACTTGCCAAGGTTGGGTTCGGGATATTAGTTAGGGTATTCACAAGGATTGGAAAAACCTTCTTCACAAACTTTAACAGAATGGCAATGGCATCTTCATCATGGATGGGTGCTTGAACAGAGGCAAGCTATGCCATAAGCCCCTTCATATGTGACGTAAACTTGCTTAGATCTTCTCCCTGTTTGTATTCCAAGCTGAAAAACTCAAATCTTGAGAAATATCTTGGAATTCTTCCATGTAGCATCATAGAGCCTTTCAAGCTCATCCCACTTTTCCTTGGCAGTGGAGAGTTGGCCAATATGATGAATTAAAGATTCATCTAAATGAAGCATGATGATGGCCTGAGCTCGTTCATCATCTTCTACATCAAGGGGATTGGATGGGTCAATTACTTTGGTCCCTTTTATGAAGGGCCAGTAGTCTCTTTCCATCATTTTGTATTTTACCAAGACTTGCCAAGGATGGAAATATTTTCCATTGAACTTGAGAATTTGAGGCCTTACATCTGCATAGGCCATGGCCATTATAGGAAGGTCTTACCAATTGCCTTAAGCAATGGCAGTGTCTAGTCCTTTACAGGTGGCCAAGTACAACCAACTAGGAGAATTGATAGCCAAGTTTTAAAGTTGAAGAGTTGAAAACGGTTGGAAATCATACATATGCAATATCGCAAGATAGGATTTAGGAGGTCCTGTTCTTCGAACAACCTTTGATTTAGGCTTTACTATTTTCCTAGGTTTCAACAAGGTGAGCTTTGACTGGACTTCAGGCCCTTCCTGATAATGTGGCTTATTTGAGGAGTTCTTGGTGGAGCATGGCTTATCGATCAACTCTATGCTCTTGGATGAATCAGAGGAGAGTACAATAACACTTATATCTCTGAAGTACTAGCAGCAAACTGATATTGGGATATGGTCTATGTGTTTATAGTTGTACACATAGCCTTACAACCAAGCAAGAAGAGGTTAATGACATAAAGCACTTGATGGATTTAATTTTTTGTTAAAAAACACCAGATTGAGTCAACATTAAGCTAGCAACATGATTGTAAAATGCCACATTAGTGCTTACAAGCACTGATCTCAAAGTTTTATGCCACTTGAGATGTGATATGCGGATTGTTTGATGAACTAAGGAGGTCCACCAAGGGTAAGAAACTTTGAAATAGAGCTTTCAAATCTTCAACTAACTTTGGAGCTTTCAAGTCTTCAACTAACTTTGGAGAAGATCAATCAGTGATTAGAATCACTATTAGTGCTCAGAAATTGAAAATTTTGAAGAATGAAAGCTTTCTAGCTATGGCTGCCAGGAAACAGGAAGTTAGGGTTTAGCTAATTGCAACCACCATAGAAGGAATTTTTCCAAACACTCTTAGAGGGAGATAGCCCACTGGGGGGGCTCCGTCTACAGGTTGCATTGAGCTCTGGGAGAGATGACACCTGCAGATCTACACTATTTTCACGATTTGCATAATGCCGCCTTCCACAACGCCCAATGTTGCCCTCTGATGTGCCATACCAGGCCATCTTGTATTGGGGAAGATTTCCTTAGTTGAAGTCAGGAGCTGAAATGCTCTCCATTGGCTTCCCCAGGTCCTCCAAGGTCAAGGGATCAAGGTTTGGCTATGGAGGTAAGAGGGAAAAGATGAAGATGATGGAAAATCATGTGCACTTAGTGAAGCTCAGGATAGAGGAAGCTGAAAGGATCAAAGGAGGCTCTAATACCATGTGGAAAATCAGAGTTTGCAGCAATAAGAATGTGCACAAGAGGGAGATGAGAGCTCAAAGTACAAGAACAAAATCTTGCTTACTAAGTTGCTTAGAGTACAACTTGGGTACACTCTATCTCACACATGATAGTGACCCATAGGTTGTTTATATAGCCTCTACCAAGCTAGGGTTAAGGTTTCCCCTGCCCCTTAAGGCCATTCACATCCATCTGCTCTCATAGACCCTTGCTTAGGGTGAATTCCCATGCCTATATTGTAACATTGTGCCACAAGACTAATCGGCCCAATGAAGTCAATCCCCCATTTTTTGAATGGTTATCTTGTGATGATTAAGGTGACCTCCATCTTGTCTTTGCGAATCGGGAATTTGGTCCATTATCACTCATCACAGTGCTTCACGAATTATGCTGCTTCATGGAAAAGTGTGGGCCACCACAGTTGGGACTGTAGCATGTTGCATGTTGTCGTATCTCCACTGAACTATCCTCCTGTGATTCCTTCTGTGCCTCCGTGAGTACATTGGGCATCTCATGTTCGCACACATCATCATAGTAAGCCATCTTGTCCTAACCTATAGAGTTGACCGGCTAGCAACTGATAGGGTTGTATCTTGAGAATAAGTCACCAAAGCTGGCCCTTCTTGATATGTCTCTCGAGTAGTCCGTGCTCTAGTACTTAGACTATGTCATCTGCCCAGTATGGCATCAAGTTGGCTCTAAACAGGTCCTATTCACTAGACAAGTTGAAGAGATATGCATTAGGCAAGTCATTTATTATGCCCTATCCAATGGCTTCTCTCGTGGTATGCGGGACATGTGATCCATCATGTAGTGGTGCTTTCCTTTGCGTACCACCATAGAGAACTTGAATTCTAAAAGCAAAAGTAACCATTGAGCAATATGTATGGTAGCGGATAGTTGTCTCTTTTTGTAGCAGCGTTGAGTTTCTTATAATTAATGCACACTCTGATTTTCCCATTCTTCTTTAGGATGATCACAATGGGCAAAACCCAATCCGTGTGCTCGATTTCATAGATGAGTCCCACTCTTAATAGCTTGTCTATCTCCTCCTTGATTGCATGAGCATGCTTGGAGTTCATAGGATATGGCCGCTACTTGACCGGCATTATGTCTAGTGTCATGGGAATGTTATGAGTCACTACACTCGGATCTACTCCTTTCAGCTCATTAAGGGACCAAGTGAATACATCTATGTGATCTCATAGTAGCGTAATGAGATGTGCTTCTTCTTACTCAATCAAGTTGTCAGCTACGAAGATAGGTAAGGGCTTCTCCCCTTCTTCAAACCACGTTGACCTCATTGACCTTGGCAAGCCCTTCTATAGGTTTGTTTTCTTGTTCTTGCCTCTTAGCACCCTGTAAGATCACTACTCTATCACCTTTCCTAAATCTTATGAACCGCTTTGGTAGATCTTGCAAATTTTTCTGCTGCTTAATTAGCGTTCGACTCCCTAGGTTTCCTCTTTCTTTCCTCCTTCACCCATCTATGCCTTAAGTGGACTGGCGTGTCCCCCTTGGTGTGTTTGGTCTTAGGAGGTCAGGGTATCTCTAGGTTGCTATTTGAGCTTACTTCTAACTCAAAGTCAAACTCTCCGTCTTCGCTGGAAGAGGCAAATCTCCTAGTGGTTGTAGCTCTGAGAGTGATTCCATTCTAAGTAGTGGTGTGGCACTTGGTTGGGTGAGCCTCGCTCGTTTGTAGTCAATCACTCCTGTGTGCTCCAACCATGTGCGATCGCACTCCATCCGCATGATTCCTCTCTCGATTCTAAAGGTGCTCTCTTCTCACGGCTTGGAGTCTACTAGTATTTTCTCAATCTCATGTCCATTAGTGTCATATTCTATAATGTCAATCTCTTCTTCAATCTCTTCACTGGAGGAACAACAATTCTTCTTGTACTCATCATCCAAACTATCATCAGAACTATCCTTGTCCAACTAATCATCTCCTTGGTTTCTACACTCCTCTTTCTTCTCATTCATGACCAAGGCCCAATAGTACATCAGGTTCAAATCGTGTATCTTGGTCCATTTCCAATTGGGTTTGTCCATGAGATCCTCAAGGGGTTTTAGATTAGTGGCTAGGTTGCCACCTAGCTTGCCCATCAAGTACTCTAAGATCTCATGGAGCTCTCACTTGTTGTTCAGGACATGGAATGTGACAGGGCTAGGTTGGCTACAAAAGCTTCTAGCCATCATGCATAAAGGCATTTAGGGCTCATTTGTGGGCTTATCGAATATCTTAGTGATGTGCTCTTATTTCTCCTCAGTGTCTAAGAATGGCAGATCAATTATGGCTAGCACGTGCACCCATATACTTCGTTAGCAGCCCGTAAGGTTTCCTAACTTGAGCGTCACCTTTAGCATGGTGGAGATAGTATCCAAGTCGATTGGCATGGTCTTCTAGGTATCCATCTCTCCCTTACTACTTTCATTTGATTGCCCAAGAAGTTCAAATCATTGCACCAATCTTCTATGACTCACACGTTCCGCATCCATGGTTGGCCTAGCAGGATGTCGTAGTCTACCCCCTTCGTGGTAATGAAATCCACTAAAAATTGGATTCCTACAATCTTCAACAACAACCAATTCTTCAACACCTCGAATGGCTTAGCTTTCATCCCATTGGCTAGCGTGACATTGAACCTAGCATTCTCAATAGGTGGGTTACCCCAAGCCTCTGGAGCACTGCGTGGCTAAGTACACTGACTCATGCTCATGTGTCTACGATTCTTTTCCTTACAGCATCTCCTAGCGCCACGACGAGCAAGACCGCATGCATCTCAACCCCTTCCCAGAAGGCATCAACATGTAAGGACTTGGCTACTGAGTACAACATTAAGCTCGGTATTTGAGTCATTGCATCGAGGTCATGCAGGTAAGTTGTCCCCTACTCAATTGGTCCTTCTACCCGCTGCTTCAACTCTTGCCACAACATTGGATGCTGTCTAAGTAGGTCTCCTAAGTGAAGAGTCACAGGGGTTGATACTAGCATCATAAGAAGGTTGTTAATTGCCCGCTTTCCTCCTAACTCCATGCTTCTTGGCCAATGGTCTTGGCTCATTTGCTTGCCTGTGGCATCTAAGCTTTGAATATGTAGTACTACTCGTGGGCGCAGATGCATCTCTTGATGCCAGTCGAGTTGGCGAGATCGGTGTGCTCACACTAGAGAGCTCATCAATTTCATATTTCACTATGGGCTCTGCGTCCTTTAAGTGCTCTTGGGCTTCCCTCACCCACTCCTTAACCTTATCTATGGCTTCAAGCTAGTGTCTCGGGTTAGGGTACTCCCTAACCTTAGCACTCCCTTTTTTTGCAATCTTTGGAGTGGATGTTTCTGCCTTTGCATCTTTGACTTTTTTTCCTATGATTAATGCCATGGCACTCTCTATCTTGAGCATGACCTCTGCCTCATTTCTCTTCTTCCTTTGTTTACGGCTCTTTTTTTCCATTGAGGATGTGTCTAGGTTACTAGGGCATGGCAGATATATACTGACTTGGTTCGTCTTCTGTGCTCAAGTCATAACATGCAATGGGATGGGTGTAGCCTCTCTGTCAAGTGTTTTGACCCCGAACAGCCTTAATGGCATTGATGGCATAATTATCGAATCAAAGGATGGTTTCCTTCTAGGGAAATCGATGAACATATGGGTGATTCCACACTCTAGAAATCTGAGGTCGACCTTCTCTCTATTGGCTTACTCCCTCTCGGGGCAACACGAAGAAATGTGCCTTGGGTGACCGCAAGTCCTGGTTCTACCCTCCCAAGCTTACTCCCTCTCGAGGCATCGCAAAGAAATGTGCCCTAGGTGAGGCTCCTGGTTCTACCCTCTCAGGCTTCTACCTCTACCTCTACCTAATGTCATCACTGACATTGGTCAATAGTCTATGAGAATGGGGTTTCCCTCTTCGTCATACGAGACATAAGGGTTTACATATGCCTCCTCATCATTCGATTCCTCCATGTAATGGACTAGAGCATCACTCGATGGATGGGTTACAAATGGCCCATGCAACCTAGGGATGCCTGTGGGATTAATCTCCATTCTAAGGATGGTCAATTTCATGTCGTTAGGTGCTGGAAGAGCCAACAAGGCTCCCCTTCCAAGGAAGTATGGTGGCCTATTCCCTAGGTATGGTTGGTTGTACAATTTTGAGTATGGAAGCCTTCTTGGTAGCCTGCAATGCATGGCGTCATGGCCGGAACCTACCACAATTGGCGCAAGGTCAGGACCTAGGGTCTTAACATTTTGCTGGGAGGTGATTTCTACCCAAATGCACGCACTGGACATGTGGGCGCGTAGGTCTCCTGACTATCTCTTGTAGCCTTGTTAGCTCCATCTTCATCTCTACTAGTCTTGGCTTTGGTCAATGCTTTTCCCTTTATCTTGGATGCCTAGGGCTGACCGTTTGCCAAATGTCGTGGTTCTCTCTGAGAATATGGAGTTAGTGTCATCTCAGTTCAGGTTCCTAAAGCTTCTCTCTTTGAGCTGGTCGTCCACTCATATGGCCTCTCTTCAAAGACCCTAGCTAGCATGTCTCTCGGCAAGCTTGAGTTCCTGCCAAGGCATTGCATATTTCCTCACTGCGAATTCCGTTTACAAAGACTGTGGAGACTACTCTCTCAATGGGTCACTCGTTGGTTGGGATTCTCTTAAAGAGACTCCGTACTACGTGAGTAACATAATCCCTTATGTCCTCCTTGTCCTTTTGCTTGACGTTCATCAACCTAACTATGAGATTGTCAGAATACCCGGCCTCAGAGAACCTCTTGATAAAGAGATTCTTAAGGTTGTTGAAGTTGTTGTGCTTTGTCCTATCTAAGCTGGTGTACCATGTCCTACCCTTATCTCCTAGGCAAAGACTGAAAGCTTGTGAGCGTTGGGCAAGATTCGTGAGGCCATTAGCCTTGTAGACTTGCTTGAACTGCTCTATAAAGCTATATGGGTCATTGCCTGGCTAGTATTTGTCTAACTGCTTCGCGACTACGGGGATTCTCAACTGGCTCTTGGAGCCCTGTGTGACTCCTGTGCCAAGTTTCTAGTCAGACGGGTTGGGTGGTGTTTGACTGGTTCGATTTTCCAAAGTCGGATCATTCGATTATCCAGAATCGAACGTCCGAGCTCGATCTAAGAAGAATTGGACCCTATCAAGTGCGTCCAATTCGAATGATTGTGGTTCTGGACAAGGTGAAAATCGAATCGTCAGTAACGATTATGGGCATGCCAAGTCACACCAGCTTCCAAAATGCAAGAATAGATAAGGAGTAAAATTTGTATATACCTGATGTAGCTGGAAAACACCTGGACGTGATGATCAATCCGTGCCTTGCCCTGGAACTCTCTCAAGCTCTCTCTGTTTCTCACTCACACTACAGAGATTGAAACTGAGTCTTCACCCCCTCTTCCTTGGGTTTTAACCCCTCGTTCTAGTGCTCGAGTGTTGCCCCATTCATGCTTTTGCCTTGTCAATGGATATCAACCCCTTTTTTTCATTGTTTTTGCCCTATTTTGGGTTGTTTACAGTAGCAACCCTAAAGCAATTCGCTTTGATTTCTTGGTCCATCCTACTCTAAATGTAACAAAAATCAAAGCTCAAGTACTGAAACTATTTATCCTACTTGCCTAAACTCAAAATACTTACTTGCTTCAAAGGTTAAACTCCCTAATCTCCTACCTACATCAAGCACTAGTTCGAGGATAAAATCCTACTTTGACATTCAATTTGAAGTGCCCAAGTGCTTGAGCTTGAATTTGTTGGTCTCGGTAACGGAACCAAAATGAAGTGTGATCGACCGCCAATACCTATATAGTAAGTGCTAAAATTAGTAAGTGATGGCTAGCATTTTGAAATAGCAAGATGAGACTTAAGTGGAGCCTAGAACAATAACCAAACAACTTTTTTGAGATATTCAAGCCATTTGCGTGTCTTTAAACTATAGCTCTATTCGTTTACCACATCCAAAATTAGTCCACTACAAGTTAGAGTGAATTGTCAAATATACGTAATATGTGGAGAATGCATAATGTAAATTGAAAGTAGGCACACTCCCATGCAATTTGTAAAATCCCTTGGAGTCACATTATAATTTATTTTTCTATTCATTGCACATGTGTGCATGCGCAAAATCCACCAAGAGTAAAATGAAGATATGTGGACAAGTTTGTTAGTTAAAAGAGCCATAGGCATGTAAATGAGAGAAGACCCAATAAGAATGACTAGACTTGAGAGTTGACAAGGGTTGATTCTATCCACATGGGAGACCCTATGTATATAATGCATTCACACCTCCTCATTAGGGAGGAGAGTCAAGTAATGCACCATAGTTGAGAAGGTCACAAAGACTAGATATCTAGTTGATAGCTTGAGGTACTATGGATATACTACTAGACATTATGTGTATGGCAAAGGTTATCAAATACAAATAACCTACTAAATTTACTGAGGTTGGTGTGGACGTACATTAGTAGATTGCCATGGATGAGGAGATGGATGCTCTTACAGGCTTTAGATCTTGCATAATTACTTGAAGGCAAAAACCCTATTGGTTGTTGCAAGTGGGTTTTTCAATTAAAATGCAACTTTTTTGGTTCAATAAAAATATACAATGCAAGCCTTGTTGCTAAAGGCTATGCATTACAATATGGTTTGGGTTACCATGAGACATTTAGTCACATTACTAAGATGGGGATTGTGAGGAGTGCTATTGCTTTGGTTACTATGAGAGTTTGGAAATTATAGTAGATGGATGTGAAAAAGTGCTCTCTTAAATGATGACCTAAGGTACAACTTGAAGCATACGTACATCCTAACTATCCCAACTACATTGGTAGAAGCAAGCTCTTTATGAGCTCAAGCAAGCATCTAGAGCTTGAAACAAGAGGATTGGTACATACTTGCAAGTTTGAGATTTACAACTGGGAAGTCTAATAATTCATCATTCACAAAGAAGACAACTACATGTTATGATGATCGGATTGTTGAAGTAAGAAAGCATGCTGCAAAAGGATTTAGTATGGACTTAGTAGAATTGAAATTCTTTCTTGGTATATAGGTGGTGAGGACACCTGATAGTATTTGGATTATGCAAAAGCAATATGCCCTGGATGCATTGAGTAGGTTTGGGCAAAAAGAATGCAATCTAATGACCCCCTTGAATCAAGACTTGAAGCTCTTGACAACTAATGAGCAAAGATAGAGAATGTTACTGTATATCAATAAATGATTGAAATTTTGATTTTACTTCACCATTACAAGGCTTCATTTTGTTATTACGTGGAACTCATTAGTAAGTCTATGCAAAAGCCATGGAAGCCTCACTTGGATGCAAGAAGGAGAATTGCGAGGTATGTCAAGGCTAGATATGAATATGCGCTCTTTTATGTAGAGAAAGGATTTTACATAGTGTAGTGGAGAGTTGTAGCAACAAGCAGAACCCGTAGTAGCTCTGCCTAGTATAGAGGCAAAGTATGGATGAGAAACATTGAATGCATGGTTTGTCTAGCTCTAGATAATGTACGCTTTTATGCATGGAAATGATTATACAAGATGTAGATTGACTAGAATGTGCATATGGTAGGAGATCTATTAGTGTTTATGCATTTGACCTTGGTAGTGTACTATGTAGTGGAGAGTTGTAGTAGCACAAAACCCATAGTAGCTTTGTCTAGTATAGAGGCAAAGTATGGATGAGCAACATTGAATGCATGGTTTGTTTGGCTCTAAAAACTCTTACAAGATTTGGGATTCAATATAGATATGCAAGTTCGATTGTATTGTGATGACATGAGCAATGTATAATTGGGCAACAATCCAATGTACCATGCCAAGGCAAAGCATAGTGAGACACAATATCATTTCATCAAAGAGATGTTGTTGGCACAGAAGATTTGACTTGATCCACGTGAAGCCAAAAGATTAGGTAGTAGACATCTTTATCGAGGCTAGAGGGGGAGTATTTAGAGTCAAGTTCAATACCTATGTGCTTGAAATTGTGTGGGTAGAAGAATAAGTTGGGTCACATTGACCAAACTATATATAGGACATCCGCCATTGCCTTAAGCCTTCGACAAAACCATAAAAACATCAATTCTACTAGCATTGGGTTTATCTAACAATTTTTGTCCCACGCAGACATACATCATATAGATTAAGAGCTTTATTTCTTCTGGGGTTTTCCCATCAATAGACCAAATAGGGAAAGAATCAACTTCTTCATTGTACACCTAGTTTGTCGGGTTTTTTCTCATTGTCTTTAGAGGATAAATGGGCATTCAACAATTCATGGTTAGGATGATCCCGATGGGGATTAATAGGTCTAAATAAATCATCAACCACATCATCAACTACACTATCACCGCCTTCATCAAAAGAAGAAATAGTGTACATTCGGTGATTATGGGCATTAGCATCAATATAGTACCAAGCAAGGAGACTTTCTGTAGCAATGAATTCTAAAGATTCACCCATGGTTTTAGAATCTAGCTTATTGTTGACCTACTTGCCCACATCATCTCGGTAAAGTTGATCAGGTGCAATTTTGAGAGGCATTGCACGTAATAAGTCATCTTCCTTTTGTTGCTTTGCTTAGCAATGAGTTGATCAATCTCATTAAAGGTGGTTTTATTCTCACATTGTGACAATTCAGGGAGAAGCATATCTAGATACTCCTCCAATTCATGATCAGCAAGTTTTTCAAAAGGATCTGAGAGAGGGACTCTTGTAGCATATCCAATGCAATCGGGAAGCAATGGCTTATTGTTCGATGGACTAGCAGTAGCAGCAAAAGAACAAGTTGGTACTACCTGATCTTGATTTGAGGGGGGAAATGGCACATGTATATGTCTTATCTGAGAGAGTAGAGATTCCACTTCTTCATCTTTAGTAGTCATAGGAGCTTTGCTTCTTTCTAAAGAAGGAACAATTGTATGCACATTCAAAGAGCATGAGGTTGGAGACTGAAACAAAGGAGGCCAACCTTTTTGAAGTCGTTTACTAGAAAAGACATCCCATGAAATCTCGAGAGGAGACATATAGGTCATAGTAGTAGTAGCTGCTAGAGTTGTAGCAGAGGTGAGTGAGGAAGGAGAAACCTTTAGTGTTGGTGGTGGAGGAGTAGTAGGAGCAGATACTTTGTCTTTTTTTTTTCACCATTAGAAAGTAGAAGAGTTTTTCCCTTTATATTACGAACATAAATTTTTTTTGGTGGAAGGAATTCTTTCTTTTGAAGTGAGGTGATATCAAGCTACCTTTTAGTAAGGAGTTCAATCTCATACTAGTTTATACATTTTGGTGAAAACGTTTAGGTTATATCATCGGCTTTCATAATTATTGTTTGGCCTTTATCTTTGTCACTATTCACACCATCAAGGACTCTAGGGATTGCAAGTGACATAGCTCTAAAAACCATCCTATATTGAATAGCTAAATGTGTAGAGGAAGCCTTCGTATTTAAACCTGAGGTGCGGATATGCAAAAGTAAGAGTTTTGATAAGTAAGGGTTGTCTATAGAGATCACATAATTAGGATGTAACTCAAAGAAAGCATTGCCGTTAGTAGATAAGGGAGATACACCAGCACCTACTATCATATTGCAACTTACATTTAAACCTTTGCCAAAAAGAGGAATAATACCTATTGCAATATAACCTAGATGGAGATATGGATATTTTTGATTTTGTTTTTGTTTTTGGAGTTTATGCATAACTAAAGACAAGAGGTTAACATGTTGATCCTAGGCAAGAGTATCCCCAACTATCAAAATTCATTGGTCTTTGACATACATGGTAGAAGCCTTGAATTTAAACAAGCTGTTCTTATCATAAATGCTAGCGGCTCCAAAATGGAGGTAAGATTCACTTTGCACTTGGGTTTGTTTCATCCATTACAATAGTTGAGTTTCCCAAATACTTATAGCAGTCCATGAGAGACTTGAATGCAACAGAGAAACTTCCTTGAGTAGCCATAGGTTTTATTGGACAAGATGAGGATTTAATGCACTCGGAACAACCTCATGCCTCTTAGCCTTGTATGTATGCATGCTAACTTGCCCTAAGACATGGCCTTGCAAGAGCTTGAATAAAATGTTCCTCAACATTGAGGCTCTCCAATAGCCCAAGGTTCTCACAACGTTTAATGGCTCCATAATTGGCTCGCTCCAAGCATCACTCTGACCCACTTCTTGCGATTGAGGGATGCACTATTGCAAGACCACTTTGATTTGTGTATGCATTTCAACACAGGCAATGGCCAAACGTTCTCTCTTTCCATTCTCTCGGTAGTAGCCAATGTTGAAATTATCGACTAGTTTGATTTAAAAAAAATTTGCATACTAGGAGTTAACTTCTCTTGCAGCGATGGAGTGATCGCCATATTTGTTAAAAGAGGACCAAAAAGCAAATTAGTGTGCAAATGCCCTTCTTAATGTAAATATTCAAAAACATCACATGCCAAACCGAACCTTTTCAAATATCCTGACATTTTCTCGAGAGGAACAAACTCTTCTTACACCGACCCCCGTCCCTTTAATAAAACTAAAAGCTGTCTGTCTTCTTCTCTTTCCTCTCCTCTTTCGAAACTTTTCACCTCACGTAGTCGCGACACAGCACTGTCTCCCGACTTTCAACCTGCTGATTCTGCAAGCAAAGGAGATCCATAGCCTCGCGGTGCTTCCCTCTCTGCGTTTTCGAACATTTCATCAAGGTGCTTTTCAGTTCCCCGCTTTTTGTTTTTCCAGAGAGAGAGAGAGAGAGAGATCCGTTTTGTCTCACAGAACCTAGTCCATTCGGTCGCCGGACTCTAAGTAAACTACAAGATTAATATGCCATCTTTTTGATAATTTACAAAAGACATATCAGACATAAATATGGGTCACACCCAAGCATATTTTCAACTGCTCTATAACCGCTGAAAGACAGAGGTTACTATGAGACCATGCTGAGTTTTTTTTTTTTTTTGGGGGGCGGGGGGGGGGGGGTGTTCCTCCGAGGAGAATGGCCGAATGCATGCCGAAGTGTCAGAAAAGGCTGGAGGATGCCTCCCATGAGTGTATTCTCATGTGCTTGGATTTTTTCATGAAAACACACACATGCATAAAGTCACATGCGCACAGATGCAGTCAAAAGAAGTGAATAGCTGACTTGCATGATCATTCGCCTGTGCATATGTGCGCACACACATGTGCAGGCAAACAGTCTTTTGTATGCATAGATGTCAATCAGCAATCGCTCTAATTTGGTATTTCTACTAGTGGTTACTGGTTGCCCTTTTTCTTGGAGTTGGAAAATTTTGATTGTGATTCGGATGTCATAATTCTTGCCTATCTGTTTGGGTAATTTCTTGAGATTCAGTGTTTCAAATTTCAAATAGATCAATAGCTCAAAGTTTTATTGTTGTGAACATATGTTTTCCAGGGTCTGAGGTTGTGGACATTGCTTTTGGCGTTCAACTTAAAGTTTCTGCTGCAAATGGCAGCAATGCGATATCAACCAGTGCAAAGGCAGGCATTGCCATCTGTCAATGGGCAAAGCAGTTCAAGGTTGGTTTTGGATGACATATTCATTTGTTTATGGGCTGCTTGTTCCATGTACTAGGATAATTGTCAAAGTGATGCGTGGCTTGAAAGTTGCCCGAGTTAGTGCCTTTGCGTATGTATTCTATAGTTTATGACAATCTTTAATTAGGTTTAGATTGTGATGCATTACTATTGTGAGATGAAATGTTTTGAACTTCAGTGTTTGTATTGCTCAAGACCATAGAGAGCAAAGAGCTTGAGCTCCTTGCATTAGATGGTGAAGGACAAGTGTAAGCTCAAAGCAAGTGCACATGTTGGTAAGTAGCTTTGCAAGGGTGGCATTGATACGAGAATTGAGTACACTGTTTTGAGATGATGTATACCGTGAGTTGGAGCTTATAAATAGGAAAAAGGATCCCATCTTTGAGATGATAATAGGAGCTTGTTACAGTAGCATCATATGACATTGTGAGTACTAAAGGAGACTTCTAGTCTTATACTCATACTATTATAAGTGTGGAGAATGCCTTTTGGGATCAACAATTTTAGACTTATCATGATTTCTTTGGGGCTATACAAGTTGTTCCTAGAGAAACATGAGAGATCATGTGAAATTAATGAGAGCACATGGAAACAAAGAGAAGTTGATTTAGAGAGTAAAAAGAACTATGATAAGGGCTGATGCCATTCATTAAGTGGAGACTAGTTGCACATTTCATTTATTTTATTGGCTAGCCTAGGCCGCTCAAAGCAGTGATGTGGGATCATATTATTGATTACTGAGGTTGAAATTTACTTTTAATTTCCAACTTTCAATCTCTTGCTTTTTCTTAACCACTCTTTCCTTTTATAGCGTTTGCTTTTGTTTTTATGGCTTTAAATGCCAAAAGGTCAAAAATAACTTTTTTTTTGGGTTGCTTTTTCTTTAAAGCAAGGCCCACATGAAGTCTACACATTTATAATCTTGGAAGTGAGATGCTATTTAATCTTTGGTGGTAGTTTAGTTTTTCTATAAAAATGACTCTAGGGGACAGGGAATGTTGTTTCGTTGGTATCCTGCGAGTGCTTAGGCAAACGGGTTATTCAAAGCGAAAAATGCTTTGTTCTTTGCATTTTTGCCATCGTCTTCTTAGTTCTATGCGATCGTCTCTTGCAGCATGCTATTTAGCATTACCATCACTCCTCCTCCTCCTCCCTTTTTTTTCTTCTGTCCTAAGTTTTTCTTCTTTAAAGTTTCTTTCTTTTTTTTTTCTTCTTTCATTCTTCTTTTTCTTTATTTTTATTTTCAAGTTCTACCACCACCCTTCTTCTCTTCCTCCTTTTTCTTTTTCTTCAACTTTTTTTAAGTTTTTATTACTTAACTTCTTTCTAAATTTTCATTATCTAATTATGGCGCTGGATCCATTTTGGATGTATGTTCCTCCAATCAAGGGATATAAGGGCTTTGGTGGATCGAAAAAGTGGTGATGTAACTATTGTGGTTTGAAGAAATTAGGGAGTGAAACACGTGTGAAAGACCACTTGGCATGCGTTTCCAACAAAGATATTGAGCTTTGCACAAATGTATTGATGGAAGTAACTGTAAGTCTCCATTTTTGGCATTGAAAATATATGGTGATTGAGCTATAAGAGGATGAATTCTCTTATCCAATACTACATGGAGCTAATGAATCATAAGTTGGGCAATGAGAGGCTAGTGGGCAACGAGAGGCTAGTCAGGCTTTGAGAGGCTAGCCGAATTGAAGGTGTTAGTGGTCCATAAAAAAGAAGTGTATCCATATTTGTATCATGTTAAGTGTTAAAAGGATCTTGTTGCTATCTTTTAGTGGTGGCGGTGGCTCCTTGCATGGTGCAAGTGTTCATGTAGGACTTGAGAGGTAGGCTACTAGGAAACTCATACACTTATTTATTCGGTGTGCCATCTCGCTTAATATAATCATTATATATCAATGAAAGAAGACAATCAGAGCAGTGAGTTGCATAGGGTATGAGTGGAAAGGCCTCCATCCGTAGATGCATTACACACATGAGAGCTTCGAAAGGAAAAAACATCTATAGAGATTCAATTGGAGTCCTTGAAGGAGATATGGGTGAAATATGGATACACAATATTATGCAATGGATGGTTCGATATGCGCTAAAAGAATACATACAATGTTTTGGTATCTTTAAAGAAAGACATGATATTCATTAAGGCTATCTATACCTCGGCCTCAAGGTTTACAATCACAAGAGCTTTCATTTGAAAGTACATATAATAGGTCATCATGAATATAGGAGTCTAAAATGTGGTGTAGGTGGTGATAGATAACGGAAATAATTGTATGTTTATGAGACATATGCTTGAAGAGGAGTTTTTTAGTATAGTATGAATTCCATGTGTATCCCATTGCCTTGACTTGCTTATTGAAGATGTTGGGTAAATATCATGGGTGGATGATGCTTTTAAGACAGCAACGAGCATGATAAGATTTATAAAGAAGAGGCCATTCATTACAAGCATGTTTAGAGCCAATAGTACGCTTAAACTATTGAAGCTCTCTATCACTAGATTTGCTTATGTGTTTGTCGTGTTAGAGAGGCTAATACGAGTTCATTTAAATTTAATATGGTCCATTGCATGAAATGGCTCACATGGAGTGAGAGAGTCTTTAAAGGCTTTTGCTTTAGATAGAATATTTTAAATGAGAGTTGGTGGATTAAGGCAGAGACATTGGTGAAAAATATCACTCTTATTTACATTATATTGTGTATCATTGATATGAAAGGGAGTATTTTGGGCTTTCTATATGAGTATATGGATAAAATTAGCGAGGCCTTGCTTTACAATAGATTTTAGCCCTAAGACAAGTAAATAGTTGTTTAACTTTTATATATGTAATTATTTAGTATTAATGAGTAATTGATGATTGTTCTAATTTCTAAGTTTGTAACTTATTTTATCTATGATTTATCATCTTTCACTCTTAAGGGTTGATGAGATTTGGTAGTGTGGAATGCATGATGGGATTGGTTTCATAAGCAATCCATGTTATTATGTATATTTTGCATTCCCTTTCACACAATGAGGAGCAATATATTAGTGAGAAGTTGGAGGAGGGTTTTATGGAGTATATGAGATGCTTTACAGGGGATAATCTAGATATGATGAGAATAAGAAAGAACGATTTGTTAGCATTTTGCAATCATTTTTTTCATTTTGATTGAACCATAATGAGGTTTCAAGAGATGCAACTTAAGCTTGTCTTTTGGTAGAAGAAATACGGTAATTGTGCTACTACTTTGGTATGTGAGTCGTGACTTTTGTGCTTTGAATTTTGATAATGTAATGTTTATGAAACCTAGATAACAGATTCTATAATCTATTGTCTACTTAAATGTTGTTTTTGTGGCTTGCTTATTAGCAATTACTTAACCTCAATCTCTTAAATATGAATAGAAACACATTATCATTTATGTCCTCTCACAAGATTCTAGTTCAAAGTCTGTTGAGAGGAACGTGAGCATATGGGTTATTTTTCATACTAGAAAAAGAAACAAGCTCACAATAGCTCAGTATAAGCGTTTAGTGTTTTGCCATTGTAATCTCCAACTTTTTGAGAGAATTGCTCTATCTCTTAAGCCCTCATAGGTAATGAATAGTATTATGTATAATTAACTTTTTAAACTCGATACTTGTTAACTGCTTGAAAGCAGGATTGCAAATTGTAATATATATGAATATTAAACGTATTGAATATTCTCTCATATCTTTATATTGTTCAACTTTACAAGTGAATGTTAATAAGATTGATATAGAGAAGGTACGTGATATTTTAAATATACTATAGGAAGAGTGGTATATCTACTTCATGCTCTATAAAGAGCTATTGACACTAGTGCATGAGGCTCGTGCACAAAGGAGGGCTAGAGCCACTAGAATAAGGGCCACACATGGTTATGTATCACAGATAGAGGTCGAGGCTGAGGCTGTTTCATCATCTTCTTGATCAGGGTTCTTGGAGTCGGATGAGGAGGTGGTGCATGCGTCCTCGGAATATGGATGACTCATGACTCATGACTCATGTGACATGGACTTTGGAGATTGGAGTCATGACTCATGGTACTCAGGAGTCAGTTTAGTATTACAGTTGCTACTTGTTTATTGATGATGATACTTATTACTCAGTAGTATTGTAGTTACTAGTGCCGAGTGCTAAGTGCTCTCCTTCGACTTTGGAGTTTAGATAGATTATTCACATGATATAGTTATATGTATCATTGTATCTTGATTTTACTTATTATACATCTTGGTTCTATTGTTCTTGATATTAGTTTTTAGATGATTCATGAGTTATAAATTATAATTCATTTTGTTGTTTGAAGTTTTGAGAACTGAGTCTTAATTGTGTTAAGCTATCTTAAGTTTTAACCATTGAGTCTTGACTCTTTACTTGTGAGTGGTGACACATGTAATGAATCATGATTTCAATCATATAACTTGAAGACTCAAAGTTTTGTATGAAATTCGGGTACATGTTGTAGGCATTTGATATATTTATACATCCACGTAATATTGTATTTATTTTAGTGTACAATTTAAAATACAATTTCTCCATTTTTAAAATTTGGTTGAAACTTTGAAGCTTTGGTTTTTCATGTTTCTGTTTTTCCTATTTTTAAAACTCTCTCTTACTATGCTCTACATGTTAGCTTTGACTAGGCAAATAAGAATAATTTTAATCCCACATGCCAAACTAGGCCGACTGTAATCTGCGATGACCAAAATTTTAATTTAACCGTTTTTTACATTTTAGAAACGGTTGGACGTTTCTAAGGTTTCCTACTTGTAGGAAATGTGTTTCTTGGCAACTATGATAATATCACACATGATTACACTGAATCATGCTGTAAGAAGAAAAGTTGATACGACAGAGCTGAAGCTTAAAAGATAATTGCATTGTCTTGTTTGAATCAGACGGTAGTATCTATGGGAAATTTGTATAGTGAAGGGAGTGAAATGTAGTCCTCCAGGTAGTAGGCTATTGAAGTAATCATTGAAAGGGGAAGGATAGCTATTAAGGGAGTGAAACATAGTCCTCTGATGCCATCAGAGATGTGGAAGATGATCACTAGTTGTCAAGGGAGCGAACTATAGTCCTTTGATGTCGGGAATGACGTGGGCAGCAAAATGCAAATCTCAGAGTGTTGGAGATGTCAAATGTAGGGAGAGCAGTCTAGATGTTGACACTAGGTGGATAATGATGACGCTAGATGATGGAGGATGAGTTGGGTTGCAAAAACGCAGGTCCCAGCAGCCTCTATGACAGATGGCGATGCTAGGTGATGGAGGAGAAGCCAGGTTGCAAAAATGCATGCCCCAGCGGCCCCTATGATAGACAAGTGATGCTAGGTGATTGAGGAGAAGCTAGGTTGCAAATCCCAGGTCCCAACAACCCTTGTAATCATTGACGCTTGGTGATGTAGACTGTTGCTGGAGGCTAGGATATTGATGCCAAGTTGGATATGATGATGACAGGCAAGAAGATCTCGATGCTGAAAAACGCAAGTGAAGGTGAAGCCTGATGGAAAAGGGTGTTGATGCCGAGTAGATGATGGTGACGCCAAGTGAAGATGCTTTAAAGACAAGGCCTAATGTTGGAATAGGGTGCTTGAAGCAAAATAGAAAGGGTGAAGGCAGTCACAAGCCACAAACCACAACGTTCTCTTGAAGGGGTATGAGGACAGTGGAAGGAGCTGGTGAGAGAAGGGAAGTGGTGGTGGAGAAAGAGGGGTGAAGAATGATTGAAGAGTGATGAGAGTGGTAGAAGTGAAGAAGGATTGAAGTGATTGCCTATTTATAGGTATAAGTTGTCTAGGGTGGCACACCATTGTGTGGTGCCCACTGAAAAAGTGGCCAATTTGTGGATTCTAGCTCTTTTTGGAGTCGTTAGTGCGAAACCCTAAATGAAATGTGTGAATTGAAGAAGTGGTTTCTCAACACCATAGGCACATATATCTCTTGCATGAGTTTGTTACGAAGGTTCCCTGCCTAATTAAGGATTGTATTATTCTCAGGATACTATAGGATTCCATAAGTGTCACGAGTAATATAATCTATGTTTATGAAGAGCAAAAATCTTTTCATAAACCATTTTATGTAGTATCTTCCTAGCGGGCCTACCTGCCTAAGTATGTATTGATTGCGTATACTTGTGGATATTCAAGTTCAGCCTGTATGGCCTCTTTTGTGCTTCTCCAGTGTGCTTGATGTTATCATTACAAGTAAAAGAGAATACATCAAGTAGGTGTGAATTCAAGTTTGCCACTGATATTTCTAGTCGTCCTTATGAGCTCAATTTGCATTGCAACATGAGGATTATTTGTCTCTACACTCTAGGGAGATTCAAGAAACTTGCTCAATCCAATTTATAAGAGCCATGCTTTTTCCAAATGCAAGATAGAGTCCATAAATGGAGTCGATTTCTCACTTGCCCCTTGTAAAGGTTTAATGGTTGATTTTGATGTCGATTCATCACTCTTACATGGCGTGGAATCCAATGGAGTATCAAACCAATTTGGATTGTTAGATATGCTCAATGTTCCACACTCTTAAGGTGCCACCAATGATGCATGGTACTCAAGTCGTAAGGCTCCCATTATGAGGAGAAGTCGTATGTGAGCAGAGACATTGGGTGGGTCTTGACTTGTATGTGAGATGAGGTCTATGTGATCGGATGGCAAAAAGGTAACCTTTGTGGATCTAGCCTTTGGGTTAGACAGAGTAATTATGTTGATAGCAACTCGAGGCAGAATGCATGGAGTTGTGGGGTGTGGAAGTTATCAAGGATTTCTATTTTGGGGTGTGGGGGCCACGAAAGTGACCCTTGGTCGGGGGGTCTTAGGGGGGCCAATGGCCTCCTTGACGAGGGTTCGAGGGTAGTGCCCTCGGCCCGATGGTAAAGGGAATATTTCTTGGCTGACTAGGGAAGGTTCATATTATGGTTAGATATGTCGACCAGACTACCTTTTCGGGCTATAAAAGAAAGACCCCTCTAAAGCCACCGTTAATCTATTTTTCACCTAGTCACAATTTTTCTAGCTACCCTAAGCTTTTCACCTTTCATTTGTCTGGATTGCCATCTAAGCTTCACAGTGGAAGCGCATAGGTGGACAGAGCCATCTTGTATCAGTTCGTTTGAAATTAAAGCAATCTTTGTTCTTCTCATATTTGTTGTGTGTTCTCTACTCCTTGCTTAGATTTTGTCCGTTGTGTCGTGTAGTTTTTACATGGATCCTCCTCATCCTTACAAATATGCTGTTGTAGGGACTTTACAGGCAACTTTTGGACTTAAGAGATCTTGTTTTGGCCATGATAGGGTGTGTGAAAGAGGGTTGAGAATCAATAGGTTGAAGAACTTGATTCATTGGCAGCACACAATGATAGGAGGGAGATGGAAATTGGGGTGCCAAGTTTATTTTTGCTTTGCTTTGCCATTCTATTTTCCCCTTTGACCATACTTTGGCTCAAACAACATTGGACAACTTGAACTAGGTCTGCCCAACAATATACAATAGGAATCTTCTAATCCCTCCACGCGGAGTACTACAAAATTGACTTTAAACTTTAGATGTGCTACTTGATTAGCCGATTCTTCAAGATTCTCAAAGATTGAAGCCTCCTCTAGTCAACCATCTTTGCTTGAAACAATGTAGACACCAAACCTTTAAGCTTATGAGCAAGATATAACTCTTCAGGGATTATGTTTACTCTTGATTCTCCATTCAACAAAACATCATTAAATTTCTTGCCCACATACTCCACTTGGATAGTAGGTCCCTTGTAGTCCATAATCTTTGTTTGGGTAGGTATCATTGTTTGACATTCTGTTGTATCCATTGCATTGTCCACATGTTGCTTTCACACTTGTCCTTGATTGGTCGCAATCCTTGACAACTTCTCTTTGAAGTTGGGAATAAGATCAAGGATTTATTCTAAGGTTAGTTGCAAAGAAGACTTAACTAATGCTTTAAACAACTCATGAGAGCCTTCTTGCTGCTCATGGAGACCTAAATTTTCATCATGATCATTTTGTTGTTGATCATGCCGTTGCAAAATGATCATTTTGCTGTTGCTAAACCTCTTGTCGTCTTTGCTGTTCTTGGTCAAATTCTTGACTTTCTTGCATTTCCTACAATGGGTTTGTGGGGCTGAATTGGTTTACTCCTCTCTTTCTTTGCTGTCTTTGCATCTCTTTTGCAGCCACTTTTCTAGCTTTCTCATGCACATCCGAGTCTATCTGTTTCTTTGCTATGGCAATTGTAATAGCCAAGTCTTTAGCTGTCTTTGCACCTCTTTTGCAACCACTTCTCTGGCTTTCTCTTGCACATCCTAGTCTATCTTTTTCTTGCTTTGGCAATTATTTTAGCGAGGACTTCAGTGTTCTTTTGACAATCTACTACTATGATGCAATCACGCCCCACATGCTGATGCAACACTTTGGCTGGTTTGTAGACTACTCCTCTTCACATGACATCTCTATTGTCATAACTCCCCTTCTTTGCTTTAGCTGCTATTGGCCTATGGATTGCTACTTTGCAATCTTTGCAAGGATTTCTACTAAGACTACTGTTGCGGGTGTTGGTGGTTGTTGACCTTGAGGTGCTGCTACCAGTTGCATTTCTTGTTGATTCCGTGTTTGTGTCTCTCTCTTAGCCCTATGGCAGATCTTGGTTGGTTAGTACCCCATTATTTTGGTAGGTGATGCTTCTTGCCAAACCCTCTGAATTCTCTTTGTTGTGTCATTTCAGGTTCAATTTGATTCATAGGTGTTGCTTGGGATGTTGGTTGTATCTGTGCATTCCTAACCGTTGGATTATAACGACATTCTTTTGGTTTCATGCCCAATTATTTGACAAATAGTACAAGACTTGACATTCCGTTGAGCATTCATTACTCCTATATTTATCAATTGCCTTTTGATTTTCTTTTCTAGCCTCTTTGCCAAGGTTGTTTTCCCTCTTTGTTTTTATTTTTCCTCCAATCCATAGTTGCCCAAAATGGAAACGTTTCGGTCTTGAAACGTTTTGGTTTTGTTAGCCCTGCGGTATATCCATAATTCGCAATTTGGTCTTGACACATGTCCTTGCTGTTCACAATAGTAAAAAGGTCCTCTTGGCCTTAGTTGAATATTGTTTCTCCATGGTCTTGGTTGGTTAATGCCCCATTATTTTGGTGGGTGACCCTTCTTGCCAAACCCTCTAAATCCTTTTTGTGGTGTCATTTTAGGTACAATTTGATTAATAGGTGTTGCTTTTGATGTTAGTTGTATCCTTGTATTTCTAACCGTTGAATTATACCAACATTCTTTGGCTTCATGCCCAATTTTTTGACAAATAGTACGAGACTTGACATTTTGGTGAGCATTCGTTGCTTCCATATTCATCAACTGCTTTTTGGTTTTTCTTTCTATCCTCCTCTCCAAGGTTGTCTTCCCCTCTTTGTTTTCATTTTTCCTCTAATCCATAGTTGCTTGAAATGGAAATGTTTTAGAGACGTTTCGATTTTGAAACATGTTTTGAGACGACCGTTTTGGCCAGGCAATGTTTTAACCTAGTTTTGTGACAAGTGCCTCATTTTGCCTCACTATTTGCAAATTCTTCCTGTTTTTTGTTTGCTCTCCATTCTCTTTCTCAATTGATCATTCTCCTTGGTTAGTGTTTGCTTTCCCCCTTTCACATCTACTATTGTCTATAGCCTTGAAACCTTGCATTCCTCATTTTTAACTGTCCAATCCTTTTTCTTTCCTATCAATACTATTTGCAGCTCTTTTTCCTACATATGTAGCTGTTTTTTAGCGTTTCTAGCGAGCAATCCCTCTCCTCTCTTCGTTCTTCGTTGTCCACATTGGTTTGAGCTGGTTTTGTCGCACTTTTACTTTTAGTTTCCTCTATTTTTAAAAAGGTACACCATATAACTATGGTAAACAATATATTTTGGAGCCACATGTGCATCATTAGCAACTATGGAGCTAGTAGTGGCTCAAAGCAGTGCAAAAGTACTACTATGTCATACACATGGAGAGCATTACATGGGGATGATGACGATGATGATACTTCGTCTTCTTGTAGCAGTAGTACTAGTGTTCCTGCTAGTAGCCTTGAGAAGGATGAGACATAGGATATGCCTTTGGATGATGCTGAGTGATTCTCATTAGATGATACATCGTGATTCATAGATTTGTACTTTGTAGATTTGTTGTTAGTTAATCATGTTCATGGTTCATTGGCATTTGGATGAGATACTGTGATTGCTTGAGTAGCCATCATGACTTGATCCCATCTCACTATTTGGAGATATTCTTGCCATAATGCTCAACTAAATAGAATTTTAACACTAGAGCAAAGCTTATGATCTTCAATCAGGTGCCTTAGGCCCACCAAGTCAAGGGATTTGATGATATCTTGGCGATGGAATTATGAAACCAAACTTCCTTCTCAAATAGGGTGGTAATGAATTGATTAATCAACAGTGTCCCTTGCGGTATTTCTTTAGCTTGTATTATTTCACGATGTGGACCTAGAACCCTAAATATCAGTTGGTGCCAAAGGCAAAGTTTTAGTGAGTTACGTCTAATAGGTAGTAGGTGGTACTTGTTAGCCAGTCATTTCCTGGATAGCCACGTCAGCAGGCGCCACGTTAGCACCTACAGTCAGACAGTTTACTGCAGTCGGTTGTATTTAATGCAGCCAACCTGGTGCAGTTATTTTTTATTTTTTGGCTATTTATAGCCAGTTTGTGGCACACTTCAGCATTGATTTTTTCAAATTTTGATCTTGAGATCTGTTGGCTGAGACAGATTGTACTCGGGCTGAGGGAGATCGAGGTCATTAGGTCAGAGACATACGTAGATATTTCCTGTGTCCCCTTGTGTATTTTTGCACTCTTATACATCATACTACACCGCAGATTTTTTGCGTTTACACTATCTCCTTTTCTCTCTCTCTCTCTCTCTCTCTCTCTTCTCTTTGTGTTCAGTCTCTCTCAGTCTTTGTCCTACGCTTCCGCATCGCTGCACTCTGACATGGTATCAGAGTGGTGAAGATGGACTGATTGAGAGCTGAACCTATCTGAAGAGGAGATTTCAGTGTGACACAAGGTTGTGTTTTCACAGTCAGAGGGGGACTGATGTTGCATTTGTGCAAGTATTACAGGTTAACATGTCTACAGAGACTGATTTGGAGTTCCAGGCGATCATGGACAGTGTCCTACTCGCTCTTCCATCGGATCAAAAGCTTGATGGTGGCAATTACCGCATCTGGCGGGTGATGATGTTGGCCATTTTGGAGTCTTATGATTTGGCGGAATTGGTAATAGAGGAGATTTACAGGCCCTTGGTGAGGGATGAGTCCAAACTCTCTTCCAATGCTCGCGCGGAGTTGACCAAGGCCCAGTCTCATTGGTACAAATTGAATGCCAAGATTCAATCTTTTCTGTTTCTGTCTTGCACTACAGCCGTGATAGCTTACAGCGAGCACTTGACGGTGGCTCGAGAGATATGACTGGAGCTCGATCAGATGTACAACCGGATGACCTTGATGAAGAGGGTTTCTTTGGAGGTGTAGATGTGGACCTTGTCCGTGAATAAGTCTTCTTCGCTTCAAGAGCACATCAACAAGCTTCGACAGCTTCAGATGTAGGTTCAAAATGTGGGGAAGTCTATTTCCTCCGAAGACATGGCGATCACTTTACTGTCCCAGTTGCCGCCACGATTCGGTACCTTTTATTCTGCTCTTATTGCATCAAGGCGGGAGTCGATTCTTCGGTGGGAAGAGTTGGTTCCTCTGGTCTTGGACCAGGACGAACAATTGAAGGGATAGAATGCTTTCAAATCAGAGGCATTGGTCGGTCAAGCCTCGCAGAAGAAGGGGAAGGACCAAAAGAAGGAGGAGGAGGATAACAAATTCAAGAAGGAGAAGGAGAAGGAATCGACTTGCCATATTTGTGGAAAGACCGGTCACTGGAAGAAGGATTGCTCCGACAAAGACAAGAAGGATACCAAGAAGAAGGATACGAAGGATTTTGGAGCGGTGGTTGTACCCTCATCAGTTGCTTTTCTACACGTTTAGCAGTCATTGAGGACTCTACACCGAAGCCTTCTGATGCTGCGATGACAGCTCCCCAGGCTCGAGAGTGGATTGTGGATGGTAGTGCCTCATGGCACATGACTCCTTCCGTTGGTGTATGCCCATTTGTGACCTTCGCGTGGGCAGATTCCCATTGGAGAGCTCTTCTGTATCTATTGCTACGCGGGGTGAGATGCAGCTTATTCCAGATGGACGTGGTGGTACCCACACTTCTGAGGTGTTGCATGTGCTAGGTTTGGGGTATCATTTACTTTCGGTCCATAAGATTTGTGCTCTAGGCCCCTTGGTGGAGTTTGACAGTGATACTGTTCGAGGCCTTGATCGTGGATCGAGAAAGATTCTCTCTGTAGGGTATGAGGAGTATGGCATCTACAAATTGAAGTCTTTTTCAGCTATTACTTCTCTTCTTCTTACTTCTCAGACACAGTCCGAGCTATGGCATGCTCGGTTTGGCCATTTGAACTACGAGTACCTTCGGAAGGCGTCGCGAGGGTCGTTTGTTCGAGGATTGCCAGACATAGTGGTGAGCCATCAGCCATGTGTCTCCTGCATTCATGGGAAACTGCATCAGGATGCGATTCCCAACAAAGCTTCTAGGCGGTCTATTTCACCCATGGAGTTTGTATCTACGGATCTTTGTGGCTCGATGAGGACTGAGTTCCTGAAGGGGAGCTTGTACTTCATGTTGATTGTAGAGGACTACAGCAGGATGACTTGGGCCTATTTTTTGACTTTGAGGTCGGAGGCTTTCTCTCACTTCGTTCAGACAAGGGAGGTGAATTTATGTCTAATGAGTTTGTTGTTTTTGTACAGATAGGGGCATTCAGCAGGAGTTTTCTAACACCAACACTCCCCAAGAGAATGGCATTTTGGAGTGGAAGAACCGAAGTGTGATCGAGATGGCACGCACCATGATGGAGCACCGTCAGACACCTCAGTTTCTGTGGGTCGAGGCAATGGCTACTGCAGTTCACATCCTCAATTGATCTCCCACTTTAGCCGTTGATAGGATGATACCTTTTGAGGTTTTCTTCAAGACTAAGCCTGATGTCTCTTATTTCAGGATCTTTGGGTATGACGCTTATGTGTACAAGCGCGATGTCTACACGAGCCGAGATGTACGGTTCGTGGAAGTTCCGGCCACAAAGGGAGGTGAGGAGCACCCCGTCCTTGGAGATCCAGGGGAGAATTGGGCTCTCGAGACAGTTTCTTTGGAGCAAAGCCTCTTGTTGGAGATTCTTTTTCTGATTCGAAGTCTTTTCTTCCCTCGGCAACTCTCGAGGAGCTTCCGTCGGTGGATGTTCATGAGTCTTCAACAAATGGAGAGCGACGGGGAGAGGTTCGTCCTCCTCCTCGTTGGGCCCGTGACACACTCCGAGATTCAGGGATTGAGGGGGTCCGTGGGGAGTGGGAACCGCAGGATGGATTGGGAGGTCACGGAGGAACTAGGCACATTTTTCGGAGCTTGTTTGCTCCAACTATTGTTTGCTAACCCGTATTATGTAGGATCGTAAGCCCACCTCAGTGAAGGAGGCTTTGCAGTCTGATCATTGGTGAAGGCTATGGAAGCCGAGTTGGAGGCTATTGAGAGGAATGGTACTTGGTCTCTTGTGCCTCGTCCCTCTCATAAGAAGGTGATTGGTGTCAAGTGGGTCTTCAAGACCAAGTATCTTAGCGATGGTTCTTTGGACAAGCACAAGGCTCGCCTTATTGCTAAAGGTTTTGCTCAGTGCCCAAGCGTTGATTTCCATGATACTTTTGCCCCCACTGCTCGTATGGCGACTATTCGAGCTGTTCTTGCCTTGGTTGGCCATAGGAGATGGCCTGTCTATCAGTTGGATGTGAAGTCGGCCTTTTTGAATGGTGACTTGCAGGAGGAGATCTATGTTGAGCAACCTCCTGGCTTTGGATCCTCGGATGGGAAAGTTTACAGGTTGAAGAAGGCCTTGTATGGCCTCAAGCAGGCTCCGCGTGCATGGAACGAGAAGACTGACTCGTTTCTTTAGTCGAAGTTGGGATATTGGCGCTCCAAGACCAATCCGCAACTTTATGTGCACACTTCCGAGGTTGGTCGTGTGTTGTTTGCATTATATGTTGATGATTTGATTCTGACAAGGGATCATGCACAGAAGGTCCGAGAGACCAAGACAGCTTTACATCAAGCATTCGAGATGACAGATTTGGGGCTTCTTCATTTCTTCTTGGGTCACGAGATTTATCAGTCTTAGAGGGGGATTTTCATCTCTCAGCAGAGGTACATTCAGGAGCTCTTGGTGACTTTTAAGATGGAAACTTGTTGGCCCATTACTACTCCTATGGATCCGAATTGGAAGGCCACTTCACACTCAGATTCTCCCGTGATGGATGCTTCACGCTACCGTCAGTTGATTGGATCCTTGATTTGGCTTCTCAACACTTGTGTTGATCTTTGTTTTGCTGTGGGTTTTTTAGTAGGGTTCCTGATTGAATCCAAATAGGTGCATTGGTAGGCTGCCTTGAGGATTCTTCGGTATTTGAGGGGGACCTTTGACTTAGGGATTTCTTATCCCACAGGTACAGATGCTTCTGATCTTGTTCTTGCAGGTTGGAGTGACTCGGATTGGGCTGGCGATGTGGACCACGGACGGTCTACTGCAGGTTACTGTTTTACCTTGGGTACAGGTGTTATCTCTTGGAGTAGCAAGAAGTAGCCCACGGTCGCCCTTTCTTCTATTGAGGCGGAGTATCGGGCTACGTCTTCCACCACATGTGAGGTTGTGTGGCTTCAGAGATTGTTGGAGGAGCTTGGTTGCCCCCAAACTCATCCTACTCTTTTGCAGTTCGACAATGAGAGTTGCATTGCCTTGGTACAGAATCTTGTATTCTATACCCGGACGAAGTACATTGAGATCCAATATCACTTCTTTCGGGAGAAGCTTCTGGATGGGACCATTGATGTGGAGTATTACAAGACGGAGAATAATCTTGTAGATTTATTTATGAAGGTGCTTTCCCAGGCTCTTCTTCAGTAGCATTTCAGATCCCTCAGTCTTTTGACCTGTCCAAGATCTGAGAGGGGGTGTTAGCCAGTCATTTCTTGGACAGTGAGTACGGCAGTGCCACGTCAGCACCTGCAGTCAGACAATTTACTGCAGCTGGACAGTTTTTTTACTGTAGTCAGCTGCACTTAATGCAGGCGAGCAATTATTTCCTATTTTTTGGCTATTAATAGCCGGTTTGTGGCACACTCCAACATTCATTTTTTCAGATTCTAATCTTGAGATCTGCTGGTTGAGACAGACTATGCTCGGACTGACGAAGATCGAGTTCATCAAGTTGGAGACATACATAGATATTTCCTCTGTCCCCTTGTGTATTTCTGCACTCTTATACATCATACTACACTGCAGATTTTTTGCGTTTACATTGTCTCCTTTTCTCTCTCTCTCTCTTCTCTTTGTGTTCAGTCTCTCACAGTCTTTGTCCTATGCTTCTGCATTGCTGCACTTTGACAGTTCTTTGTTAGATTTTGGCCAATACCAATTTATTGGCCACTAATGTCAATGGTGATATTAGAGATTGGGCATTAATTAATTGATTACTACTAGTCTAAGGGCTAATAATTGCTTAGGGATACTTGGAAGACAAATTAGCCTAGCCAATTTAATTATTTGTCGGTGGAATTAATTTTTTGGGTACTAGAATACTTATTAAATTAATTTTTAAAATCTTAATTTTAAAAATTAATTTAATAAGTTTGATAATGTTGGAAAATGGAATTAGAAGGTTGTTACTTGGTAAATCTTGCCCATGCAAGTGGAAAAAACGTTTTTGGAGTCTTGTGAAGTTTCTTTCAGCATTGAGAGATAGAAGGAGGTTGTTAGAGAGCAATGAAATGCTATTGATTTGATTTGTAGCTACCAAGGACTAGTCTTATAGTATGCAACAATAGTTTGGAGCCCTCCAAGAGCAAGTGACATCAGCTCAAGTTTCTTTTGGTGCATGCTACATCATATAGGAGGGGGCAACAATCTTCTTGGTGGCATAGTTACTTGGAATGGGGAACGGGATTTCCTGGAATGGGGGGAACGTCCAAGGTTGGGGAACGGGAATGGGGGGAACAACACGTCTGAAGTGCCCCAAATATGCCATGCATGACCCAAGTTTCTCGAAAGAATGTTCCTCTAATTGCCCCAATATCCCTCAATGCTCCAAATTGACCCAAATGTCCCAAAATTGACTCAATTATCCCCATAGCTGCAAATTGCTCCGAATTGTGAGAGAGAGAGAGAGAGAGAGAGAGAGAGAGAGAGAGAGAGAGAGAGAGAGAGAGAGAGAGAGAGAGATTAGTGTGTGCACATTAGGTGATGGAGATGGATGAACATGTGGTAAAAGGAGTGTGATACAAGCAAAAAGAAAAAACTAGAAAAAATGATAAATTTTTGGTCAACAGGCTTGGAATGGCCGTTCCAAATAGGGAACGGTAGGGAACGACCTTGGGAACGGTAGGGAACGTTCCTTGGCCGTTTCACCTCCTCCGAGGGTTTGGAACGTGTTAGGCTGCTCTTGCAGGCCGGATCGACCATTCCCTGTTTCTATGCTTGGTGGTTCTAAGTTGTAGATGATAGCTTCTATGGCTATTTGAGCAGGGCAGTACCAATTTCTTAGTCTTTCTTGCAATGAAACTCTAAAATTTCGATCTCTATAGGATTCTCTTTCATTCTACAATAATTTTTTAAGTTATCTCAACAAAATTCAAGCATTCGAGTCATCAGAGATGGAGATATTGGAAATTCTCTGATGTAAATCCTAATTTACAGTAATAGTTAGGGTTTGATAGAGTCACCTCGGGATACATGCTCAGAATTGAGGACTTACAACTTAAATTCCAATAGTTGAAATTAAGGAATTTCAGAGAGATTCAAGAGGCTAGCCAACCAATATTAGATTTGGGGCAATTTGTCTTTCAAGGAGCAAGGTGAAGGCCAATCCGAAAGCAACTCCATTGGTGGATCACACCGAACATGATGTTGTTTGACTAAAGCAACCCTTAAATTGCTGTCACGCAATGTTTTAGTCTCTTTAGGGCATGTCACTAGCTTCAGGAGGGTCTCTTGTTGGTTGGAAATGGTGTGTCGATTGTTATAGCAGCTATGGCAGCCTTCTCTTTGTCTCTCTCAGCTTGCACAAGGTTGGAATGATCGTCCCTCTCTCTCTCTCCCACAGCCTCAAAAGCGTCTATCACTTGCATGGGCAAGTTTTGCCAAGTGGTAGTGTACTAATTCCATTTTCCAGCATTATCTAACTTGTTAAATTAAATTTTAAAATATTAAATTTGAAAATTAATTTAACAAATATTTTAGTTCTGAAAAAGTAATTTTACTAGCTAATAATTAAATTGTCTAAGTCAATTTGTTTTCCTAGTATCCTTGAGTAGTTATTAGTCCTTAGGTTTGTATTAATTAATGAATTAATGCTTAGTCTCTAATGTCACCACTGATATTAGTGGCTAATAAATTGGTCTAGGCTAAAAATCAATCATCGAGTACCACTTAGTGTTTATCAGACATAACTTTGCATTTAAAAAAACGATGTATTTACTTTAAAATAAGATTTACTATATGAAAGATATATTTGATATGATTTTATCAATCGCTAGAACCTATGCATTTAGGCTTGGGTAAATATTGTGGATTCATCTCTCTTGCTTCCTTTGAAGTTGGAATTGCTAGTAATTGTGGATTAGCATGCTGCAGTGAATATGTGTTACAACTTTTGCCTTTGGCATCAATTGATACCTTGGGGTCTTGGGTCCCATATTGTGAAATAATTAACTTGCATCTCACATGTGCAAGTCACATTAACACATTTGATTAACTTTTAATCAAATGCTAAGTAGAGCAATAAAGTTTCACATCCTCGTGATAGTCTGTCCCATGCTTTTTGGATATCAAGGCATGCATGCTAATGCAGGGTACTTGTCAACCATGGGGATGCAAGTGAATACAAAATACTATGTATAGCAATGTTGGCATTATGCTTGGGGCACAAGTAACATGTTTGGGAGAGTACATATATAGCCCACAATGTTTGGGACTTGTGGTATTAATGATGGTCATGTAAATGCTTTGTATAGTGCTATTGGCTATGAGGAAAATGTAGCCAATGTACCATTTTGGATAGCAATGTGAAAGTTCGAAGGATTTGTGTGATCAAGAGAGACAGAGGCCTCAAACCTAGTGAGCAAAGTTAGAGGTAAAGTTTCCATGTGCTACTTCGTGAAATTTCAGGATTGGTCACACCTATGGAAGGACACAACACCTTTTGCAAGAAAGATATAAATAAGTTGAAATTTTGGAGAAGGATAAAGCATTAACTTTGGGTATCTGACTAAGGGCATTGGCAAGCATATTAGTTGAGTCCTTTTGATTATCAGCTCCGCCCATCTTCCCTTGCAACCACATGGAGATCAAGCTGATGTTGATAAAGGTATTTTGATGAATGATGGTCAATCCAAATAATGAATTGGGCGCCCTACAAATAATGACGCCAAATTTTAAACACATGGATGGTTGCCAAGAGTTCCTTCCCTTGGGCGGTGTAACGTGTTTGGGCATCGGTGAGCTTACGGCTCTCAAATGCAATGGGTCAAGCATTTTGACAAAGAACAACACCCATAGCATAGTCACTCATATCTGTACGAACCTCAAAAGGTTTATTTGGATCTATAATTTGCAACATCAGTGTAGTGATAGCCAATTGTTTCAATGTTTGAAAACATTGATTAAGCTCATAGCAAACATGTTAAGGGTTCAACAATACGAGCATAGTCCTTTATGAACTTTCGAAAAGAATCTAGTAAACCCAAAAAATATTTTACTTGTTTTATGGTTCTTGGAATAGTTTTGTCTTGAATTTTTCTCCCTTATTGAGCCTTGCACTTCCCTTTGGGTGTCTCCTTTCCGATTTCCAATAGCTGGTTGAAGTGTTAAGCATGAGAGGATTTGAAAACCACAATAGACGACGATAGAGAAGAATGCAAATGTATGAAGTGACATATGTGCTTTTACACCATGAAGGCATTCGAGAAGTATGGAGAGTGAGTGAGCCATGATAAAATTGACTCTTCAGATACATTGAGCACCAAAGTCACAATGTATGCATATGAGAGACCCTAATGAGAAGTGGTTCAAGCACCCAAAGGATGGTTTCAAATCACTTGACTCAAAATGCCCAAAACAAGAAAGCCCAAGCCTAAGGCATTGGACATACCAGAGACTCTAGTGGGTCAAAGGTAGAGATGCTTGGGATTTCTTATGATTCTAACATGTTTATCTGTACTCCATGTTGAAGTGGCCATGGAGTAGTGCTGCACTCTTTTTTGGCCTTGGAGTTGAGATTGAGGAGCTAGACCTTATTTGCACAGATGCATTGGTTGAGCAGGACCTGATAAGTCAGCCGAAACAGGGGATGTGAGTGAAGCAGATTTGACACTAGCCATTTCTCTCTCAGATTTGACACTAGCTCTCAGAAGTTCTATCTGAGCAGGTAACTAAATCCGGTCTAAATGACCATTTCTATTCTAAGTGACTGCTTTCTGCCCATGAAGCTATACAAGGGCTATTAGGATCTCATTGCTTTTAGCTGGAAGGTTACAAAGGGTGGCTTCTACACTGCCACTGGAATTGTGGACTTCTCTGGGAGGCTTGTGATACATCTACAGCAGGGCATCAAAGTGAGGGGTTGACACTGGAGAAAGATGCCCATCATTTTTTTGACCAGGAAGCCATCATAACAAATTGATGGGAGGCATCAGACACAGCCTAGTTTGTGACGGATAGTTGTTCATCATGCCAGCAAATAAGCAGATGATGCTACTGACAACTGTGGTGGCGAGCTAAAAGTCGAAAGGGACTGAAAACTACTTTCCAATGTTGGTCTTATGTTGTAATTGCAGATGATGAAATTCAGGGTGTCTATGACTTTAGATATTATTAATGGAGGGAGGTGATTATTCTTGTCAGCTTTGAGGCGTATATTTGTACTTGAGTTTCTTTTAAAAAATATAAGTGTGATCAACTATGAATATTACAACTACTGACAATCATCTTTTGGCAGTGATTGGAAACTACAAATACGGCGACCTCCACCTGATACTCGTTTCAAAACTGAGGTATTACTTGATGACAGTTTTCTGTGCACATGTCTGAGTTAGTATATTCTTTTGCCAGTAGAAATTAAAGACATGGTTTGATTCTAGGATGTGACAGCAACAAAAGGAAATGAGTTTGAAGATTACTTTCTGAAGAGGGAACTGCTCATGGGGATATTTGAGAAAGGATTTGAAAGGCCTTCTCCTATTCAGGAAGAGAGCATACCAATTGCCTTGACAGGGAGTGACATTTTAGCAAGGGCAAAGAATGGGACAGGAAAAACTGCTGCCTTCTGTATTCCTGTGCTTGAAAAAACTAATGCAACCAAAGACTACATACAAGGTTGAAAATTTAGGACTTCACAGCAGCTACATGTTATTCCTTATAGTTTAGTTATGGTTGAAGTGTTAATCCTATTATACCATTGTTGCTGTTGGTGTGGTTCATAATACTGGTGTTCTGTTATTGGACATGCCTTAGCTCTTATTCTTGTACCTACTCGAGAGTTAGCCCTACAAACAGCTCAAGTGTGCAAAGAGCTTGCCAAATACATGAATATACAAATAATGGCCACAACAGGCGGCACTGTCTTGAAAGATGACATCATGAGGTTACACCAGCGAGTGCATGTACTTGTTGCTACACCTGGACGGGTACTTGATTTGGCAAAGAAAGGTGTCTGTGATCTAAGGGGGTGTACAATGCTGGTTATGGATGAGGTAATTTTGTGTTTTTTGTGTGAGACTGTTGCAGCTTCCATTCTCCCGAATGCTATGGATGCTCTTATATAGTTCCCTTATTGATTATTTTTCCTTGGTAACAGGCTGACAAACTTCTTTCTCCAGAATCACAGCCAGTTATCAACCAACTGATAAGTTTCCTACCTGATAATCGGCAAATTTTACTTTTCTCTGCAACCTTTCCTGTGACTGTGAAGTCTTTCAAGGATCATTTTCTGACTAGACCATACATCATAAACTTAATGGATGAACTGACTCTGAAGGGTGTAACACAATACTATGCTTTTGTGGAGGAGAAGCAAAAAGTTCATTGCCTAAATACACTTTTTTCAAAGGTGACTCTAAAATTCTTCTTCAGTCCGTGAAGCACTTTCTTGCAATAAGTGGTTTTTAGAAAAGTGTTCATTTTCTTTTTCCAGCTACAAATCAATCAGTCGATAATTTTCTGCAACTCAGTGAACCGAGTCGAGCTCCTTGCTAAGAAAATCACTGATTTGGGCTATTCTTGCTTTTACATTCACGCTAAGATGGTACAGTCGCATAGGAATAAAGTATTTCATGAGTTTCGGAATGGTGCATGCCGAAACCTAGTATGCTCAGGTAAATTTCCTTTTACTTCTTGTAAATTCAAGAGATGTAACAGGAGTGTTGGACACTCAGTGAGATGTATGTTTATGTTGTATCAGATGTCTTTACCCGAGGTATTGATGTCCAAGCTGTTAATGTGGTGATCAATTTTGACTTCCCTAGGAACTCCGAGACGTATTTACATCGAGTAAGTGTCTTTGTTGTCTTGTTGCTGTCCTGGTCTCAACATTAGAAACAAAACTATCACAGAGATGTTTGTTTTTTGGGCAGGTGGGCCGCTCTGGAAGGTTTGGACATCTGGGGCTGGCTGTAAGTTTGATAACATATGAAGATCGTTTTCAATTGTGAGTTCTGAAACTCTGGCAGGTTCCTTTATTGTCTAATTTCTGTGGTTCTTTGAGTTTTGTATACTGTTAACTAGTATGGTAAAGGAATGGTGTTTCCGTGCTGCTTCTATAGTTTGTACTAATGTTCTAATACCATTTTGTGTCTGCAGCTACAAAATTGAGCAAGAGCTAAACACTGAAATCAAATCCATACCTGCAGAGGTTGATAAGGCCGTGTATTGTAGATAAACACCATGGTTTTCACCAAGGTTTGCCATTTGATTACTAGCAGTCACTAATTATGGACAGCATGGAATGTTGAGGCTTTTCTGGACTTTGACTGGATGCGATAAGCTTCTGGTTCTGCACATTCAAGTTGCTGTTAAGCTAGACTCGGACGACTTGCCATGAGATCTGACACTCCGATATATTAGTGGTTTCATGGCATAAGAATCTTCCTTTATACAGGTTTAAAATGGTTGAATTTGCTCCCATTACACCAGCATTGTTGTTCAAAGACTTTGCTGCAGGGATTGGGACGCACATAATCATATTCATTTTTGCAGACAGCTCAGGGGAGTTAGAAAAGATTCAACGGAGAGTGGTAGCAGGCAACTAAACAATGCTAACAATTCTGAAAGATTCACTTGTTTGTACTGGCGATGGTTCGGTATCTGTACATGGTACAGAGGTAAAGAAATCCTGCTTAGTCAACATTGTATATAAACAAGCAGTAATGACAAAAATTCCTGTGGTGCAAGTTTCTAGAGTGGCAGTTGTATGAACCTGCAGAGGACAGACTACTGCTGCCAGTGTCGTTTAGTGGAATATTTTGGTTGCAGATATTGAGCTTGGTTCCAGTATAAGTTATCATTTGTGCAATGCTGCCTTGTGGGCTTACAGGATATTATGTCTGTCAGGTTCTTTATGATGATAAATGGTCAAGAACAACAGGGATGGGATCCTGACCTGGACTTCTCTATGTACACTATTAACTTCTGAACTATAAACAATAATTATTATTTCCAAATCTCTAGTCAGTTCATTGTATAAAATGATGCTTAGAATTGATAGTACAGATGTCATTGCCCGTTCTTCATCTTATCATTATCGTTTTTATGTTAGTGAGATGGTTTCATAAGAAGAATAAGATGGCCGCCAATCGAAAAAGTGAATTCATGGAGTAGTTGAATTAGATGGCACGTAATTAACAAGCCATGCTTTGGATTAATGGTTTTGAGTTCTTTCTTGGAAGGGGACTGATTTTCAGTCACCCATCCTTAAAAGTTTATCCGCAGGAATGATCATATGGCCAGGACATTGCACTAGAGTCCACAAGCGTGAATGCACTGATGGATTCGGACTAGCTGTAGCTGAGTGTTAGAATTCAGCTGAACTGGGTCATCAGATAGATTGTTTATATACTTAAAGAGTGACCTCATGTGGATTGAAACAATATGCATGGCTTCTTAGAGCAACACGTGATGTTACTTCTCAAATTGGGGGTGTGCTCTTTGCAAGCTCAAACTACCAAATAATTCTAGTTACAAACAATGATTTGCTTACCTCTCCAATGAAACTAATTTTTGAATTGTTGTGTGTTTTTGTGAGCTCAAGCTAACAAATAAGAATAACAAGCAGCTTGAGCTATGGGAGCAAGTGATTTCTCTCCAAGGTTAGCTCATGTTTGAATGTGGTAGTTCCATCTTCCGTTTGTGGTGGGTGTTTTGCTAAATGTTGGGATCACCATATCCACTATTTGTTGAAGGGGGGTCTCAAGGGGTAAGTTGCTTGTTTTTAGCCTTGGTATGCATTGCAAGAAAGCTCTCTAGATGACCTAGTGTAAGCCAAAGCCTTGTAATACATGCCAATTTTAAAGAGAGTAATGTACACTAACCAAGTGTAGGCTGACGAACCTTGTAATATATACCAACTATTATAGTAGCATATCAACCCCTAACACACGTATGTCATGGAAGAGGATGTACAAAGGATGTTATACTACAATTTGTGATGTCTTGTCTTGTCTACTCTTGTTTGTGTCAAGCTCGAGTACTTCTACGTTTCCATAGTTGATTATGCCCATCGGACAAATTGTAACAAGTCCTCAATGGCCTAAACATAAGCTAGAAAATTCATACCATACCTCCTTAAGAATGAAGTAATGTGATGTCAATCACGAAATAATTTCAAGAACTAGTGGATTCTCAATAGAGGTCTTCTACATATTCTACAACCAATATAATCAATAGAGGAAAAGTCTAATATAGTGTACTTTTAGGAATGAATGTACACAAGTTGAAATTTATGGGAATTATTGCTTGTCTTCAAATGGAAATGTTGTAACTCGTCTTGTATTTTTTAATAGAAAAATTAAAGTGATGGTTGTGAATCCCTCAGCATGTGAATTGTTGTGGTATAGTACCTTTGCATTTGTACTTGAGGTAATGAAACATTGCACCTAAAGCCAATTTTTTAAAGCATTCTCAATTGGTTAGTTTGACATGTTACAAAGAACATTTTCGTGTATATGGAATCAAAGGGATTTACAAAGGAAACTTGGTTGTATTTTGGGTTTTGTACAACTCCATCTAGACTTGATTTTCCTCGTGAAACACCCATTTTTTTGGTTTTATTACTTTACTATCTTGAAGAGAGAGGACACACCATGTAGAAGTCTTTTTTTTTTTTGGGGTCAAATTTGACCTGTTTCTTTTGTAAATTGACCACTTGTTTGGCTGTACAAGTTCATTGTACTAAGGGGTTAGCTACAATGTGATAACTTGATTTTACTTATCATGATGAAATTTTTGACCACAACTTTCCTCATTGGAATATCAAATTCTATTCCATTCGTGTCATTCTACTCTAGAGTGGCTTTAGGCTTGAAAGGAAGGCTTGATGATAGTCATAAGGACAATGTTCTATTCATTCCTTGGTTGTCATTCGGTGGGAAAGCTAAGCTCCATATGATATCTTGGTGTAGTGGTGCTAAATTTTTTTAGCTCTTGTAGCATAAGAGCAATTATGAGTCTCTTGAGGTTTTTGCATTGGTCCAATTGAAGAGAACTTTCTTCATGCCTTGGGCACAATGTTCAAAAAAGTACTATTGAGAAACGTACACAAATCTTGCTAGACTCTTTTTAAATTGGAAATGAAGCAATTTAGATATACATTTAAAAATTTACACTATTCTTAAAATTTTGTGTACAATTGGAATTATTCTAGTTTAAGTTCAATAGTAAATCCTCAAAGCTAACTAGTTCTATGATAAGTTGAGACCCCACTATCTTGAACAATGCTTGGACATGAGGTTAGGTTTTGAACTACATGTTTATTGTGAAGGTTCACGTTGTATTGCACTTATTCTATTATTGTTAGGATGAATAGCTTGAGGACTCATTTTGAATCATGCCTTTTGTGCCAAAAAAGTAATCCATTTTAGCAAGTTCTCCTCTTTGGTTATTGTCTTTTGGGCTTGTATCAAGTCCTTACGTACCCAAAATTTTGTTGATATTTCATGGTGCTTGGATTACCTAGTACGGGTCATAGGGAACTATGCCCAAGAGTTTTCTTCATGGAAGTGTTACTCCTCAAGAAACCTCTTAGCTATTTCTTGTTGATGTTGTTTGTGTTGGGCTAAAGACTGATGGCTTGTATCTGGATGGGCACCCCTTATATAAGCACACATTGTACAATGATATACGCACTAAAATCTCTTGTGTGCTTCTTTCTCTCAACCTCTTGCATGCCATAGCTTCTATCTCCCATTCCACCATTGCTTTCCTCTCAATTAGTATCAAAGTGGCATTCGTGGAATCTCATGCTTGAATTGAGGAGCATTGTAACATTTCCCCCTCCCCCCTAACAGTACGTTGGGGAGAGAGGGAGAGGGAGTGATGTGGAAAAAGGGGAGGGGCATGCCGCTCAGGTGGCGGCGTTTAGATGCGTGCCCCCGCTGCCGGCTGGCGAACTACATCCCCCCTTAATTCGATCAATAGCCCCTGTATGCTCAGTAGGAGGAAAAGAGAGGAAAAAAACAATGGATGTCCAGATCGTTGTGGAGGGAAGAAGAGAAGGAGAGAGAGAGAGAGGAGAGGAAGTGAAGAGGAAGAGGAGAGAGATAAAGGAGAAGGAGAAGAAGAAAAGGAGAAGGAGAAGAAGAAAAGAAGAAGGAGAAGAAGAGGGAGAGAGAGGAAAGGAAGAAGGAAAAGAAGAGAGAGAGTGGGAAGGAGAAGAGAAAGAAGAGGTAGAGGAGAGGGAGAGAAGAGAGAGAAGTAAAAGAGGAAGAGGAAGAGAAGAGAGAGAAGAGAGAGGAGTAAAAGGAGAAGAAGAGGGAAGAGAGAGAAGAGGGAGAGAGAGGAAAGGAAGAAGGAAAAGAAGAGAGAGAGTGGGAAGGAGAAGAGAAAGAAGAGGTAGAAGAGAGGGAGAAGAAGAGAAGGGAAGAGAGAAGAGAAAGAGGGAGAGAAGAGAGAGAAGAGAGGAGTAAAAGAAGGAGAAGAGGGAAGAGAGAGAAGAGGGAGAGAGAGGAAAGGAGGAAGGAAAAGAAGAGAGAGAGTGGGAAGGAGAAGAGAAAGAAGAGAGGGAGAAGAGAGAAGGAGAAGAGAGAGAAGAGGTAGAAGAGAGGGAGAAGAGAAGGGAAGAGAGAAGAGAAAGAGGGAGAGAAGAGAGGAGTAAAAGAAGAAGGAGAAGAAGAGGGGAGAGAGTAGAGGGAGAGAAGAAGGGAAGGAGAAGAAAAGGAGAAGAGAAGAGGAGAGAAGTGAGAAGAGGGAGAGAAGAAGAGCAGGAGAAGAAGAGAGAGAGAGAGAGAGAGAGAGAGAGAGAGAGAGAGAGAGAGAGAGAGAGAGAGAGTAGGAGATTAAGTGAAAAGAAGAAGAAGAGAGAGAGAGGGAGGAAGAAAGAAGCGAGAGTCGGTAACTGCAAGGAGCCACGCCCAAACCACCCTCTCGGAAAAGGACCCCATCTAGCGGTCTTTTCTCCCGAAACCCGTCAAGGTCCGGACTGCCCAATCTCCGCGAGGCGAATGGCTTCCAAGAAGAAAGTCACGGGAAGCATAGGCGCCCAAGCCACCAGTAATGTTGGAGGAGTGAGTGAAATGACCAACGCAGCACACATGATTCAGGCCCAGGTTCTAAGAGTTAAAAAATTAATTTAAGAATTATTTCTCGTGGAAGGGATGAAAGGATTGATATTGTGCATAGGGTTTTGTTTACTCTAAGAACTAAGTTGCATGAGCGAAACCGTAGAGTTTGGAATTCGCACAAGCTTTAGGCACGAAATGATAGCTTTTACACACATAAAATGATAAGGTTATCGCCTTACTTCACATAAAATGATAGCTTTTTAACCAGTTCAGTGCATGAATAGTCATTTAGAATTCACGTTTCGCAATCATGGTTAAAAGAAACACATGAAATGTTAATTTTTGTTCATGAGATACACTTGCATCGTTAGACAGAACCCTAGATTTTCATAGACACAAGTCACACGTGATCCGGTGCACTAGGAATGTGTAAAATTGTATGTGAATTGTTTTATTGTTTTTGCTGTGGACTATTGCAAAATGGATGCGCTCCTAGCTTAGCTGAAGCTGGTGACCTAACCCTAAATGGATTGTTGACCCAAGTTAGGCTTGGCGGGTTAAAAAGGTTGTAAATCCCTTAAGCAAGTGTTTTTGATACATCCAGTTAAAATTCTGATTGTGCATGCAATGAGATTGTGATGCCTTGAAGCAAGAGGTTGTGCATTCAACTGTTTGTTAATGTGGTTTTGGATGTTAACCCAAGTGGGGAGTGTTTGATGGTTTCATGGCCGGGTCCGAGACGACTGATTACCATGGAACGAAAGGGATGTTTTTCCTAGAAATTGTTATTATGCTGGTTGCTTCAGTTATGGTTGATTTCCTAAAGGGATAATTAAGGAAGGATGGCGCTAGCTACCCCCCGCGAGCTGCCAAACCCTAACCAAGGGGGTTATGAATCTGCGCCGGGAATGTGGACCGAACCCGCTGCGAGAGGTCTCTCCGTGGAAATCACTTGGCGTAGGAGGATGCTTGGGTGCCAGTGGGGGCTCTGGCCGTAAATCCCAATGCCTCCGGGCCCTACACAAGTGTTCTACGTGACTCAGGATGGGATCTCGAGGCCTTGATACTAGTTACAAGGAAGAATCTTGGAATGATAAACCTTCGGGTTTTATTTCCGGAAGACGGAAGGATTTTTCTGCGGAGGCAGAAAGGAGCACTTAATTCTCCTGCATGGGCCGGAGACACATATTAATCTGAAGATAAGTTAAGGAAGTGTTTGATCTTGTTTTATCTTGTCTTCGTGTCTGTGGCCTAAATTACGTAAAGGAACCTGTGACTAACAGGTTAATTAAGGAAGCTGCTTTTATGTGTCAAGCATAACGTGGTAGGTAATTAGATAACTAAAAACAACCCTCGAGGGAAGCGTGGTGGATGTGACCAATGGGTCTATCCTACGGAAGGGTAGTCTTGGTTAGCCGAGAGCTTTCCTCAAAGGAGATGTTAACAGGAAATGTTAGGAAAAAGTTGGTCTATGACCTTAGACAATGTTGACTAGGAACCCGGACTTCAGGTCAATCCTAGTGGGAATGGTCGGATTAGTTCCGTTGCGGGCCAGACTTGAGAGACCCTAGTTGGCAAACCCTGGGAGTGCCGGGCGGCGTCTTCTGGAGATATCTCTCGATGGATTGCTAAGACGTGTCCTGTGATTTGAGGAGCGGGCACGTTACAAGCATGATGAGCAAAGCTTCATCGCAAAGATTGAGGATTCGAGCCGCTTCTATGGTATTTTAATTTGTCCACATCTTGATAGAGGTATATTCTCATCACTGAGTTTTGCATCTGATGCAAATGGGTACTTGACCAATTAAGGCTCGATTAGGGGGATTCTATAGCTTGATTTGGTTGCATTTGGGCAGCTATTAATGGTTGGAATTGAAGAAAAATAGCTTAGCTTTGGATGCTCGGAAAGAGGTTTTGGTACATGATTTTGATGTATGGAAGCACAGGGCCTGCTTAAGCATGGGATAACTTGTCATTTGTAAGCATGGGACATGCTTTGTGTAAGTTGGGAGTTAAAGTAGATGGCCTTTTGTAGCATGGAATTTAAGAGTATTTAGTGAGATAGCTTATTTGATAGCTAGGAGATCTTGGAGTTCCTTCCTGAGGTAGTAGAGTATGTTTCCTTCCAGATCAACTACAATAAACACACAAATTCAAAACCTTGGGCTGATTTGCACCGTTTTGGGCTGCATTCAATTGTTGTTCTATCATAAGGCCTTCTTAAGCTTTAATATTAATGTAAGGCTTAATCCTCATCCACTTGATCTTGTTTTCATTGAAGGTCACACAAATCACTTCTCAACTTTCACATGGACTTCATCATTGACCATTTGTTACCTCAAAGAATGTTTTTGTCAAACTATGCTAATTTTGTAATGATTATGCCTGCTATGTTGGATTCATTAAAGGGAGTTTACATGCATCTGGTTTCGGGTGGCTATTTGGGGCTTTGAAAATACCACTATTATGTTGACACTCTCGAAGTCTATGTGTTTCATTATAAAAGACATGGAAGGTGGTGCATTTAGTGTATAAAAAAAGCTTAATGACTTGTATGAGAAAGAAAGTGTTACTTAAGTTTATTGGTTGAAAAAACTCATTGATATCTACATCGAGGAGGAGACTTCTATGTCCAACCATCTCAATGAGTTTACTACTATTTTTAGCCAATTGACATAATAGAATATCAGTTTTCATGATCTCATTAAGACTATATTCTTCTTGGTCACCTTGTCTAAGAGTTGGAATACTTTCATGACAATCATTAGCAACTCTGCACTACAAGTGGCCTTACGAGTGTTAATGTTGAGAGTAGTTTGCTCATCGAGGAGGTGAATAGAAAGAACAATGTAGTATTAAAGAGTACTAGTGCACTCATTGTGAGAGAAACTTCAAATGCCAAGGGGAACTCTCATAAGAGAGGAAAGCCAAGGAGTAAGTCTCACAGCAAGAAGGATATGGAATGCTTCTTTTGCAATTAAAACAACCATAGAAAGAAGGATTGCTACAAGTGGAAGAAGTAAAATGGCAAAAATAAAATGAAGATGATGGAAAAAGGAAGAGACAAAGCAAGGCAAATATAGAGGAGATTAATGTATGTAGTAGTGAGATGATGGAGATGTTTTACATGTATTTTCTTTTGGTGATACATTTGATATCACATAATTGGCTTTTGGATTCTAGAGCATCATTCTATGCCACTCCGCATTAAGACTGGTTCACTACTTATGATGCTGGGAAATGAGGATGCATCCATTGTCTAGATAATTACCATGCATGTGGCATTGTTGATATAGGGGATATACATTTTGCCACTACCTAATGGATCTTATTCTGTCTTGCAAAATGTATAGCACATTGTAGACTTGACAAAGAGTTTTATTAGCACTCAAAAACTTGGTGGCTATGGTTATAAGTGTTGAGAATCACGGACCCAGAACTAGATGAGCTATGGTGGACGCAAATCAAACACACAATACATGATTAGAATGAGAAATTGTAACTCAAGTGAATTAGGTTCCAAGATAGATTAGCTTGGACTCATAAACACAGTCTTGAGTGACTCAAACTGATTGTACAATATTTTTTGAAATGAGTGTCAAGTACAACTTATATAGCTTTTTGAATAGCACCACTTTTCCTCTATGTGCTTATGGGATTTTGGACATCTCTTCCTAGAGCTTCTAGAGCATACATCTTTGTCATATCTCTCATACAAAGCTACTTATGGGCAAGCCTCTTTTGGGCACACATCCAGCCTCTATGGCATACACACCAAGCATCATTTGCTATTCTCAACACCCCCCCTCAAATGATGAGTCTCTACCATTGCTAGCTTTTGCCCCCCCTTCATGATGACATGGCCCAGGAGACTAGCTCTTTGGCAGCCTAGTCAAGTTAAGGCTTGAAACTTTACATTTTGGTAAGGGTTTTTACAATATCCATTATGGAAAAAAGTGTCAAGATTGTGGGAGAGAAGGAAGGAGTCTCACTTGTAGCTTTCTTGCTTGCACAACGGGGGAATACACACAAAGGTGGAGGCTGAAAACAGTTTTCCTCTTCTTAGCTGTGTAAGCCAAAAAGAAGTCAAGTACAAAGAAATAGAAGAACCCTATATATGGGTCTCAAACCAAACTCAACTAACTAAGGTGGCACACTAACTGAGCCACGAACTAGAGTAGATAAGGATAGCTGTCATGTAGCTATTATTCATGGGCGGTGTACCAACCGCATTTGCAACAACTAACAAGTTGGTGACATAAATGCACAACGGTCACCCTGGCATATCACGAGTGGAGCTCGATATCTCAACACTCCCCCTAGAGCTCAATCCCAATTCCTGCACACCAAGCAGGTCTCTGAACTTGCGTAGCTTCTCTGCGCCCAATGCCTTCGTGAATATGTCAGCTACCTGATCCTCTGTGCTGACATAAACTAGATCAATAAGACCTAGTAAAACCCTCTCCCGCACATAGTGATAATGCACCTCAATGTGCTTTGTTCTAGCATGATAGACTGGGTTATTTGCCAAGTGTATACTACTCATGTTGTCACAATAAATGACAATTGGCCCATTTGTAGACTGATGCATATCATAAAGTAGCTTATGCAACCAAGCTACCTCACATGCATCCATTGCTGCACCCCTGTACTCAGCCTCTGTGCTCGACAAGGCAACTGTAGGGTGTTTCTTGCTACTCCAAGTGACTGCAGCACTCCCAAAAGAGAACACATATCCACTAGTAGATCGTCTATAAGAAATACTACCAGCCCAATCAGCATCAGTGTATCCATGTAATTGTATCTGAACCCCAGTCTCATAAAATAGTCCATACTGCAATGTGGACTTCACATATCTGAGTATGCGTCTAGCCGCATCCAAATGTGGTTTCCTTGGAGCCTGCATAAACTGACTTACCAATCCAACAGCATAGCTCAAATCTGGCCTGGTAATAATTATATAAATCAAACTTCCTACTATGCGTCTGTACATAGTAGGGTCTTCGAGAAGCTCACCTGCATCTGTGCTCAACTTCACATTCTGCTCCAAAGGAACTGAAATAGGCTTACAGCCTGTCATCCCATATTTGGACAGCATGTCCAATCCATACTGCCTCTGCAAGAGCCATATCCCACTTGGTGATCTAATCACCTCAATGCCCAAGAAATAACGCAGCTCTCCCAAATCCTTCATCTCAAACTTTTGCTTCAATAGCATTTTCACATGAAGGATATCTTCATCACTATCACCTGTGATAATCAAATCATCAACATAAATGACAAGCAGCATAATATCTTTCTCTGTTTTTCTCACATAAAGTGAGAAATATGCCTTGGAAATCTGAAAGCCAATAGTGACAAGATACTGTCCTATCTTGTCGACCATGCTCTAGGTGCTTGCTTCAAGCCATACAAGGCTTTTTTCAACATGCAAACAAACTCAGGATGAACAGCATGCACATAACCTGGTGGTTGCTCCATATAGACCTCTTCTTGCAAATCACCATGCAAGAAGGCATTCTTTACATCCATCTAATGTAAAGACCATCCCTTTGATGCAGCCATAGCAATGACTGCTCTTATGGTTGCCATCCTTGCAAGCGGACTGAATGTTTCTTCATAGTCAATGCCATATGTTTGTGCATACCCCTTGACTACTAATCTTGCCTTGTATCTGTTCACAGAACCATCTGCGTTGTGCTTCACCTTATAAACCCACTTACATCCAATTGCATTCTTATCTTTAGACAAAGGTACCAACTCCCATGTAGCATTTGCTTCCAAGGCATCCATTTCTTCATCCATAGCTTTCTCCCATTTTTCTTTTCCCATGGCTTGCTCAAAAGAAGTGGGTTCTAGTTCCTGTATCACTTTGACTATATATGCATAGTGAATGGCTGTAAATCCATCATATTTCAGCCTATCCACAGGATACCTAGCTCTGGTAGACCTACGCAAGGTAGGCTCACTTCCAGGTGCTCTCAAAACATCCCTAGTCTTCCTTACTCCAGGTGTAACAATAGAAGGAATACCCAACTCATCATCAATGCTTTGTTCTGAGCCACTGGATTCACCATCCACATAAGAGTAACCTGCATTCACATCAAACATGGGCTGATCTACCTTCTCTTTTCCTTTTCGTGATACCTGCATACCACTATCTGCATTGCTTTGAGAAGATTCTCCTGATCTCAATCTGCCTGTCCATAGCGAAGAATGTGAACCACTGCTAGAGGATGCTCCAGGTCCACTAATATCTTGTGACTGCTGCTGCGAATTCTGTGCAGCATTACCATTTTGTGCATCTACATTATCAATCACATTTACTGGTTTATACCAGCTACTCATCTCATCAAAAACAACATCTCTGCTCACTGTAAACTTACGAGTAGAAGGGTTATAGCATCTATACCCTTTTTGCTGCAGAGAGTAACCAATAAAGATGCACTTCTCAGCTTTTGGATCCAGCTTGGATCTCAATTCATCTGGCACATGAACATAGGCAATGCAACAAAAAATTTTTAAATGAGAAATATCTGGTTTCCTACCAGTATACCTCTCCTCTGGAGTCATGCCATGTATTGCTGCAGTGGGAGTCCTGTTCATTATGTAGACTGTTGTAGCAACTGCCTCAGCCCAGTCAAAATCTAGCAGGTCTTTTTCATTGCCAATTGATCAAACGTTTCTTTTGCTGTCCCAAAGATACAAAAGTCATCTAGAAAAACTTCCATCCATTGTCAAAGAAAATCTTGATAAGTTGCAATCACAACTGTTTGAAATGTTGCGGGTGCATTACATAAGCCAAAAGGTAGCACTTTATAGGTGGATGTACCCCATTTAGTAGTGAAAGTAGTTTTGGATTGATCTTTTAGATGAATTAGCACTTGATTGTAGCCGCTAAACCCATCCATGAAAGAATATATCTCATGGCCTACAACTTTATCAAGTACATGTTTTGTAAATGGCATGGAAAATGATCTTTATATGTTTTGCTATTTATCTTTCTATAATCAACACAAATGCAAATTTTCTTACTATTCTTCTTTGGTACTACCATAATAGGGGAAACCCATTCACTATATACAACATGATAAATAAATCACGCATCAAGAAGCTTAATAATCTCAACTTTGACCAATTCTGCATACACAGGATTTGTTCATCATTGGCATTGACATGCGGGTTCTGTGCCTCATTCCTGAGTCAACATACCACACTTTGTTGCTTTCTTCTACACTTGTCATAGAATTGTTCATGTGCTCCACCATAAACAAATGCTTATTTCTGTCATCACCTTGTCTACTAGAAGATGCATAATTTTCTTGTTGCAATTTTCCATTCATGATGTCATTCTGCTTTTTATAGCAGTCTTTAGCCATATGACCCATTTTACCACAGTAGTAGCATTCAACATTGCTGTTTGCATTTTGGCCTCTTTGCCATCCACCTAAACCTCTTTGGCTCCCCCTGCCTCTAGACTTACCACGTCCTCCTCCATAGGACTGGTTTTCTTGAGTCTGCTGCATATTCTGATTTCTACTACGGCCTCCAAATCGGCCTCCTCTACCTTTGCCTCTACCTCTTCCAGCATTTGAGTAGAAGACAGTTTCTTTTGAAGTTCCTCCTGAAGAAGATGTACCACCATTTCTTTGCTCCTCAGAAATTAGAAGAGCAATCAACTCCTCAAAATCAGGAAATCTTTCACGAATTGAAATGGATGTCCAAAACTGTGCATAATCCTTTCCTAGACCATTCAAGGTCACAGAAACTAAATCATCATCTTCCACTGGCGACCCAATGGAAGCAAGTGCATCTGCAATCTTCTTCACCTTCATGTGGTAGTCATTGATGCTCATACTTTCTCTTTCCACATTATGCAACTCTTTCTTGAGCTACATTTTCCTGGCTTGCGTATTTGTGCTATACATTTTTGACAAAGTATCCCATGCCTCCTTTGGTGTACTTGCATCCTGAATATGCACAATCATAGAGTCTGAAATACTGATAGACAGCCAGTACATAACTTTCCTGGCTCTCTCATGCCATGCTTTGAATGCCTGCATTTGCTGTTGATTGGGAACATCAGGAAGAACTGGTTCTTCTTCATTTCCTACAACAAATTCCCAATATCCTTTTCCCATAAGGAAATTCGTCATTCTAAACTTCCATGCTTGGAAGTTGTTCTTGTCAAGCTTTTCAGTTACAATCTGTGAAAGAGAATCAGGCGCCATTATAGAATACTGCAAAAAATTCTGTCACTGCAAAAAACACAGCTTCACCCTCACAAGGGCAAATCTGCAAAACTGGCGAAAGTGGTCTTTGACCACATAGTCACTTTCTAGTGACGATTTTGCATAAATAGGAAACAAGGATGATTCTGTAACTCCCAATGTCTCTGCACACAAGCATAGGATGCAATTTCTGTGGTAACTTTTCACCGACCTGTAGAACAGTGGTTGCACAGCATAAAATAGGGCCTTTTCCTGAGTGCGTGCAGAAAACTTCCACCACCAAAACAGGCCCCGAAATGGTCTCAACTCAAAAAAACAGGGTCACCATGGGCTAAAGCCCTCTCCTGTAGCATATACTGCCCTGTTGCTTCACCGCGAAGGGCGTCTCAACCAGAACACCACGAACTTGGCTTGCTTTCTTGAGCTCCTTACCACGAACAAGGCTCTGATACCATGTCAAGATTGTGGGAGAGAAGGAAGGAGTCTCACTTGTAGCTTTCTTGCTTGCACAATGGGGAAATACACACAAAGGTGGAGGCTGAAAACAGTTTTCCTCTTCTTAGTTGTGTAAGCCAAAAAGAAGTCAAGTACAAAGAAATAGAAGAACCCTATATATGGGTCTCAAACCAAACTCAACTAACTAAGGTGGCATACTAACTGAGCCACGAACTAGAGTAGATAAGGATAGCTGTCATGTAGCTATTATTCATGGGCGGTGTACCAACCGCATCTGCAACTGACAAGTCGGTGACATAAATGCACAATGGTCACCCTGGCATATCACGAGTGGAGCTTGATATCTCAACAAAAAGTTTCAAGACTTTTGTTTGTTTGTAGCAATAGAACATTTTTAAAATTTTTTTCTTCATGCTTCTTTGGCATTCTTGGTAACATCCATTTTCTTCTTGGTGTCTTTGATCTTCTTGGTCTTCATGCTCTTTTTCTTTGTTGTGATCCTTGTTCCCTTTGTTGACGTGTGGTACCTCTCTTTTTGCTTTAGTCTTCTTGACATGATCTTAGTGCTTGCATGGCTTTGACTTGACAAGCTCTTTTTGGCATTCATAACGTAATTCTTGGGATACATGATTTTTGGGAATTTATTTGGCTCAATAGATAGACAAGCATTTATAGGATTTGACTTGACATAGGATTTGACATCGGGCTTTTGTGTATAATACAAGAAAATCATTTCTAATGTGGGAAGGTCTTACTGATTGGCGTTTTCTGCTCGATAGCAGTGTCTAATCCCTTTTACAAAATGATTTGATAGATATTGAAATGGATGTGTAGTGCCAGTGTAAACAGACACTCAATGACAAATGCTCAATGAGTTTTTGCAAGGATTTTTGTTTTTTAAACACTTTTTATGCGTGTGCAAACAAGATTTAAAGCGATGTCAATGAGTCGTCGAATGATTTAATTAAGAAGTGTACACACAAGAGAAAATCAATTTGAGTGTGTATGAAAGCAAAGCTTAGTGTGAGAAATGATTGGTGTGAAGAGTCTTTAGTGATAAGGAGTTTCAAACCTTAGATAAAATAAAAGGAAAGGATATCCCTTGCTTACAGAGTGCTGCAACCCTTGCCACCACCGATCTTGGGGATGTTCCTACCACGGAGCTCATGACAGAGCTATTGCGGTGCATGAAGTGCTCGTCCAAGCTTGACAAGCATGTTATCTTAATAGGCCCCTCTAGATGTGGCAAAGGAACCCAATCGCCTATCTTGAAAAGAGGATTGCTGCTTGTGTCATCTGGCAACAGGCGACGTGCTTCGGTCTACTGTTACATCAGAGACTCCTTTGGGGTTAAAGCTAAGAAGGCTATGGACAAGGGTGAGCTTGTTTCTGATAAGTTGGTGGTGGGTATAATAGATGAGGCTATGAAAAAGCCATCTTTTGAGAAAGGATTTATTTTGGATGGTTTCCCAAGGGCTGTTGTCAAGCTGAAAAGCTCGATGGTACTTGAGAGACATTGATTCAATGCAAGGATGACAATACCGAAGTCCTAAAAAACTGGTTAGAGCTTGGGGCTTGGAGATCTTCTTCTACCACTCCACCACCCAAGGCAGTAGCAAACCTATTGCTCCCCTTCAAGGTGAAGACCAAACCAAGCTTCTTGATTGCCTTGAGTAGCACCTTCTTCCTTGAGTTCTTCCAGTAGTACCTCCTTCCTTGAGCTTCTTTACCTCGTACACACACTAGATGTTGGATGGCTTGAGAGATTGGGATGGAAATAGACTTGTACAAGTAGACTAAAAAAGGGATAGATTGTAGAGCTTGCAAAGAAGAAGAAATCACACCACTAGCTACCTAGCTCAACCATGGCTCTAATACCATGTTGAGAATCATGGATCTAGAACTAGATAAGCTATGGTGGATGCAAATCAAACACATGATACATGATGAGAATGAGAAATTGTAACTCAAGTGAATTAGGTTCTAAATAGATTAGCTTGGACTCATAAGCACAATCTTGAGTGACTCAAACTGATTGTACCATCTTTTTTGAAATGAGTGTCAAGTACAACTTATATAGCTTTTTGAATAGCACCACTTTTCCTCTGTGTGCTTATGGGATTTTGGACATCTCTTCCTAGAGCTTCTAGAGCATACATCTTTGCCATATCTCTCATACAAAACCACTTATGGGCAAGCCTCTTTTGGGCATACATCCAGCCTCTATGGGCGTACATACCAAGCATCATTTTCTATTCTCAACAATAAGGTGATCTTTGGAGATTATGTATGGAAAAGTAGCAAAGGATCTCTTATCATTGCTAAAGGGCATAATATAATACTTTGCATATTTTCATCCTTTGCATGCTTTTGAAAACCTTGGTAAAAAGCATTGGGAGAGGCAATGAAGAGTGTTTGAGATACTTGAATGACACTAGAGCTATGTGCATATGCTTTGGAAGGAGTGATGCATTTGTTCTTACCACTTGGATATGTAGATGCTGATTCTATAGGTAGGGTAGACTCTAGGGGCTCTACTATATGCTTTACTTTCATAGATAGTGTAACATCTTGGATATCTTGATTGCAACCATGGCTTTATCTACCTACTAAGGCTAAGTGTGTTGCAAATACAATAGACATAATAGCGGACTGTGCTAGCTCATCCAACTCCTCACATACATTCGCATCCTTGTCTTTAGGCTTAATCCCACTACATTTGATTGGCTTAACCTACTTCTTTTGGATGAATATATTGTATATTTACTCTTTCAAATATGAAAAGTTTGTGATATCAAGATTTTCAATATCAAACAGTGCATTCTCTAAACTTGATGAAGAAGCCATAATTACAAGCATATGTCTACACACCAAAACCTGCAAGATATACTAAACTATGAGCTCAAAGTAGACTATGAACTACAAACGGAGTGCTCTCAAAGCCAAGTAATTGCTATCCAAATATTAAACCAACATAAAATTGATGTAAATATGATATTTTAGCACTTCCAAAGGCATATAACTTTTTTGCAAGTTGTCCCAAGTATTTTGGCCACCTTCTAGGCATAAAAGGGCTATCAAAGTCCAAGTACATACAAACTGCCTTCATAAATCAATTTAGTCCACATAATCTTTACAAAATGAGCATGAATCAGCATGGTAAATTCTTCAAGTAAAAAAATACATTGATATCTATGTGCAATCCAAAGCCCGGAGTAATTTGGGAGCCCTTGAGTGTGAGTTGATGTCCAAAAGTGCCATCCAAATTAGAACTATTCTAAAATAGGGAACTAAAAACCATATAGGATCAACTCTTGATTATTCATATCTATAGTATATCTATAGCTCTCTTTGTGCTCTTTGTTTTGAACGATAGAATACCTCAATTCGATATTGTGTGTAAAAGTTATGGCGGCCAAAATATGAAAGTGGTATTAAGCTATCATAATTGTCCATGACTTTTGTAGCTTGTTCTACATTCACTCAAAAGGGATAGAATGGCTCCTAAAGTGAATGCTTGAGAGCATTCTTAGTTTCTCCTCTATTGCACATACATTTGAGAAGAAGAAAATAGAAGAGAAAACAGATTCCTCTTTTCTTAGAAAGCTTCAATGTTGCTCAATCTCTTTGAGCATCCAATATCTCTATTGGAGGATCCAAAGCTAAGCTATTTTGTATTGATTCCAACAATTAATGGCTACCAAATCACTATCAAAGTGGGTTATTGTAGCCCCAAATTGAGCTTCATTGCCTCAAGTACATGGTTGTCTCAAATATAGATCCCAGTGCAAGAATCATAGCTCTATTAATGTGTGGGCATCAAGAAAGGATGTCAAAGAAGAAGATTGAATCCTCGACCTTTATGACAAAACTTTACTTTTTGCACTCCTCACCCCAAGCATGAGCTCCTACTGCGAACATTGAACATCGCTTTGATACCATGTGAGAATGAATGGTACCCAAGACGGTTGAGAGAGAAAAGACCACGAGAATTATGTGGGTACAAAATGAATGGTATCCTTATTCTTTGCTATCTTCACTTATATACGAGTGTACAATATGCATGCATACAAGGGGTGCCCACATGGCTATTGGCCATTGACCTTTCCCAACATCATCTTCATTGCATTGCACCTCCTCTTGTGCCCCATAGTCAAGCCATATTTTTGTTTGTGATTTAGCTTATTTGAAGGTGCTCTTTGTCTAGTCAAATTCTTTGGCACGAAAGAGTTCCTTTGTATGAAAGAATTATCAGTGTATCTACTAACATGTCCCCATATTATACCCATTTTTTTGGGGGATATCATATAATAGTCTAGTATTTTCCATATTATACAAATTCCATATTGGTATTAATGCAATTGAGGAGCTTATGGAGTGGAGAAGAACTCGATGCACATATGATCAAGCCCAAGACCATTGGACTTACAATAACTATTCTCATTACAATTACAAGTCACAAACCATCTCTTCCTAAAGCTAAAGGGTTCAATGTCCCTATAGATCATCTTAAGCTTCACAAAATACTTTATGGAAATGGTACCTCAAGGACAATTTCAAGGCTAATCTACTCATGCTTTAATAATTTCTCTAACAACATGAGTGGAAGTGGATAAAATTACACTAAGCTTTATTTGATTACCATAATGATGTAGAGGTGTCCTTAATGGAACTAGAAAACATAGATAGGTTGCTAATTGATACCAGAGTGACAAGGAGTAATCTGAGTTGGAAAGACTAGAATACTTAGAGGTATTAGATCATGAACTATCAAGGTATGAGCTCACAAAACTCGTCCCATCTCTAGAAATCCTTGTGATATAAAGAGCTAGGGATATTGATAAGGAATATGGTCAAGAGTCAAATGCAAACAAGTTCATAATCAGATGCTAGCATCGACACAAATCTTGAGATCCCTCAGCCTAGCAAAGCTAAAAAAACTAAGAAAAAACTACGCATACATCTGAGGAGATGTAAGCTTATGGAATTTCTAAACAATTAAGACTTTGAAAGCAACAACCAAAAGAAATCATGAGATCTTTCCAAAGTGATTCACTCAACTCAAGAAGGGAGATTGTATTGTTGTGATGCTTGGAATAAAGAGGGAGGGAAAATCCACGAGTCAATCAAAGGGCCTATCAAGGTAAAAAAAGTAAACCTTGCCAAAGAAGGAAACCCCCAAGACTATGTTCATTTCCTGATGACCTTGCAGAAGAAGAGGATGAAAAGAGTCTCATTGAGATACTTAGAGAATCCACAAGATAGATTAGTAGAAAGAAGTAGTTTTAGGTTGTAGGTTGTCTGACACAAGTTGCAGATTATAGATTTAATATATTTGGAGTCTATTTTTGGCTATTATTGTATGAGAATATATTCTTGGAGCAGAGATTTTGATGTACATATTGTAGCAATTCCTAAGCTATGTGTATTGCCATGCCATCCATGCATTTTTACTCATGAGAATTAGCAAGAACATTGTATTTAAATAGTTTTAGGGAGATCAATCCTCCATTGATGTACTTTTGAATAGTTGAATGTTGTTATGTTGCTATATCTATACGGAAGTATTGGTGTAGTAATATGATATATTAACTACATATAACGCTTTTCACTTGGATAATGATAAATGCAATATTATTGAGTAGTGGTTTATTTTTAAATATTCTCTCAATTCTAGTTGTACTAAGCAAGCATTGCAAAAATTTTGCCAATCTTGTGGTGCAATTTGTTTATTTTTTGGTTGCTATTACGGGATAATTAGTTATAGTTTTCCACAAATGGCTTCATTATTTGCAATGGATAGAGAACTATATAACATCAAGAAGTTTGATAGCACTAACTTCAGTTTGTGTAAGGATTAGATCCAAGATTCTCTTATTCAAAAGAAGAAATTGAAACTTATAAGAGGCATAGATCCAAAATTAATAGAAATGTTTGAAGAGGATTGGCTGCAACTTGATGCATTGGTCAAATCCACAATTGGATTCCTGCCTTAATAAATTCAACATCATATTCAACCAAATACGAGCTCAAAATTTAACATTTGAAGATGAGATTAAGGCAATCCTTTTCTTATGCTCTTTGTGCATCATGGGACACCTTTAGGACAACCATTAGAAATTTAGTTTCAAGATGGTGAGTTGAAGTTTAATGATATTGTGGGTAGTTTAGTAGTTGGAGAGATATGTAGGAAATGCATGGATCAAGGAAAAAATGATTAAGCATTGGTAACTCAAGAAGAAAGAGATAGAAAGCAGTATAAAGTCAAGAACCATGACCATAGATGGTGGTCATGTAGCAAATCGAGATCCAAGAAAGACATTGAATATTTCCATTCTGGTAAAACAAATTATAACAATCACAATTATCAAATGGAAGCAAGAGAAAATAGATAAGAATAAGAATGAAAAGGATTCGAATAGAAAAGAAGATAAATAAAAGGTGGAGGTTGAAGAAATACATTCATTGAGATAGTGTGTAATAGTGATGATGAAGTTGTCTTTACTTGTACTCTTCATGAACAAATGCAAGTTGTAGTAGTTCAATAAGTGGCTCAACATTGGATACTTGATTTAGGAAGATCCCCCCATACGACTCCTTACAAGGAGTCATTCTATTCATTTGATAGCAAATGAGGCATAGATTAGTCCATCTTGGTAATGACTATGTATGTGACATAGTTGGTGAAGGTGATATGTAGTTTTCTTTTCAAAATCGATCTATCTTTACTCTTTGGAATGTACACTAGGTACCCAAGATTTAGTAAGAGGTTGCATCTATTGGTTGGTTGGATACTCACTTGGACATTGCTTTTGCAGTGGAAGTAGTCACATGTTAAATCTTAGCAAGAAGAATTGGCAAATAGTGAAAGGCATCTTGAAGAACTTGAGTGGCATAAGAGATATGTGCATATTCCTTGGGAGAGTAGTAATGGCGTGCTTGGATACAAAAATATAGACTACGCAAGAAATGTTGACAGTTGAAAATCAAGCACATGATTTGTTTTTAACCTTGTATATTGGTGTAATATCATGGATATCTAATTTGCAAAAATGTGTGGCATTAACTACCACTAAAGCTGAGTATGTTGCAGCCATAGAGACATACAAAAAATCCATATGGCTTACTCGCCGTGGAATGCTCGGGCCTTGGCAAAGACATACCATTATTACACATTGATAATGAGAGTGTCATCATGTTGGTAAACAATCCTGTTTTTAATGCAAAAATCAAGCACATAGAAGTGACATATCACTTCATTTGTCGGGTGCTTGAGGACAAGCAAGTTGATCTTATCAAAGTTCATATTGATGATAACCTTGTAGACTTTCTCATCGAGTTTTCCCTTCAAAAAGTTCGTACATTTTAGCCAGTTGATGGGCATAAGATCTACCATGTGTGCCAACCCTTCAGAAATTAAGAGTTATCCTTAAGTAGTGCAAGTAATACCAACTTTCATTGAATTCACTCAAATGTTAATTCTAGATAAAACATGGAATCATTCTAGGCCATGTGGTATCAAGAATAGTGTTTTTAGAGGTACATCCAAGATTTTGATTATCTTGGATTTACACTAGCTGAAAATCCCAAAGGCATACAATGATTCCTCAGCCACACTCGATACCATAGATGCTCAGTAAATCATGCAACTACTACAAGGCCCTTTTAGAAACTATTGATGAATCAGAAATGGAGGGAGGAGTGTCAAAAACTTATGAATGCCTCACAAATCGATGTAATTATTGCACCCATCCTATGAGCCCCAGACTACCTATGAGCCCCAGACTATAAAGTGATATTTCATGTGTATATTGATGTGTCCCCAAGGTTGCAATCAAAGTAGTACTTTGCCAGATTTGGGAGCATTTTATGAACTTTCCAATGATCTTTGCAAGAAACAAAAATCAAAATGAATTATTAAACGATTGAACTAGAAGTGTTAGGTATAGTAGATGCTATGAAGAAATTTCATCACTATTTGCTTGCCACCCCCTTCACTTTTCCATAAAGCATTAATCTTTATTGCATTTACTAAGTAAATCTTGTGATATAGATTGCATAGCAAGGTTGCTACTTATGTTATTTGAATTTGATTTTAGTGTGGTTGTGAGAAAGGGAAATAAAGATTATATTGTCAATCACGTGTCCTATGTACCAAGAGGGGAAAATGCCATTGGAATTGATGAAAACCTTCACGACTCCCACTTGTTCATAGTATAGCAAGATATATATATCTAATACCCTATTGGGTAGATGAAATCTTGTAAATAATTAAAAAAGGGATTTCCTAAACTCCCAATAGAGAAACCAAGTCTTATGCACCTCATTCTCAAGACTAAACCTTACCAACTAATTGCAAGATCATTGCACAAACTTGGACATGATGGTCTAGTGAGGAGATGCATATATGAGCATGAGTTTGAAGATGTGCTACAAGAGGAACATGGAGGAATAACAAGAGACCATTTCAATGTCAACATCACAACTTGAAAAGTAATGTAGTCACAATTATGGTGGCTAATCCTTTTCAAAGATTTTTCTCATTTTGTCAATTTAACATTATAGTGAGTGCCAATGCATGAAAGTACCTATAAAGAAGGACAAAATGGATCTCATAATAGTTATATAGGCTTGTAGACCTTTCCAAAAATGGAGAATCAACTTCATAGGTCCAATCGATCCACATCACAATGCTCTCAGATCTAGTATCTCATAGTTGTAACAAACTATATGATTAAATGGGCCAAAACCAGATCTATGTGCAAAAATGACACCAAAATGATGGCCAAGTTTCCATGGAAGCAATCTATATCATGATTTAGGTGTCCCATTGAAATCATAGGTGACACTTCGGCATGCATCCGAGGAGAATGGCCGAATGCATGCCGAAGTGTTAGAAAAGGCTGAAGGATGCCTCCCATGAGTGTATTCTCATGTGCTTGGATTTTTTCATGAAAACACACACATGCATAAAGTCACATGCGTACAGATGCAGTCAAAAGAAGTGAATAGCTGACTTGCATGATCATTCACCTGTGCATATGTGCGCACACACATGTGCAGGCAAACAGTCTTTTGTATGCATATATGTCAATCAGCAATCGCTCTAATTTGGTATTTCTACTAGTGGTTACTGATTGCCCTTTTTCTTGGAGTTGGAAAATTTTGATTGTGATTCGGATGTCATAATTCTTGCCTATCTGTTTGGGTAATTTCTTGAGATTCAGTGTTTCAAATTTCAAATAGTTCAATAGCTCAAAGTTTTATTGTCGTGAACATATGTTTTCCAGGGTCTGAGGTTGTGGACATTGCTTTTGGCGTTCAACTTAAAGTTTCTGCTGCAAATGGCAGCAATGCGATATCAACCAGTGCAAAGGCAGGCATTGCCATCTGTCAATGGGCAAAGCAGTTCAAGGCTGGTTTTGGATGACATATTCATTTGTTTATGGGCTGCTTGTTCCATCTACTAGGATAATTGTCAAAGTGATGTGTGGCTTGCAAGTTGCCGGAGTTAGTGCCTTTGCGTATGTATTCTATAGTTTATGACAATCTTTAATTAGGTTTAGATTGTGATTCATTACTATTGTGAGATGAAATGTTTTGAACTTCAGTGTTTGTATTGCTCAAGACCATAGAGAGCAAAGAGCTTGAGCTCCTTGCATTAGATGGTGAAGGACAAGTGTAAGCTCAAAGCAAGTGCACATGTTGGTAAGCACCTTTGCAAGGGTGGCATTGATACGAGAATTGAGTACACTGTTTTGAGATGATGTATAATGTGAGTTGGAGCTTATAAATAGGAAAAAGGATCCCATCTTTCAGATGATAATAGGAGCTTGTTACGGTAGCATCATATGACATTGTGAGTACTAAAGGAGACTTCTAGTCTTATATTCATACTATTATAAGTGTGGAGAATGCCTTTTGGGATCAACAATTTTAGACTTATCATGATTTCTTTGGGGCTATACAAGTTGTTCCTAGAGAAACATGAGAGATTGTGTGAAATTAATGAGAGCACATGGAAACAAAGAGAAGTTGATTTAGAGAGTAAAAAGAACTATGATAAGGGCTCATGCCATTCATTAAGTGGAGACTAGTTGCACATTTCATTTATTTTGTTGGCTAGCCTAGGCGGCTCAAAGCAGTGATGTGGGATCACATTATTGATTACTGAGGTTGAAATTTACTTTTAATTTCCAACTTTCAATCTCTTGTTTTTTCTTAACCACTCTTTCCTTTTATAGCTTTTGCTTTTGTTTTTATGGCTTTAAATGCCAAAAGGTCAAAAATAACTTTTTTTTTGGGTTGCTTTTTCTTTAAAGCAAGGCCCACATGAAGTCTACACATTTATAATCTTGGAAGTGAGATGCTATTTAATATTTGGTGGTAGTTTAGTTTTTCTATAAAAATGACTCTAGAGGACAGGGAATGTTGTTTCGTTGGTATCCTGCGAGTGCTTAGGCAAACGGGTTATTCGAAGCGAAAAATGCTTTGTTCTTTGCATTTTTGCCATCGTCTTCTTAGTTCTATGCGATCGTCTCTTGCAGCATGCTATTTAGCATTACCATCACTCCTCCTCCTCCTTCTCCCTTTTTTTCTTCTGTCCTAAGTTTTTCTCCTTTAAGGTTTCTTTCTTTTTTTTTCTTTTTTCATTCTTCTTTTTCTTTATTTTTATTTTCAAGTTCTACCACCACCCTTCTCCTCTTTCTCCTTTTTCTTTTTCTTCAACTTTCTTTAAGTTTTTATTACTTAACTTCTTTCTAAATTTTCATTATCTAATCATGGCGCTGGATCCATTTTGGATGTATGTTCCTCCAATGAAGGGATATAAGGGCTTTGGTGGATCGAAAAAGTGGTGATGTAACTATTGTGGTTTGGAGAAATTAGGGAGTGAAACACGTGTGAAAGACCACTTGGCATGCGTTTCCAACAAAGATATTGAGCTTTGCGCAAATGTATTGGTGGAAGTAACGGTAAGTCTCCATTTTTGGCATTGAAAATATATGGTGATTGAGCTACAAGAGGATGAATTCTCTCATCCAATACTACATGGAGCTAATGAAGCACAAGTTGGGCAATGAGAGGCTAGTGGGCAACGAGAGGCTAGTCAGGCTTTGAGAGGCTAGCCGAATTGAAGGTGTTAGTGGTCCATAAAAAAGAAGTGTATTCATATTTGTATCATGTTAAGTGTTAAAAGGATCTTGTTGCTATCTTCTAGTGGTGGCGGTGGCTCCTTGCATGGTGCAAGTGTCCATGTAGGACTTGAGAGGTAGGCTACTAGGAAACTCATACACTTATTTATTCAGTGTGCCATCTCGCTTAATATAATCATTATATATCAATGAAAGAAGACAATCAGAGCAGTGAGTTGCATAGGGTGTGAGTGGAAAGGCCTCCATCCGTAGATGCATTACACACATGAGAGCTTCGAAAGGAAAAAACATCTATAGAGATTCAATTGGAGTCCTTGAAGGAGATATGGGTGAAATATGGATACACAATATTATGCAATGGATGGTTCGATATGCGCTAAAAGAATACATACAATGTTTTGGTATCTTTAAAGAAAGACATGATATTCATTAAGGCTATGTATACCTCGGTCTCAAGGTTTACAATCACAAGAGTTTTCATTTGAAAGTACATACAATAGGTCATCATGAATATAGGAGTCTAAAATGTGGTGTAGGTGGTGATAGATAACGGAAATAATTGTAAGTTTATGAGACATATGCTTGAAGAGGAGTTTTTTAGTATAGTATGAATTCCATGTGTATCCCATTGCCTTGACTTGCTTATTGAAGATGTTGGGTAAATATCATGGGTGGATGATGCTTTTAAGACAGCAACGAGCATGATAAGATTTGTAAAGAAGAGGCCATTCATTACAAGCATGTTTACAGCCAATAGTACGCTTAAACTATTGAAGCTCTCTATCACTAGATTTGCTTATGTGTTTGTTGTGTTAGAGAGGCTAATAAAAGTTCATTTAAATTTGATATGGTCCATTGCATGAAGTGACTCACATGGAGTGAGAGAGTCTTTAAAGGCTCTTGCTTTAGATAGAATATTTTAAATGAGAGTTGGTGGATTAAGGCAGAGACATTGGTGAAAAGTATCACTCTTATTTACATTATATTGTGTATCACTAATATGAAAGAGAGTATTTTAGGCTTTCTATATGAGTATATGGATAAAATTAGCGAGGCCTTGCTTTACAATAGATTTTAGCCCTAAGACAAGTAAATAGTTGTTTAACTTTTATATATGTAATTATTTAGTATTAATGAGTAATTGATGATTGTTCTAATTTCTAAGTTTGTAACTTATTTTATCTATGATTTATCATCTTTCACTCTTAAGGGTTGATGAGATTCGTGTAGTGTGGAATGCATGATGGGATTGGTTTCATAAGCAATCCATGTTATTATGTATATTTTGCATTCCCTTTCACACAATGAGGAGCAATATACTAGTGAGAAGTTGGAGGAGGGTTTTATGGAGTATATGAGATGCTTTATAGGGGATAATCTAGATATGATGAGAATAAGAAAGGACGATTTGTTAGCATTTTGCAATCATTTTTTTCATTTTGATTGATCCATAATGAGGCTTCGAGAGATGTAACTTAAGCTTGTCTTTTGGTAGAAGAAATACGGTAATTGTGCTACTACTTTGGTATGTGAGTCGTGACTTTTGTGCTTTGAATTTTGATAATGTAATGCTTATGAAACCTAGATAACAGATTCTATAATCTATTGCCTACTTAAATGTTGTTTTCGTGGTTTGCTTATTAGCAATTACTTAACCTCAATCTCTTAAATATGAATAGAAACACATTATCATTTATGTTCTCTCACAAGATTCTAGTTCAAAGTCTGTTGAGAGGAACGTGAACATATGGGTCATTTTTCATACTAGAAAAAGAAACAAGCTCACAATAGCTCAGTATAAGCGTTTAGTGTTTTGCCATTGTAATCTCCAACTTCTTGAGAGAATTGCTCTATCTCTTAAGCCCTCATAGGTAATGAATAGTATTATGTATAATTAACTTTTTAAACTCGATACTTGTTAACTGCTTGAAAGCAGGATTGCAAATTGTAATATATATGAATATTAAACGTATTGAATATTCTCTCATATCTTTATATTGTTCAACTTTACAAGTGAATGTTAATAAGATTGATATAGAGAAGGTACGTGATATTTTAAATATACTATAGGAAGAGTCGTATATCTACTTCATGCTTTATAAAGAGCTATTGACACTAGTGCATGAGGCTCGTGCACAAAGGAGGGCTAGAGCCACTAGAATAAGGGCCACACATGGTTATGTATCACAGATAGAGGTCGAGGCTGAGGCTGTTTTATCATCTTCTTGATCAGGGTTCTTGGAGTCGGATGAGGAGGTGGTGCATGCGTCCTCGGAATATGGATGACTCATGACTCATGACTCATGTGACATGGACTTTGGAGATTGGAGTCATGACTCATGGTACTCAGGAGTCAGTTTAGTATTATAGTTGCTACTTGTTTATTGATGATGATACTTATTACTCAGTAGTATTGTAGTTACTAGTACCGAGTGCTAAGTCCTCTCATTGGACTTTGGAGTTTAGATAGATTATTCACATGATATAGTTATATGTATCATTGTATCTTGATTTTACTTATTATACATCTTGGTTCTATTGTTCTTGATATTAGTTTTTAGATGATTCATGAGTTATAAATTATAATTCATTTTGTTGTTTGAAGTTTTGAGAACTGAGTCTTAATTGTGTTAAGCTATCTTAAGTTTTAACCATTGAGTCTTGACTCTTTACTTGTGAGTGGTGGCACATGTAATGAATCATGATTTCAATCATATAACTTGAAGACTCAAAGTTTTGTATGAAATTCGGGTACATGTTGTAGGCATTTGATATATTTATACATCCACGTAATATTGTATTTATTTTAGTGTACAATTTGAAATACCATTTCTCCGTTTTTAAAATTTGGTTGAAACTTTGAAGCTTTGGTTTTTCATGTTTCTGTTTTTCCTATTTTTAAAACTCTCTCTTACTATGCTCTACATGTTAGCTTTGACTAGGCAAATAAGAATAATTTTAATCCCACATGCCAAACTAGGCCGATTGTAATCTGCGATGACCAAAATTTTAATTTAACCGTTTTTTACATTTTAGAAACGGTTGGACGTTTCTAAGGTTTCCTACTTGTAGGAAATGTGTTTCTTGGCAACTATGATAATATCACACATGATTGCACTGAATCATGCTGTAAGAAGAAAAGTTGATACGACAGAGCTGAAGCTTAAAAGATAATTGCATTGTCTTGTTTGAATCAGACGGTAGTATCTATGGGAAATTTGTATAGTGAAGGGAGTGAAATGTAGTCCTCCAGGTAGTAGGCTATTGAAGTAATCATTGAAAGGGGAAGGATAGCTATTAAGGGAGTGAAACATAGTCCTCTGATGCCATCAGAGATGTGGAAGATGATCACTAGTTGTCAAGGGAGGGAACTATAGTCCTTTGATGTCGGGAATGACGTGGGTAGCAAAAATGCAAATCTCAGAGTATTGGAGATGTCAAATGTAGGGAGAGCAGTCTAGATGTTGACGCTAGGTGGATAATGATGACGCTAGATGATGGAGGATGAGTTGGGTTGCAAAAACGCAGGTCCCAGCAACCTCTATGATAGATGGCGATGCTAGGTGATGGAGGAGAAGCCAGGTTGCAAAAATGCATGCCCTAGCGGCCCCTATGATAGACAAGTGATGCTAGGTGATTGAGGAGAAGCTAGGTTGCAAATCCCAGGTCCCAACAACCCTTGTAATCATTGACACTTGGTGTTGTAGACTGTTGCTGGAGGCTAGGATATTGATGCCAAGTTGGATATGATGATGACAGGCAAGAAGATCTCGACACTGAAAAACGCAAGTGAAGGTGAAGCCTGATGGAAAAGGGTGTTGATGCCAAGTAGATGATGGTGACGCCAAGTGAAGATGCTTTAAAGACAAGGCCTAATGTTGGAATAGGGTGCCTGAAGCAAAATAGAAAGGGTGAAGGCAGTCACAAGCCACAAACCACAATGTTCTCTTGAAGGGGTATGAGGACAGTGGAAGGAGCTGGTGAGAGAAGGGAAGTGGTGGTGGAGAAAGAGGGGTGAAGAATGATTGAAGAGTGATGAGAGTGGTAGAAGTGAAGAATGATTGAAGTGATTGCCTATTTATAGGTATAAGTTGTCTAGGGTGGCACACCATTGTGTGGTGCCCACTGAAAAGGTGGCCAATTTGTGGATTCTAGCTCTTTTTGGAGTCGTTAGTGCGAAACCCTAAATGAAATGTGTGAATTGAAGAAGTGGTTTCTCAACACCATAGGCACATATATCTCTTGCATGAGTTTGTTAGGAAGGTTCCCTGCCGAATTAAGGATTGTATTATTCTCAGGATACTATAGGATTCCAGAAGTGTCACGAGTAATATAATCTATGTTTATGAAGAGCAAAAATCTTTTCATAAACCATTTTATGTAGTATCTTCCTAGCGGGTCTACCTGCCTAAGTATGTATTGATTGCGTATACTTGTGGATATTCAAGTTCAGCCTGTATGGCCTCTTTTGTGCTTCTCCAGTGTGCTTGATGCTATCATTACAAGTAAAAGAGAATACATCAAACAGGTGCGAATTCAAGTTTGCCACTGATATTTCTAGTCGTCCTTATGAGCTCAATTTGCATTGCAATATGAGGATTATTTGTCTCTACACTCTAGGGAGATTCAAGAAACTTGCTCAATCCAATTTATAAGAGCCATGCTTTTTCCAAATGCAAGATAGAGTCCATAAATGGAGTCGATTTCTCACTTGCCCCTTGTAAAGGTTTAATGGTTGATTTTGATGTCGATTCATCACTCTTACATGGCGTGGAATCCAATGGAGTATCAAACCAAATTGGATTGTTAGATATGCTCAATGTTCCACACTCTTAAGGTGCCACCAATGATGCATGGTACTCTAAGTCGTAAGGCTCCCATTATGAGGAGAAGTCATGTGTGAGCAGAGACATTGGGTGGGTCTTGACTTGTATGTGAGATGAGGTCTATGTGATCGGATGGCAAAAAGGTAACCTTTGTGGATCTAGCCTTTGGGTTAGACAGAGTCATTATGTTGATAGCAACTCGAGGTAGAATGCATGGAGTTGCGGGGTGTGGAAGTTATCAAGGATTTCTATTTTGGGGTGTGGGGGCCACGAAAGTGACCCTTGGTCGGGGGGTCTTAGGGGGGCCAATGGCCTCCTTGACGAGGGTTCGAGGGTAGTGCCCTCGGCCCGATGGTAAAGGGAATATTTCTTGGCTGACTAGGGAAGGTTCATATTATGGTTAGACATGTCAACCAGACTACCTTTTCGGGCTATAAAAGAAAGACCCCTCTAAAGCCATCATCAATCTATTTTTCACCTAGTCACAATTCTTCTAGCTACCCTAAGCTTTTCACCTTTCATTTGTCTGGATTGCCATCTAAGCTTCACAGTGGAAGCGCATAGGTGGACAGAGCCATCTTGTATCAGTTCGTTTGAAATTAAAGCAATCTTTGTTCTTCTCATATTTGTTGTGTGTTCTCTACTCCTTGCTCAGATTTTGTCCGTTGTGTCGTGTAATTTTTACATGGATCCTCCTCATCCTTACAAATATGTTGTTGTAGGGACTTTACAGGCAACTTTTGGACTTAAGAGATCTTGTTTTGGCCATGATAGGGTGTGTGAAAGAGGGTTGAGAATCAATAGGTTGAAGAACTTGATTCATTGGCAGCACACAATGATAGGAGGGAGATGGAAATTGGGGTGCCAAGTTTATTTTTGCTTTGCTTTGCCATTCTATTTTCCCCTTTGACCATACTTTGGCTCAAACAACATCGGACAACTTGAACTAGGTCTGCCCAACAATATACAATAGGAATCTTCTAATCCCTCCACGCGGAGTACTACAAAATTGACTTTAAACTTTAGATGTGCTACTTGATTAGCCGATTCTTCAAGATTCTCAAAGATTGAAGCCTCCTCTAGTCAACCATCTTTGCTTGAAACAATGTAGACACCAAACCTTTAAGCTTATGAGCAAGATATAACTCTTCAGGGATTATGTTTACTCTTGATTCTCCATTCAACAAAACATCATTAAATTTCTTGCCCACATACTCCACTTGGATAGTAGGTACCTTGTAGTCCATAATCTTTGTTTGGGTAGGTATCATTGTTTGACATTCTGTTGTATCCATTGCATTGTCCACATGTTGCTTTCACACTTGTCCTTGATTGGTCGCAATCCTTGACAACTTCTCTTTGAAGTTGGGAATAAGATCAAGGATTTATTCTAAGGTTAGTTGCAAAGAAGACTTAATTAATGCTTTAAACAACTCATGAGAGCCTTCTTGCTGCTCATGGAGACCTAAACTTTCATCATGATCATTTTGTTGTTGATCATGCCGTTGCAAAATGATCATTTTGCTGTTGCTAAACCTCTTGTCGTCTTTGTTGTTCTTGGTCAAATTCTTGACTTTCTTGCATTTCCTACAATGGGTTTGTGGGGCTGAATTGGTTTACTCCTCTCTTTCTTTGCTGTCTTTGCATCTCTTTTGCAGCCACTTTTCTAGCTTTCTCATGCACATCCGAGTCTATCTGTTTCTTTGCTATGGCAATTGTAATAGCCAAGTCTTTAGCTGTCTTTGCACCTCTTTTGCAACCACTTCTTTGGCTTTCTCTTGCACATCCTAGTCTATCTTTTTCTTTCACAATGTGTGACCGGGCCTTTCTTTATTGAAACTGTCACTAAGAGAATAAAGAATAAAGTGACAGTGATGGGCGCCTGCCACCTGCAGTGTGTAGTGGCGGTGACTGTCAGTGTAGTAATACATGGGCAGCTAGGGAGAGGCACCTTTACTGCCAACAACCTCCCACTTTAAGGTGAATCTGCCCTAGTGAGGAGTGAAAAGAAAAAGAAAAAAAAAGACAGTACAACATGTACACATGTACAACAGGATGAGGAAAGACACCATCTCATCCCACGCCCATCAACCTCTTGAGGAAGGCAAAGGGCTCTGTAGAGAGGCTTTTTGTGAGCAGATCTGCAGGATTCTGGTTAGTCGAGATCTTGACAAGATCAACAGGCTTGTCCTCAATGACCCCACGTATGAAGTGATACCTCACCTCAATGTGTTTCACCTTTGCATGGAAGACCGGATTCTTGGCTTGGATTCTTGGCTAACTGAATAGCACTCATAGAATCCGAATGCAGTGTAGGTGTTTACCACAGCATAGAGGAATGGAAAATGGAGCAGAAGTGCGGAAAAAATGGAAGCCTAGAAATTTGAATGATTTAAATGACAGTATCACCTCGAAAAAAGAAAAGAGTAAAAGCGCGCCATTAGATATGAAGGCGCTCTCGAATCTTTGTAAAAAGAGCGCCGGGCTTACTCATGTGCAAATTGTATGCATTAGTGGGAATGGGATGAGTTGGAATGGTGGGAAATAGGAAAAGAGGGCCTAGGCTAATGGCCGGCCATGTAAAAAAAGCGTGGATGACTGCCCAAAAGGTAGGGCATGTATATAAAGTTTGAAAGTGAATGAGAAGCTCATTCTTGGGTGTGGCTAAAGCTTCTTCTTCTTCCTCTCTTGCTTCTTACCTTCATGCTTGTGCTTGAGTGAGGGATTGAGGGAGTGTGAGGGAGTGAGTGTGTGAGAGTGAGGGATCGTGGAGAAGAAGCTCCCCATCTTCTTAGCGAGGACTTCGGTGTTCTTTTGACAATCTACTACTATGATGCAATCACGCCCCACATGCTGATGCAACACTTTGGCTGGTTTGTAGACTACTCCTCTTCACATGACACCTCTATTGTCATAACTCCCCTTCTTTGCTTTAGCTGCTATTGGCCTACGGATTGCTACTTTGCAATCTTTGCAAGGATTTCTACTAAGACTACTGTTGCGGGTGTTGGTGGTTGTTGACCTTGAGGTGCTGCTACCAGTTGCATTTCTTGTTGATTCCGTGTTCGTGTCTCTCTCTTAGCCCTATGGCATATCTTGGTTGGTTAGTACCCCATTATTTTGGTAGGTGATGCTTCTTGCCAAACCCTCTGAATCCTCTTTGTTGTGTCATTTCAGGTTCAATTTGATTCATAGGTGTTGCTTGAGATGTTGGTTGTATCTGTGCATTCCTAACCGTTGGATTATAACGACATTCTTTTGGTTTCATGCCCAATTATTTGACAAATAGTACAAGACTTGACATTCCGTTGAGCATTCATTACTCCTATATTTATCAATTGCCTTTTGATTTTCTTTTCTAGCCTCTTTGCCAAGGTTGTTTTCCCTCTTTGGTTTTATTTTTCCTCCAATCCATAGTTGCCCAAAATGGAAACGTTTCGGTCTTGAAACGTTTTGGTTTTGTTAGCCCTATGGTATATCCATAATTCGCAATTTGGTCTTGACACATGTCCTTGCTGTTCGCAATAGTAAAAAGGTCCTCTTGGCCTTAGTTGAATATTGTTTCTCCATGGTCTTGGTTGGTTAATGCCCCATTATTTTGGTGGGTGACCCTTCTTGCCAAACCCTCTAAATCCTTTTTGTGGTGTCATTTTAGGTACAATTTGATTAATAGGTGTTGCTTTTGATGTTAGTTGTATCCTTGTATTTCTAACCGTTGAATTATACCAACATTCTTTGGCTTCATGCCCAATTTTTTGACAAATAGTACGAGACTTGACATTTTGGTGAGCATTCGTTGCTTCCATATTCATCAACTGCTTTTTGGTTTTTCTTTCTATCCTCCTCTCCAAGGTTGTCTTCCCCTCTTTGTTTTCATTTTTCCTCTAATCCATAGTTGCTTGAAATGGAAATGTTTTAGAGACGTTTCGATTTTGAAACATGTTTTGAGACGACCGTTTTGGCCAGGCAATGTTTTAACCTAGTTTTGTGACAAGTGCCTCATTTTGCCTCACTATTTGCAAATTCTTCCTGTTTTTTGTTTGCTCTCCATTCTCTTTCTCAATTGATCATTCTCCTTGGTTAGTGTTTGCTTTCCCCCTTTCACATCTACTACTGTCTATAGCCTTGAAACCCTGCATTCCTCATTTTTAACTGTCCAATCCTTTTTCTTTCCTATCAATACTATTTGCAGCTCTTTTTCCTAGATATGTAGCTGTTTTTTAGCGTTTCTAGCGAGCAATCCCTCTCCTCTCTTCGTTCTTCGTTGTCCACATTGGTTTGAGCTGGTTTTGTCGCACTTTTACTTTTAGTTTCCTCTATTTTTAAAAAGGTACACCATATAACTATAGTGAACAATATATTTTGGAGCCACATGTGCATCATTAGCAACTATGGAGCTAGTAGTGGCTCAAAGCAGTGCAAATGCAAGTACTACTATGTCATACACATGGAGAGCATTACATGGGGATGATGACGATGATGATACTTCGTCTTCTTGTAGTAGTAGTACTAGTGTTCCTGCTAGTAGCCTTAAGAAGGATGAGACATAGGATATGCCTTTGGATGATGCTGAGTGATTCTCATTAGATGATAGATCGTGATTCATAGATTTGTACTTTGTAGATTTGTTGTTAGTTAATCATGTTCATGGTTCATTGGCATTTGGATGAGATACTGTGATTGCTTGAGTAGCCATCATGACTTGATCCCATCTCACTATTTGGAGTTATTCTTGCCATAATGCTCAACTAAATAGAATTTTAACACTAGAGCAAAGCTTATGATCTTCAATCAGGTGCCTTAGGCCCACCAAGTCAAGGGATTTGATGATATCTTGGCGATGGAATCATGAAACCAACCTTCCTTCTCAAATAGGGTGGTAATGAATTGATTAATCAACAGTGTCCCTTGTGGTTTTTCTTTAGCTTGTATTATTTCACGATGTGGACCTAGGACCCTAAAATATCAGTTGGTGCCAAAGGCAAAGTTTTAGTGAGTTACGTCTAATAGGTAGTAAGTGGTACTTGTTAGCCAGTCATTTCCTGGATAGTGAGTATGGCAGTGCCACGTCAGCAGGCGCCACGTTAGCACCTACAGTCAGACAGTTTACTGCAGTCGGTTGCATTTAATGCAGCCAACCTGGTGCAGTTATTTTATAGTTTGGAAAGAGTGTACATGTGCTTAGAAGGCTATGGTTTGTATGCAAAATTGTAACCTGACTATTGGATTATCAAAGTTTTCATTGCTAGATGCCAAAGAGTCAGAGGATACAATGGATGTGGACATAGATCCAAGAATAATCGATGATGTTGAAGTTTTTCCTAAAGATGCTTTTATACTATTTGACATGCAAGTTGATGCTTTAGTTACATATATGTTACCTATCATTGTAGATGTATACATAGTGTTAGTAGATAGTGCTAAAACAAACGTATTGAATGTGATTGCATATGAGGAGGTACATGATGCACATGCATTATTTTATGATGAAGGGGATCGGTTAGATACTGATAAGTTGTTGCATGCATATGCTATGAGAACGAAGACTATGATAGATACCCTACCTGCCGTATACTCTGAAGCTATGGATGTAATGAAACAGATGCTTTGGTAGAGGTAAGCAATGCTTCAATGGATACAATTATATTGACTATGGGTGCATAGGAAGTGGTAGTTGAGAATACTCAAGATAAGTATGCATTGACAATGAATACTAAAGGTACTGAGGGTATCATGTATCATGATGAAAAAGACATAGATCTTATGTTTTCCCATGATGTTATGAGCAAGGATATTGGAGTTGTACTTGGAGCATATATTGGAGTCTCCACGGATGTATATGATACATCCATTTTTGAAAATGTTGTGATTGATGCTATTGATCTTGGGAATTCTGATATTGTAGTGTATGCTTAAACATTGATCTCTCCCTATGTGAGTAATCTAGAGGCTTTGGCTGATGTTGTGGATGTGGTGGCAACAGAGATTAAGGTGTCAAAGTGCCAATATGGGTTGCTTCCAACGTGTTGGGAACAAAAGAAACAAGGATGTGTTTATGTGTATGCATATGGACAACTTGAATGTGTGTATGTGGTAGTTACAAAGGGCTATTATCCTAACATAGATGCATATAAGAGGATGATATGGCCTTATGATCTTAGGGATCTACATATGTTGAGTAAATTGCATGATCTAGGGGGGAAGCCTCTAGTTTGGGTGTATATTTGCTTGGACTAGGCATACGTGGTCTTATGATCCATAAAGGAGTACAAGTATGATAGGGATATGGGTGTATGATCTGGGTGGATGTTCTTGTGTGAGCAGTTTATGCAAGATGATTATATGGATTTATGATCAAGATGGTTGCATTGTGTGGAAAATCTAGGGGATGTGTAGATTCAAAGGGGGTGGATGTCGTGATGTTGTGCATCCCCTCACAAGAAACCTAGGAGGATAGGTGTAGGATAGTTGAGTAGTAAGAATAAAGTTAGTGTCATTATAAGTATTCTTTGGATTGCTTAGTGTGGCAGGCTGCATACCTATTAAATGATTGTATTTGTTTGTGTCAGTTAGGGTGAATAAAGACTTGAGTTGAAGATCTTATAATGCTAAGGCAAGGAGTTTGGATGGATCATGAAGATCCCAATTCTTTTGTTGGTATAGCAAGTAACATGACATGACTAGCATTAATTCAAGTCTATGTTCAAGTGCTACAAGGCGTTTAGAGCCAAAAATATAAAAGAAAAGTAGTGCATTTAATGAAAACTAGAGGTTTGACTATTCTTGGATAAATTTTGTAACTTTTCTCGCACTAGATTTTGTAGAACAAACCTCTATTGATCATTTTGAGTACCATGATGACTATATTCCAAGTCCGTATGCAAAAGTTAGAGTAGAATCAAGCCACAGGAAATTCAAGACACTATGACACTTCTCAAGGCTTGGATATGGCTTCTTGCTTTTAGCAAAGAGTGGATTAATGCTTAATGATAAGAATGGGTTTTAGCTCATTGTCAAAAAAAATGCTTGATGTATTGATGTGTGGCTGATTCAACTTGATTTGAGGACTAATAGGTTGGAGTTTTTCATACGGGTTTTGTGTTTTGAGCTCATAGGAATTGATAGAGAATGTAATCTAGAGTTTTCTTAGCTTCTATTCTTGAGTTTCAATAGAATTTCTTTTCTCTCTCCTCTTTCCTGCCTTGTCTTTCCTTTCATAGACCCCCTTCTTTGTGGCCTTTGCACACATCTCTTTGACAATGTCTAAGAGACCCTGCATCTTTGCGGCCTTTGTGCACATCTCTTTGATAGACACTACATCTTTGCAACCTTTGCGTGTATCCCTTCGACAATATTGAAGAGATGCACATGAAGGTCGCAAAGACGTGGGATCTCTAAAAGGTAAGACAAGGCAAGAGAGAGGAGAGAGAAAATAAATTTTGTTGAAACTCAAGAAGAGAAGGCAAAGAAACTCCAGATTACATTTTTCATTAGTTCTTATGAAATTAAAATGCAAAACTCATGAAAAACTCCTCGTTCTATTAGCCCTCAAATCAACTCAGATCAAGCACATATCAAAACGTCATGCATTTTTTTAGATAATGTACTAAATCCTAAGTAGATGCATTCTTTCTTCTCATCAACCATTAATCCACGCTTTGTTAGAAGCAAGAAACCTTGTCTCCAAGCCTTGAGAAGTGCCATCCTGTCCTAAAATTTATGCAGCTTGATTTTGCTCTTACTTCTACATGCAGACTTAGAATATAATTGCTAGGATACTCAAAACGATAATAAAAGTTTAGGTCTACAAGCTATTGTGGACACAGAATATAGTTGTCAAGATTGTCAAAACGATCGGAACATGTTCGGTTTGCCAGCCAACGCGGATAGAATTACAAAATTTGTCCAAGAATAGTCGAAAATCCACTTTTCATAAAACACACTAAATTTCTCTTATATTTTTGGCTTTGAATGCCATGTAGTAGTTGAACATAGACTTGAGTCAACCCCAATCATGTCATGTTACTTGCTTTACCAAACAAAAGAATTAGGCTCTTCATGATCCATCCAGATTTAGCATTACAAGATCCTCAACTTGAGTCTTTATTCACCCTAATTGATGGAAAGTAATACAATCATGGAATAGCTATGCAACCTACTATTCTAAGTAATCCAAAACATACTTATAATGACACCAAGTTTATTCTTGCTACTCAACAATCCTACATCCATCCTAGGTTTTTGTGAGTGGATGCACAACATTGTGACATCCACCCCTTTTGAACCTCCTACACATCCCCTAGATTTTCCACACAATACAACCATACTGATCATAAATCCATATAACCATCTTGCATAAACTTCCCACACAAGAACATCCACCCAGATCATACACCCATATCCCTATCATACTTATATTGCTTCCTAGATCATAAGGACATGTATGCCTAGTCCAAGCAAATATACACCCAAACTAGAGGATTCCCCTTAGATCATGCAGTTTACTCAATATATGTAGATCCCTAAGATCATAAGGTCATATCATCCTCTTACATGCATCTATGTTAGGATAATAGCCCTTTTTAACTACCACATACACACATTCCATATTTCCATAAACACATCCTTGTTTCTTTAGTTCCCAATGCATTGGAAGCAACCCATATTGGCACTTTGACACCTTACTCTCTATCTCCACCACATCCATAGCCTTAGTTAAAGCCTCTAGATTACTCACATAGGGAGAGATCAATGTTTAAGCATACACTACAATATCAAAATTCCCAAGCTCAATAGCATCAATCACAACATCATAAAAAAATAGACGCATCATATACATCCATGGAGACTCCAATATATGCTCCAAGTACAACTGCAATATCCTTGCTCATAACATCATGGGAAAACATAAGATCTATGTCTTTTTCATCATGATACATGATATCCTCAATACCTTCAGTATTCATTGTCAATGCATACTTATCTTGCATATTATCAACTGCCACTTCCGGTAGGGTATCTATCATAGTCTTTGTTCTTGTATCATGTGCATGTAACAACTTATTAGTATCTAATTGATCCCCCTTCATCATCAAATGATGCATGTGCATCATGTACCTCCTTATATGCAATCATAGCCAATACATATGTTTTAGCACTATTTGATTGTTGAGATATCGAGCTCCACTCGTGATACGCCAGGGTGACCGTTGTATATTTATGTCACCGACTTGTCAGTTGCAGACGCGGTTGGTACACCGCCCATGAATAATAGCTACATGATAGCTATCCTTATCTACTCTAGTTCGTGGCTCAGTTAGTATGCCACCTTAGTTAGTTGAGTTTGGTTTGAGACCCATATATAGGGTTCTTCTATTTCTTTGTACTAGAGTTCTTTTGGCTTACACAACTAAGAAGAGGAAAAACTGTTTTCAGCCTCCACCCTTGTGTGTCTTCCCCCATTGTGCAAGCAAGAAAGCTTCAAGCGAGACTCCTTCCTTCTCTCCCACAATCTTGACATGGTATCAGAGCCTTGTTCGTGGTAAGGAGCTCAAGAAAGCAAGCCAAGCTCGCGGTGGTCTGGTAAGAGGAGCAGTGTTGCTTTCATTTCCTGTTTTGGGAGCAGATCTCTGCAGGTAGCACAGCCGGAAATTGCAGGAGTGCATTGTCTCAGGTTGAGACGCCCTTCGCGGTGAAGCAAGAGGGCAGTATATGCTGCGGGCGAGGGCTTTAGCCCTCGGCGACCTTATTTTTTTGATTTGAGGCCATTTCGGGGCCTGTTTTGGAGACGGAAGTTTTCTGCACGCACTCAAGAAAAGGCTCAGTTTTATGCTGTGCGACCACTGTTCTACAGGTCGGTGAAAAGTTACTGTAGAAATTGCATCGTATGCTTGTGCGCAGAGACATTGGGAGTTTCAGAATCATCCTTGGTTCCTGTTTATGCAAAATCGTCACTAGGAAGTGACTGTGTGGTCAAATACCACTTTCGCCAGTTTTGCAGATTTGCCCTTGTGAGGGTGAAGCTGTGTTTTTTGCAGTGACAGAATTTCTTGCAGTATTCTGTAATGGCGTCTGATTCTCTTTCACAGATTGTCACTGAAAAGCTTGACAAGAACAACTTCCAGGCATGGAAGTTTAGAATGACGAATTTCCTTATGGGAAAAGGATATTGGGAATTTGTTGCAGGAAATGAAGAAGAACCAGTTCTTCCTGATGTTCCCAATCAACAACAAATGCAGGCATTTAAAACATGGCATGAGAGAGCCAGGAAAGTTATGTATTGGCTGTCTATCAGTATTTCAGACTCTATGATTGTGCATATTCAGGATGCAAGTACGCCAAAGGAGGCATGGGATACTTTGTCAAAAATGTATAGCACAAATACGCAAGCCAGGAAAATGCAGCTCAAGCAAGAGTTGCATAATGTGCAAAGAGAAAGTATGAGCATCAACGACTACCACATGAAGGTGAAGAAGATTGCAGATGCACTTGCTTCCATTGGGTCGCCAGTGGAAGATGATGATTTAGTTTCCGTGACCTTGAATGGTCTAGGAAAGGATTATGCACAGTTTCGGACATCCATTTCAGTTCGTGAAAGATTTCCTGATTTTGAGGAGTTGATTGCTCTTCTAATTTCTGAGGAACAGAGAAATGGTGGTGCATCTTCTTCAGGAGGAACTTCAAAAGAAGCTGTCTTCTACTCAAATGCTGGAAGAGGTAGAGGCAGAGGTAGAGGAGGCCGATTTGGAGGCCGTGGCAGAAATCAGAATATGCAGCAAACTCAAGAAAACCAGTCCTATGGAGGAGGACGTGGTAACTCTAGAGGCAGGGGGAGCCAAAGAGGTCGTGGTGGATGGCAAAGAGGTCAAAATGCAAACAGTAATGTTGAATGCTACTACTGTGGTAAAATGGGTCATATGGCTAAAGACTGCTATAAAAAGCAGAATGACATCATGAATGGAAAACTGCAACAAGGGAATTATGCATCTTCTAGTAGACAGGGTGATGACAGAAATGAGCATTTGTTCATGGTGCAGCACATGAACAATTCTATGACAAGTGCAGAAGAAAGCAATGATGTATGGTATGTTGACTCAGGTGCATCAAACCACATGACAGGTCATGCAGAATGGATGGAGGATGCAAGGAAAATGGAAAAACCAGGATTTGTGGAGACTGGTGATGATACTGCACATCCTATTGTGCAGATTGGAAAAATTCCCTTGTCTATGCAGGGTGGGAAAAAGAAATACCTGTCCGATGTATTTCATGTCCCGAATATCACCAAGAATCTGGTTTCAGTTGGTCAAATGGTTGAACAGGGCTTGCAGGTCAGATTTAATCCTCATGGATGCTTTGTTGAGGATATGAAAAATAAAGGTCGCTTGATAGCAAAAGGAAAGAAGAAGGGCAGAATGTTTACATTGGATGCAGACATGTCTGAATTGAGTGCAGCAATGTTTGCACATGGGACCGGTGTAGTTGCAGATATTGATATCTGGCATAAACGCATTGGTCATGTTAATGTACAGCGACTTAAATCAATGCAGGCCCAAAATATTGTTGCAGGATTGCCAAAATTCAAGGTTGCAGAAATGCATAAGGTATGTGAAGCCTGTCAGTTTGGAAAACAGGCAAGGAAACCATTTCCTAGACATGTTCAAGAGAGTGAGAAGCCATTGGAATTAATTCACTCTGATGTGTGGACAACTAAAGCTGCATCTCTTGGAGGCTGTCATTATTTTGTCAGTTTTATTGATGACTATAGCAGAAAAGTTTGGGTGTATTTTATGAAAAAGAAAAGTGAAGTTTTTGGGCATTTCAAAACTCTTAAAGCTATGGTTGAAAAAGAAACAGGCTTGCAGATAAAATGCCTAAGGTCAGATGGAGGGGGAGAGTACCTCTCAAATGAGTTTGCAAAGTTCTTGCAGGAGCATGGCATAAAGCAGCAATATTCATGCAGTTATACCCCACAACAAAATGGAATTGCAGAAAGGAAAAACAGGCATATTGGAGAGGTATCTCGTGCCATGCTCAATGAAAAAGACTTGCCAGATTTTTATTGGGCTGAAGCAGTTGCTACAGCAGTCTACATAATGAACAGGACGCCCACTGCAGCAATACATGGAATGACTCCAGAGGAGAGGTATACTGGTAGGAAACCAGATATTTCTCATTTGAAAATTTTTGGTTGCATTGCCTATGTACATGTGCCAGATGAGCTGAGATCCAAGTTGGATCCAAAAGCTGAGAAGTGCATCTTTATTGGTTACTCTCTGCAGCAAAAAGGGTATAGATGCTATAACCCTTCTACTCGTAAGTTTACAGTGAGCAGAGATGTTGTTTTTGATGAGATGAGTAGCTGGTATAAACCAGTAAATGTGATTGATGATGAAGATGCACAAAATGGTAATGCTACACAGAATTCACAGCAGCAGTCACAAAATATTAGTGGACCTGGAGCGTCCTCTAGCAGTGGTTCACATTCTTCGCCATGGACAGGCAGATTGAGATCAGGAGAATCTTCTCAAAGCAATGCAGATAGTGGTATGCAGGTATCACGAAAAGGAAAAGAGAAGGTTGATCAGCCCATGTTTGATGTGAATGCAGGTCACTCTTATGTGGATGGTGAATCCAGTGGCTCAGAACAGAGCATTGATGATGAGTTGGGTATTCCTTCTATTGTTACACCTGGAGTAAGGAAGACCAGGGATGTTTTGAGAGCACCTGGGAGTGAACCTACTTTGCGCAGGTCTACAAGAGCTAGGTATCCTGTGGATAGGCTGAAATATGATGGATTTACAGCCATTCACTATGCATATATGGTCAAAGTGATACAGGAACCAGAACCCACATCTTTTGAGCAAGCCATGGGAAAAGAAAAATGGGAGAAAGCCATGGATGAAGAAATGGATGCCTTGGAAGCAAATGCTACATGGGAGTTAGTACCTTTGCCTAAAGGTAAGAATGCAATTGGCTGTAAGTGGGTTTATAAGGTGAAGCACAATGCTGATGGTTCTGTGAACAGATACAAGGCAAGATTAGTAGTCAAGGGGTATGCACAAACATATGGCATTGACTATGAAGAAACATTTAGTCCGGTTGCAAGGATGGCAACCGTAAGAGCAGTCATTGCTATGGCTGCATCAAAGGGATGGTCTTTACATCAGATGGATGTAAAGAATGCCTTCTTGCATGGTGATTTGCAAGAAGAGGTCTATATGGAGCAGCCACCAGGTTATGTGCATGCTGTTCATCCTGAGTTTGTTTGCAGGTTGAAGAAAGCCTTGTATGGCTTGAAGCAAGCACCTAGAGCATGGTCTGACAAGATAGGACAGTATCTTGTCACTATTGGCTTTCAGATTTCCAAGGCAGATTTCTCACTTTATGTGAGAAAAACAGAGAAAGGTATTATGCTGCTTGTCATTTATGTTGATGATTTGATTATGACAGGTGACAGTGATGAAGATATCCTTCATGTGAAAATGCTATTGAAGCAGAAGTTTGAGATGAAGGATTTGGGAGAGCTGCGTTATTTCTTGGGCATTGAGGTGATTAGATCACCAAGTGGGATACAGCTCTTGCAGAGGCAGTATGGATTGGACATGCTGTCCAAATATGGGATGACAGGCTGTAAGCCTATTTCAGTTCCTTTGGAGCAAAATGTGAAGCTGAGCACAGATGCAGGTGAGCTTCTAGAAGACCCTACTATGTACAGACGCATAGTAGGAAGTTTGATTTATATGACTATTACCAGGCCAGATTTGAGCTATGCTGTTGGATTGGTAAGTCAGTTTATGCAGGCTCCAAGGAAACCACATTTGGATGCGGCTAGACGCATACTTAGGTATGTGAAGTCCACATTGCAGTATGGACTATTTTATGAGACTGGGGTTCAGATACAGTTGCATGGATACACTGATGCTGATTGGGCTGGTAGTATTTCTGATAGACGATCTACCAGTGGATATGTATTCTCTTTTGGGAGTGCTGCAGTCACTTGGAGCAGCAAGAAACAGCCTACAGTTGCCTTGTCGAGCACAGAGGCTGAGTACAGGGGTGCAGCAATGGCTGCATGTGAGGTAGCTTGGTTGCATAAGCTACTTTATGATATGCATCAGTCTACAGATGGGCCAGTTGTCATTTATTGTGACAACATGAGTAGTATACACTTGGCAAATAACCCAGTCTATCATGCTAGAACAAAGCACATTGAGGTGCATTATCACTATGTGCGAGAGAGGGTTTTACTAGGTCTTATTGATCTAGTTTATGTCAGCACAGAGGATCAGGTAGCTGACATATTCACGAAGGCATTGGGCGCAGAGAAGCTGCGCAAGTTCAGAGACCTGCTTGGTGTGCAGGAATTGGGATTGAGCTCGAGGGGGAGTGTTGAGATATCGAGCTCCACTCGTGATACGCCAGGGTGACCGTTGTATATTTATGTCACCGACTTGTCAGTTGCAGACGCGGTTGGTACACCGCCCATGAATAATAGCTACATGATAGCTATCCTTATCTACTCTAGTTCGTGGCTCAGTTAGTATGCCACCTTAGTTAGTTGAGTTTGGTTTGAGACCCATATATAGGGTTCTTCTATTTCTTTGTACTAGAGTTCTTTTGGCTTACACAACTAAGAAGAGGAAAAACTGTTTTCAGCCTCCACCCTTGTGTGTCTTCCCCCATTGTGCAAGCAAGAAAGCTTCAAGCGAGACTCCTTCCTTCTCTCCCACAATCTTGACATTGATAGCACCATGTATGCATCTGTAATGATAATCAATAAATCTATAATTGAAGGAACAACTTGGATGTCAAATAGTATAAAAGCATCTCTCTACAAAACCTTAGCATCGATAGTTATTCCGGGCTCTATGTTTGCATCTATAGTATCCTATGACTCTTTGATATCTAGCGGTAGAAATTCTTATAATCCAATAGTCAAGTCACAATTCTGATACAAATCATAGCCTTTTGAAAATGTGTAGAGTCTTCCCAAAGACTATAAGAGCTTGCTTGTGTTTAGCCTAGGTTGTTGTACATCAAACTTGTTCTTTGAATTCACTCATATCAATGCATTCTCTCATAAAAAATCTAAGGTAGCTAGATACATCTTGTCCAACAAATAGTCTCACTTCCTTTACAATTAGCTAAAGTGCTTCCAATGTAAATTCTTGCATCGACTCATATTCTTGCTTAATCATTTCTTGTTCGTTCATGCATATCTCTGACCTGGTGTGGTGACAACATCTATACTACCTCCATAAATATTTGAGCTACTTGTATCATGGAACCCATATCCAAGTCTTCTTGCTTAGCTATCTGGCTACACTTTTCAACTCGCTATATTTTCTTTCTATTGTGTTCTCTGATTAAATCTCTATCAACATCACAATTAATGTAGTCTTCCATTGTGCTATCCTCATGCGGCAATTTATGTCAGATTTACCACAATGTCGAAGAGATGTGTGTGAAGGTTGCAAGGATGCGGGTTATTTGAAAGGCAAGAAAGAGAAGAGAGAAAATAAGTTCTACTAAAACTCAATAAGAGAAGCTAAGAAAACTTTGGATTAAATTCTCTTCAATACATGTGAACTCAAATCACAAAACTCATATGAAAAACTCCTAGCTATTAGCCCTCAAATTAACTTGGACCAAGTACACATCAAAACATTAAGCATATTTTCTAATAGTGAACTAAAACCCTAGTAGATGCATAGCTTTCTTCTCATTAAACATTAATCCACACTTTGCTAGAATTAAGAACCCCTATCTCTAAGCTCTTTGAGGAGTGCTATTGTATCTTGAATTTCTTGTAGCTTGATTTTGTCTTACTTCTACATGGGGGCTTAGATTATAACTGTCAAGGTACTCAAAATGATCAAAATAGGTTCGGTTTGCAAGCCAAGGTGGGTAGAATTACAAAATTTGTCCAAGAATAGTTGAAAATCCATTTTTTGTAAAACATACATTTTTATTTTATATTTTTGGCTTTGAATGCCTTGTAGCACTTGAAATAGACTTGAGTTAACCCTAGTCATGTCATGTTACTCACTTTACCAACAAAAGAATCAGGCTATTTATGATCCATCAACACTCTTTTCCTTAGCATTACAAGATCCTCAGCTCGAATCTTCATTAACCCTAGTTGATGGAAAGTAATACATTCATGGAATAGCTTTGCAACCTACTAGACCAAGCAATCCAAAACATACTTATAATGACCTGACTTTATTCATGCTACTCAATTGTCCTACATCCATAATCCCAGGTTTTTCATGAGTGGATGCTTAACGTCATGACAGCCACCCCTTTTGAACTTGCACATCCCCCAGATAGATGTGCCACATAATATTGTTACCTAGATCATATATCTATATAATCATCTTGCATAAATTGCTCACACAAGAACATCCACGTGGATCATACACCAACATCCCTATCATACTTGTACTCTCTCTTGAATCACCTGGTCCAAGCAGATATACACTCAAACCATAGGCTTCCCCTTAGATCATGTAGTATACTCAATATACATAGATCCCTAAGATTATAAGGCCACATCATCCTCTTGTATGCATCTATGTCAAGATAATAGCCCTTTGTAACTATCATATACATATATTAAATCTGCCCTTATGCATACACATAAACACATATTGTTTTATCTATTTGCAATGCATTGGAAGCAACCCTATTGGCACTTTGACACCTTACTCTCCATCTCCACCACATCCATAGCTTGAATCAAAGACTCTAGATTACTCACATAGGGAGAGGTCAAATTTTAAGCATACACTGTAGTATGAAAATTTGCAAGCTCAATAGCATCAATTAGAGCATAATTAGAAATACATGTATCATATACATTCGTGGAGATTCTAGTATTTGCTTCAAGTACAATTGCAATATCCTTGCTCATAATATCATGGCAAAACATAACATCTATGTCTTTTCATCATGATACATGATATCCTTTGTATCTTCATTAGTCATTGTCAATGCATACTTATCTTGCATATTCCCAACTACCACTTCCTCTTGACACATAGTCAACAAAATTGTATCCATTGAAGAATCGCTTGCCTCTACCAAAGCATCTCCAAAAGTATCTATTTTCACTACATTTGATAGATATGGTATCTATCACAGTCTCTGTCCTCATAACATGTGCATGCAACAACTTATTCTTGATTTGGTAGAAGCAAGAACCCCTGTCTCCAAGCCTTGAGGAGTGCCATCCTATCTTGAATTTCCTGTAGCTTGATTCTTCTCTTACTTCTACATTCAAACTCAGAGTATAGTCCTCAGGGTACTCAAAATGATCAAAACAGGTCCGCTCTGTAAGGTTACATGGACATAATTACTAAATTTATCTAATAATAGTTGAAAATTGATTTTTCGTTAAAAACATTAGCTTATTTTTAATATTTTTGGCTCTAAACGCCCTCTAGTGGTGGAACATAGACTTGAGTTCACCCTAGTCATGTCATGTTACTTGCTTTACAACCAAAATATTTAGGCTCTTCATGATCCATTCAGGCTCATTGCCTTAGAATTACAAGATCTTCAACTCGACTCTTTATTCACCCTAATTGATAGAAAGCAATAAAATCATGGTATTGCTTTGTAACCTACCACACAAAGCAATCCAAAACATACTTATAATGATGTTGACTTTATTTAGGCTAGTCAACTGTTCTACATCCATCCTCCTAGGTTTTTCATGAGTAGATGTGAAGTGCCATGATATCCACCCCTTCAAGATCCACACATCCCTAGGATGTGCCACATAATGTAGCCACCTAGATCATAATCTCATATAATCATCTTGCATAAACTACTTGCATAAGAACATCCACGTGGATCATATACCTATATCCTTGTTATACTTATACTCCGTCTTGGATCATAATGCCATGTATGTCTAGTCCAAGTAGATGTACACCCAAACCACAAGCTTTCCCTTGGATCATGCAGTCTACTCAACATACATAGATCCCTAAGATCATAAGGTCACATCATTCTTTTACATACATCTATGTCAAGATAATACTCCTTTGTGATTTCCATGTGTATATGTTCAATTTTCCTATACGCATACACATAAACACATCCTTGTTTCCTTTGTTTCCAATGCATTGGAAGCAACCCATATTTGCACTTTGACACCTTACTCTTTGAAAGCTGATTTTAAAGTTGTAATTCAAGTGTAAAGGTGGCCCAAGACCTGTAAAAGAGGTGTTTTTAGTGAAAAATGGAATGATCATGGATCAATGAGCTAGAGTTTTCCTAGATGCATTTCGATGCTAGGTTTCCAATGCAAGTGTTGTTGATCGGATTTCATTTGACCTCCCATTTAATAGCTGCAAGGTTTGGTGTTATGAAGCAGCTATTAGATCCAAAAGCCGAAAAGCATGTAATTGAGGCAAAGGTGATAGATTCTCGAGGGGTTCACTATATATATTCTCTATATAACATGCGTTCATGGCCTATTTATAAATATCCTAATCTGTGAATTTTTCTTGAATAAAACACAACCCTTTTCTATTCAATTTGTAAGTAACCCCTTTATATGAAACCCTTATGTATATAAAAAATGTATAAAATTGGTGTTTAAAAAACCCCTTATTTTGAACTCACGTTATATATACATATATTCATGAGTGACCCCCCCCCCCCCCCGGAGGATATGCCAGAAAGCCACCCGTTCACTTAGATCATGATTCTAAGGCCATTTACCCATCCGTTCAGGTCAAAACCACTTGTAGACAAGTGTGAACATGCAAGTTTGAACTAGATAGTTTGGGGGTTGTGCCTTAAACATGCTTAAAAGGGCTCAAAGCTCTTAAAAAGCACACAAATGGGGGGTGGGGGTTTTCGTGCTCCTTCCTTCTCATTAAAAAATGATTTTTTGTGGATGCTATGCAATCTTCCTCTATCTTTGGGGCATGAGTTCTCGTATTTCTTTGCTCTCTGATGCTTCAGATTGTGCGGAAAATGATGCAGTAAATAAAAATATCAAATTTTAGTAGTTCTCTCTCCTCTTTGTTCCTTGTTCATGGCTACATATGAGAGAGAGGAGGGGTGACTTGATGAATTGGGGGTGGACGGTAGTTTAGAAGTGTAATGGCACAAAGATCGGGGGATTGGGATGTGTTAGTAGCAACTGAAAAATAATGTCAGCACCTCCACTTTTTCAAAATACAATGCATGTGTATGTGGATTTTAGAGTAAGCGATTCTTATTTAATGTTTATGATGAATCTTTTGTGCATATGATATAAAGATGATTAGAAATGTTGAAATATTATTATTGATGTTTGTAATTTCAAAAAATAATTCATTTTCCTTTACACATTTTAAAAATAATAAAACTACAAAATCTAAAGTGTGAGCTTTAATGGAAAATGGTGTTGTTTTTGGATTTTGAAGAGCAAATGATATGAAAATGAGTATGCTAATGGATCACACTTCATAAAAGTCCTAAAGATCAGAAAACTTAGAAAAATCAATAAATTATGTCAAAATAAATGAGAAAATGTATGAAAAATAATCAAGTAAAGAGAAAATTAAGGAAAAATGAGTTTTTGCATGTTAAAATTTATAAAAAAATAAGAGAATATTTATGATTGTGTAATGAAGGTAAAGCATGAGGGTTTATCTCAATTTTCCTTTATTTCTATATCAACATATGTGTTTAGAGCTTATTTCTATAGAAAATTATCACAAAATCCCCCTATATTTAAGCAAGCAAGATGTAAATGGTAGGGGGTGTGGGGCTTAAATGGAAATATATTTGATTAAGTTTTTGATTTCTTTGCATATATTATAATGTATATAGATTGTGGTTTATATAAGTTTTAAGGGATTTAGTAGCATGGGTTAGCTCGGTGCTATTCCTTAGCAATGTAGCACGATGCTAGTATAGAAAGAAATCATGAAATGTAATGTCCTCGCTTATCAGCTGTCCAGGCATGTTTTTAGTAGTCCATCAAGAGATGAATCTAAGGAATGCCACTTGGCACTCCCATGGAATGTTACATGGTTTATTGCCTAAGGTTTCTTGAGTCTGCCTCACAACGAAACGTTCATGGTCAAACTCACCGGGATTGACCTCAAATTCGGGTTCCTAATGGTCAAGGTCTCCTAACAACATTCTAGTGTCGGGTCTTGGACATCCTACTTTACGCAGAGATATCCAAGCCAAAGCAAACTCATGCTATACTTGGTTTAAAGAGAATGGAAAATGAGAGGGATGCGCCACTCAACCTCTCTGCCCATAGGGCATATTCCCATTCCGATCCCCTAAAATGACAAGAATCGGGATTCTAACCTAACAATACCTAAGGGTCGAACGTTGATAAAACCTTGTGAGAAGCCTCCCAGTTCTTTGGGATCACCCTAAAGTAGGATAGATCTGTCTGGGTCACCCACTTTCCTTTATAGCTTTAGTTTTCTAACCTAACAATACCTAAGGATCGAACGTCGGTAAAACCTTGTGAGAAGCCTCCCAGTTCTCTGGGACCACCCTAACGTAGGACAGACCCGTCGAGGTTACCCGCTTCCCTTGATAACTTTAGTTTTCTAATTAGGTCCTACCACAATTATGTGTGACATTTAAAATCAGCTTCCTTAATTAAGCCTTTTAGGAAACATGGTTCATTCGCGTAACTTTTAGCATTGACACAAAAACATAGCAAATAGTCCTTTTGGCAAACAAGTTCCTTAACTTATCTTCAAGTTAATATTTGTCTCCTGCCCATACACGAGAAATTATATATCCTTTCTGCCTGCACAAGTAATTGGTCCAAATCACATGGCACCAAAATTTCAATCCTTTATCTAGAATAGGATCTTCCAATGCCACAAACATTGGGCTCACGACAGTCTTCAACTTCGTTTCGGACTAGCAAGGGGTGTCTAGAGCTCCACCTAACCCACAAACTGCCTAGGAGTGAAACACCAGTTTTGTGGTTGACCTTTTCACCACTCGACCTTTGGTCCGTGAATCAAGCAGTGCCCTTCTTAGGTTAATCCACAGTGCGATCTTGGAGATGATCCAACCGTGCAAAATATCCTTTCCTTAATTAGTTCATTTAGGAATCAAGCACAAATAAGGCATTCAGACCTAATATTATCTTTTAGAAAACATTCCTTTATCCCCATAGCAACTTGTCATCACAGACCTCTGCCAGGCATTTACCATCAATCACAAGCACTTGGAATAATCATCCAAATAACAATCCAACAATTAGTTGAATGTAAAAGCATTTAGGGTGTTATTCGATCAACCAACAAAACAATGGTACTCTTTTCCAAACATTGCAAGAATAGTCACGATAACCCTTCTATCTCATATTTGCTCTCCCCCTTGGGATCAAGGAGCGATACCATGCAAAATTTTGGTTAGCACTTGGCTAAGGTATATGTTAAGGTTTCAAATACTGTACAAGATGTAAGTCCTATCATTTCAATGCAAGATAATCAATCGGGTAAGAGCATTTATGCCTCTTCTTCTCTAAGTGACATTTATCTTTTAGCCTTTCCCTAGTGCAATACTATGCCGAACTTTTAACTTGGCCTTATCTTCCTTTCTCCCAAGGCAAGGAATGCGATACAAATTCGTAATTCCTATACAATGCAAGACTATCTTTCAATGTAAAATAATTCCTGAATTTATTGTGCAAGTTGTACTCAATTCATGGTTTGGTAGCACAAGGTAAACTTTTTAAACTGTTATTTAATTGTGAAACCTTCATATGAATGGATGTAAGACTTTAATGCAAGATCATTTCATGTACCATTGATGTATGTTTCATATAATCTTTTCCCATGCATGTATCGCCTATGCGCATTTGCGAACCTTAAACAATATTGTCCTAGGTAAAGACTAACCGAAGACTTATCGATGCTTGATACTTTAGAATCTTATATGTTACTTATGCTATGCATGGAATTTAACGCATAACAACGTGAAGCAATCTACTTCTCTTGATACATGCACTTTGCAAACTCCATCTTCGAATACTTGATATGAAATTTATCATTTTTAGTGACCTATTCTCGTGCAACATAGTATGGACCTATTGCATCTCATGCTAGAATCCAAGCAAGCATCAATTAATTTGGAAATACATTACTTACGAATGGTACTGCAGTTGGATTGGTAGTGATGCCCTCGCCCAAGGCTTCATTGCGGATTATGGGATTCCTGCATGCATTCGACATTCTTTGCTTGGGGGCCATTTCCCGATCTTCTTCACTTTAAACACGATTCACACAAGACTTTAGTGCCTTTTACTTGATTAGTGGGGGCCAAGTGGGGAAAAGTTGAGCTTGCGAGGTGGAGGACAATCTTGCAAATTAGGGAAATAGTTAGGTGCGTGTGGCCACCCTCTTAAGAGGGGAAAGGGAGGAGGAGCCTTGGAATATTCTTTCCTTCTCTCTCACCCTCTCTCTCTCTATCACCCTCCTTCTCTCTCTCTCTCTCTCCCTTTCTCTCTCTCTCACCCTCTCTTTCTCTCTTTCTCTCTCTCTCTCTCTCTCTCTCTCTCTCTCTCTCTCTCTCTCTCTTTTTCATGCAGTTTTAGCGTCCAGGCCCTTCTTTGATTCCATGGGGGGGGGGGTTTATAATGGGAAAGGTGGGATTATTGGGGGGGGGGACATGTGGAGGAGGTGGAGTGGTGGTGGTGACCACCACTTGTTGCCATTTTCATGGCGGTAGGGGCTCCTTAGCCCTTTAGGTGGCCGTGGACCTTGATACGCCCAAAAGGGGGGGTGGTAGGCCACGTGGCCTCCCCCTTGTCATCATTGATTACTTCCTCATCGTCCTCTTCCTCCTCGTCGACATCATCACGCCACTTTCTCTTCTTGTTAGCAATGACCTGGGGGGGAGGGTAATAAAAAATTTTGTATTAATGAAAAATTATAGGGGAGAGGGGTTTCCTATGCGGAGCACGGGGATGTTACATGAAAAGATTGTTTGTGCACTTTGCATTGGCTAGGTTTTTAGTTAAGTTGTTTGAGCATAGAGTGCCATACAATTTGCATATGAAATCTAAATATGGCATCAAAAGATAAATTCTTGGATGCATTGTAATTATATGTCTAGGTGACGACCAACGTTGAGAGTGTAAGATTCCCCTTTGTTGCACGATAGTATGATATCTTGGGAAACAGAACAAGTGAGGAATATACATAGTCTCCTAGATTGTTACGTTTATATTATGAGAGGACTCTATCATGCTTGTGTTTTATGTTGGAGATAGCACATTTTGGGTCCCATCCCCAGGGTGTAGAAGAGCCATAAGAGCATAGCATTTTGTTGGGGGGAGCTCTTTGTGTATGTGAATTGAGGTGTTGATCACTTGTATGTTTGGATACTCCCTCTGTTGGAGTTCGGATGGGAAAAATTGTTGGACTACAAATCGATACAAATGCATGATTTATTTAGAGTAGTATATAGCCTCTAGCAGATGCTCCTGGCCGCAAGATTGTGAGGGTGGTTTGGTGAGCATAGGAGGCCCAGCTAGAGCCCTAGAGCTAGTGTTGGGCCCATTTTAGGTCTCGATGTGGTGCATTTGCTAGGAGCCATTGATGATAAGTGGCGGTTTTTGAATCTTGGTTAATTAGGGAACCAATTGTTCAATGTAATGCCAAAGAGAATTAAAATAGATCTGTCATTTCCCGATAGACACTGTCAAGCCGAGATTCAATATCAAGAAAGAGACGAAAGGGCTAGATGGAGAGAGGAGATCATTAGGAGATATTATTTTAAGTGTAGTAGTCCAATATCCTTGAGAAAGAGGGGTCTTGTTAACTAATATCCTAGTCAGTCCGTTAGCTAGGGGGAGGAGAAAGCTCCAACATTTCCCTTTCCCCAAAAAGTCAATCTACTATGAGTGGGAGTGTGACCCCATCAAGACAAATCCCTAAAGCAAGCTCGATCATCATGATGATGCAAACCATTGCAATACATGTAGAAACACCGGATTGGCTAGCCTTAGGTTTTCCTCTACTCATTTTTAATGGGTTAGTGGAGGAAGATGCAGAGCTCCACATTAGTGAGAGTTCCAAAAACTAATATTCAATTGCTAAATTCAGGATGAAGGACATATCACGATGTTCTTTAACATGACTTTGAAAGAAAGAGTTGCAATGTGGTATCATGGCTTGGAAGCCAGAACCATAATTGTGATTCATTTATTTTTGTAGTCTTTTGAAGAGAGTTTGCTCTTGAGAGAGGTGGTCAGTAGTATTGGCTGCGTGGTTCTAAATGTGACATGTTGAAAGCCTCATGAGAATGCTCGAGCATATGCCAAGAAATTGAAAGAGGAGTTTCTCAAATTGCAAACCTCTATTCCTATTCCACCTGCTACCCAATTGCAGTACTTTTTACATGGATTAGACTTCCATATTCAAGTGCAGTTGAGTAATATTTCTCTTGCTGATATAGAACTACTATTACATGAGCAGAGGAGGTAGAAGTGGCCTATGCATCTAGGAAAAACCTAAATTTGAGTTTAGGTCCTAAAATAATTTGGTATTGATTAATGGAAGTCAAGGTGCGACTAGTGCACATATGACCAATTTGAATGGAAGAGGAAGCATAATGTAGAATGTGCCCATGCTTTTGGCTCCTCTTAATGTTGCTATGTTGATGGCTAGCCAAATGGTTCCACTAAATAATGGAAGCCAAAGAAGAACCCTAATTTCATGCCAACTAGTAGCAACATCAAAGACAATCCCTAATCAGGTGGTTAGGCCAGCTAAACAACAAGCAGATAATCACAATTATGAGTCTAGTGCATTAGATATTCTTAGCGAAGACAAGGACATGATGAAGTATTATACCAATATGATAATGGAATAGTATAGAAAAATAGCCATAGATGTTAATTTCCTAAAGAAGTAGCAAAACTTGATAGGAAATCAACGTTCTAAAAAGTGTTAGAAATCAGAGACAAAGATAGAGAGTTGGAGTAATTGTATAGAGGAGTGTGCTCTCACTCCCTTTCATTGTCCATTCTAACACTTAACTAAAGTGAATAGTACAATCTAAGGTCTCAAGGACCATTCACACCAAAAGACTGACAGTGGCTTGGTAGTGCTGGTCATATATGTTGATGATTTGATGATCACTGGTGATGGTGACTTGGGCATACATCATGTAATGAAGTAGCAGCATCAGAGCCAATCCCTAATTAGGTTTGTTTAACCATGCCATACTTCTTTAGCATAGTGCTTCTGCATCAGCCATAAACCATTTTCAATTGGAACTACCTCAATGCCCAAGAAATACTTCAGCTCTCCTAGGTCCTTCATGTCAAATTCAGATTTCAGCATCTTCATTACATGCTGTATGCCCAAGTCATCATCACCAATGATTATCAAATCATCAGCATATATGACCAGCACTACCAAGCCACTGTCAGTCTTTTTCTTAAAAAGGCTGTGATCAATCCTACAAACAACAAATCCCAAGCTCTGCAAGTAGTTACTGATCCTTGCATGCCAGCTCTCAGAGCTTGCTTCAGCCTGTATAATTCCTTTTTCTGCCTGCATACATAATGCTGAAAATCAAGGTGTACATACCCTTCCGACTGAACCATATAGACATCCTCTGCAAAGTCATTGTTAAGAAATGCATTCTTCACGTCCATCCGCTGCAATTTCTAGCCTCTAGCAGCAGCCAAAGCAATCACAGTGCGTATGGTTTCCATCTTGGCAACAGGGCTAAATGTTTCCTCATAATCAAGTCATACGATTGGGCATACCCTTTAGCAACTATCCTGGCTTTTTACCTTTACACACTGCCATCTGACTTGCATTTGATTTTGTAGACCCATTTGCAGCCAATGGTCTTTTTCCCTTTAGGCAGTGGCACAAGATCCTATGCCTTATTTTGAGCCAAGGCATTCATTTCTTCATCCATAACTGCACACCAGTTTCCATCTTTCACTGCTTCAACATATGTACCTGGTTCTTTGATCTCCATCACTTTTGTCATGTAAGCATAATGCTTTGCAGAGTAGCCACTATGCGTCAACCTGTCAACATGATATCTGACCCTCTGCAAGCGTCTAGGCTATGGTGCAGTGCTCGACTCCCCTCTCTCATGAGGTGGAATGTACCTATTCTGCCTAGTACCAGGTGTATACACAGTTGGAACACCAAGTTTACTGTCTAAAGTGTCAGCAAACTCATATCCAGAAGTCATTCTGCCAGGTGTCATCATACCAGATGCATCCTCAGTAGCTTTCTCTTTTCCTTTACTGTCCAAGACATCATATTTCCCCCTCATTGACATACTGGTGTCAGTGGACAGTGAGCTCCTCAATCTCCCTGTCCATGGGGATACTGTCTGACCGCTAGGACCTGTCATAGTAGTGCTCTGCTACGAATCAACTGTAGATACATGAGTGGAAGGCATATCTGATGGCACTGCAGCCGGTGATACATAGCAAGAGCTCATATCATCAAAGATAACATCCCTGCTCACCAAAGTTTCCCTAGTAGAGGGATCATAGCATTTGTATGCTTTCTTCTCCTGCGAATATCCAATGAAAACACACTTATGCCCTTTTGGATCCATCTTTGTCCTTTTCTCATCTGGAATGTGCACATAAGCAAGACAGCCAAATACTTTCATGTGATTTACATCCGACTTATAGCCATACAGCTTCTCAAATGGTGTCATCTCATGAATACCTATAGTGGGAGTCTGATTCAAGATATACATGGCTGCCATAATAGCCTTAGCCCAACAATAGAGCAGCATCTTCTTCTCATTCATCATGGCACGAGCAACTTCCATCAAGACCTTGTTCTTTCTTTCAGCTACCCCATTCTGCTGAGGAGTATAGCCACAGGCAAGCTGCCTGCGTATACCATTTTCAGCCAAAAAATTATCAAACTCAATTGACACATACTCCCCACCACTATCTAATCTCAAGCAAGAGATATAGCACTCAAATTCCTTTTCAACCTACTTTTTAAACTGCTGAAAAATAGCAAACACTTCATCCTTTGTCGTTAGAATGTAAACCAAAGTATAGCGACTGTAATCATCAATAAATGTCACATAATACTTTGAGCCTCCCATAGATGCATTATGGGCTAGCCCCCAAACATCAGAGTGCACTAACTACAACGGACGTGTACTCTGCCTTACATGCTTGATAAATGGCAACCTCGACTGCTTACCGAATTGGCAAACATCACATACGTGACCAATATTTGAGTATTGGAACTTGGGTAAACCTATAACAAGCTGTTTTTTTGCATAATTTGCAGCCTTTGCAAATTCACATGCCCCACTCTCTTGTGCCAAATTTCCAAATCTCTGATAGTGCCAGAACCATGGGCAAACATAGCTGAATTCAGCTATGGCAAAGTAGCATTAAGAATAAACATTCTGCCATTCCTGTGACCGCAAGCTATTAACTTGCATCCATTGCCAAACTCTTCAATAAAGCAGCCATGCTTATTGAATCTAGCCTACAAGTTCTGCTCTGTCATTTGACCAACAGATAGTAAGTTTTCCATAATCAATGGAACATGTAGTACATCGTGCAAATTTTTCTTTCTGCCATCATGAACCATAAGATGCACTTTGCCTTATGCTCAATGCTATGCTACATGTCATCACCTGTAGATACATAGCCATGTTTTTCAGCCACCCACCATGTCAGTGAACCAATCACCATGAGGGGTCATGTGGTTCGATGCCCCTGAATCAATATACCAAATTGCATCATCAGTGGATTTTTTGGCATTCCTGTCTTTTACATACTACATGGCAAACAGTCTATCACCTGAAGCATCATCTGCTTGACTAGACGTGGCAAAATGTCCATGCTGTTTGCCCTTCTAATTGCCCTGCTTCTTCCAGCAGTCCTTGGCAATATGCCCATATTTGCCGTAGTAATGACAATCCTTATCCTTATTCAGATTGTCAAATGGGTGCTATTGTTGCTGCCAAAGCCTCTGCCTCTAGGGCTAGATCTCCCCCTATCTCTAAAGTTTCCACCACCTCTTGCATTTGATACCTGCTAGTTGTTACCTCCATATGATGCATTTTGCTCGCCTCCTCTGCCAGACCCATAGCCTCTACCACGACTACCATGGCGCGTTGATTGGAATAAAAAATTGCATCCTTGTTTTTAGAATTGCTTGACCCTGTAGCCAAGCCAAGTTTAACCTCCTCATGGATAAGCAATGCAACTAGCTCATTGAAATCAGGCATTTCAACCCACAGACACATAAGTGTCAAAAGACTTATACTCAATCCCCAAGCCATTCAAAGTCACATCAACCATGTCTTCATCTTCAACCTGTGAACCAATAGATGCCAGTTGATCTGCAATGGTCTTGATCTCCGTGACATAATCCTATATAGATATGCTCTTTCTCTCCATGTTGTTGAACTTTTGCTTCAATTGTATCTTTCTGGCACTTGTGGTTGTGCCATAGTACTTGACCAGGATGTCCCAAGCATCCTTAGGAGAGATGCAGTTCATTATCTGCATTACCATGGCATCTGATATACATAGAGACAACCAGTGCAAGACCTTGCAAGCTCTTTCTGTCCAAGCTCGATGTAGTCGTCTTTGATCAGCTGTAGGTCAATCTGGGAGCTCAGGTTCAGCTTTGACTCCAGTCACCAACTCCCAGTATGCTTTACCTATCATGAAGTTTTCCATTCTAAACTTCCAGATGGCATAGTTATGGCTTTCCAACTTCTCCCCCACAATCTGGGTAATATTGTCTATCCTTTCTGCATTTGCCATTTTATAGACCCTGTCTGGCTACTTGCAAACCAATTCTTCCTAATAGTTCATTTTCAGCATGCAACTGTTTATGATAGTTTTCAACACTCTATGTGCTCAGACATTCAGTTATTCCAGCCTGAAAACAGTGGCACATATACCTCCTGACACTTGGCAATCACCTAGGTATTGCAACTTGCATATACGGGCTGCATTCAATGCAAAACCAACATGTATTTAGGCAACCTATTCATGTGTAGACAAGCAGTCTGTAGGTTGAAAAATGATAGTAACCAGCAGCTCTTTTTGAGCTCAACACAGAGGGTATGTGCCCCAAGATCACTCACAGTAGTTCAGAGCTGTATCCTTGCATATGGGGTTCCAGACATATCAGTCTGACACTGAATGCAACATGAACTGCAAGTACAAATGGAAGGTACACTTGCTGTAAATTTCAGTCAAGCATAAACAGTCAATGATAGTGTATTTCAGTCCACCAAACTCTTCAAAAAATCATAGACATGTACCACCATACATGGGATCCAATACATGATCTTGATTGCCTCCAAGTTGTTCCATCTTCAAGAGCAATATCAGACAATGCATTCACACTTCATGACCATCCAATAGAGTGTCAAAGCATTTGCTTTTTGATCCAAATTTTAGTTTCCAAGAGCATCCAATGCTCATGTCAATCCTCGAACAAATTTGTAGACATATCCAATGTCATACATGTCATTAAGACCAACAAAAAAAACATGCAATCTTCCAGTGTAGATGAATGCTTGTTATAGAGTGTGAACGACAGTTTTTAGCCTGTCAAGAACTCACAAATTTGAATTCTTTTGACACCAACCTTCAGTTTATAAGCATGGCATCTAGTACATATGCCTCCATAAACATGTCTATGCTCCAACACACAATTTTGAGCATGTCGGGGAGCTTCAAGATCTTACCCAATGTCAAGTACTTGTTGAATAGTCAATATTTACAATAGTGAACCCTCTATTTTAGACCTGTACAGTAGTACATCTGCTCATATTTCACCTCCTAGGCAAGCATTAGCATGTGGAGTCTTCAAAGTACCTTGTAGAGTAGATCTTAAAGTTGTTTAGTGCCTTGTTGATGCCTATGAGAATGATTTCCAGCCAAACAGGCAGTTCCCAGATCTGACACAAACATGCAAGCTACAGGGATGCTTTCAACAGCAGCAATTGATGTAAATGATGCTGTTAACCGTTAGATGAACAAGGTGAAAAATTTGAAAAAGCTAAAGCAGAAGACAAAGGCCAAGGGAAAAGTGAAACGGAAGACGAAGGCGTGCCAAGAAAAATATGGAAGCACAAGAAATGCAAAAAAGTCCTAAAGAAAGGAAAAGGGCGCACAAGAAAAAGCGCGAATCAATACTTTTGTAAAAGAGCACAAGCGCATCATGGTTTAATTTAAAGAGCATCGGGCTCTCACCCGTGAAATTTGTAAAGGTAGATGGGTGGTAGGAAGGAAGCTATGAAGATAGAAAGGCAATGGGAAAAAGGGCCTAGGCCACGGTCGGCCATGTAAAAAAGGGGATAAGGGGATCACCGCCCAAAAGGGATTTAGGGTTTTGTATATAAAGTTGAAAAGTGAATGAGAAGCTCATTCTTGTGTGTGGCCAAAAGTAGCTCTTCTCTTCTTCTTCTTCTTCTTGTTCTTGCTTGCTTGAGCTTGTGCTTGAGAGAGGGAGTGTGAGAGTGTGAGGGAGTCAGTGTGTGAGGGTGAGGGACAGTGGGGTGGAGAAGCTCTCTATCTCCTCCTCTCTTCTTCTCTTCTCTTCTCTTCTCTTATCTTATCTTGCTCGCAGCAATGAAGCTTGGAGCTTGGAGTGGGAGGATCGAGCTTGCTTGAAGCTTGCACTTGGATCGTGGAGCTACCAGAGTGTGCCAAAATTGTGCCGCATTCGGTAGGCATGAGAGCGCGTAGGCTATGTGAGAGGTAGCCATTAGCATTTGGCTTGAAACACTTGAAGCAATAAGCGGTCCGTGGGTCGTGGTGGTTGAGCGTGAGCTCCCACTACATTTTGGTTCCATTGCTGAGACCAACGGATTCAAGCCTTGAGTGCTTGCTCGCTCCACATCGAGCATTGAAGTAGGGTTTTCCCTGAACCGGTGCTTGAGATAGGTAGGAAGTGTGGGGGTTGAAGATGGTATTCGATCTCCTTGGCAAGTAGGTTTTTTGCTTTTTTAGGTTTATGTTGTGAGATGGAGTAGTGTAGGTATTTAGTTTGTGATTTGGATGCATTAGAGTAGGAGAAAACAAAGAAAAACAAACAAAATAAGCATTAGGGTTTCTGCTGTCAAAACAGAAAAAAAGGGTTTGATTTTCTTGCCGATTTGTACTTTGGAGGTTATTTGCTATTCCAGGGGTATAGAATCCTTCATTCATGTCTATTCTTGGATTCTGGAAGTTTGTGTGACCCCCTCAAGACCAAAATCATAAAAAATGAAGCATTATTTGTCAAATCTGCCAAAATTGTGCCGCATTCGGCCCGTTCGAGTGACGGTCAGAACCCTAGAATCGGCTCTTAGCCCACTTCCATTTGGCCCTCGACCCGGCCGACTCGGCCCAAAAAACTCATTCGCCCTGGCCAATGACTCAACCCATTCACATTTGGCCCTCGGCCCAGACTTACTCGGCCCGTCCGAGTCGACCTTTCGGACCATCGACTAATTCGGCCCTCAGCTGTTCGAGCCATAGGATTCAACCCTCAACCATGTGTCATATTCGGCCCTCAACTAATTCGGCCCTCAGCTGTTCGAGCCATAGGATTCAGCCCTCAACCATGTGTCATATTCGGCCCTCGGTCCAAGTGCCTCGGCTCGTCGTCCAAATTGACCATTCGGCCTGTCCGAGCCAACCTATCTGAGCGACTTTGTCCGAGTCTGCACCTCGGCACGTCCGAGTCTACCATGTCTGAGTCATGAATTTGGCCCTCGGCCCACACCCATTCGGCCCTCGGCCCCGTCGGCCGACTGAATTTGGGACTCGGCCCAAAAACTGCAATTTTTTGAGAATTCCATTTTGGCCAGAAACTGAGTTGCCACCACCAAAATAGACTCTAGAAATCGTATAGAGCCAAAGGCACATCATAGATCTATCACTTGGCTAAAATCCCCTGCAAATAGTTCAAAAATTAGCTACCAGAGGTCCTCCCAATAATGCATGGTATTTACCGTAACGACCCTTTAGGCCGGGGGGGGACTGCCCTCCTGGACCCCCGCAGAGGGGGCTATGCCCCCTCTGTACCTCCCCCGATAGGCTGGAGGGAAAACACGCATCACAATAGGTCCTCCGGATTAGGCCCTAGTGTAGTAATGGCTCTACACAAGCATAGATCTTCACTTGCAAAGCAGCAAATAGAAGCCCATACCCAAACAAAGACAAACAAAGACCCTAGAACCTCAACGGACCAATCTAGCCATCAAGGGCAAAAAGGCCACACCACAAGAACACATGTACATTGTGTTCATACTGCGTCTAGTCAAAGTAAAATGCACATGACAGTCCTGACGATAGATGTACCTTGAGCAGCGCTGCACAGATGACCCAAGACCTCAGTAGAGAATCCATGTCTGACTGTACAGTTAGGGACTCAAAGACATGTATTAGAAGGCTTGAAGTTGTAAACCAAGACCCGGAAGATGAAGACATAGTGCCACCTGCTTATCTTAGGGTCAAACTCATTGCAAAAAGAGAGCATAGTGTTGATGCTCTCATTGATGAAGGAGTAGATTTCAATATCTTGACTTACGAAGCATGGACTCTACTAGGTCAACTAGAGCTCAAACCGATTGATGCAAATCTTAATCCTTATGGGGAACACCCAAAGCACTTCTAGGGAAGTACACAATCCTTGTAACTATTGAAACAGAAAGATTGCCAGTCCTGTTCTATGTTCCTCCAAATAGCGAGAATTGTGGAAAGGAAATCCTCCTTGGAAGACCCTCCAAAAGGGCGACCATGTGTGAGGCTGACTATGTAGCACAGAGGATACACTTGACACTACCGGGTGTAAGAATACTCATGGCCTTTAGCAAGGGTGACCTCCTCGAACCTCGAGGAAAAGGCAAGCAAGGTGTTGACATAACAGTCAAGCCTGCTGACGAGAGCAAGGACTCATTGGAAGAGTTAATACAAGCACAGGTCGAACAATGAGAACCAGTGAGTGAGGCCATGCTTGAAATAAGGTCAGGAGACAATGCCAAGGACGACCTTTGGACTTATAAATATCGTAGAAGACCCCAAAAGAAGCCCAAGCCTTATAGACGAAGGCATTGATGGAGAGTCAATACAACACCGCGATGGATTTCCAAAGCGTTGCTACGTGCTCAAGGGTATTATGCAGGTAACCGATGGATTTGGGTACCAAAACCTCCTGTTAAACCTCCTCTGTCGACTGAAGGCCAGATCGTATCAAGAGCAAAGAAGCGTAGGAGGAGATCTAAACGAAAAACCAAATCTCAAGTCAAAACAGTGGAGTGACCGAGCCCCTCATGGTCAAAATCAAGAAACCCAACGGGACCAATTAGAGGGTAGATCCTCAGCCTAGCATGCTTGACAAGCAGACATCAGATGTAATCGTTGAGGATATGCAAAAGCCACTAGTGCCCAAGGAGCCTTTGATTCCCCAAGAGGATAGTAGGTATCATAGGCACAACATTGCTCATGGCAAGGTTAAATGCTCAACAAAGCAAATAGCAAAATCATCTAATAGCCACGAGCAAATCTCCCAGCCAGTGTCAAAGCCACTTAGGAGTCCCAAGTCTCCTACACCCTCTTCCCCTAAACGGACACAGGAAGCACAACACTTGTCAAGTGCGGCTACTCAATCCCAATCTCTACCTACATCAGAGCTTCCAAATGTCCAAGAGGCAAGACACGACACCACCCTTAGCTCTCAACCTAAGGATATACCTGTGCAATCCATCGTGGCTAGCTCAACTGATACTCGATCTACGCAAGTGAATGCTCTAAGGGAAACAAAAGACATGACCACTTCCAATTGCCCTAAGGACTTGACATCGCAATCCACCAATGGTAGCAAGTCCACTGAACTAGCTGCTACTACTTCAAATCAGGGATCATAGTAGTCACAGCCCTTGGCCGTGACAATGCCCCTTGCGAAACGTGTCCTTAGTAGTTTACCTGTGGAGGAGGTGTCGCAACCAACTTCATTAACAACTCTAGCACTTCCAAAGCACCTAAAGCCTAGACTGGAGGAGTTAAACAGAAGGAAAGAGCTAGACTCTCCAAAAAGGGAGGTAGTTGTACCCTCACAACCTAGCAAGGCTATACAATAGGTCATGGCTATGTCCCATGAGGACACACCAGAGCAGGGGAAAGTTGAGGCCCAACCAAGCACATCAACGGCTGACCTAGTTCAGGGACTTGAGTCATTAAGTTATGCACCTTCACTGACCAAGAAAAAGAGGAGAAAAAAACAAAAAAAACAGCAGCTACAGGTGTTTGTGGACACCAAGAGCTTTGAGACTAAGAGCACTGGAGAGCTGGGGAATAAAGCATCAAGTCCATGCACCAATGAACCCATTGATGTCTCTCCTAATAGCGGTGAAACCTTAGACACATCCGTGTGCCCTGAAAAATCAAAGCAGCCATTGCCGTCAACAGTTGCTTTCAACACTCAATCCACCCACAATAGAACTTGCATCGACCAATCAAGAGTGGATACAATGCTATCACAACAGGGTGATAAATCTATACCAGTCACATCCGAGGAGAACCATGACAAAATAGCAGCAAAACCTCACGAAAAATGCACAATCCCCGAGAGCATAAGCAATCCTAGCATTGACCAATCTTGCTCATCTAGGCCGGAGCCCCCAGCTATGCTAAAGCCTAGGCAAACTCCTAGAACCTTGCATGAGATAGCAACCGAGCAAGCCCTCGTTGAACATAGAAGTGTCGCAGAATGCTTAACTAAGTTGGATGCTAAGCTCAAGGTGTTCACATGTGTCTACGTCCTTGCGGACATGGGCGCATTCCCTAAGGAGCAGCCTGGAGAACATTTTTCCTATACTGGGAAGAGCAAGAAAATCTTAACGAGCACTATGATAGGCTCCTGCATGAACACATGTGACTCATCTCTGATGAGGAAGCCGACGAACTACGCTTAACTGTAACATTCAATGATGTGCTCTACCAATGAAATCTCTTAGAGATGGAGCAACTAAAGCGACAATCGAAGGGTCAAAGTCAATTTGAGAAATGTTGGTTTGAAAATCGTGTTGCAATGGTGGCCGAACTAGGAGCCCAAATCATGACAGTCTCAGAAGAGCGATTGGCCAAATGGCGGTCTCAAAGAGACCCAACCTATGTGGTGCCAACTTCCTTTTGAGTGCTAACTGCCATTTGGGGTACGAACTTAGCTGGAACTAGGCAAGAGAACTCTTTGGCTGATAAGGTTCTCACTGAGGAGGAGCTACATGTTGCCAGTAGACTCGGACAAGGTTCAATGCTACTCGATGTTGCAAAATATCTATCGATATTGAGTAAGCTGCCACAAGTACTAGATGCGTGTGCCACACTTCAGTACAATCCGGAGTTCTACAATTGGCTTTTATCCTCGTGAAGTGACATGGATTGGTAAATATGTATATAAATAAACAATGATTTTTGTGTGACCCTGTATAGACAATATCAATACACACAAGCAATGATAGTCAAGCGCAAGGAGAAGAGTTGGGTTTGATAGGCTAAGCTCCTCAGGTCCTCCTCCCATCACACATTTAAAAGTCGTGTGACCATCCCCACCTCCAAGTGAAGGGCATGGAACCCTCATTACCGCCATAGGAAGCCTTGACCAACAACTCTGATGGTGTAGACAGGGTACCGTCCCTTTCTATACACCTTTCCCCATTTTCAGCCTATCCTTCCAAGGATGAGCCCTGCCCCACTCCATGACAACCAGTCCACACAACTTAGCATAAGCCAATATCTACTAATGGCTGGAGGCAAAGCGAACATCATCATGGGGGCCATCCCTATACAACAAACACTCCATGCCTCACCTCTCCCCTCCTCATCATATGCGCTTGATAACCCACTGTATAATCCCTTCCATGCAAATAGTTTTATTCTGCCTCGAGGCCTAATCCTTGATTCGCATTTTGTAGGTCCCCCTACAATAGCCGACATGGAGCACCCAGTGCAGTTGGCTTACAAGGACGCTATCCGCACGGAAGGGAGCATGTGGCAAAAGTGCCTCCATCGGAACGCTACGTACCTACCCTTAAAAGGTATGCAAAGAAACGAAGTGACACCGGCCCAGATGTAGGCCAAAAGATCCCCAGTCCAAGGGAATAGAAGCTCAAGGGAGCACACAGGGCATGACAACACCAGCCATGTAGGCTCCTACCAGATGCTCGAGCACCAGGTGCTCGAAAGAGGAGAGGGTAGCTCAAGACAAGCAAGAATTTGACGCATTGTTTAAAAACATTCTGGAAATAGTTGCGGCCAAGGACTACACCATCTGGGTCCTAGCCAACATTTTCCCCTCCCAGCCTCATAGGAGCCCCTTACCAGTATAGCCTCAGTCGCCCGACCACCCAGACTCGCCCCGCCTCGTACAAATGGAGTAGCCCCATGTTGTATAAAAGGCTTATCAAATGCTAGCTGGCCATGACTTTTTGTCTTTAAATGGTTGTGTTAATATATTCCCCAATTGTACAAACTTTTCATATTTGCGTTTAATATATTTCACATCTTTAGCAAAAGAAAAAGGTAATCAAGCGGAGGTGATAAGTATCTAAGTCAATACCATGGAATTCAGATAAGTGATGTCCCCTTGCATCACATTGGTTTATTATAGTTGCAGCATATATGATGCATGTACTCTCATGAAGTGACAAGTGGATGCAGGATGATACAGGTCTTTGTGCAAAAGTGTTCAATGCCTGATCACCGCAAGACCATTGACCCCACAAAGAGCCGCGACAAAGACACGCTGTCGAAAGCAAAACTCACCCTTACCGACCGCCCACATCGCATGGCCCAAAGCATATTCATGGGCTACACTCTCTTTCTGGGTCAAGCTCTATAGTTGGCTCACGACAGTTGTTACCTCAATTGTACCAACATCGCGTGTCACAAAGAGGTTTGCAATATCTCAAGTGTATCTCCCCATCTCAACAACTGCTTCTCTAACAACGAGGCTAGGGCACAATCATCACTGCAATATCCATTTCCTGAGCCTTCGAAGCTTGACATTTTCCAACCCATTGAAAGGCTGATAGCCTCAACATATTGCAATGGTTGTACTCAGGCAAGTCCAAAAAAAAAAGAAAAAAGAGAAGAGAAAGAAAGAAAGAAAGAGAAAAGCACAAGAAAAAGAAACAAAAATAGAAAAGAAAAGAAAAGAAAAAATAAACGAACGAAAAGATAAGAAGCACCCATGATCACAGCACAGTACCTAGGGGTCCTCAAATTAGGTATGTCCAGTGACCTTGGTCAACTGGCTCCGTCCCTAGTCCCCTAGCCCTTTAGCATCACCCACAATTGTTCAGGGCACATCAAGGGTAGGGCATACCTAGGGAGCTTGTCTCGCCTATGGTTAGACCTGTCACCCTGACCCCCTTGCACAATTCCCTTTTGTACTCTGCCTTAATACCATTGCAATCAATTGTGGTAAGCACTGCACAATTGGCCATGAAAAGTACACCGTCCTCATCAAGCAAGTCCAATAGCTTCCAGCTCCCGAAAGTGCGGTGTCCCTGTATTCAATTATGCTATGTCATGCAGTCACAATGCAAAGGATGTCTCATATACCTTCACGTGTACTTCTTCTCAACATGGACAACTTTGCTTCATCCACACATTGTTATGAGAAACTAGCCCGTGGTCTTCTAACTACATAATATCTAAGTATGCACGAGCACTCACATAATATTTGCACCGAAGTGTATACACAGTTTGTGTCCTCAAGTGCAGGACAATACTCTTAGCTTGCTTAGAGTTTGACCTGTCTCCCAAACTAATTGCACTATGTCTTGTGCACAATAGAGAAGACTAGCACTACCCCTAGGGAGAGACCACCTATGAGAGGTTTTCAATTGCAGGTATTGAAGACTCCAACAACAGTGTCATTCGCTCTTTATCAACACCCAAATCTGAATTCTTATCCTTTATCGTCCTACAGGCCCACCAAGAATTGTCATGTGCCGAGAATCCCCAACAAAGAATAGCCCTACCACCAACTCCAACAACCCTACCACTAGCCATCTAGGCCACCAATGTGCCCCCAACGACCTTCCTCCACACCACCACCAACACTTCTCCATGGCAGCCACCAATGTCCCTTCCACCCACGTCTTCGGTGCATGCTAAAGCCTGCTACCTACGATGGTGAGTGCCATGGGACTCGCACTCGTCTAGGATGGGGGTAATGTTAACCGTTAGACAAACAAGGTGAAAAATCTAAAAAAGCTAAAGCAAAAGATAAAGGCCAAGGCAAAAGTGAAACAGAAGACGAAGGTGCGCCAAGAAAAATATGGAAGCACAAGAAATGCAGAAAAGTACTAAATAAAGGAAAAGGGCGCACAAGAAAAAGCGCGAATCAATACTTTTGTAAAAGAGCACAAGCGCATCATGGTTTAATTTAAAGAGTGCCGGGCTCTCACCCGTGCAATTTGTAAAGGTAGATGGGCGGTAAGAAGGAAGCTATGAAGATAGAAGGGCAATGGGAAAAAGGGCCTAGGCCACGGTCGGCCATGTAAAAAAGGGGATAAGGGGATGACCGCCAAAAGGGATTTAGGGTTTTGTATATAAAGTTGAAAAGTGAATGAGAAGCTCATTCTTGTGTGTGGCCAAAAGTAGCTCTCCTCTTCTTTATCTTCTTCTTGTTCTTGCTTGCTTGAGCTTGTGCTTGAGAGAGGGAGTGTGAGAGTGTGAGGGAGTGAGTGTGTGAGGGTGAGGGACCGTGGGGTGGAGAAGCTCTCCATCTTCTCCTCTCTTCTTCTCTTCTCTTCTCTTCTCTTATCTTGCTCGCGGCAATGGAGCTTGGAGCTTGGAGCAGGAGGATCGAGAGCTTGCACTTGGATCATGGAGCTACCGGAGTGTGCGGGAGAGGAGGCAACTCGATCGGCATGAGGTAAGCTCACTACACCCAGTAGGCATGAGAGCGCGTAGGCTATGTGAGAGGTAGCCATTAGCATTCGGCTTGAAACGCTTGAAGCAATAAGCGGTCCGTGGGTCTTGGCGGTTGAGTGTGAGCTCCCACTACAGATGCCAATGACACACTCCAATGTGTCCAATGAGATCCTCAAAATGCTCCAACCAAGCCCAGGCAACCTCTTCTTCAAGCAAGATAGGTGAATGTCAACCCATACCTAGATAGAGACAAATAACAGGCAATGGTAGTCAGCCCCTTCACTCTGCAAACTCTGTCACTTCATTCTTCAGGTCCTCTTCCCGCATGCACTCCACCAGTGAACCCATTCATGGGTGCTCTGATACCATGTTAGAAATCAGAGACAGAGACAGAGATAGAGAGTTGGAGTAATCGTATCGAGCAGTGTGCTCCCTTTCACTATCCATTCTAACACTTAACTAAAGTGAATAATACAACCTAAGGTCTCAAGAACCATTCACATCAAAAGATTGCTAAGTCCTAAAACACTGACTTATTCAATGTTCGCATATTGTGGTACATCTGGACATCCTAAGTATCGGGTACAATCATAACTGAAGATAGATAGATGAGCTTGAATTCTAACAAAAAGGTGGCCCTTCATGATTTAGTTGTAAGTGGTGTGGTGGTCAATACTTTTTGAGAAATTGCCCTACTATCAAATGCAACATATGTGGAAAGTTTGGCCATCTAGCTAGTACTATTGGAGTAAGATCAGCTCTCTTCAACAAGGGAGTAAGTAGCCAGGTCCAATTAATCATTGAGCACAAGGGAATAACCTTTAGCAAGATAAGGGACCAAAGCAAATATTGTGTAGAGAAAAAGCTATTATAGAAGAGTTGGCTAGTGGTAGTGGTGTCAGCCTTATTGAAGTTGTGCATGTCAACACCACTGAGGCTTCCAATTTTTTTAGAAGCCATTACAAGAGGATAGAAGGTTAAAGAAGGTGATAGAGATAATGCAAAACCTATTGAGATAAACCCTAAACATGATGATAAGGGGATATAGGTTCTTAACCCTAATGTGGAAGTTGGTCCTCTAAAAGCTAATGGTGGCAAAGCTGACTCCAATAAGAAACTACCAAAGAAGAAGGTAAAATCCAAGAAAGAGGCACCTAGGCCTATTCAAGAACCAAGAGAAAGAATGGTCTGGTGGGAGAAGAGGACCATTGCTAATTATCATGAATTTGACTTAGCCACTTCTCTTTGGCAAGGTAAAGCTTGATGTGAATCTCTTGTTGCTGATTAAGTTATATTCAGGAGTATGTAAAGAGTTTAAGAAGATCCTTCGCACTCTGGGTATATAATCAAACCCTTGGGAATAGCTCGTGTGGGGGATGACTAGCTTGAACATGTTGAGAAGAATTGTCCAAAGGTGGCAGCATACGTTGATGGAATATTAGTGGATTATACCATTGTGGATACGAGATCCTTCGTCAATATTATGAGTTCAAAATTGATGGAAAGATTGGGACTGGAAATCCAAAAGGATGCCTCCACAATTCTTCGGATGGCTGATTATAGTTTAAGGCAATCGGAAGGTTGCATTACCAAAGTCCACATGATTGTTGCTAATGTAGAATGCATTTTGGACTTTAGGGTTATTAGGTTTGTAGGGTGGCCAAGCTATCAAGTATTATAAGGAAGGCCATGGATCTTGTAATGTGATTGTCAAGTTGATATACTTGTTGGTCATCTAATTTTTGATAGAGATGCCAGACACGTAATAGTGGATGCATATCCTGAATCTCCTCAAAGAAAGAGAGTACCTTTATCTTCAATAGAATTAGATAAATCAATTTTGAATTCATAATGTTAATGACTACTACTGAAAATGTCTACCAGGTGACATTGAATGAGCCACAATTCATTAAATTAGGGTCTATGCTCAGTTTCAAAGAGAAGAAGGACTACGTATCCTTGATCCAATAATTTCATAACATTTTTGCCTAGAGATATGATGAGTTGAGGGATATTCCTCCTAGTCTGGCTATGCATACTATTCCCATGAAGGAGGGTAGTCATCCCCTTTGATAAAAAGTGAGGCGTATGCCTTTTGAGCAAAGGAAGGGATTGTTTATGGAGCTACAAAAATTATATAAGGCTTGCATGATATTTCTTGTACAACACATGGAATGGTGTTCACACTATAGTAGTTATCATGAAAAAGAAAGTAATCAAATCTGGCTTTGCATAGATTTTAGGGAGCTCAATAAAAAGATGGTCAAAGATTACTATCCAATGCTATTTATTGATCAAATTCGAGATTAGTTAGCGGGTAGTGATATCTATTCATTTATGGATTGCTTTGCAAGTTATAACCAAATGGCTATCCAGAGAGGAAGATAAGTTGGAAATGATATTTATCACTATATTTGGCACCTTTGTATATCATGTTATGGCTTTTGGATTATGCAAGGTGCTAGGTTCTTGGTAATGTACAACTGATAAAACTTTTGGTGATATTTTTCTAGAGGAGGTGAAAGTGTTTATTGATGATTGGGGGAGCAACCACCAAAAGGGAGAGACAGCTAAGTATTTTGAGAAAATATTTCGAGTAGTGCAGACAATTCTGTATTTTTCTCAATCCAAGGAGATGCATCTTTGGAGTGACCTATGGATTGCTGTTGCGACCAATCCTGAAAAGATCAAGGTTATCATCACTATGAGTCTGCCATGTACTCCTAAAGAAATGCATAGTTTTTTGTCGTCAGTTGGATATTATAGACGATTTATTAATGCATTGGCTGAGAGGACATTGCCATTGATGAATCTATTGTCTCTATTTGTATGGAGTGATCTATGTCAAGTATCCTTTGAGAATGTGAAGCAAGAATAGGCAAAAGCACTAGTCCTAAAAGCACCTAAAAGGGGCAAGATATTTATATATTTTTAGTGGCCATAAGGTATAATATCAGTTGCGATTCAACCCAGATTTGGGAGGAGAAGTGGTACCATCCAATTGCATTTTCCAATCTCAACTTGGGGACATTCGAGATTAATTATACATACATGGAGAAGTTGTGCCTTGGGATGGGCTTTGCAATGAAGAAATTTAGGCACTAGATATTGTATGAAAACATAGTATTTTATATAAGAAAGAGGGATTGAGACTATTGTTGAATAACTTATAATTGCTTGATGATCTAGCAAAGTGGCTGATCACTTTGTAGGAGTTTGATTATGAAATTAGGAGTAAGCCATTGAGGTTATAGGGCATCGTTGAATATCTTGTGGATTTCGGGGAGCCAAAGGAAGTCTTGGCTAAAGGTAGTGGCCTCAAGGGTCTATCCAAAATTGATACAACCTCCATTTCATCCTAGTATACTGCCATAACACACTATTTATCCATAAGAGAGGTTGGAGCCGCTTTGTCAAAGGTTGAAAAGAGAAAAATTAGGCAGCAAGACTTGATATTTACCTTGGTTGTAGGAACACTATATTGGTAAGGGATCAATGATTTTTATCACTGATGTGTTATGCCTGATGAGGTTCCATTTATCTTGGAAGGGTGTCATGACTCCACTTGTCGAGTGCACTTTGCTAGATGATTGACTGCATAGGAAGCTTTGAGAGCCAAATATTAGTGGTCGTCCATTTTCTAGGATGCATTTGTGTATGTCAAGAGATGTGATACATGTTAGAGACATGATAATAGGGAGAATAGAAAGCACCCACTGACTCGTATCATGGCTATACTACCATTTGGGAAATTGATCATTGATTTTGTTGGAACTATATATTCTTTGTCAACTACACAAAAATGTTATATCATTGTGACGATAGACTATTTCACGGAGTGGATTGAAGCCCACACTGCAATGAAGGATAACACCAAAGAAATAGTTGGTTTTTTTTTTGAACATATTGTTTGCCATTTTGGTTCACCTAAGGAGCTTGTCTGACTGTGGGACATATTTTTTGAATAAAGTGATTGAGGCTTTGATGGAAGCTTTGAAGATTAAATATAATAAGAATGTGCCTTATAACCCCCAAGCTAATGGGTAAGTAGAGACTACTAATAAGTAGCTTGTGGAGATTTTATCCAATACTATATTTGAAGGTAAGCATGATTGGGATAAGAAGTTGTATGTGGCTATTTGGGCTTATAATACAACATTCAAAAGAGCTATAGGCCACATGCCTTTGAAATTAGTATATGGAGAAGAGTGTGTTTTGTCTTTGGGAGATTGAGCTACCTATAGTAAGGTTTACTCTAAACTATTGTTTGGGAGAAGAGGAAGCATTGCAATAAGAAAGGTTCATTTCCCTTGTACATCTTGACAAAATTCGGTTACAAGCTTTGTTACATCAGGAAGTAAGGTGCATAAGTGAATGAAAATAGTTCATGACCTTCATGCTAAGAAGTATAAATTTGCTAAGGGTCAATTGGTCTTATAATATATGCCCATTGTGAGCTCTTCCTCCCAGGCAAGTTGGAACCCAAATGGGATGGTCCTTAAAAGATTGTTGGTATAGGGAAGAATGGTTGTACAACTCTTCTAGAAGATTTGCAAGGGATAGAGTTCAAAACTAAAGTAAACTTTAATAAACTGAAGCACTATCATATATAGGTATTGACATTGGACTTGGTGTCTTTACAGGTCCTTCAGGATCTAGATTAAACTTGCAGTGGTTGGGTACTAAGACTATTAGGTGGAAAAAGTTATTCCTTATCTTGAGCATCCATATTTAGAGTAGAGTTACCACCAAGGCAAAGTGATCTGGTGGAGTAAGGTTTATCACACTTTTGAGTGGCAAGATAGATCTTTCATGTGGGATATTTGAGTCTATTTCCACCATTGTCATTGGATTCTTACTAGTGTCCCTATCGAGTTTAGTGAGGAAGGAGGGATTGTACCTATCTTACACCCTCCCTCTTAGTTAGATTTTGACTATCATAAGTATGAGTAGGTTGATTGCCATGGCAGGGTCCTTCAATGAAGCCTTGGTTTACACATTATATTTTGATAGAGCTTCTTGAGGACTTGATAAGTATGTGAGTGTTAGAGATGTCTCACAAAAGATCCCCATCGTCGAGTGGTTTTAAAAATGTGAGTGTATTTAGGCACTACTTTTACAAATAACATGATGGAATATAAGGCCTTGCTTATGGAATTGAATCTAGCCAGATGTGGTGATATTCGTCAATTATTGGTGGTGGAAGGCAACTTGCAACAATTAGTGATTAACCAATTGAATGGGACCTATAGTGTGAGGGACCCCATTATAAGGATGTACCATCATGCAACCTTGGATGCACTTGAGATCTTTGAGGCAGTGACTTATTAGTTGATTCCTTGACTTTGTTGAAGATGTCTTTCTTAACTGTGGTCTTGAGGGGCTTTACAATTGCCTCCTGATCTTAGTCTAAGGCTATTGTGGGGACTGCTTATTACTGACATGTCCTGTTTTGGTCACCGATGGTTAGTATATGTTATGAGCTAGGTAGTGTTTGACAATCTTCCTATTTTTTCATGGATGCATCGAATCATTCAATGACATATTCATAGGACACCCCTTTCCCTTTATACATGGGGTTAGCTAATAATTTGATGCATTTAGTGTAGGGCCCAAATGGCCATCCCCTTGGTCTAGTTTGGTACTTCAATATGGTTTATGTGGGGACTAAGGGTTTCTTTTCAATCGCAGGTTGCTGAATGGTGTGCTTTATGGCTATATTTTTGTTAGGCCAAGAGGGTCGTCTACTTTGCAGTGAAATGGTTTATTTTGTTAGGCCAAGAGGGCCATTTGTATGCCTAGTATGGGTGAAGTTAATGGGTCTATGACATACCAAAAAGATTCAACGGAGTACTTGGAGAGAGCCGCTTGCTACATAGAAGCTTCTTATGGCGGCCAAGTCCAGGTGATATCCTTCCTTTTTGAGTTCTTTTCCTTTATGCTGTATATGTGTATATGTATATGGGGATTTTTTCTTTTGTTAAGGACCGTCATATTCAAGGCATGAAGTTCCAGGGCTAGGTTAGGTGTGTATAGGGAGGTTTGAGTAGTTGTCTACCTGCTGTAAAGACATTGTCAGGCACTCTAAGAGTTATTTTTGTGAGTAGTCCTAGTGACCCTATTTTACTAGCCTACTAGGCAGCTATTTCTAGGAATCCCTATTAGTTTTAAGGTAGATAGAGAAGCCTACTAAATAAAAGAGGAAAAAAAGAATATATGAGAAAAATATGCAATACAGAGGTATGTAAAAAGGGGTTCTAACACCTAAAACAAGAAAATGAAGAAAGAAAATTTCTAAGAGTAGATGCTCATCACCTTGTGAAGGCTTGGTAGGTTCTTGGGGATGAATCTGACCCAGGGCCCCTAACTCGAGGCCCGCCCAAGGCCAATGCCTTGTCTTCCTAGGGATGGCATTTGGCCAAAAAAATTAAATAAGGATGGTTGGAGTGAAAACAAAAGTGAGAGAAGAAACATGATTTAGTGTCACCTTGCAACAAGGTTCTTGGGTACCGAGACAAGACTTGAGGCTAATACCTATTTACCTTGGGTCATCACAATACACTCAGCTCCCTCCTTTTTATATGCTTGAGGACAAAGTACCGAAGGAACATGTGGTAAAAGGAAAAATATGTGACTTTTTATATTCCAAGATATAGGAGTCCTTGCCTAGTAAGAGTTTCTGGTCCAATTCTCCTAAGTTAGGTAGGTAGGCTAGACCACCACTTAGGATGACTCCTTTGATAGTTCTTTTTAGCTGATTTGTGTTGGAGCACTTGGTTAGTGACTAGCTCTGGAACTTTGTCACTATAATGAGCTTATCCCTCGTGAACTTCATGCTTTGATTTTGTTAGGCATAGAGTGAGAGCTGTGGTTGTACTATGTTGTGTATCCTTATTTATAGCAGCTTGATGCTCTTTGTGGTTTATGTTTATGTAGATCAATTTGTGGGTTCGATGGGGTGAGTCACCCTATTCCATGGTCGCTAATGAGAGCTGATTTTAAATCCAAAATTCAAGTGCAAAGGTGGTTCGAGCCTTGAATAAAAGACATTTTTAGTGAAAAATGGAACAATCACGAATCAAGAAGCTAGATTTTTTTAAAGATGCATTTCAATGCCATAATCCAATGCAAGTGTCCATTCGTCGATTGGAGTCCCCCCATTTGGTATTATGAAGGAGCTACTAGATCCAAAAGTTGAAAAGCATGTGATAGAGGCCAAGGTGATAGATTTTGATACTAGAAAACCCTTCATCTAGTCGGATTGCAATTCTAGGCCATTTGCCTCTTCTTCTAAGTCAGAATCATTTGCAGACAAGTATGAACATGCAAGTTTAAATTAGATAGCTTGGGGGTTGTGTTTTAAACATGCTTAAAAGAGCTCAAAGCTCTAAAAAATCACATGAAAGGGGAGAGGGGGAGTAATTTTTTTTCAGTGCCCCTTCCTCATTAAAAATGATTTTTTAATGATTTTTGCAATCTTCCTCCATCTTTGAGGCATGCCTTCTCACATTTCTTCGCTCTTCGATGCTTCAGACTGCACGGAAAATGATGCAATAAATAAGAAGATCCAATTTCAATCTTTCTCTCTCCTCTTTGTTTCTTTTTTTATATGGCTACATATGAGAAAGGGGGGGTTGATTTGATGAATTAGGGATGAATGATGATTTAGAAGTGTAATGGCACATAGATCGATAGATTTGGATGTGTTAGCAAGGCTAGAAAATAGCATCAATGCCTCCACTTTTTGAAAATACGAGGCATGGTATGCGGATTTTAGAGTAAGTCACTCTTATTTAATGTTTAAGATGAATCTTTCATGTATACGATGGAAATATGATTATAAATGGTTGAAATAAGCATATAGGTTGTGGTTTAAATAATTCTTAAGGGGTTCAATAGTATGGATTAGTCGAGTGCTATTCCTTAGCAACACAACACAATGAGAGTATAAAGAAATCATGAAAAGATTGTTTGTATACTTCACATTAGCTAGTTTTTTAGTTAAGTTATTTGAGCATAGAGTACCATACACTTTGCATATACAATCTAAATATGGTATTAGAAGATAAATTCTTGAATGCATTGCAATTGTATGTCTAGGTGATGACCAACATTGAGAGTGTAAGATTCCTCTTTGCTGTAGGATAGTATGATATCTTGGGATAAGTGAGGAATATACATAATCTCGTGGATGATTACGTGTATATTATGGGAGAACTTTGTTATGCTTGTGTTTTATGTTGGAGAAACACATTCTGGGGCCAATCCCTAGGGTGTAGGAGAGCCATAGAAGCCACAACACTCTGCTAGGGGGAGCTCTTTGTGTATTTGAATCGAGGTGTTGATCACTTGTATGTTTGGATATTACCTCTGTTGGAGTTGAGATGGGAAAAGTTGTTGGATTGCAAATTGATACAAACACATGATTTATTTGGAGTAGTGTATAGCCTCCAGATGCTCTTGGCTATGAGGGCGTGAGGATGGTTTGGTGAGCATAGAAGGCCCGCGGCTCCCGGCTAGAGACCTGGAGCTAGTGTCAGGACCGTTTTATTTCCCAATATTCTTTGTCTCCACCACATCCATAGCCGCAATTAACACATCTAGATTACTCACATAGGGAGAGATGAATGCATAAGCATACAATGTAGTATTAGAATTCCCAAGCTTCATAGCATCAATCACAATATCATCAGAAATAAGTGCATTATATATTTTTGCATAGAAAATCCAGTATTTTCTGTAAGTAGAGTTGCAATATCCTTGCTCATAACAACATCGGTAAACATAACATCTATGCCTTTTTCATCATGATACATGATATCATATGTATCTTTAGTAGTCATTATCAATGCATCCTTATCTTGCATATTCCTAACTACCACTTCTTCTACATCCATAGTCAATACAGTTGTATCCATTGAAGCATTGCTTGCCACTACCAAAGCATCTCCCAAATCATTTGTTTTCACTACAATTGTAGCATCTAGCATAGAGTAGATAGGGATCTATCATAGTCTCTATCCTCAAGTTGTTCTCGTAGCATGTACATGCAATAACTTATCGATATCTAACCAGTCTCCTTCATAATCAAATAATGCATGCACATCATGTACCTACTCATATGCAATCACATTCAATACATGTGTTTCAACACTATCTGCTACTAGCACCATGTCTACATATGCAATGATGGGTAATACATTTGTAACTGAAGCATCAACCTACATGTCACACAATATAAAAGTATATCTAGGAAAAACCTTAGTGCCACTAGTTATTCCTAGCTCTATGTTGGCATTTGCAATATCCTTAGTGTATATCTAGGAAAAACCTTAGTGCCACTAGTTATTCCTAGCTCTATGTTGGCATTTGCAATATCCTTTGACTCTTTGGTTTCTATTGGTGGAATTTTTGATAATCCAATAGTCAAGTCACAATTTTGCATATAGACCATAGCCTTTTGAGCATGCATATGCTCTTCCTAGACTATAAGAGCTTGCTTGTATTTAGCCTATGTTGTACATCAAACTTGTTCTTTGAGCTTGCTCATATCAATGCATTCAAAACATCCAATCCTATAATCCTCTAGGATACCAAACTATTGCATTCTCTGATTAAAAATTCTAAGGTAGCTAGATACTTCGTGTCCAACAAATAGCCCCACTTCAAATCTTGCATCAACTCAGATTCTTGCTTAATCATTTCTTATTCTTGCATATCTCTAAATTGGTGCGATATTAGCATTTGTACTGCATCCATAAATACTTGAACTGCTTGTATGGTGGAACCTATATCTAAGTCTCCCTACTCGACTATCTTGCTATAGACTTTTGAGCCAAAAATACTTTAAAGATTTCACTTTGGTTAATCATGGGATTAAGAAAAGGGCCAAATAGAGTTTGCCAAGTGTGCAAGAATATGGTATTCTTGTCTCCTCTTTTTTGGAGATAATAGAGTCTATTTTGTGATTCTCTCCTCCTTTTTAGCTGAAATCTCTAAAGTCTGATATATTTTGGTGTCTCAAAGTCCTTATTTACTTATAAAATTTGACAAAATTTGTGATAAAGATAGGGTGAAGTTAATAATGGATTTTTTGAAACTCAGGAGATCTTTCAATATTGTTTTTGGCACCCAATATATTTTCATTAGTCTTCTTGATATTTCTTTTTAGTTTATTCACTTTTCTCTTTGAGGTTCTTTCTTTAGGAGCTCATTCTTTTCATGGCATCCACAAGATGCCCTTCTTGTTTAGTAAACTCTTGCACCATCTATAGTTAGGAAATTGGTAGCCCAAAACCTTTAACATAAACAATTGTGTTACCATGTTACCCTCTTGCAAGGGCTCTCACAAGGTGAAAAGAAGAAAATGAGAGGATATAAAACATCACTGCAAGGGATCTATCATTGCCTTCAAAATTATGCTTGAAGGGTGGTTTGTCAAAGTGCAACATGTTTACATGGCCAAGGATATGCACTTGTCTCCAAATGAATGTGTTTCCTAGCAAACACATTGTAAGTCTTTAGCTGAATAATGAATGTAATATTTTTAAATTTTTTTAAAGCAAGTACTAATAATGAATTCTTGGTTGTAGACATATTTCTATAAAAAGTAGGTAACATGTGAAAAGCCTAAGTGGAACTTTCCATGCGATTCATAAGGTGTTCGCAGAGACATTATCTATGGTGATTATATTGTGGGTTTTTAAAGTAATGATAGGGTTTTTTTATATATTATGTATAGTATGTGATTCCCTCTAGATTAGGTACGTATGGACATATGGAGGATTTTCCATTGTCAAGTCTTTCATATCTAAATTGGGAGATTCTTGAGATAGGGCAATGGTGGAGAGTTTTAAATTCAAAATATCATAGGATATTCAAAACTCCATGATGACTAGAAGAATATCAAGAAGAATACACCTACCATGGTTTATACCCTTATATATCTTTGTGGCTTGCTTCAAAACAGCACTATTGGGAGGTAAATGTTACGTTCAATTGGAGTGTAAAGGATGCAAGGGGATACCTTGGAGTTGCTAGACAAAACATCCCTTGGATATAAGTTCAAAGTCAATGGTATAACAATTGGGCAAATAATCAAACACTCTTTCTCTTGAATGTGTTGTTTGCCTCCCACAATTGTAACTTTATATTGTTCTATAGATATTTGAAATTACTCTCCATCCACAAGTATGTGCATCATTGTGCAATTGTACTTCTTGTTGTTGGAGAAAGTTATAAGGTTTTCTAGGATCAATAATATCCTCATATGTGGTGTCCAAAAAGGTAGTCACAAGCCTATGAAAAATGCAAACAGAAACTTGTAACTAAAAAATAAAAATAAATAAAATAAAAAATTAATAATAAAAAATCAAGAAGATTTCCATTTAATGTACATTTTTTCTTGGCCATGAATACCACTTAGAGAGTTCATGAGGATGATTTCTCTAGCAAGTACATTGAGATGTATATAAGACTCCAATGCTCTCTACAAAGCAAATAGTAGTAAGCCTTAAATATGACAATAAATAAATATAAGTTAATCATTTTTTAAAATTACATGCCTTTTGACATAAGGAAAAAAGATATGGTAGTTTGTGATGCAATCAAAAGACTTGAAAAACATTGCTATGTTTGAACTAGATCTTGAAAACAATTCCATTGATAGTAGTGGATCAATAATAAATATACTTTTTGATATATCTTGGCTAAGAGAAGCAACCAATGCCCTATAGCTAATAGCAAAAACATAGGAAAGTTATTTGCAATCAATAGCACAATCATTACAAATACTTAAAAATTTTAAGAACCAAAACTCACACAATTGAATATTTTTTTCTCTAGCATAGACTTATCCTTAGGAGATATGTTAAGGTAGTCCTCTTTTTTAGAAGTGCAAGAAATATTGACAACCATTTGGCCATACAGTTTACTGTCCTCTCATAATTAAGAGGGCCAAGCAAAGAGATTTTGCTCTTGCAAATCTCGTCCTTGGTTTTCTTTGACCTCTTGCCTCTTTTCTTCGTAGATAAACTCCTACTGAAATGTCCCTCTTGTTGAGTACAAGTGAGTCACATCCTTAGACTTTGGCTCTTTGAATTTCTTGAAAAAATTTAGGAAAATTTTAAGGAGCTCATAGGCTTCTAGATCAGTAATGGGCAAGGGCCTTAATATCTTGTTGGTGAGTTTGTTGACTATGCTGAAATCTTTGTTCATCAAGGTGATCTTATGAGCATGAGTAGTGAAAATGTAAATTTCCATTTCTTGGGAAGACCAAATTAATTGGACACTCTTGACAATCTATTAGAAATATCATTGACAACTCTAGTAAAAGCTATCTTTGGAATTACATGTTGTGTGGCTCTTTGGGCCTTCGTTATCTCATTAAAACATTTCTGCACATAGTAGAATGTGGAATTCCTCTTTCTCTTTGTTGGCTTGGAAGGCTCACTAGCTTGAGAAAAAGAGGCTCCAGCTTGATCAATTGATTGATGAGGTGCCTTGGGGGAGGTTGAAACTTGGCCAGTTCAAGGAGAGGACTATCCACCAAGATCAAAGGTTGGTTATTAGCCAGAAGAGCTGTTGTTACCTTGCCTAGAGAAGGAGGAGAAGACATAGTCGTTGCATTAGATTGCTTTGGCTACATAGATGGAGTCTGCGAGGAGAGACAGTAAAGCTTTTTGAGATGAACAAGTTGCATCACTTTGTTAGAAGCTAAACACGCTGCACAGGTTGAGGGAGATACCGAGGGAGTGTATCATGATACAACACGAGGAGACACAATGGATCTTATCACAATCAACCAACCACACTATTTTCTTAGAAGTGAAGGCACTTCACAAGCTGAGGGAGACATCAAAGGAAAGCATCACGATACGGCGCAAGAGAAGATTAGCAATCTTTCCAAGGTGCTATACTTGCACCATTTTGTGATCACAAGGATGAGGTTGAATACAAAAATATCATTTGCATCGTTTGTGATAGTAAAAATGGTCCGCGTAAGCTAGGCCCCATATTATATAGTTGGGATAGTCCATGACACATTGGGAATCCTATAATTGGCTAGGGTTTTCCATGGTGCTCCATGTAATATCCATGTGTTAGACATACAAGCCTTCTTTTAGTCAGGTTGGTCCAGTGGTGTATAAAAATTTGTGGCAATTTCCTCATATGCTTTTTTACCCAATCTTGCATCTTGATTGTCCTACTCTCTTAGTGTCTTTTTGGTGTTTTCCTACCTTTTTTTGTGATGTATCTTGATCTCAAGCCTTCAGTTACTTCTTTCCAAAATATGAAGCAAGGAGGGGTCATTTGTCAAGCTTGGATTCTTATCTTCGTGCAGTATCTTGATTGAACCATTTATTTTTTCACATTTTCTTTTTTGTAGTAGTATTTTACATTTGCTCTATCTCTTTTTCAAGATACAAAGTGAGGATGGAATTTCAATGTGGTTGGATACAATTATTTGCATGCCGTATCTTGGATCTTGAGATGTTTGATTCCAAAAGTATTCAAGGCTCCCTAGATGTGGACACATAGAAGAGGAAAAAAAGAAGGTTATCTATAGGGTCAAGGGGTTTAGTTTGTGCTACAACATCTCTTGTTCCTGTAACTCCCTCAACTTCTTCTCGATGCTTAGCAACAACTATGGGAATGCCTAAGAAATCTATAGTAAAAGGTAAGTCACCATTGAGGATTCCTGCATTGTCTCAAATCACACAGGTTACTCCTTCAAAAAGCTTCATGGACTTTTTTCTTCAAAATGACATGGAGTTATCTTATTGTAAAATTGTAAAGTACATTTTCAACCCTAATTAGGATCTTGATCATGTGTTGAACTCTTGCAAAAAGTTTTATGTGGACTTTGTTGTGTTTCAAAATCTAGCATTGCATGTGGTCGAAAATGATACGAAGAAATATATTTATATACCTATTGGGACCTTACCTTTACAGAAGTCCCTATTCACAAGGGAGTGTGAAACTCATTCTCGTGATAGGTTTTGTGCAACCAATGTGTTTTTTTCTACTCATTCTAGAAAATGTATGCTTATGTCAAAATCAATTGTATTTATTGTGTATACTCTTATTAAATATCCTATTAAATTAGATGAACACAATTGGAGGAAGAAAAGTCTTCTAGCTTTTGTCTATGCTTGATGAGGTGGTATATGACAAGGATACATAGGAATGTATGGGCCCTCTACATGAAACATTTATTATTGACAAACTAGATGTTGCTCAATTTAGAGCTGAGACCATTATTCAAGAAAGCCATGCAAATGTAGATACTATGTCCATGACTGCCCTTCTTGCTATACTATTCCTTATATGTATGTTGTCTTTTGTTGCTTGAGGAGCTTTAGAAAGATATCAAGGTGTCCCTAAACTTGCATCCTTAGAAATTCAAGTTGTGACGTGCTTGTAACATTTATCTTGATTCCACATAGCTCCCTCCAATACTCCCAAGTAATGCTCACTTATTTTTGTGTATGGTTCCCTAGAAAGCATGTGGCTTTTGAGCCTCCCATAGAGACATCCACCAAGACATCTCTTGTTTTCCCTGAAAGTGTTGGATCTTTTCTTAAGTGAACTTGATCCCCATGAAAACTCATTTTTGAGAGTAATGCCTTGCATTTGTCAATACACTTATCTGATAAAGACAATGGATCTTTTCTTAAGTGAACTTGATCCCCATGAAAACCCATTTTTGAGAGTAATGCCTTGCATTTTTGAGAGTAATGCCTTGCATTTGTCAATACACTTATCTGATAAAGACAATGGATCTTTTCTTACGTGAACTTGATCCCCATGAAAACCCATTTTTGAGAGTAATGCCTTGCATTTTTGAGAATAATGCCTTGCATTTGTCAATACACTTATTTGATAAAGACAATGGCTTAATCAAGTATGCATAGTCAAGATGCAACCTGAGTAGCTTGTGGATTATTCTAATCTTTGCATGCAAAGTATAAATATGAACAATTCTAAGATGAATTGAAAGAATGGGATCCCATATATCTTCTATGTTTTTATATTTACTCAAATCTATAAAGTCTCTAGTTGGGGCTCTTCTTGTTATTGGGTGCAAACTACTCCAATCTTTAGACCCAACAATTTCCATGCAATAAACACAATATATTTTGCATCTACCCTGTTGCATATACCAAGTATACATTTGATAGTTTTTAAGTCAGTGCTCATCTACCATTCCACATTAAAATGATCAATCCCATCAACTACCAGCATTTCTCCTTCACTTTGAGACTTAATAATGTTTGGAATACTTGTATGAGTGAATAATCATTTCAATGTTTGATGATTCTCAATTGGTACTTGAGCTACAAACCCACCAAATCTCCATCTTGGACTAGAATTTATGTACTAGTACTTAACCATCACCATTGTTGTCCAATACCTTGTTTATGATGCAATTGTAGACTCTCTCTATCTTATGTCCTTTTCAAATATATACTTCATCCAAGTTTAAGACAAACTTTAAAACACAATGACATTCTTTTACTGTGAGTTTATACATGTGGACCATTGCAATCCACACTCTTCTTAGATCAACCCATATATTGTTAATGCATTATATTAAAAAATAGATTTTCTTTTAAAAAATTTTTATGGCATAAATCCTTTGATATGAATGTACTCCCAAAAAATATGTGGAATCTTACAATTCATAACAGTCCTTGCAACCGATACTATAAGGGATTGAGGCAACCCAAATGCACTTATCCTATTACATTTAAGGTTCTTAAATAATAATCTAGAGATAGAACGATAAGCTTTCAAACTTATATCCACGATATCACATATCTCTACAATTTCATTTGATTTTGGCGTGCCTTTTAAGTCCTTTACTAATTCTTTGAGAGTTGGACCTCTCAAATCCACATTTCTACGTGACTTAAGAATCCTCAAAATATCTTTTTTATTTATGGCTTCCTTTAAAAGATTCATTCTCTCCTCACTTTCTTAGATATTAATGCTTGATATGTTAGAGATATTTCTTTGTAAGATTTAGTCTCCTAAAAAAAAAAAACTCACATACACAAGGTGATTATATTTTTTTGGAGGTTTCTTCCTCTCCCTGAATCTTATTAGAGTTTCTTTCAAGTGTCTTAGCTTGTTTTGTAATGACTTATTAGCATTTTACAAAATGTTAATCTTATTTGTTAGCTCAAAAATACTTATCTGTGTAGTAAATAATGCTTCTTTCATTTCATGCATTTGAGCTATGTATGTGTAAGATGCAGAGCATAATCTTATACAATAGCCTAGCATCTTGCCGTAATCTTATCCAACATATCTTATGTAGTTATGAATATTGAAAAAAGGGGAAGGTTTAAATATAGAAGGGTCCTTGGGATTAATATTTCCATCCACTCACAAATCTATATGCTTATCTCCTTGTATTTGCAATCTATTAGTCTCAATCTCATCTATTGGTACTTGATGATGTATACTTCTCCAATATATATAAATAAGATCTAGCTGAATAAGTTTGTACTTGCATGTGCCTACGCCTGTGGTACTTGAAGAGGTATTGCTAAACATTTTTGCAAATCAACCATAAATGAATCTCACAATGATAGAAAGTAAGCGCAAATAAAAGAATGGCAGAAGAGAATAGTGTTATATAAGAGTAAACAAACATGATTTTCTCATTAATCACGTCAGAGCAACCAAATTTGGAGGTTTCATTCTTTCAAAATCTCAACTAATTAGAAACTTAATCATTTTTTTACAAGAGCCTTTTTTGAAGCTTTTTGATTCTAATGGTTTTCCAATAGTTGCATTTTCTTTCTATTGCATTCTTTGATTAAATCCCTATCAACATCACAAATCTTGTAGTCTTCCATCCTGCTATCTTGATGGAGTACTTTACTTTAGATTCACCACAATGTTGAATAGATGCATGTGAAGGTCACAAAGATGTGAGTATCTGAAAGGAAAGACAAGATATGCAAGAGGAGAGAGAAAATAAGTTTAGTTCAAACCTAAAAAGAGAAGCTAAGAAAACTCTAGATTACATTCTTTGTCAGTTTCTTGAAGTTAAAACGCAAAAATCATATGAAAAACTCTTGGCTATTAGCTCTCAAATCAACTGGAATCAACCACACATCAAAACATCAATCATATTTTCTGATAGTGAACTAAAACCCAGGTAGATGCAAAGCTTTCTTCTTATTAAGCATTAATCCATGCTTTGCTAGAAGCAAGAATCTCTATCTCCAAGCCTTGAGAAGTGCTGTCATGTCTTGAATTTTCTATAGCTTGATTTTGCTCTTACTTTTGCATATAGACTCATAATATAGTTGTCAGGGTACTCAACACAATTGGAATAGGTTGAGTTTGCAATCCAACGTGGGCAATAGTTACAAAATTCATCCAAAAGTAGTCAAAATTTCACTTTTTGTAAGACATACTTTTTTGTTATATTTTTGACCATGGATGCCTCGTAGCACTTGAAATAGACTTGAGTTAATCCTAGTCATATCACGTCACTTGCTTTACCAACAAAAGAATTGGGTTCTTCATCATCCATCTAGACTCCTTACCTTACATTACAAGACCCTCAACTTGAGTCTTTATTCAATCCTAATTGATAGAAAGTAATACAAATATGAAATAGTTGTCCAACCTACCACACTAAGAAATCCAAAAGATACTTATAATGATGTTAACTTTATTCATGTTACTCAATCATCCTACATCCATCCTCCTAGGTTTTTCGTGAGTGGATGTGTAGCATCATGACATCCACCCCTTGTGAACCTACACATCCCTCAGATGTGCCACACAATATAGTCACCCAGATCATACATCCATATAATTATCTTGCATAAAGTGCTCATATAAGAACATCCACATGGATTGTAAACCTGTATCCTTATCATACTTGTACTCCCTCTTGGATCATAAGGCCATGTATGCCTAGTCCAAGTAGATATACACCCAAATCATAGATTTTTTGCTGAATCATGTAGTCTACTTAATATACTTAGATCCCTAAAATCATAAGGCCAAATCATCCTCTTGCATGCATCTATGTTAGGATAATAGCCCTTTGTAACTACCATGTACATATATTCAGTCTGCCCATATGCATACATATAAACACATCCTGTTTCCTTTGTTCCTAATGCATTGGAAGCAACTCGTATAGACACTTTGATACCTTACTCTCTGTCTCCACCACATCCATAGCGTCAGTCAAAGCCTCTAGCTTACTCACATAGGGAGAGATCAATGCATAAGCATACATTGCAATATCAAAATTCTCAAGCTCAATAGCATCAATCACAACATTATCATAAATAGGCACATCATATACATATGTGGAGACTCCGATATTTGCTACTAGTAGTGTTGCAATATCCTTGCTCATAACATCATCAACAAATATAAAATCCATGTCTTTTTCATCATGATACATGATACCATCTATGTCTTTAGTAGTCATTGTCAATGCATACTTATCTTGTGTATTTCCAACTACCACATCCTCTATACCCATAGTCAATACACTTGTATCCGTTGAAGCATTGCTTGCCTCTACTGAAGCATCTCCAAAAGCATCTATTTTGACTACATTTGTAGCATCATAGTATACATTAGGAAGGCTATCTATCATATTCTCTATCCTCATAGAATGTATGTTCAAGTACTTATCTCAGTATTTGATCGATCCCCTTCATTGTCAAATAATGCACGTACATCATGTACCTCCTCATGTACAATCACAATTCAATATATATATGTTTCAGTACTATCTACTAGCACTATGTATGCATTTGTAATGATAGGTAATACATCTATAATTGAAGCATCAACGTGTATGCTAGATAGTGTAAAAGCATCTCTAGCCAAAACATCAACATCATCAATTATTCCTGGCTTTGTGTCTATATCTGCAGTATCCTTTGACTCTTCATGGTATCCACCATTAGTGGAAACTTTGATAATCGAATAGTCAAGGAGAGAGTTGAGAGGTGAGAGAAATAATAGTAGAGGAGAGAGAATAAGTGATGAGGAGAGAGAAAAACTAGCAAGATAGAAAAGAAGAGATCGAAGCCATGGAAGTTGTGAACAAGGAGGTGAGGTGAGAGACAATAATTGTATTATTGCTAAAATGTATGAAAATTTACATGTCTCACACTTTTTATACCTATGTCTATGTGATAAGGTATTATTGTCAATCTCTCATTAAAAAATATATTCCCAGATTCTTACAATCCATCCCTTCCCAAAGGTTAAAAAACAAACTTACAAAGACTGCAAAGGATGGATGAAACATAGTACTACTCTGATTTCAACTATGCAAAGTATGGGAAATGAATGAAGAATTGAAAATATATTGATTAAAACACAGACATTGAGAAAAGCTTGAGCTATATACATGATCCAAATATCTTTAGAATGTTATTGGAGTCTTCAGATCTTTAAGAAATAAGCTCAAGAGTCAATAGATAGCTTGTCATAAGAATAGACCCTGTTGAACAAGATCTAACATAACTTTTGATAGAAGTATCCAAATGAAGTATGCCACATGCTAAAACATAGCTATTGAAGAGTACTTTGACTCTATGTAGATGGAATATTTTTAAAAATCAGATAGAATAAAAACTATTCTAAAATAGACTATTGTCAGAACATTGTCTGCACCATAACTGGCTCCACTATAGCTATACCTCAGTCAGTTATGCACCTTGTATGTAAGAAAACTTATCTAATATAGTTTCAAGAATCCAAGAAGCTTCTTCATGTGAAAAACATCTCCTTTTGATCAAATACCCAATGATAGTCTGTTGAGCATCCACGAACAAATTCCAACTCTTTTCCTTCTTGTTTTCGTGAACCTCCACTGACCATGACTCCTGAAGCTTCTTCACGATCTCCCACTTGATGATATTTGGAAACTTCTCAACGAATACCAAATCTTCCATAGATAGTCATTCTCTCAGCTTCTACTCTTCAGTTTGTTCCCAAACAATTTGCCACAAAGATGCACGTCTCTTTTGCCTCAATAGGAAGAGGAAATAGTCCACTACATAGAGCTTGTATCATGATGGTAATATGTTTCCGCCATTGTGGGATGAACTTCTTGTAGAAAGTGGCTTTGATAATGAGAATTTCCAACTCTTCAATGGAAGAAGGAACTTTTCAAACATCCATTGATTTTTTCTTATCTCGACAATGCCATTTCTTTCATTTTCAACCTCTTCTGATGCTTGTTGATGGCAAGATTCCCCGGCTGCGTACCAAAAACATGGAGCCCTAAGAGGAACACCAAGGAAAAGGGGATTCTACTGCAAGAAAATCTATGTTGTAACATCAACAAGCTTGTATTTCATTCTTTTGATGACCAAAATAAAGAAAACAGCAAATCTTCATGCAACATCATAGTAGAACCATAATCTTCAACATCTTCATAGAATCCATCAATAGAACAAAGAACACAAAAGAATACACTATCTTTGAATGGAAATCAATCACATAGTATTCATCTTCAATGTCTTCATAGTTTTCTCTTTCAATCTCTCATATACAGATACACAGTTTTGATAAAATTGGCCATCTCTGGCTCTTTCTCTCTCTCTCTCACACACACACACACACACACACACACACACACACACACACACACACACACACACACACACACACACACACACACACACACACACACACACACACACACACACACACACACACAGACACAATAGTACATCATCTCCACACTAAAATACTCAATAATGACTCTCAATAATCCTTCTTAGGTCGTGCATACACCTCCCAAGAGGTATGTCTGATGTGAAGAGGCACCAGAGCCACTACAGTGTCTCTTCATAGCTCACTTCTGTCACTGTCACTTCAGTCTTCTCTTCAGTCTTCAATAGCTGCTTCTTCCATTTGTTTTAGCTCTTTTGAACTTAGATTCATCCTTTCCAAAAGTTAGAAAACTTTCCCAAAGTCACACATACATTCTATAGAATACTTATAGAAGATCTACAGAACAGAACAGGAACAGGAATAGAGCAGAGACAAAGGCTCTACAGAAGGTTTACAAAGGGTTATAGAAGGTCATCAAAGAACATCAAATCCTCATAACTCATACTAAAACCATTCAAAACTATTAAAAACTATTCAATAAGCTTCCAAAATATTTCAACCTTCATTAATCATCAATCATCAATCCATGCTTCATATAGAAGAAAATCAAAACAAAACAGAAGCTATACAGAAGGTATCAGAACCAATCAGAACCTCAACAGAACCTATCAAAACATCAAAGAGCAAAGTTTGTGGCCCTACTAAAATATGCACAACCTATGGATATTGCGCAGCAATTTTCCAAGTTTTGTCATGGCCTAAACACTCTTTTGAACCCCCGTCTTGAAGCAATGCGTCTAACAGACTTGCAAGATGCATTACTTCAAGCAAAGCTAATCATCCAATAACTTAAATCGGGAAATTGTGACAAAGAGGATTCTTGAGATCATGATAAGAATGCCACACGTGCGGAGAGATAGGAAATATCCATAGGAGATGTCCCAACTGTCAATGCTTTCACTGTAATGAGCTAGGGTACATCCAAGCAGACTGCCCTTGAGCCTCCAAGAAAATGAAGCTACACAAGTGCAATGTTCAAATATATAGAGGAATCATATGAAGACAAAAACTTAGAACCTACTACACCTCTTCAGGATGATTAGATAACCTAGAAATATTATCGACATGTAGTACAACTTGTATTGGAATAAACCTTACTCCTGTAACTACAATTAATCCGAGTAATATGAGTTGCATCAATTATGAACCTAGAACTTACGAGTGATTAGAGATACTTTAGCAAGGAATGACAGTTATAACTTACAATGAATTTCTCCTAAGTTGTTCTTCTCAACTAATATAGATTGGGTCTTACAATAATGTCAAAGCTTGGGAGTATTCTTTAGTATTACAAACAAAGCCAATTGTCCGTGGACCTCAGTCTAGATCTAAAAAGAGGACAAGTTGGAAACAAATTTTCCAAGATAAAGGACCACTTCAGTCTGCTAAAAGGATCCCAGTGCAATTTGGTCTAAAGAAGAAAATCCTGCCAAAGACAACCAAGAATCTTGTGATCACAAGTGATAAAGTTCCGTGTTGTTTCTATTGCAAGGAGCTAGGTCATTTCAAGAGGGAATGTCCAAAGCACCCTGAACAACGATGCTCCTAGTGCCACAAAATTGGGCATATCCACGTCAATTGTCCCAACAAGACTCAAAGAGAACTTGAACTTACAAGAAATGAAGTTGTACAAGCTTCAATGATCAAGAACCTACTAGAAAATTATCAGATGCTTCAAAAAAACCTAGAAGATATTCATGAGATGTAACTACAATAAATTTTCTCTTGTAATCTAGACTCAGATATATCAAATACAATAATTTTTTGTTTTAAAGACCGCATGCTTATGAGTGGTCAGAGTGTCACAACGAATGTGTGATGGGTCTTACCCCATAGGTTCCAGAATGAAACCCCCAGTTCTCTCGAGATGAGGACATCTCGATTTCTCTAAGGGGAGGAGGATGTAATATTTCCACGCAATTAAAATTTAGTTGGTTAGTTCAAAAGTTAGTTAGTCAATTAATAAGTTAGTAAGATTACTAAATAAAGACTAACTAAGGTTAAAACTAACTAATATTAATAACTAACATATTTTATTTAATTAAAATATATTTAAAAAATCGAGAGTCGTAATCCAACATTTTTCTCGGATTGACAAGGACTGTAGCCACCCTTCATGGAAGTTACAATGTGAACGAGAGTTATGAGCCATATTAATCACTAGTGTTAATGTGCATAGTATGGATGGTCCAAAAATATTAGATTTTTGGGCAAAACTAGCATATTTTAGATATTACTTATTGTAAATATCCTAAAAAGAAATGGAAATGTCTAAAACTAGATGTCATGAAAAAAAAAAGTGATTTTTTAGCTCGTTTGGAGATTTAATACAAAAAAAGAAGGATTGGTGAAATCACACGTGCTGCGATCGCAATTTACAAGCAGTAAACACTTCAAACAGGGAGAGAAAAAAGGAGTGATCTGAACGATTTCTAAGCAAGTGTGTTGGGGTTTTACCCCCCTTTCAGAGCCAATGGAACCATCAGATTTATGATTTGAGCATCAGATCACTGATTTTTCCAACATCCCCTCCACAAAGATCTCTTCTTCTCAGCCACAACCCTTGTCCTGTATAGCTATTAATATGAGGCATGGGGAGCAGTTAGGGAGACACAAGGAAGCACAACGAGACCCCGAGAGGCTAGAGAGAGAGAGAGAGAGAGAGAGAGAGAGAGAGAGAGAGAGAGAGAGAGAGAGAGAGAGAGAGAGAGAGAGAGAGAGTGTGTGTGTGTGTGTGTGTGTGTGTGTGTGTGCAAGGGAGAGAGTTAGCTCAATTCCCCCTACCTTGGTCTTCGACTAAGCCTCCTTCTCTTACACTCTTCCATCTCAAAATCCATTCCTCCTTTTTATCTCTCGAATCTATTTGCAGACGATGGCCCCCAAGGGAAGAATGTTGCCTCTACAAATGGCAATCCCACAGCTGGCAACAAAGCTTCAGGTAAGGTATCACCACCAATATAACTACGGTACCAGATATAAATAATACATTTCTAAGTTGTCAAGTTGGTTGTTTTAGTTTTGCACGAGACACATTAGGCCCATACTATGCCACACAAGAATGGGTTATTGAAAAGGATAAATTCATCGCAAATATTCAAAAGATGGAGTTTGCAAAGTGCAAGCATCAAGGGAAGTTAATTGCACCTAGTTGCATATGGATTATTCATTGATAGAGAAATTAGAAGGAAGAATTGGTCAAGGATTATGAATGGCATAATATTAAAAAGAATGACATTAAGAATTGTGCATACAAGTGTTAAGTAAATTTTGCATAGAATCGCTCTTTGATCCCATGGGGGAGAGTGAATATGTGATGGAATTGTTATTGCATCTATTCTTGCATTGTTTGGAAAAATACAATTGGTTCACCCTAAATGCTTTTACAATCAACTGATTGTTGGATTGTGGTTTGGATGATTATTCCAAATGCTCGTGATTGATGGTAGATTCATGGTGGGGGTTTGTGATGACAAGTTGCCATGGGAATAAAGGAAGGTTTTCTGAAAGATGATATTAGGGCCGAATGCCTTGTTTGTACTTGACTCCTAAATGATTTATTTAAGGAAAGGTTCTTTGCATGGGTGGATAACCTCCAAGATCGCATCATGGATTAACCTAAGAAGAGCACTACTCGATTCATGGGCCGAAGGTTGAGTGGTGAAAAGGTCAACCACAGAAATGATGTTTCACTCTTAGGCCGCTTATGGGTTAGGTGGAGCTCTGGATACCCCTTGTCTAGTCCGGAATAGAGTTGAAGATTACCGTTGGCCCAACGTATGTGGCATTGGAAGATCCTATTCTAGATAAAGGATGGAAACTATGGTGCCATGTGATTTGGACTGGGTACTTCTGCAGGGCAAAAGGGACATATAATTTCTCCTGTATGGGAAAGAGACAAAGATTAACTGGAAGATAAGTTAAGGAACTTGTTTGTCAAAAGGACTGCTTGCTTTGTTTTTGTGTCAGTGCTATAAGTTACGCGAAAGGATTAATTAAGGAAGCCAATTTTAAATGTCACACATAAATGTGATAGGACCTAATTAGATAACTAAAGAATGCCTATTGAGGGAAGCGGGTGGGCAGGACCCTCAATGGGTCTGTCCTATGGTAGGGTGGTCCTAGAGAACAAGTGGGTAGGTTCAGGCATGGACCTTGACTATTAGGGACCCGAGTTTTAGGTTGATCCTAATGGGTTCGGGCCGTGAATGTTTCGTTGCAGGGCGGACTTGAGAAACCCTAGGTGACAAACCCCGTAACATTCCATGGCAGTGCCGGGCAGTGATGCTTAGTTTTATCTCTCGATAGACTGCTAAAAACATGCCTAAATAGTCGATAGGCAGGCATGTTATAGTCTACCCTGAAGATGATGCCATTTGGATTGACCATGAATCACTATATAACCAATATCCCTAGTTTCATTCGAGATGGGGACATCTTGATTCCTCTAAGGGGGAGAGGATGCGATATCCCAACTTTAATTTAAAATCTTTCTGACTTCTCGTAAAAATGGACTTGAAGAACTCTAAATCATTATATAGAGAAGATCTCGAGAAAAATGACATGAGGATCATAACTCGATATTTTCTCGAATTTATAAGGATTGTAGCCATCCGTCATGGAAGTTACCACGTGAACGAGAGTTGTGAGCCATAAGTCAAAGTTGACCAAACACGTTTAAAACTTGACAAGTAAGGTAAGTCACAAAAGTATTAAGCTTCAAAGCTTAATGCTTTATAAAAAAGAAGAAGATTGAGAGGGAGATGATGATGAATAGGCCATTGCGCCACCCCTTTTTTTATGGAAAAAAATGACGCACTATCTTTCCCAATTTTGGCATCTCTAATTATGAACCAAAAAGCCTAAATTCTCCTTCAATAATTCAACATTTAAGTCAAGTAATCTCCCCCTCTTCTCAGTTTGGTGAGAGGCTTGGATTGAAGATCATCTGAGAGCCAGCGAATCAGTCATGGCATCTCTAGCAATCTCTCTGGACCTGAAAGATCAAATTGCCATAGCATTAGAAATAGTCACAACCCTTCTTCTACAGCTTAGCTATAAAATGAGGCATGGGAAGCCGTTGAGGGTAGTCCAAGCAAGAGAGGAGAGACCCTTCTTAGGAATATAGAGCAAGATGAAGTGGGGCAAGAGAAGCGCAAGCACGGGAATTTCTCGTCACAAGACAAGCAGGATACTCCGTGCAAGCTCTTGAATTCAAATCCTCCATCCCTTCTATCCTATTTCTTTATGGAATCAAGACTCTTCTCAAATTTTCTAAATTCTAGGTGATCGACTTCCCCCATCAGTCAAATTTCCGTCACTCTAATTACCCCCAAGCTCTTTCATGCCAAAAATCCCATTTTCAATCTTGAAATTAAAGACCATGGCCCCGAAGAACAAAGTTACGAAGGTCATGGAGACAGAGCTGCCAATAACACTACGGGTACAATTACTACAAATAGAATGGTGTGTACGGGGATTACAAATGAAGTTGCGAATACCATCCACCAAGCACTTGTCATGGATCTTCAAGTACTATTTTTTAAATAAAAATAACTATTAGGCCTTCATCCCATGAACAAGCAATAAAAATTGAATTTGTGAAATAAAAATTTATTCAATTATTGCATATAATATTTTTAAAATAATTCTTAATTGTGAATTCCAAGGGGTAACTTGGGCTTGTACAAGATGAACCTAAGCAAGTACACAGAAGTTACTGTATTTCTAAAAGATTTAATATTTTTTATTTTGTGCTGATCGAATGAAATCTTCGATGGGTAATCACGGACGCTAATTCTTGGTATATAAGAGACCTTGAGATAAAATTTCCAAAGGATACTATTTGTAATTAAACTAACCAAGATTTTCTTTTATTGCAGGCAAGGACTCATGAAACTCCAAGGGAGTTATTCTCAAGTATGAAATTCTTGCTTAGATTCAGTCCAAACTAGTCCCCAAGAAAGGGGGAATCCATGATGACTAGAAAGGGAGTTATTCTCAAGTATGAAATTCTTGCTTAGATTCAGTCCAAACTAGTCCCCAAGAAAGGGGGAATCCAGAAAGACTATTGGAAGGTATTGACATGTACGCTAATTTTGCCACTTATGCAAATTTGTCTCGATGTTATTAAGGTATTGCCACTTATGCTAATTTTGCCACTTATGCTAAATTGTCTCGATGTTATTATTTTTGGAAAGGGTAGATTTGTCTTGGAAATAAACTTCTTAAATGCTTATGTATAATGCGTTCAAAATAAGATGTTTGTGATTGCAAGCTAGGTATCGATCTTTCCTAAAATCATTAGACAAAAAGTTGAATGACCACGTATAGATTGTCGAGACTGAGGTAGTATTTCGGTGAGCATAGAATGCCGACTGAGAGGCAGTGTTCTTAATGGCGCTAGACCTCCCTAAGGCTAGCCTAAATAAAACCTACTCCAAGGGTTTTCCTCTTTTGTTTCATGTTAGTGAGAATAGACCAATCATGACATGAAAGGTCTTGTTGTAGGGAATTCTAGTCGGTAGGAGGAGGTGAAGACACCAGGGGGCTCTGGTCATAAACTCCTTAGGCTCTTATTGGAGAATGGAACTTGGAGAGAATAATACCTTCAAACAAAAAATATTTGTAAAAGATTATTTTTTTGAAAAGGGAACTATTAAGAAGAATCATTTTACTCTGTTTTTGTGTCGTAAATTAAGGGCGTGTAATGAATTTTTATTAGGAGATAATTTAAAGAAAATATTTTTATATGTTGAACTTAAAGTGGTAGGTAGTTAGGTAACTAAAACTACTCTCTTGAGGGAAGCAAGAGGATGGATCCTTGATGGTGGACCCTCGACGTGGATCCAAACCTATAGTTGGATGGTCTTAGTAAGTTGAGAGATTCCCTAAGAAGGAATAAAAATCACACTAGATGGACCATTAGAAACCGGAAATCTTGACTCGCATCACTTTAGAACCCTACGCAGAAGGGATTAAAGTGTCATACTTATCCCATTCACTTTGAACCCAGCACAATGTAAGTCCATTTGAGTCAGGAAATTCATATAGGGAATGGAATCTCGAACCACTAGTACACTAATCAATCGTTATAATAGATTTGACAAGAAAGACTCAAGTCAATTCTATGTGGGAATGACCGAAACTTCGACTCCGGGGTAGACTCAAGCAAGCCTAGCTAGCAAACTCCAAGGGTTTTCATCAAAATCCTGAACGTCGCTTCCTAGGACATCTCTTAATGGGCTACTAAGAATGTACCACCAAGGAAAGTTTGGGCAGGCACGTGACATCCATGCCTCCACTTATAGGACCAAAGTGGGCATGCCTAAAGGCTATTAAACGTTCTGGGGAGCTAGATAGGATCTGTGGAAAATCTGTAGTAATTTTATGTGTATCCCAATAATCAGTATGGTACCTGTAATGACATATTTATACCTTGTAGTGTCCTTTAATGGCCTTGTAACACCCTGTTTGGATCTTCAAGAGACAAGAATCTTTATAAGTACTTGAATCTTTAGTTTTCCACATGTAGTATCTATGTGAGGAATAAAATAGCATGATAAGCTCCCTATATGGGCTCTAAGTTATTAGGAGGTGGGAAAAGTTCCCCCCAAGTCAGTTGGTTGTACCCCTTTAAGATCTTTAATTCCCACTATCTCACCGGACATTCACAAATTTCCTTGGTGGAAATCTCAACATGGTAGTGACATTCTATTCTAGTCAATTAGCATGATATGCACAAAATATCTATTTAGCTCACTCCATTAAATGCAATAGGATTTGAATTTGCAAAATGAGAAGGGAGAGGCTCTTACCATATTGACTTAGTGCTAACTTACCATTTACAATGGATTAAATATATTTTTGCCATGGATCAATCAACCATTAGCAAGACATTGGAATAGAGTGAGTAACAGCCAATCAATTGGCTTTTCAACAAATAGGATTGAATGCAATGCTAAAAGACCAAGCAAAAGCTTCTAATCCACTGTTTTGAATCAAGAGAGCAATGCAATCTATGAACCGATTGATTTAATTAATGATAGGCTGAAATTTGATGGAAACTTTTCAATCTTAATCTCTTAATCAAGTGGATGAAAGTCTTAGCAAATGGATGGATGAGAGAGATCAAGAATTGATGAGAAGTACCTCTTATATGGCTTGATGAAGACTTGAATACTCCTTGATGCTTGGATAGGCTTTCAGTTTCTCAATGTTGACAAAATGATCTTCAATCCTTGCTCCTTGAATGATTGGAAGAAATTTTGAAGCATCAAAGGCTTAAAATTGAATATTAATCCCATTTGCCCCAAATATTAACTCAAAAATAGACTCCATAGGTCCATAATGCTCCATTTGTACCAAGAATGATCCAAAATGTTGCCAATGATGAAGTAGAAACACTGAAGATCCCTTGAATTATAAGGCCTTTGCTTTCTTCAAGATTTAGGAAACATGAATTTTGTGATTGAAGAAGAATCCCCTAAATTTCTCCTCCATGGGAACTTGAAAGAGTCAAGAGAGCTCAAATACTTCGAATGCTTGATAAATCTTGATGGTGGATACTTGCATTAGATAAGCTCCATGGATGAATTAGACCAAAAGCCCCTTAAAATTGATGAGCTTGGATGATGCTTTAATTTTTGCCTTTTTTATTACAGCTAGGGTTTCTCAAAGAGAATGAAAGGATGAAGAATAAATAACAATATTGACCAATATAACCTCTTGAATCAAGTATTAGGTAGCAGAGATTGATTAGAATGAATCTCTAGCAAGAAGTAGATGATCGTTACCATGATTCCAGGCCTAAAATCAAGGTATTTTGCACCTGCTATTGGCTGCCCATATGGCATTTGTTGCATCAAGAAATGTTATTGAAAATACTCTATGAAGTGTGAGAAATCATAATGAAGTAGTGGCTAATGCCTTTGATTCACATAGGGAGAGGAAACTTCAAGAAATCCACCATGTGAGCTGAAATAATCTTGTAAGAAGAAGAAAAAGACTCTCTCTCCAAAAAGTAACCATAGTTTGTTCTTCTACCAAGTCCGGTTAAAACCTATTTTACCAAGTTACCTTCAAAATAGCGTGTAATGGATGCATGACCTACCATTTTGACCACTGTTTTTTTGCCAAATCTCTCCAATATCTTTGTTAGAGCCCCCAAATTAGTATTTGCTCCAAGTAGAATACCTGCAAGTACCTACTATGTGTCTTTTGTAACTACTATCCAAGATTTAACAATGAAAAAATAGAGAAAATATGTATAAAAATGAGAAAACCAAATGGATTAAAAGCCTAAGCTCTGATACCACTTGTCAAGGAGAGAGCTAAGTGAGAGAAAGAAGAGTAGAGCAGAGAGAATGAGTTACGAGAAGAGAGAAATATTAGAAATATAAGATAGAAGAGAGAGAAGCCACATAAGTTGTGAACAAGGAGGTGAGGTGACAGATAATAATTATATTATTACCAACATATATGAAAATTTACATGTCTCATACCTTTTATACATATGTTAATGTGACAATGTGTTATTGATAATCTCTCAGTAAAATATATCTTCCCAGCTTCTTACACCAATAGTTAAGTCACAAATTTGTATACATAAACTGTTCGCAAACTATAAGAGCTTGCTTGTATTCAGCCATGTTTTACATCAAATTTTTCTTTGAACTTGCTCATATCAATGGATTTAAAACATCCAATCCTATAATCCTCTAGGATACTAGACGACTACATTCTCTAATAAAAAACTCTAAGGTAGCTAGACACATCTTGTCTAACAAATGGTCCCACTTCCTCTATAATTAGCTAAAGTGCTTTCAATGTCAAATCTTGCATCATCCCAGAATCTTATTTAATCATTTCTTGTTCTTTCATATCTTTGACATGGTGTGGTAACAACATTTGTACTACCTTTATAAATACTTGAGATGCTTGTATCGTGGACTACATATCCAAGTCTTCTCACTTGACTATTTGGCTACATTTTTCAACAGCTGTATTTTCTTTATGCTGTATTCTTTGATTAAGTCCATGTCAATATCACAATTCCTCTAGTCTTCCATCTTGCTATCTTGACATGGCACTTTACATTAGGTTCACCCCCATAATGTCAAAGAGATGCATGCAAAGTTCGCAAAGAGGTAGCATCTTTGAAAGGCAAGACAAGGCATGAAAGATGAGAGAGAAATGAAGTTCTATTGAAACTCAAGAAGATAATCTAAGAAGATTTTAGATTACATTATTTATTAGTACTTATGAATTCAAAACACAAAACTCATATGAAAGACTCCTGACTAATAGCCCCCTCAAACCAACTCAAATCAGCCATGCATCAAAACATCAAGCATATTTTTTGATAGCCAACTAGAGCCCAAGTAGACGCATAGCTTTTTCTCATTAAATATTAGTCCATGCTTTGCTAGAAGCAAAAAACCTTGTCTCCAAGCCCTAAGGAGTGTCATCTCGTCTTGAAATTCATGTAGCTTGATTCTGATCTAACTTCTACATATAGACTCAAAGTATAAATGTTAGGTACTCAAAACAATCAGAATAGGTGTGGTCTCCAAGCTTACTTGGGAAAAAATACAAATTTTGTTCAAGAATAGTTGAAGATCCATTTTTTTGTAAAACACACTACTTTTTTTTAATATCATTGGCTCTGAATGGCATGTAGCACTTGAACATAGACTTGAGTTAACCCCAATCATGTCATGCTACTTGCTTTACCAACAAAAGAATTGAGTGTGTTATTTTTGTGAGCTTTTGATTTCATGCTTTTGTAATTAAAATTGATTTTTTGAGCTTTTTCAAGATTGCAACAAGATGTATACTATCTAGAATGAGGAAGTTGCGGTACAAAATTCTTCCAAGATTGCTACACCCAAAACTTATGCATCACCCAAAAAGAGTACAATATCTAGAAAGAGTATGGGAAACCTTCCTCTAGTGAGCAATGGAGAACTTTGGTATCTCCCAAAAAGAGTACAATATCTAGAAATTTTCCAAGATTGCTACACCCTAATCTTCTTGCAATAAAAAAGGACATGCCATACCCTATTGATGTGAGCACGATGACGAGTGGGCAAAAAAAATGAATGAATTTTGCTTATTTTTGGGTTTTCCACATGACAGGGTATATCTTATGTGGTTGCCCTAACACAAAGGCAAGGTCAGTGGGAGTTAGTGTAGGCTTATGTATAACCATGTGCTCCTTAGGTCGAAGGCCAAGTATGTGCACATACATAGAATACATATGTTTGTAGGCAAGAAATGCATTTTGGGTAGATTCTCTTCTTTGAAAATTAGGACAAGTGCACCTAGGCTCTTCTTTGATGTGCACATCATAACAACTCTTTGTCAAGTCTCAAAATACTAAACATTGCCTCTCAAGTTTCACTATCTCCTCCAAGAAGGTCCCAACCATGCAAGCAGCTGCATCTATTCTCTTTTGTGCATCTTTGGAAATTCCATGCCTCCACTTGTGTCTCCTCCCACTTGAACCACCCTTTGCAAAAGTAGGAGGTTTTCTCTTCTCATTCTTTGATGGTGTTGCAAAGTAGGCAAACTTGAAACCAATATGTTTTGGACTATTACACTCTTCCTTTGATATATTTGTCCCTATATTAACTTGCCACAAAGAAGGAACAATTGGTGATACTATCACTTGTTTCTACACAATGTTTGTATGCATGACATCATGATTGCAAAACCATATCCATCGTGCAATGGTCTTGTCGTTATAGGCTCTTTGGGACCAAAAGCATGGTGTGACTAGCCCCACTTGCCAACTTTGTGATGTGTTGTTGCTACAACTCTTTCTACCCTCCATACCAAAACATTTTCTCACATAGTTAGGTGGCATCCTTTGTAAAGCCCACTCCTCTCGTGCCACTTCTACCTCTTCTACATAGGCCGATGTTCTTGCATTTGCCACATTTATTCCACTTTCCAAGGGCTTGACTGGTATCTCTTCATTCTCCTCATCATCCTAAATATATATCTCTTCCAACTCACCATCATCAAACTATATACTTTGTGGCTTGCCCCTATTTTTTCATTGCCTTGACTCAATCACATATCCTAGCTTGTGGGAACTTGTAGTTCCTCCACATCCCTTCTTTTTTCTATGCATAGTCTCCCTATCACCTTGCATTTTGGGCTTCTCGTACAAAGGACTACCAACTACAACACCTTGCAATGCACGTGTAATAGAGGTAGGATTTGGGGGTTCCCTTTTGCTCGTATTATTCATCAAAGAGTCCATTGAAGGCTCAGATCCAATACACCTACCCTTGGCATAGCCCAACCTCTTTGCATATTGGATATGTGCATTCAAAACATCACTAACACATGCATCATATAGTGACATATTTCATTTTCCACCTTCATTTGCTAACTAGCTAGCATGTATGCTTTCAAAAAAGTTTATGCTTGGAATCTAAGCACGTCCCAGGGACTTTTGTTATCTATAGAGTCAAATCCAAGAGCAAAGTTAATAGCTCTCTCCATTAGCACATTGTATAGCAATTATTTTAATGAGCTAAGAAAAACAATAGACCTACACAAGATTCAATTCCTCCCCAATGGGAAATTCTTTGCTGCCACCATTTTAACCACCTATCCAAAGCCTTAATATTATCCTTGTTTACATTTTGTGCCCACCAATCTTGGATAGCAGAGACATGAAACGATGCATGTTGACTTGTCATTGCTAGCCTCCATGCTTCACACATTTCAACGTGATGCATTTGTTTATCTATAGTGACTAATTTCTTGGTATGCCTTTGTAAACTTTGCTCCCAATGAAAAAGACAAGAGTGCTCCCTCCCTTTCATTATGTTATGTGATCCTCCATTGTATACAACCCTTATTACTGTCAACCAATTTACACTTGCCTCATTGAACATGAATCCAGCAAAGTTGAGGATCATGGGCACATTGAACCATGACCAAATTCATGTATTTCCAAACCAAGATTTGAGACTCTTCATCCTCCTCTTTAAATTCACATACTGCAATCACCTGCAATGCTCTCATGTTAGTTGATGATTGCTACATTAGCATAGTATTTGCTAGCAACAATTCAATTTTGATGTAAGCTATAATAATGTTACCACATACCTAGGATCATAAACAGAACAAGACATTGTTGCCCATCCATCAACCCTATGGGTCTGATCAAAGTGCACCCATTTACTTCGTAGATCTCCCTATTTGCCTCATATGATTCACTAAACCCTTGATGCTAGTCCCTTAGTGGACATTTTAAACAAGAAGCACTTCTCCTTGGCATCATCTTGCCCATGAAATCTACTTCCATGGAAAAATGGAAAGACACAACGTTTTTGCAAAAGAAGTATGTTGTCATACCCATCACTAATGACCTGAACTTGATTAGCTCTCTCTTGTGAAACAATACCTTTGAACTTGTGTATTTGCTAGATGGTTATTTCAAATGTAAGGCACACAACATTAGTACAAAGTAATGATACACAAGCTTACCCTTTATTTTGCACCATTGGCATCATTTCTTCTAAAAAATGATTAATATTCACCTCAGTCACCTCTAATTCATCTTCTTTTGTCAAAGATTCAAATAACATCTGTCGAGCAACTAGCATTTGTATTTTTTGTGGGCCTCCCTTTTTGATTTTTAGGTCTATGCTGACAAGGCTTTGTACCTTTTCAATGGTTGCCCTATTTGTGCCCCTGTTGAACATCATGAGCATGCTCCCCAACATGGATCACCAATTGTGTCATTGTAGGATCTAGTGGCAACACATAATAGATCTAAAAACAATTGTACAGCTAGCAACCTTTTGACAATAGTGACATGTTATCTTGGAGTTTCCCTCTCTTGCAGGATAGCCCATGCTCACTTGTCTATCTAAATGACCATGGAAAAAAATATCATTGTATCTTCTCTCAGTTATGTAGTAAGGAAAAGTTACCCTAGGACATTGAAGACTTCCAAGACAATAGCTCAAATGTGCTATGCACTCTATTGCCATATTTGTTTATGAGGGCCACGGCCAAAGGTGACCATCATATTTCTATGCCATACCCATCATTCGTTTCTTATTGTGTGTAGCTAGAAGCTCAAAAGCAATCGTACCATTATACTTACTTGGGAGCTCATCCACCTTTTGCGAAGATCCACAAAGTGCTAGTAAATTTTTCAATCTACCTAGCCTAGCTTTCTCCTCAATGAAGGCCACAATGGACTTATCATACGAAGACATGTCCTTGCTTTGGCTACCCACATGCAAATCCTCCTCAATATTTGTGTCATGCACCCTTGTGTGCACACCTTTGTCATTGCATTCAGTTTATAACATTATCACTTAGTCAACATCCTTGCTATCATATGAGGGTATATCAAGATACACTAGAGCTGACTTGCTACCACCTTTTACTAACTCAATACTATCAAACACATACACACGATCATTTGCGTGCATGATGGAGTAGGTGGTTAATAGTGTGCTACTAATCATGTAGTGCACATGCTCTTCATGATCCCATCTTGGAGACACATTGACCTTGTTTGCTCCACCTTCATGCTCTATGAAGGCTTGCAACCTTTGAAGTTTTTGTATTGGAGGAAATATTTTTTATAGGTAGTTCTCACTTAGAACAAGCTCTCCATTTCTTAATGAAACCCTATGCTCTATTTAATCACCACCCATTCCCAATGACAAAATGGCAAAACTTGACATGTTGTGCTCTCTATTGGGTTGGAAATTGATGAAAAATAAGACAAATCTATATTGAGCTTGCAATGTGGATTTGTTAAAGAGAAGGCAACAACTCTCGAATTGAGGAAAGTGCAAAGGAAAAAGGGCATCATAGAGGAAGTCTCGAGAAGGTTTGAATAACATAAAAGTTGTAGCGACTGTCATTGCAAGACTAAAAAATGAATTAGTAGAATCATCAAAATTTAAGAGCCACAATGAATGAAAAGATTCATTATACTTTAGAGCGTTGTGCTACATAACTATCCATTTATGATACATCATCATAGAGAATGTTTAGTAGTGACAGCTTTATAACTCTAAAACATCATTACGTTGAGTGAGAGACTTGCATAGAGATGTAAAAGAAATGACAAAGAAGGACAGTTGGGCTGTTTTCTAGGACATTTTACACATGCATTAGTATGACTCTCTTGGCCTAGTAATATAATCTCCAGAGTCACCGCTAGCTACCTTGGTAGCAAGAGCTCAATATAATCCTACTTCAGAATGTTGCCTTCCTAAAGAAGACATATTTCAACATGAACTCTTGATTTTTTCAATGTCTTACTCTCACTCTCACTCTCACAAACCTTTGTGTGTGTCTCCTCAAACCTTGGCTGATTCAAGCCAATAGACACTCCTTGCCTCCCTCTCTCTCCCTCCCTCCCTCCCTCCCTCCCTCCCTCCCTCCCTCCCCTCTCTCTCTCTCTCTCTCTCTCTCTCTCTCTCTCTCTCTCTCTCTCTCTCTCTCTCTCTCTCTCTCTCAACCTCTATGTATGTCTTTCTCTCTCACTCAAGATTGTGAAGCATTGGGTCATCGAGCCATAAGTCATCATCCTTAAGATTGCAAAGCAGTCAGGTCAACCATGTACATACAGATCACAAGGGAGCTGTACATGTGAATTCAATTAGGATCTTGACTTTGCATATGCTTCCTACCTACACTAAGAAAAAAGGGGGTCAGCAACTCCCCCATCATCTGCATGCACGCAGAGGATGGGGAGGCTACCAACCTCCCTTTTTTTGCACATTATGATGATATAACCATTTTAGGTGAGACAATTGGTGCCTAGGCTAGGATACGAGAGAGAGTGTGTGTTTGTGCACGTGTGAGTAGACATGTTTTGCTACGGAGGATAGACTCCTTTGTTGCACCAACTATAAGTGGTACATGTTCTTTTATGTATGGCCAGTTTGTGGTATAAATTCTTTTGTATAATTGCGAGTACATACATCTTATAGAGAGAAGTCATTTGTAGTCTTTTTATAGACTACCCCACAAGTAGTATGAATGTCTCCATGCTCCCACATCCTATTTAGTTCTCCACATAAAGATTTAGGGGGGAGTTCTTGGCCTTATCCATGTTCTTGTTGTAATAGAGAAATGTATAAGAGTAGGCATGATTGGGTGTAGTGTCTTATTAAAGGCTTTAAATCGACTCTTGCTCTCTCTGGCATTAAATCCAACCTGGCCTAGATTACTCTAAATAGCAATATCCAGTTGCAAGCATCAGTCCACATGCACATATCCTAGGTTTAAAGAAAGTTCTACTAAATCAACCAAAGCAAAAGGAAAGGTAGTTATCACCTTTATGGGAGTTACATTAGCTTTCTATAAAAAATAATTGTTCAAGGTAGTTATCTCATTCTTGTAAAGAAGAGAGCACACACAAGAGGAAAACAAGACCCTTCCTTAGAGGGTGGTTGGTTCCTTTAAAATTTGACCTTAAATGGTTATGTGAAGGTTTGGATTATAATATGTCTCATTGGAAGAAGTGGAGAGAGGATAGGAGCCGCCAAATTGTTTGCACACATGCATGCATACTAGAGGTGATCTCAGCTCCTTGGTGCACGCATGAGGTAATCTTAGCTCTTGTTACATCGTATGCAAGTTTTCGCTCTTGTTGCATCAACGAGACATTGCAAGGAGGTCGAGATTTCAGACAAAATCAAACGATGCAGGTGCGTGCAACCTTCGAAAAGCAGGTCGAGACTTTCCAAAAATCAATGCAGGTCAAACGATGCAAAGGGCAAGTTGATACAAAGGTCAACGAGACCAATTGAAAATTCTAGTCCAGTCGCAGTTCCGTTTGTGAGGGCCCCACTTTTCCTTATAATTCAATCACTCCTAGCCTGACGGAACCCTCCATGTGTGCACGATGAGAAAAATGAAGGATGGAGTATCTTAATGAGATAACTTCCTCAACAAGTCATACCTCATAACAATTCTCTAGGCATGAAGGAAGGAGTACCTCCAAAATTATGTAGGCATAGTTCATAAGAATCATGATGCAGAGAGACTCACATTATTTGTCAAGTACTATGTGGATGAAGAGTTGAAAAACCAGTCAAATAAAAAGAAAAGAAATAATAGCCAAGATGCGCGATGACTAAACCACCTCTTAGGGGGGCAAATATAGGGTTTCAAAGCAAAGCAATTGCAGAAGCCACAAATGCTGTTACTCTAGCTCCACTCTTTGCATGTCCACAGATGTTTTCGTGAACAACATCCAATGCTAATGTGACTCCATTCTCTATTGAGATCTGTAATTGGCATATTGCAATGGATGCAATAAGAAGAAATAATGAATTCTTGAACCATGCCTTTTGCTAGTGCATATTGTGGTTTATAAGGTGGTTGTTTAAAAGATGAATTGTTGTTGTTAGATATACTTGTGACTAGATATGACTATTGTGGTTGTCCTCGAAGATTGTATCATGAAGAGGTGAAGGAGTTAAGTTAGTCACATATAGAGAAACCATGACCTATGATAATTGCTAACAATCTGAGTAAGGAGGAAGAGGCAGCATATGATACTATAGCAAGAACTGAAGCGGTGGGTAGAAGGATCAATAGAGCAAGCTGCAAAATTGACTTACACGAGCATGATGCAATAATGTAAATACTGAGTTTGACGCTGCACTCAATGCCATTAGGGGAGTTTTGAGGACTTAAAATTACCTTTTAGGAGATAGAAAGAGAGTGGTCTAGACCAATAGAAGCAAAGTCTCTATAACAGAACTTTTATTTTAAAAAAGGTAAAAAAATATTTTACAAAAAGATATATATATATAATAATATAATGAATATGTATTATCAATATCTATTTTTAGTCTCTTATATTCGTGATTATGATGTTCTTTGCATTAATGATATACATTCTCAGCCTCTTTTATTTAATGATATGTCTGAATTAATGATAATGACAGGTTTATTCTAAATGCAAAGTAGTAAAAAACTTGGCACATATTTTTTTTCCTATTTTCTTTTGTCCCTCTCAAAATTTTCCCTCCTTTGTGGTAGCCTAGTCTTCTGTATATGTGTGTGTGTGTGCTATGGATATAGAAATTCGACCTTCAAGAAGGCATTCAAGCTCCCAAATCACATCCATATCAGTGTTTAACTAATTCAAAAAAGATGGAAGATGGATTCCTACAAACATTAGCAAAGGCAATTGGATCACCATGCAATAGGGAAAACGTGGAAATTGGTGAAGATATGAGAGCTCCTTTATCTGTGCTTGGAAGGGTACACTACAAGGATATGAGGCTATAGTGACACCCATTAGTGACGACAAATAGCAGCATTACTATTTACATCGCTATTAGCATCGCAAATGTGATGCTAATAGCGATGCAAATAGCGACAGTACCTAGAGGAAAAAAACGCGGGCCAAAACCCAAGCGTGTCATTTTTCGCGCATTCACGAAAGAGGGAGCGAAAGGGAGGGCGAGAGAGAGAGAGAGCGACCATCTTGCTCTGATGCCAGGAGGCATATTTCACGGTGGATTCCGTGCCATGATGGATTCCGCGAGGTTTTACGATGGATTCCGTAAACTTTGATGACTGGGGCTCATACACAAAGTGGATTCTTTGTGCGAGAAGTTGATGGGGACGCCTGTCCTTTTCGGGCGTTTCATTAATTTAGTGTGTACATGGGTAATTCCATAGCGGGTGATTCCGAAAAATGCATATTAAATTAATAAACATTTATGAGTTTAGAGTGCGCACTCGTAATAAATTAAGGTTAGGATTGATTTCTAACCAGTTGATTTATTTATGTAGCTGAAGACTGCTAGGTATTCACTTTTGTTAGTTTAATTGTATTATTTTACTAACGATTGTGAATGCTTCAGTTGATGTGTAGAGATAGCAGCAGTGGCGGAGGAAAGCATTGGAGGATAGCAAGTATTCAATTTGTCACTTATATTTTGATGGGCGTATACCTTAGGCATGGCGCCCATATTTTATCGCGCCTATTTATTGAGGCGTTGGATATTTATTATTATTTTGTATGCGTATGGGCGTACGATTATGTTATTTGTACTTGGACATTGTATTGGGTGTGCCAGACTCTTTGGGTACCGTTCGTTAGCTTTATTCCTATTTTGTGCTAAAGCAAACTCAAAAGCTAAAAGCTTGCTATTTTGTAATTTGGGCTATTATTTGAGCTTGAAGATGATTAATACATAAAATACATGCTTTGTTGAGTGCTCACACAAGGCATGGGGGGAGATTGCACCCAATTGGTCTCTTGTTCATGTCGTTCATGCTTTTCACCTTGAATTTTGTGCAAAAAGTAGAGTTCTATTGTTCTTGGGGACCTTCCAGCATTCACTACGCAAGCATACAACATCCGATCTCCGCACCAGTGGTATCAAAGTGAAGCTGAGATCAAGAGCTTCCAATCGCTACCCATCTTGTGCGAAGGCGGAGCTCCTGGAACGATCGAGCTCTACGGTCAATTTCGTCGCGAACGGTCGATACGGGTGGATTCCTAGCGATCAAGAACCTCTGTTTCCATCATCAGACTGTGAAGGACTAGCTTACAGAGGTGGAGGACCACTCCTACATCCTCCTCTTCATGTCGTGGAGTTGCAGAGATAAGTTTCAATCTTTATATCTTCAAAGCTTTAAAAATTAAAGCTTAGAAAGCTTAGAGAAGCTTTAAGCTTCTAAAAAAATCTCATCGAGGTATCAGAATGTGCCGTGAATTTTTTGCCGCATTGAAAAAAACGGCACCCCCCCCCACGATTCGATGTTTTGTTATTAAGCTTAAAAGCTTAATCATTTAAGCCTCAATTAGATAAGTCATATCAAATCTGCAAGTCACACACAAGCAATCAAGTTCTGCAAGTCTCTCAAGTCGAAATTCTGCAAGTCAGTTAAAGCAACTAAGTTTTGCACGTCCTGGAACTCTGCAAGTCACATAAATCTGCAACTCTGCAAGTCAGGCAAGTCACTTGAAGTCAAAACTGACTTATGTTCAAAACTCATAGAAGGGCTGTTCGTGCGCAGAAACTCCGAACTGCAAAGTTGTTCATTGGAAGGTACTCTTCGCATATGAAGGTTTGCTGAAGCATTTTCAGCATACGAAGAAGGATAAAACACAGATTTCTCAAAAATTACAAATCCCGCAATAGTCAAAGACGAAGATTGTGAAAGCCACACCCAAAAATATATAAGCCTTGTATACCCGATCTTGAGCTACGCTCATCCCGCTAACTTGATTTTGAGAGTGAGAGGTCTTTTGAGTTTTGCAGGATAACGGAACCACATATGAAGGCGACCTACCTGAACCTACGATGGAGCAAAAACTAGACTTAATTATGATGCAGTTGGATGAAGAACGACGAGCTAGACAAGCATTACAAATTCAATTGGCTAATTTACAAAGATCGACTACCGACAAAGAGGAACCTCAATCTGAAGATCTTATCCGACGTACCATCGACGTGACTCTCGAAGTTCAATCCATCCGCAAAGGAATCAATGATAAGTAAAATAAATTTCAAATTTCGTACTTTCAATGGCACTCGAGAGGGTAAAACTGTTCTTGCATTCATTAGTCAGTTCGATGACTACTTTCATGAGGAAACCTATGCAGAAAAAGATAAAATCAAGTATGTCACTAATCATTTAGTGGATAGAGCATCTCTTTGGTGGACTGTGGTTCGCAAGAGTATAGATTGTCCCACTACTTGGGAGAATTTCAAGAAGAAATTTATGCAGAATTTCCTTCCTCCACAATTTCATGAAAAAGCCATAAAGCAATGGGACCTTCTTCAACAACGGGATTGTGAGCCTATTCCTCAATACACTGAACGCTTTTGGAATGCATTACTCTAGTTATGCATGCTTGAAGATGTACCTGAAGCGTCACACAAGCGCAAGTATATGTCTGGACTACTTGGGCATTACTACGCTGAAGTTAATATGTTCAAGCCTGCAACTCTTGAAGACGCAATTTCATTAGCTCACGATACGAAAGACAAGCTGCGAGGAAGAGACAAGTGTCCACAGCAATTCCAAACCAATGGTAACTATGGATCTAAGCAATTCAACTCAAATTTTAGAAGATTTAATCAAGGTCGTTTTCCTTCATCATCGTTCCGCAAGAATTGGGAAAAACCACCTGCTTTACCATCCAATACCAACCAAAACCCCAAGCCTATTCCACAGCCAAATCCTAATGTCCCTAGACTTTCCGCCATTACAAATAATGTAACCAAAGCCAAGTCTATAGTATGTTATAAATGCCACCAGCCTGGACATCTAGCAGTAAATTGCCATTCGAAGAAGCCACCTGTCCATATCAACTACCTTGGAGCAATGGAAGAAGACGAACATGAAGAAATGCCTGATTTCACGGAAGATGAAGATGGCATTATCACTCCTTTGGATACTTTACCAGGTATGCCAACTCCACATTCTTTATTGACAATGAAATGTTTAGTGCATGAAAAGGAAAATATTATTTTGCATGATGACGGTAGTACTCATGATTTTATTTCTGCAAAGATAGTAAAAGAATTGAAGTTACAGACTGTACCTACTCATTATCGCATCAAAGCAACATTCTTAGGCACTAGGTATAATGGTACACAGGAAGTGCATGACTTAGAAATTCAAATTGGTCAATACACTGAAATTTTCTAGTTGTACCATTACAATTCAGTGACATTATTTTAGGTATGCCTTGGCGTCATCACCATAATCCAGATATAGATTATTCCACACATTCAATTAATATTAAATTTCAAGGAAAACATATTACATTGTATGGTATGCATGCATCTAATGCTTTTCCACTGCTTTCACATACTCAAGCTAAATGTGCATTACACAAAAGTAGTAAATCTTATCTCATCTGGGTGAATGAACTACAAGTTAAAGAAAATCATATGCACCCTAGGCATAAAGAATTTCTTGCACATTTTAAAGACTGTTTTACCGAAGATCTACCACCTAGTTTACCTTCTTCACGTCCAAAAGACCATAAAATAGATTTGATTCCTAGTACACAACCACCTTGTAAAGCACCATATATGCATAACCAGATAGAGCAAAAATAAATTCAGAGTCAAGTTGAGGAATTACTAAATAGAGGATTGATTAGACCTAGTAGTTCTCCATTTGGTGCACATGTTCTGTTATTAGTAAAGAAAAAGAATAATACCTATCGTATGTGCATTGACTATCGAGCTTTAAATAAGATCACTGTAAAGAATAGGTATCCAATTCCTAGAGTCGATGACCTTATGGATAAACTGCAAGGTTCTTTCATATTTAGTAAAATAGACCTTAAATCTAGTTATCATCAAGTGAGACTAGATAAGTCTGACATATTCAAGACTGCATTTAGAACATAGTTTGGTTATTATGAATTTTTAGTGATGCCTTACAGATTGACTAATGCACCTGCTACATTTAGTAGAATGATGAATCGTATATTTTTGAAATATCAGTATTGTGTTATTGTCTTCTTTGATGATATATTTTGGTGTTTAGTCGAAATGAGAAAGACATTATGAGCATTTGTCATTGGTTTTCCAATTATTAAAAGATAATCAATTGTATGCAAATCCGAAAAAGAGTGAGTTTTTTAAAACAAAAATTGAATATTTAGGTCATATTGTATCATCTGATGGAATTAAGGTTGACCCTAAGAAAATAGAAGCAATATTGAACTGGCCTATACCTAAAAATGTGCATGAGTTACGATCATTCCTAGGTCTTGCTAGTTTCTATAGGAAGTTTGTGCGTAATTTTTCATTACTTGCTTTACTATTAACTAAACTTCTGAAGAAAGGTATTGTTTATCATTGGTCCGATAATCAACAAAAATCCTTTGACTTATTGAAACATGCATTAACCCAAGCTCCTGTTTTACAGTTGCCTGATTTTAATAGACCATTCTTTTTAGTAGTGATTGATGCTAGTGGATCAGGAATAGGAGCCGTACTTATGCAAGACAATCATCCCATAGCTTATTCTAGTTGTAAGCTGAAACCCTCTGAACTGAAATATTCCACATATGACAAAGAATTATTAGCTGTGGTACAAGTCTTAAGACAGTGGAAACACTACTTAATGGGCTCTGAATTTATGATTAAGACCGATCAACAAAGTATTAGACATTTACTTAGCCAACCCCAAATATCTGACCGACATATCAAATGGGCATCCTTTATTCAAAGTTTTCATCCTATCATTCAATATCAACCCGGTAAAGAAAATGTAGTGGCTGATGCATTAAGTAGAAGACCTGCCATTCATAATATTCATGTTATATCATTTGATTCTTTGATTGCTATGAAAGATACTTATCATTAGGATATTACTTTTCATGCTGATTGGAATAAACTAGTTCAAAATAACTTGATTCCTATTGATTCATTATCTTATAATGATGGATTTACGTTTTATGAAAAGAGATTATGTGTTACAGTTCCATTCAGATCTTTTGTTTTGAATGAGATTCATTGTCCTCCATATCACGGTCATAGAGGTATCATATCTACTTTACGTACATTAATTGAAGATTTTTATTGGCCGCATATGGACACTGATGTATCTAACTTTGTTTCTAAATGTTTGATTTGTCAAAGAGTTAAGAGACATCATGGTAAACAGTATGGATTACTTATGCCTTTATCTATTCCATCGAGACCATGGGAACAAATTTCTATGGATTTTATTAGTGGTTTACCTAATACTAAATCCAACCATGATATGATTTGGACAGTAGTAGATAGGTTTAGTAAACAAGCATATTTCATTCCATGTAAGAAAACTTTAACAACATCACAGGCAGCACAATTGTTTTTGAAAACTGTTTTCACTAACCATGGATTACCAAAAGTTATTATCTCTGATCGTGATTCTAGATTTTGTAACAACTTTTGGATTACTTTGTTTGCTAACCTAGGCACAAAAATTGATTTCTCATCTGCATTTCATCCTGAAACTAATGGACAAACAGAAGCCACTAATAGTACTATACTAGATCTTTTACATGCTTATACTATTTCTAAACCACAGACATGGGATACACATTTGCATTTATTACAATTTGCAAATAACAATACACCACACACATCTACAAAGAAAGCACCGTTTGAAGTGATTTATGGTTATAGATTATCTACACCTATTGCATCTTTGTCAAATAGAATTCAAAGTGCTAATGATATTGCTAGTATGCATAATACTATCTTTGATGAGGTTAAAGACATGATTACTAAAGCCCAGCAATCATATACCAAAAAAGGCAATAAGAAAAGACAAGCAATGAATTTCAAAGTTGATGACTATGTTTGGTTGAGAATAGAAAAACGTAGACTACAAAGTGTAGATAGACACCCAGTTGTGAAATTAGCCCCTAGATTCTATGGACCATTTAGGATCATTCATAAAATTAATGACAATGCATTCAAGTTAGAATTACCACCTCATTGAAAAATTCACAATACATTTCACATTAGTTTACTAAGACCCTTTAGATGCCAATTACCTGTACACCCTGTTTATGAAAATCCACCTTTGTTAGAGGAAGAGACTGAAATACTTGAACTGAAGCTATCATAGATATTGATTTTATGACCACTAGAACTGGCCGAAGATATTCTAGATATCTAGTTAAGTTTAAGAACCATCCTGTAGAAGAAGCACAATGGATGCACGCTAGAGACTTAAATGCTTTCCCAACTCTGTTAGCTCCACATTGAGCTAATAGCAATTGAGGTCAATTGCTATCCCACCCCGAGGGTATGATGCCAGGAGGCATATTTCACGGTGGATTTCGTGCCACGGCGGATTCCATAAACTTTGATGACCGGGGCTCATACATAAAGTGGATTCTTTGTGCGAGAAGTTGATGGGGACGCCTGTCCTTTTCGGGCGTTTCATTAATTTAGTGTGTACATGGGTGATTCCATAGCGGGTGATTCTGCAAAATGCATATTAAATTAATAAACGTTTATGAGTTTAGAGTATGCACTCATAATAAATTAAGGTTAGGATTGATTTCTAACCAGTTGATTTATTTATGTAGCTGAAGACTGCTAGGTATTCACTTTTGTCAGTTTAATTGTATTATTTTACTAACGATTGTGAATGCTTCAGTTGATGTGTAGAGATAGCAGTAGTGGCGGAGGAAAGCATTGGAGGATAGCGAGTATTCGATTTGTCACTTATATTTTGATGGGCATATACCTTAGGCATGTTGCCCATATTTTATCGCGCCTATTTATTGAGGCATTGGATATTTATTATTATTTTATATGCGCATGGGTGCACGATTATGTTATTTGTACTTGGACATTGTATTGGTATGCCAGACTCTTTGGGCACCGTCCGTTAGCTTTATTCCTATTTTGTGCTAAAGCAAACTCAAAAGCTAAAAGCTTGATATTTTGTAATTTGGGCTATTATTTAAGCTTGAAGATGATTAATACATAAAATACATACTTTGTGGAGCGCTCACACAAGGCATGGGGGGAGATTGCACCCAATTGGTCTTTTGTTCATGTCGTTCATGCTTTTCACATTGAATTTCGTGCAAAAAGTAGAGTTTTATTATTCTTGGGGGACCTTCCGGCATTCACTACGCGAGCGTACAGCATCCGATCTGCGCACCATGCTCAGAGGGAGAGAAATAGATAAAGAAGGAGAAAGAAGCCTTCTCATCGCCACCGCTGCCACCGCCGCCATTCGCGAAGAAGAAGAGGAGGTATACGGAGGGCGAAGAGGAGCCGCCGTCACGAAGAGGAGCCGTCAAACCCTTCTTCGAGCCTTTACGGTAAGTGCATTGTCCATTTTTGCTCTGCTTTTGTGTTTTGTCTCTCTCTTTTACTTGTTTTTGGTATAATTCTTATGTATTGAGAGAGGGAGAGGAAATGAGAGAGAAAGAGAGGGAGAGGGAGAGGGAGGGAGAGGAAATGAGAGAGGGAGAGGGAGAGGAAGGACATGGGAGAGGGAGAGAGAGGGAGAGGGAGGGAGAGAATGAGAGGGAGAGGGAAAGGGGGAGGGAGAGTTAATGAGAGAGGGAGAGGGAGTTTTCTCTCTCTCTTTTACTTGTTTTTGGTATAATCCTTGTGTATTGAGAGAGGAAGAGGAAATGAGAGAGAAAGAGAGGGAGAAGGAGAGGGAGGGCGAGGAAATGAGGTATAATTCATGTGTATTGAGAGAGGAAGAGGAAATGAGAGAGGGAGAGGGAGAAAGAGAGAGAAAGAGAGGGAGAGGGAGAGGGAGGAGAGAAAATGAGAGAGGGAGAGGGAGTTTTCTCTTTTTCTTTTACTTATTTTTGGTATAATTCGTGTGTATTGAGAGAGGGAGAGGAAATGAGAGAGAAAGAGAGGGAGGGAGAGGAAATAAGAGAGGGAGAGGGAGAGGGGGAGGGATGAGAGAGGGAGAGGGAATTTTCTCTCTCTCTTTTACTTGTTTTTGGTATAATTCGTGTGTATTGAGAGAGGGAGAGGAAATGAGAGAGGGAGGAAATGGGATAGGAAATGAGAGAGGGAGGAAATGGGAGAGGGAGAGGGAGGGAGAGAGAAAGAGAGGGGAAGGGAGAGGGAGACATTAAACATAATAGGGAAATGAGAGAGGGAGATGGAGAGGGAGGGAGAGGGAAACATTGAAAGAGAGGGAGAGGGAGAGGGAGGGAGAGAGAGAGATAAAGAGAGGGGGAGGGAGAGGAAAAGAGAGAAAAAATATTAACCATAATAGGGAAAGAGAGAAAGAGAGGGAGAGGGTGAGGGAGGGAGAAGAAATGAGAGAGGGAGAGGAAGAGAAAGAGAGCAAAAGGAAATGAGAGAGGGAGAGGAGATAGAAAAGATGTTAAACATAATAGGGAAAGAGAGAAAGAGAGGGAGAGGGTGAGGGTGAGGGTGAGGGAGGTAGAGGAAATGAGAGAGGGAGAGGAAGAGAGAAAAATAAATGAGAGAGAGAGGAGAGAAAAGAGAGAAAAGATGTTAAACATAATAGGGAAAGAGAGAAAGAGAAGGTGAAGGTGAGGGAGGGAGAGGAAATAGAGAGAGGGAGAGGAAGAGAGCAAAAGGAAATGAGAGAGGGAGAGGAGAGAGAAAAAGAGAGAAAAGATGTTAAACATAATAGGGAAAAGAGAAAAAGAAATGGGGAGGGTGAGCGAGGGAGAGGAAATGAGAGAGGGAGAGGAAATGAGAGAGGGAGAGGAGAGAGAAAAAAATGAGAGAGGTAGAGGAGAGAAAAAGAGAGAAAAAACATTAAACCAATAGGGAAAGAGAGAAAGAGAGGGAGAGGATGAGGCAAGGAGAGCAAGTGAGAGAGGGAGAGGAAAAGAGAAAAGGAAATGAGAGAGGGAGAGGAGAGAAAAAACATTAAACATAATAGGAAAACAGAGAAAGAGAGGGAGAGGGTGAGAGAGGGAGAGAAAGAGAGAAAAAAAAGAAAGAAAAAGAAAAAAAATGAGAGAGGGATAAAAAATGAGAGGGAGAGGAGAGAGAAAAAGAGAGAAAAAACATTAAACCTAATAGGGAGAGAAAGAGAGAGAGAGAGGGTGAGAAAGGGGGCGTATACGAGAGAGGGAGAGAAAGAGAGAAAAGGAAATGGGAGAGGGAGAGGAGAGAGAAAAAGAGAAAAAAAACCCATATACCTAATAGGGAAAGAGAGAAAGAGAGGGAGAGGGTGAGGGAGGGAGAGAAAACGAGAGAGGGAGAGAAAGAGAGAAAAGGAAATGAGAGAGTGGGAGGAGAGAGAAAAAATTGAGAGAGAGAGAGAGAGAGGAGAGAGAAAAAGAGAAAAAACATTAGACCTAATAGGAAAGAGAGAAAGAGAGGGAGAGGGTGAGGCAGGGAGAGAAAATGAGAGATGGAGAGGAAGAGCGAAAAGGAAATGAGAGAGGGAGAGGAGAGAGAAAATACACTAAACATAATAGGGAAAGAGAGAAAGAGAGGGTGAGGGTGAGGGAGGGAGAGAAAATGAGAGAGGGAGAGAAAGAGAGAAAAGGAAATGAGAGAGAAAGAGGAGAGAGAAAAAATGAGAGAGGGAGAGGAGAGAGAAAAAGAGAGAAAAAACATTAAACTTGATAGGAAAAGAGAGAAAGAGAGGGAGAAGGTGAGGGAGGGAGAGGAAATGAGAGAGGGAGAGGAAGAGAGAAAATGAAATTAATTGTTTTTGTTTGTTGTAGTAGTAGTAGTAATAGTAGTAGTTTTTTTTTTCTTTTCTTGTTTATTGATGTTTAGTTTTCTTTTTTTTTTTGGGTAGTAGTAGTGGTGGTGGTGGTGGTGGTGGTGGTGGTGGTGGTGGTGGTGGTGGTGGTGGTAGTAGTAGTAGTAGTAGTAGTAGTAGTAGTAGTAGTATAGTAGTAGTAGTAGTAGTAGTAGTAGTAGTAGTAGTAGTAGTTGTTGTTGTTGTTATTTTTTTCTTCTTTTCTTGTTTATTATAGTGGTCGTAGTCGTGGTAGTGGTAGATGTGGTCGTCATAGTCTGGTCATAGTTGTGGTAGTGGTAGCGGTAGTGGTAGTCATGGTCGTGGTCGTGGTCATAGTTGTAGTCGTAGTCATAGTCATAGTCGTGGTCGTGGTCGTAGTCATGGTTGTGGTGGTCGTGGTCGTGGTCGTGATCGTGGTCTTCATCATAGTCGTAGCCGTGATCGTTAAAGAAAATGAGAGAGGGGCAGGAAGAGAAAAAAGAAGAAGGAACGAGAGAAAGGGAATAAACATACAGCATAATAAAGAAAGAGAAAAAGAGAGAGAGATGGAAGGAGAGGAGATAATGAATGGATAAAAAACAAAGAGAGAGTGGTGGTGAGGTCCGGTGCAACACCACGAGACGAGAAACACTTTGACATATATATGTTAATCTGTGGGTGGGTGGATGGAGACTTTACATATGTTAATTTTTGCTGAGTTATAAGAGAATAAATCCCTCCTCAAACAATTTAAGAAAGAAAAAAAGAATAATAACAAAAACAAATTGTTTGTCGTAATCTAGACAAAATGGAAAACGATGGTCTTGTTGTTCAAGATCGCAATACGTATCTTAATCAGTCTATCCCATGTCCTTGCTCTCAATGCAAGCTGGCAATTAGATCAAAATGTTGATTGTCTATAGAACATGTATGACGCTTCGGCGAGTTTCAATCTGAGATCATTGATCATGCGATTGCAGATTTTCAGCAAATGGTAAGAAAAGTTAATATCAATCATGCATTGTACTCGCAAGCTAATTGAATACCATATATAAGAAGATTGGGTGTGGCTAGTAAATTTTCTATCCAGGGAGGTGACGTCTCGTCCCAAGGAGGAGTGCACCCTTTGTGGCCAATTAGAAGAGTTCGTTGGCATGCGATGGATGGAGTGCTTGAGCCAATCCACCACTTGGAAGGTACTACCCAATCTATACCATTAATACCAGAGGAGACAGGCAGCCTTCTAAACCTACCTACAATCTTAGAGCCTGAAATGGAGGTAATGATCGATGCATTGATTCCCATGGATGTCGAGGCTTCTAATCTGCTTAGAGAGGAAGCATCTATACCATTATACGATGGGTGCCGAGTATCTCGCCTAAAGACACTACTTGCACTCCTAAGTGTGTAAGCAAAATACAGGTGGAGTGATGCGAGTGTGACCGAGTTGTTCAGGTACCTTGTATGTACACTTCATTGATTTCTTTTCAACACTATCATTAAAAGCATTTGTGCTTTTTCAAGGTGTTTTATGATTTTTTTTCAGGTTATTGAAATATCATATATTACCACTTGTAAATACCATGCCTGAGTCTCGTGATGATGTATGACATGTTTTACGAAAGCTTGGCATGGACTACAACAGCATCCATGCATGTATCAATGATTGCATATTGTTTCGAGGAGAATACGAGACTATGGAGACATGTTCAAAGTGTTGTGCTCACAGGTATTGACAGGACTTGCAAGGGCAAACCATCCCTCAAAAAGTTCTTAGACAGTTTCTGCTTATCCCCCGCATAAACCACATGTTTCGTACGTCCGACATGGCGAGCTTTACAACATGATGCGCAGAATAGGTCCACAGATGGAGTTCAACGAATATCAGCGGATTCACACGGATGGAGCCATGACTCTATCTTCCTAGGCTTTGTCTGAGAGCCAAGGAGTCTTCGGCTCGGTCTTGCAATGGATGGCATGAACCCATTCGGTCTGTGCTCAACTTCTTACAGTGTGTGGCCTATAGTCCTTGTCAACTACAATATCCCTCCATGGATTTCTACAAAGAAAGGACGTCTCATCCTTAGCTTACTTGTCCTCGGCCACTACAAAGTCAAAAATATGGATGTGTATCTTCGTCCATTAGGCGATGAGCTTAAGATTTTGTGGGAGAAGGGGGTTACCGTGCAAGATATGAGCAAGCACAATGGTTGGCAGTCCGCCAATATTCGAGCCATTCTCATGTGGATGATGCATGACTTTTTGGGATTCGGAGAGTGCTCAGGTAAATAGGTTTCCATTCTCGTTGGTAATATCTATATTTTATATCGTTTAAGTTTGTATTCACTGGATAGAGGTATTGGAACAGGTCTGGTTACCTCAGGTTATCATGCATGTCCATTGTGCGGACCACAGTTAGACTCCCGAAGGTCACGAACCATGAAGAAGATGGTATATCAAGGACACACCGCTTTCTTGCGAGAGGGTCATGAACTCAGGGAAGGTTTTCTTGGATGACCTCCAACACGTATGAATGCCGCAAGCTGGTACGAGCTGGAAACGGTCCACACGGAGTCACATCCAAACGGAATGCGACGGTTCTCAGTTTTCTATGAGCTACCATATTGGACCCACTTACAGATCAACCACTTGTTGGATCCCATACATATTTTCAAGAATGTGGGTAGCTTGCTATGGGACCACATCACAAGAAAGAGAGACACTATAGGGGCACAAATGGATTTGAAGGAGGTAGGCAAGATGGAGGCACTTTGGCCGTAGTTGAGTGCTAATGGTCACGTGCAGCTACCTCGCGCTCCTTGGGTTTTGTCCACTAAAGAAGAACGTATTGTGAAGCAAGTAGTCAAGTCTATCCGCACTCCGAGGGGTATGATGCGTTCTCTTAGGTCTGCATTTTCTAAAGATGACCAATTATCAAGGCTAAAATCCCATGACTAGCATAAGATATATCAGGTTTGTACTACAAGTGGATTGTAATTGGCGTGCACATTTTGCTATTTGGAGTGTAGCCATTGCTTTCTCATTTGTGGCAGTTTGTACTATCGATCGCGATTGCAGGATGCCTTACTCCAGAAATACGCGGAGCCATTTATAGGTAGTCTACTTTGGTGCAATGGATCTCACAGAAGGAGATTAAGGCGTCCTCTATTGAATCCACGAGGTGGGAAGTAATGGAGACGGTCTGTCTCTTTGAGAAATACTTGCCTACCAGCATGCTCACGATACAAATCTACCTTCTTGTGCATCTTGTAGATAAAGTGGAGATTGTTGGACCTGTCCATACTATGCGATGGATGTTCTTCTTGGAGCACTTCATGAAAACCCTGAAAGGCTTTGTGAGACAACGAGCTCAGCTAGAAGGTAGCATGGTTGAAGGTTGGTTGGTGTCAGAGGCGTTAGTGCATATTTCACAATGGCTACCAACGGTGGATCCAGACAACAAAATGCTATGGTTGCTAAAGGATGATGATAGACTGACCAGAGATGTGGTGGTTGGAAATGGGGTAGAAAAAATAATGGATGTTGCAATGGAGGAGAAGGTGAATCACTTTTGTATGTTGCACCATGCCTCTATAGAGACGTGGCTCGCCAAGTACCGGATTGCTAGGCAAGATCGAGAGGAAGCGCGATCTGAATTTTGATGTAGTACATGCCATTGACCGATTTGATATCTTGAGGGCATGGAGAAGATGCCGCGGTTCATGTCAACGCGATGGTTGCATGGAGCTTTGACCACAGCATCTCACGAAGGGACGGAGGTCTCAATGGAGGAGTGAAAATTCTCGAGGGGATGTAGTCCAAAGGTGATGACATATTTAGGATTTGTCGTATCTATATTTTATATGCGACAACTAATTTGAGTGTTTCAATGTACAATACAAAATATATAGTGCAGCATTGTTGCACGGACGACATTTTTGCTTGGAGCGTATTGACAAAATGTGCTCCTCGTATCATGCCAAGGTTTCGGATTAGCAGAACTGATGGCGAGCAACGGATCCAACTACGGTTATAGATGAGATGGAGTATTTTGGGAACTTGCAAAGTATTGTTACAATGGATCACCATAGCTTCTCAAAATACTATTCGATGTGTAGTGGTTCAAAGTGGTACTTGAAGGAACTGGAGCAACAATTTGATGAGGTCTATCTGGATTTCTCGAAATAGATTCCGAAAAAAAATGGAAAGATTTGCACGACACCTTTGTGTTGCCGACCCATTGTGAACAGGTGCATGAACTCATTTGTTTGTTAATTGTATTACGACATGGTACATGTCACAATAGTTTAACCTCTCTTGTACGTGTTTGTGAATAGGTAATCTTCTATCCAAACCCCCAACAACCTCGATGGTGGTATGTTATACCTTCAGCTCCCCGAAGTGCGAGGTATATGATCAAAGCGATGTTCGGAGCATAGATGAGGACAATATGCAAATAGAGGGGTCGATATTGCAAGGGGTGGAGGCCACCGAAAGCTTGGAGCATGTAGAGGAGCCAGCATCAGCTAACAATGATGGAAATACAGGAGTCCAAGAATTCTTGGAGAATGAGATGGACTCATCCTTTTGTGGTGACATGTCTATCGACCTTTCAGTGTATGCGGAGTTGTGTCAGGAGATTGACATGGGACCATAGGATACTTCATACTTGGAACATCCACTTACTCAATTCGTTGACTAATCACTTATAAGGATACATAAGATATGCATTTTAAGTGAGATTATTTTTTTAGGATTTATATTACCGTGCTTTGTATGATTTAAATTGATTATACTAACATCATTTTTTATATGTGCAGGTGATCTTTTCAGGATGAGTCGAGGAATGAGCGATGAGGAGTTGTAGGATATCTTCATGCGTATGTCTCTAGATCAGATGGCGAGATTCAGAAACATGGCGGACCAAGAGTTGTCTCGGACATTGTTAGGCCGCTCTACTAGATCTACTTCAGTGCGATCATATTAGAGAGAGAGAACCAAGGAGAGATAAATACTGCAGAAAGAGAGAGAATAAGAGTGATGAGGAGAGAGAAATATGAGATTTAGAGAGAGAAAGACAAGAAAAAAGGGGAAGCCATAGAAGCTGTGAGCAAGAAGGGAGAGAAAGTCTGTAATTGTATTAATGTGTCAAAAAGATGTGAAAAATTACATCTTCTCTCCTTTTATACCAATGTCAGTGTGACATGGCATAATATCAACATTATTAACACTTATTTGCTATTCCCAACTTCTTACAATCCATCCCTTCCCAAAATTTTTTGTCCTAAAAAACAAACCTAGAAACAACTAGAGAGGAGATGGATAGAATAGAGTACTACTCTGTTTTACAGCTTTACAAATGGGAAATGAATGAAGAATGACCATTATAAGAGCTGAATTTGAAGAATGGAAGTAAGGCCCAACTATATACATGATTTGAAGTACTTCAGAAGCAAATGGAACCATAAAGTTTTCAACAAATAGTCCCAGAGTAAAGTAGACAGCTTGCTGAATAAATAGTCCCTGCTGGACCAATTCTACCATAACTTTTGGTAGAAGTGTCCAAATGAGATGTACCATATATCAAAACGAAGCTCTTGAAGAGTACTTTAAGCCCATGTAGATAGCTTAATTCTAAAAATTAGGTACGATAAAAAATGTTCTAAAATAGGGTGCTATCCTGAACCAATCTACATCAATACTAGCTCCATAAGCAATAGGCTTCAGCCACCAATGTCTCCCTCAAGTATGGATACTCATCCAATATAGAATCAGGTCTCCAAAAAGCCTCTTCAGATGGTAAACCTCTCCATTTGATCAAATATTCCACAATAGAACGTGATTGAAGCTTCTTTTCGCGCTGACCTATAACAGCCTCTGGGATATACTGAACAAGACCATCTTCATCAATAGGTGGCAGCTCATCAACTATATCCATTGGATCACCATAATAGGGCTTGAGCTAACTAACATGGAAGATGTTATGAATCTTTGTAGAAGAGGGAAGCTCTAGTTTGTATGCCAAATCTCCAATCCGCTTAAGGATCCTGTAAGGGCCATAAAACCTGTGGGCAAGCTTATTACTGGATCCATCTTTCAACGTAGAGTACTTGGATTTGGGCACTTTCAACAAAACCAGCTCTCCTTCTTGGAACTTTAAAGTCCTCCTCTTCTCATCAGCATACATCTTCATTTGATCTTGAGCCTTCCTTAGATTCACCTTGCATTGCTGAAGAAGGGTCTGCATTCTTTCCAACTCTTCCTTCCCATGATGATTGATCTTTTCATTAAAGATGACTGTGGGTAAGGGCACCTTGTAACCATACAAAGCCTCAAAGGGTGAAACTCCTATGCTCGCGTGAGTGGAATTATTGTAAGCAAACTCAGCCAGGTGTAACCAAGAATCCCATGAGGTTTGGACATCATAGCAAAAATGGCGAAGATAAGTCTCCAACCATTTATTAACTCTCTCTGTCTGTCCATCAGTTTGGGGATGATAAGCCATAGATGGAGCCAAATTAGTGCCCATAGATGTAAATACCACTTGCCAGAAGTTACTCATAAACTTTGAGTCCCTATCATGGACAATCACCTGTGATAATCCGTATAATCTAAAAATATGCTCCATAAACTGGTTGGCCACTTGAGAAGCAGTAAACTGAATTTTTGTTGGGATAAAATGAGCTGCTTTGGTGAGTCTGTCAACCACCACATAAATACTATTCCACCCCTTCTTAGTAGTAGGTAAGCCAGTGATAAAGTCCATAGTAATATGAGTCTATTTACCTGTAGGAATAGGCAATGGCTGTAACAAACCTCCTGGCTTATCGGTGCTCTCCTTATTTTGTTGACAAGGCATACACTTCATAATGAAGTCCTTGACATCTTTCCACAGTCCTTTCCAATAAAAGCTCTTGTTGATCCTGTCATAAGTCTTGAAAACTCCCAAGTGTCTAGCTAAAGGTAAAGAATGTAACTCCTCCATAATTTTCCGCTTGAAAGAAGAAGTAGAGGGAATAACAATCTTGCCCTTCCACCAAATAAGACCATTTTGAAGCTGGTAATGCGAGTTTTCTTCCATAAGACCTTGCTGTAATTTCCGAAAGATTTGGCTGAATTCCTCATCTAAAAGATAGGCCTCCTGTAGTTCTTCAATCCAATCATTATGTAGTTCTGTCATGGCTGACACTTTGCAAGCCCAAATACGAGAAAGAGAATCAGCCACTATGTTATCTTTGCCCCTTGTATGAGTGATGTCAAAGTCATAATTTTGTAATGTAGCTACCCATCGTCGTTGCTTTGGAGTGAGATTTGACTGAGTAAGGAAATACTTGAGTACCCGATGATCACATTGTACTATGAATCGGCTGCCATATAAGTAATGGTGCCATTTCTTGATTGCATGCAGGATAGCCAACATTTCTTGGTCATAAACGTTCATGGCCATCTCCTTATCTATAAGCTTACGGCTCTCAAATGCAAATACTCCATGCTCTTGAAGCAAAACAGCCCCAATGCCACGGCCACTAGCATCACACTGTATAGTAAACTCTTTGGAGAAATCTGGGCATACTAGGATAGGAGCAGAAGTAAGTAGTTCCTTTAACTGGTTGAAGCTGCTATCTGCAAGAGCATCCCAAATGAAAGCCTCTTTCTTCAACCTGTCAGTCAAAGGAGTTGCAATTGCCGCATAATGCTTTATAAATCGGCGATAGACCAAGAAATCCTCTAAGAGAGGTAGTAGTAGTAGGCGTTGTCCAATCTCTTATGCATTGCACCTTCTTGGGATCAACCTGTATTTTTTTTTCACTAACTATATGCCCCTAGTATTCCACTTTAGTCTACATGAAAGAGCACTTCTTCTCCTTAGCAAAAAGACTATGATGTCTCAATACATCAAAAAATTTCCTCATATGTGACAAATGATCCTGTAAAGTCTTGCTATAGATCAAGATCTCATCAAAGAACACCAAGACAAACTGAAAGAGGAAAGGTTGCAAGATCTTATTCATTAGGATTTGAAAGGTAGCTGGAGCGTTTGTAAGCCCAAATGGCATCACCAAGAAATGATAGAGCCCACGACCAGTCCTAAAAGTAGTCTTGACTTCATCACCCTCTCTCATGCGAATCTGATGATACCCTGATCTCAAATCAATCTTCATGAAAAATCAAACCCCCTTAAGTTCATCAAGCAAATCATCAATCCTAGGTATAGGATACCTGTTCTTCACGGTTATCTTATTGAGATCCCTGTAGTCGATGCACATTCTGAAAGATCCATCTTTCTTTTTGACTAACAGGATTGGAGATGAATAAGGTGAAGACCTTGGTTCAATGAATCCCATTTCAAGAAGCTCTTTGATTTTCTTGGCTACTTCCTCTCATTCACATTTTGATAATCTGTAAGGTGGCTTATTGATTGTCTTTGAGTTGGGCTCCAAATCAATGGGGTGATCTACTGCTCTCTTAGGAGGCAATGAAGTAGGTACTTCAAACAAATCTCTATACTCCTCAAGAAGAGCTGTCAAGGTTGGATGGTTTGCTGAATTATTGGGATGATCCTGTGTTTCTTTGTTCAAATGCAAAACAAATATCTGTGAGCGCTTCTTGTACTCTCTCTTGAGTTGTTGAATGGTGATAAGCTGAAAATCAAATCTACTAGGAATTCCCTGTAAATGGATGAGCTGTCCATTGGAGATAAACTCCATATATAAATATGAGAAATCCATAGTGATCCTGCCTAATGTCATCAACCAATCACAACCAAGTACAATATCTATGGGCCCCATTTCCAAGGTGATCAGGTTTACTTTGACTTCAAAATTTTCAGCCAACTGCAAAGAAACCTGTGGGCAAATCTGTGTGCTGATTTCCTCTTCACCATTAGCCACTTGTACTCTAATGGGCTGCTGTAAGTATGTGGGAACACAATTCAACTTGTCCATGATGGACTTATTGACAAAACTGTGAGTACTGCCACTATCTATCAGGATGAACACTAGCTTTCCACATATGCTTCCCTTCATACGAAGTGTATTAGGGCTCTTAGATCCCGTCCAAGCATCCATAGAGATAGATCAATTAGTGGCAACAAGCGACTCATCACAAGATCCACCAGGATCAAAAGGAACATCTCCGCCTGGATCAAAAGGAAAAGAGTCGGCTGGATCATAAAAGTACTCCTGTCCACCGTCATCCTCAAAATCTTCATTTTCAGCATTGATTGCCACTGCATTAGCTTCATCTATGTCATCTTCAAAGTCCTCAAAAACTAGCATGCTCTGAAGCTTTGGCTTGACATTTTTGTATACACACTTTGAAGCATGATCAGGAGTATACTTTTCTTCACACTTGAAGCATAAGCCCTTGTCCTTCCTTTCCTTGTAAAGATCCATGGGAATAGATTTACGATTTGTATTAGCTGAAGTGGACTTAGGCTTGTTGTCACCCTGCTTAAATTCAACCTTTGGACTGTTTGCTGTCCTGAAATTACTTTGAGACCTAGAAGCATTGAATGGAGGATAAGTTGGTACCCGTAAGCTCCCACTAGGCATGTGATTGCTGCCATAAATGTTACCAACTTGTTTCTACTTTAAAACAGTCCTTGGCTGTCCATAACTTGGCTGAAATGAAGACTCTTTCCTATACTTTCTTCCATAGCGCTCCGCAAGCTCAATAGCCTTGAAAAGTGAAGTAGGATTTTGCGCCATAACATCAGCTGACAAAGATGGCTCCAAACCATACATAAACTTGTGAAGCTTGGCCTCATCACTGATGCTTTCCACATACATGGTCAAGTTGAGGAATTGGTTTGTATATTCTCTTACACTTAGGCCCCTTTGTTCCAAACCATACCATCTCCATGCTAGCTTCTCTTTTTCAAGAGGCGAAACAAAGATTTCAGCCATAAGTGCCTTGAAAGCTTCCCAATTCTCAATAAGTACATTCTCTTTCTTGATATACCTCCACCAAGTATGGGCAAATCCTTCTAGATGCAAGGAAGCAAAGTGAATCTTCATATCATCAGTTTTAGGATATCAAAGTAAGACTCCATCTTAGAGGTCCATTCCTCTAATTCTGATGGTGAAGATGACTAGCCATTAAATTTGGCTAAAACAATTTTGTCCTTGAATTCTCTTTCATGAAAGGGTTGCTGTCCCAAAATTGGCTGATCAGGATTTCTAAGTACAGAACCTCCAAATTGAGACTGAAATCTTCCAACAGGTGGCTGAGAATTACCATGTAATCTTCCTGTTGGTAAAGTACCCCTGGAATTTTGAGTATGCAATCCAAAAGCTTGAGTATTGGCCCCATTCAAACTGCCCAAATAGTCATCATGCCTTTGTGAAGCTTCTCCTACTTCATACTGACTATTTGGAATGCCTCTTCTTCCAATGATCCCATTTCCATGACCATTTTGGTTGGATGGCTGAAGTGGGACTGAAAGGCCATTGTTTGAACAAGCCCTCTCATTGGCTTCTCTTGATCCCATTTGCAACTGCATTAATTGAGAAAATTGTGCCATAAGTTGAGCATTAGATTCTACTCCTAAAGTCCATTTCCACACTTGCCAATTTGGCCTTTGGCCTTCCGGGCACTCCCTTTTCCACGTCCGGTGTCCGATTCTTGATCTGAAAAATCCTGGGCGTCCATCTTGAAGTCCTCCACTACTGGGCATCTCCCAATGTCTCATTTGTCATGCCAAAAATTTATGAAAATTCTCCGACTGCCGTCTAGTGGCTCTTTTAAGCATTTATGGGGCATTGCCGCTTAAAATCGTACTGATTGCCACCGCCGCCTTCGACAAAGTCTATTTTTTCCTTGATATTCGTAATTTTTGGCTATTTTAAAGCACTTATCAACATAAAAAATCATCTGTCAGGTGTCACCTTTTCCATAGCCAACTTTCCATTCCAAGTGTGTTACCACCTTTTCTTGGATTAAGGCCTATTGTGATAGGAAATTTATTATTTTTCTTCCAAACTAGTTTTTGGCTCATTTTTCAAAAAACTTTTTTCTTTGTTTTTCTCTCTTTTTTTTCCTTTTTTTCCTACTCCCAAGGGTTTTTTACATTTTCTCAAAGAGCAAGTTTGCATGATAGAGATCGAAGTCCTTTTCTCCTATAACCAATTTCTTTCTCTCTTTTTTTAGTTGAAAACATATCAATGCCCATCATATCAAAGCTGACCATGCCATGTTTGCAAGACTAAATGGAAAAGCAGCAAAATTGTGGTGGGTGGATGAGACGAGGGGATAAAATAGCTATACCACCTTATCAAAATGAAAGTAAATGTTATCCTTAGCAGCATTGAAAACATTAAGAAGTGGTACTGTAGGGGGAAAGGGGCCAGCCACTTTGATTATTAGGATCCCCAAGGAGAAAAAAATAGCATAGCCATTAATTCACAAAGGAATCATCAAAGGCATTGATAACTTATACTACTTGGACAAAGTCATTACAATTTAGTGCAAGTACCTTATACGGGCCCATCCAACACTATTAGAGTTTGGCAAGAGACTTTCTAAAGCACGAATCATACACTAGAACTAGATGTCCTTTCTTACATTCCTTGTGCTTTATGAAGCTATCATGTTAGAATTTGGGTCAGGCTTACGTGGCTTCCATGTACTATAAGGCCATCTGTCCAAGCATTCCAACTATAGGAGACGATGCAACAATGACTCTTTGTCTCCTAAATGCTACTTAATGGACATTTATAGAGAGGGCAATTCTAGCTTGACAAGAAATATGGCTTGTGTTCCATATACCAACTGAAAGGATGTATATCCTTTTGTGAGTTTGTGGGAGGTTATGTATGCCCAAAAGGCCACAATCATCCCAATCAAGTCAATGTGCTACAATCATATTTATTAGGATCAAATAGAGAATACAATTGGTGACTTAGATAGAAAGTAGGTACCATAATCACTTACCAACTCTAGTAAACTGCCAAAGAGAGTGATAATGGTTTCATATGAGAATAGGGCTATGATATTTGCATCATCTTGCTTGAGAGCTTTGGCTTCACACCACTTTGTCACATATTCAATGTATACCTAGATGTATCTATTCTACTTGTTGGAGATCAATAGAGGTCCAATGAAGTCAACATCCCATTTTAGCTTTAATAAAAGGATATGTTGTAGTGGCATACATGAATTTTGATGGGCTTCTCCGTCCACTAACATGTGTCACAACACTTGTAGCAATCATGGGCATCTATATGTAAAGTCAGCCACCACCACCACTATCTAGCAAGTGGAGCCCTACTAACCATTGCTTCTCTTGCAAAGTGGCCACCACATGGCTCATCATGACATGCATTTATAACAATGCCAATCTCATCTCTTGTGAGATATCTTTGAGCACTTAATCCTTGTCTTTATTGTACAATTTTCCACCTAATAGGGTGTAGGGGACCGATTCCAACACTCTGGAGATTTACTATATATAAAGCCTCTATATCATTGGTTCAAGACTTATTTAAAAATACTCTTATCTATAAAAATTTTAAGAGATAAAACTCACCCCTTTTCAATTCAATTTTGGAAATGGGGTGAAACCCATTTTTTATTTTCTTCTTTCTTCAACAATGGGTTGCACCACTGCTTCACCCAAGGGTGGAGGCAACTCCATGTCTTTTATCTCCTAGACTTCTTCTTATGTGCCTTGCATTATCTTTGGGATCCTCTCTTGCACTGGAGTGCTATGTACTATACTATTCTACATATTATTATCCTCTAGATCAATTGATAGTTTGAATTTCATAAACCTTGTTTGAGGATTATTTCGTTTTTATACTATTATTTCTATCTTCTTGGCATGCATAATTGCAGCTACTTCTAGCTCCACCAAGTTGGATTTCAATTCTTGAACTTTAGGCTAGCTGTGAAAAGTTCTTGCATTCACAAGAGTCTGGGATAGTCTTTCACAGTGTGGCCATCACCTTTACATCTTCTACATAATGACTTATACCATATTGACCTTCTAGGCTTAGGACAATTTGGAAAAATGTGACCCTCTTGTTAGATATGATCAATGCCCCACCCCAATTAGGTGCCACCAATGATCCATGGTGCTCAAAGTTGTAAGGCCCCCATTATGAGGAGAAGCCAAATGTGAACTTGGACATTGGTTGAGTCCTGACTTGTATATCAGATGAGGTATATGTGACCGGATGGCAAAAAGGTGATCGTTCCCGATGGTAAAGGGAATATTCTCTGGAATATTCCCTGGCCGACTAGTGGAGGCTCATATAGTAGGTTGGTCGGGCCAACTTAACAGCCTTCACGGGCTATAAAAGCTAAACCTCTTCACAGCCATCTATCACTCATCTTTCACCCAGTCAGAGTTGTTGTTCCAGATAGCCTTAAGCTCTTCACCTATCTTCTGTCTAGATCGCCATCTAAGCTTCACACAGTGGAAGCACACGGGTGGACAGAGCCATCTTTGTATTAGTTGTTTGGAGTTAAAGAATTTACTAATTCTCCTCTTATCTGTTGTGTACTCTCTATCTCTTTCTCAGATTCTGTTCACTGCACCGTGTAATATTTTACATAGTATCAGAGCCCAAGGGGCTCTAGAGATTGGAGAGTGTGCAAGAGACAAAGGCTTCAACAGCAAGGAGAAACTATGTTGACTTCCGGAAGCCGTTCGGGCGCATCAAGAAGTGGTGCAGGAGGTGTTGCTACTGTACCGGCTATTCAAACATTGAGGATTCGTCCACCAGCCTTCAGCGAAGGCAAGTTAGATGGTACAAACTACACCTTGTGGAAGTTCAAAATTACAACTATCCTTGATTCTTATGAGCTTCTGGAGACTGTGCTGGGGACTGACGCAGAACCACAGCCTACCCCCGATCCACCAAATCCTAGTGTGATGATTCCTCCGAATGTAGATCTTCTATGAGCTTGGAAATGAAGGAATGTAGATGCATTGTGTGCCTTAGTTACAAGCTGTTCTGACAGTGTTCTGACAGTGTTTTGACTTTGATTCAGCATACAACCAAAGCATCAGAGGCTTGGAATGTACTAAGGAGTCAATATGAAACACGAAACCAAACCAGGATTCAAAACTTGGAGAATCAACTAGCAACGGAGAAGTTTGCTGAAGGAGAGACGGTTGAAGCATTCATCACTCGGATTAAGAATCTGCGCGACCAGATGGCTAGCGCTGGGATACAAAAGACTAATGAAGAGCTAGCTCGGAGGTGTCTTTAAATTTGTCCACAAAAGCTTGATGGACTAGTAACTGCCCTTAATACTCAGGTGAGACCTCAAGCTTTGACTTTTGAGGAGTTTTGTGCATTATTGATGGAGGAGGAGTTGAGGCTGAAAGCCTGAGAAGGAAGCAACAATGGAGATGCTGCATTCTCTGCCAATGCAAAAGGCAAAGGTGGTTCCTCCACCAAAAATGATGGTGACAAAAAGAAGAAGGGCGGCAAGAAGAAGTTTCAAGGAGAGTGCTTCTATTGCAAGAAGAAAGGACATGCAATTGCAGATTGTCGTGTCAAGAAGGCAGATGAAAAGAATAGTACCCTTAAAAGTAAAGGGAAAGAGACAACCAATACGACTGAAGCAGAGTTGGAATTATTCATGGCGACCATTGAGGAAGTGTGCTCCTCGGCGCAAGAAGAATCTACCACTGACTCATGGGTGTTGGATAGTGGGGCCTCCCGTCACATGACCAACAAGAAAGGTCTGTACAGTTCTATGCAGCCTCTACAAGAATCCATCACTGTGACGATTGGAAATTATGTTAAATGCCCTACTGCGGGCACAGGTACTATTTCTTTTGTTCTTGCAAATGGTGAAATCAAAAAGCTTTCAAATGTGTTGTATGTTCCCAAAATCAGGAGAAATTTTTTATCAGTGCCATAACTAATCTTGATCATGAAGTAAGGTTCAAGAAGACAGGTGCAGAAATTCTTGATAGTGCTGGCACAATTGTTGGCAAAGGAGAAAGAAGGAACAACTTGTATGAGCTAAGTGCTCTTATAGCCACCACTGGAGTGGGCACAAGTAAGCTTTGGCATGAAAGGTTTGGACACATCGGATTTGCAGTGTTGAAGGAGATGCAAAAGCAAGGTATGGTTGCTCACCTACCTACAATAATTGAATTGAAGGAACCATGTGAAGCTTGTATGATGGGCAAGCAATAGAGAAAGGCATTTCCACAAGAAAGCAAGAATAGAGCACATGCTCCTCTAGAGTTGGTGCATGTTGTCTTGTGTGGTAAGATGCCTACAGAGGCCTTGGGGGGATCTTCTTATTTTATGTTGATTGTCGACGACTACAGTAGGAAGATGTGGGTGTACTTCCTTCGTGATAAGGCTCAAGCTTTTTGGTAAGTTTAAAGAATGGCTAAAACTTGTTGAGAATGAAACAGGGAAAAGTGTGAAGAAATTTAGAATAGATGATGGTAGTGAGTTCAACTCAAAGGAGTTTGAAGGCTTTTGCAAGAGCAAAGGGATCAAGCGTCAATTGACGACTCCTCACACACCTCAGCAAAACGGTGTTGTGGAACGCAAGAATCACACCATTGTGGAGATGGCAAGATGCATGCTAAAGGGCAAGGGATTGCCTAACCATTTTTGGGCTGAAGCTGTTAATAGTGCAGTCTACATTCTAAATCGGAGCTACACAAAGGCTCTCAAGGGAAAAACACCTCATGAGGCTTACACTGGTAAGAAACCATCTGTCTCACATTTCAGAATTTTTGGATGTGAATGTTATGCACATGTTCCAGATGAGAAGAGAAATAAGTTAAAACCAAAAAGCAGAAAATGTATCTTCTTGGGTTATAGTGATGAGTAGAAGGCTTATGCCGTGATGTTGTGTTCAAGGAGGAGCCGCATACAGTGGAGGAGGAGAAGGCAAGTTCTTCCACTTTATCATCAAGCAAAGAAGTAGTCCACTATGAACCTGTCCCGAGAGCTATCCCTATCCTTAAGGAGGAGGAAGCATCATCTTCAGATGATGAGGAAAAATTTCACCAACCTGACATCACCCCACCGAAAAAGCCATTGCTGCACTGGGTGAAGTAGCTCTATGACCACAATAATCCTATGCCTGCATCTGTTGAGGAGAAGATAGATGGACCAAGGAGGTCTCAGAGAATAGAGGAGAAAAGGAGGGCTTCTACTCACATAGTCAATATGGCCTTGATGGTTGAGATTATGAGAGAAGTTTAGGAGCCAACTGACTTAGAAGAAGCACTTGCAGATCCATCATGGAAGGCTACTATGCAAGCGGAGTATGACAGCATAATGAAGAATGACACTTGGGAGCTAGTGGATCGACCAGTAAAGTGGAAGGTTATTGGCACCAAGTGGATCTAGAAGGTAAAGTACAAGGCTGATGGTACCTTAGAAAAGTACAAAGCTAGATTTGTTGCTCAAGGATTTTCACAAGTTGAAGGGTTTGATTTTCAAGAGTCATTTGCCCCAACTGCCAGAATGACCACTGTTCGCACAATACTTGCAGTGGCTGCCCACAAGAAGTGGCCAGTGTACCAAATGGATGTTAAGTCAGCGTTTTTAAATGGTGACCTTAAGGAGGAGGTGTACATGGCTTAGCCACCAGGGTTTGAGGCCCCTCATTCTGAGAATAAAGTGTGTAAGCTGAAGAAGGCATTGTATGGGCTTAAACAAGCCCCCAGAACATGGTACCAGTGGATAGATAAGTTCTTTTTAAACCTAAACTTCAAAAGATGTGCCTCAGATGCTAACTTGTATGTTTACAGGGATGGTAAAAATTATATAGTGATTGTCCTATATGTGGAAGACCTTCTTATTATAGGTGACTATGAAGATATGATCAACCAAACTCGAAAGGCTTTGAGTTCTGAGTTTGAAATGACAGACTTGGGCTTGCTGCACTATTGTTTGGGGATTGAAGTTTAGCAAGAGCCAGGAAAGATCTTCATCTCTCAGAAGAAGTATGCATGGGAGATCTTGAAGGCATTTGGCATGACCGAGTGCAAGGGGATAGCTACACCTATGGAGGTGAATGCAAAGTTATCCGTCGAGGATACATCAACACTAGACATTGGGAGGTATAGGAGGTTCGGCAGTCTGATCTATTTGTGCAACACCAGACCAGATATAAGTTTTGTTGTTGGTGTTTTGAGCAGGTTCTAAAACAAACCTCATGAGAGTCATTGGAAGGCCGGGATGCGGGTGCTCAGATACTTGAAGGAAACAATTGACTATGGTATCACATACAGTTTCAAAACTTCTCTTGTGGGGAACTGTGACTCAGATTGGGTAAGAGACAGTGATTCCAGGAAGTCAGTTTCTGGTTATTGTTTCTCTTTGGGTTCAGGAATTTTCTCTTGGATTAGTAAGAAGCAGCCAACAGTGGCATTGTCTTCTACCGAAGCAGAGTACAAGGCAGCTTATTTTGCTGTATGTGAAGCAGTATAGTTGAGAAGGATTCTATGGCATATGGGAGTGCAGGATGAAGAACCAACTGTGCTAAGATGTGACAACCAGAGTTGCATCGCGATTGCCAAAAATCCAGTGTTTCATGCACACACCAAGCATATAGAGATCCAGTATCACTATGTGCATGATTTGATAGAGGATGGGATAGTGGAACTAGTCTACTGTCCAACAGAGGAGAATGAAGCAAATTGTCAAGATTGTGGGAGAGAATGAAGGAGTCTCACTTGTAGCTTTCTTGCTTGTACAATGGGGGAATACACACAAAGGTAGAGGCTGAAAACAATTTTCCTCTTCTTAGTTGTGTAAGCCAAAAGAACTCTCATACAAAGAAATAGAAGAACCCTATATATGGGTCTCAAACCAAACTCAACTAACTAAGGTGGCATACTAACTGAACCATGAACTAGAGTAGATAAGGATAGCTGTCATCTAGCTACTATTCATGGGCGGTGTACCAACGGCATCTGCACTGACAAGTCGGTGACATAAATGTACAACGGTCACCCTGGCATATCACGAGTGGAGCTCGATATCTCAACACTTTTCCTCGAGCTCAATCCCAATTCCTGCACACCAAGCAGGTCTCTGAACTTGCTCAATTTCTTTGCGCCCAATGCCTTCGTGAATATGTCAACTACCTAATCCTCTGTGCTGACATAAACTAGATCAAAAAGACCTAGTAAAACCCTCTCCCGCACATAGTGATAATGCACCTCAATGTGCTTTGTTCTAGCATGATAGACTGGGTTATTTTCCAAGTGTATACTACTCATGTTGTCACAATAAATGACAACTGGCCCATCTGTAGAGAGTGATGCATATCATAAAGTAGCTTACGCAACCAAGCTACCTCACATGCAGCCATTGCTGCACCCCTATACTCAGCCTCTGTGCTCGATAAGGCAATTGTAGGTTGTTTCTTGCTGCTTCAAGTGACTACAGCACTCCCAAAAGAGAACACATATCCACTAGTAGATTATCTATTAGAAAGACTACCAGCCCAATCAACATCAGTGTATCCATGCAACTGTATCTGAACCCCAGTCTCATAAAGTAGTCCATACTGCAATGTGGACTTCACATACATGAGTATGCATCTAGCCGCATCCAAATGCAGTTTCCTTGGAGCCTGCATAAACTGACTTACCAATCCAACAGCATAGCTCAAATCTGGCTTGGTAATAGTCATATAAATCAAACTTCCTACTATGTGTCTGTACATAGTAGGGTCTTTGAGAAGCTCACCTGCATCTGTGCTCAACTTCACATTCTGCTCCAAAGGAACTGAAATAGGCTTACAGCCTGTCATCCCATATTTGGAAAACATGTCCAATCCATATTGCCTCTGCAAGAGCCGTATCCCACTTGGTGATCTACTCACCTCAATGCTCAAGAAATAACGCAGCTCTCCCAAATCCTTTGTCTCAAACTTCTACTTCAATAGCATTTTCACATGAAGGATATCTTCATCACTGTCACTTGTCATAATCAAATCATCAACATAAATGACAAGTAGCATAATACCTTTCTTTGTTTTTCTCACATAAAGTGAGAAATCTCTCTTGAAAATCCGAAAGCCAATAGTGACAAGATACTGTCCTATCTTGTCAAACCATGCTCTAGGTGCTTGCTTCAAGCCATACAAGGCTTTCTTCAACCTACAAACAAACTTAGGATAAACAGCATGGACATAATCTGGTGGCTGCTCCATATATACCTCTTCTTGCAAATCACCATGCAAGAAGGCATTCTTTACATCCATCTGATGTAAAGACCATTCCTTTGATGCAGCCATAGCAATGATTGCTCTTACGGTTGCCATCCTTGTAACCGGACTCAATGTTTCTTCATAATCAATGCCATATGTTTGTGCATACCCCTTGACTACTAATCTTGCCTTGTATCTATTCACAGAACCATCTCCATTGTGCTTCACCTTATAAACCCACTTACAATTAATTGCATTCTTACCTTTAGGCAAAGGTACCAATTCGCATGTAGCATTTTCCTCCAAGGTATCCATTTCTTCATCCATGGCTTTCTCCCATTTTTCTTTTCCCATGGCTTGCTCAAAAGAAGTGGGTTTTGGTTTCTGTATCACTTTGACCATATAGGCATAGTGAATGGCTGTAAATCCATCATATTTCAGCCTATCCACAGGATACCTAGCTCTGGTAAACCTGTGCAAAGTAGGTTCACTCCCAGGTGCTCTCAAAACATCCCTGGTCTTCCTTACTCTAAGTATAACAATAGAAGGAATACCCAACTCATCATCAATGCTCTGTTCTGAGCCACTGGATTCACCATCCACATAAGAGTGACCTGCATTCACATCAAACATGGGCTGATCTACCTTCTCTTTTTCTCTTCGTGATACCTGCATACCACTATCTACATTGCTTTGAGAAGATTCTCCTGATCTCAATTTGTCTATCCATGGCGAAGAATGTGAACCATTGCTAGAGGATGTTCCAGGTCCACTAATATCTTGTGATTGCTACTGTGAATTCTGTGTAGCATTACCATTTTGTGCATCTACATTATCAATCACATTCACTGGTTTATACCACCTACTCATCTCATTAAAAAAAACATCTCTGCTCACTGTAAACTTACGAGTAGAAGGGTTATAGCATCTATATCCTTTTTGTTGTTGCAGAGAATAACCAATAAAGATGCACTTCTCAGCTTTTGGATCCAATTTGGATCTCAACTCATCTGGCACATGAACATAGGCAATGCAACAAAAAATTTTCAAATGAGAAATATCTGGTTTCCTACCAGTATACCTCTCCTCTGGAGTCATGCCATGTATTGCTACAGTGGGAGTCTTGTTCATTATGTAGACTGCTGTAGCAACTGCCTCAGCCCAGTAAAAATATGGCATGTCTTTTTTATTGAGCATGGCACGAGATACCTCTCCAATATGCCTATTTTTTCTTTCTTCAATTCCATTTTGTTGTGTGGTATGACTACATGAATATTGTTGCTTTATGCCATGCTCTTGCAAGAACCTTGCAAACTCATTTGAGAGGTACTCTCCCCCTCCATTTGACCTTAGGCATTTTATTTGCAGGCCTGTTTCTTTTTCAACCATAGCTTTAAGAGTTTTAAAATGCCCAAAACTTCACTTTTCTTTTTTATAAAATACACCCAAACTTTTCTGCTATGGTCATCAATAAAAGTAACAAAATAATGACAGCCTCCAAGAGATGCAGCTTTAGTAGTCCACACATCAGAGTGGAATAGTTCCAATGGCTTCTTACTCTCTTGAACATGTCTAGGAAATGGTTTCCTTGCCTGTTTTCCAAACTGACAGGCTTCACATACCTTATGCATTTCTGTAACCTTGAATTTAGGCAATCCTGCAACAATATTTTGGGCTTGCATTGATTTAAGTCGTTGTACATTAACATGATCAATGCGTTTATGCCAGATATCAATATCTACAACTACACCGGTCCCATGTGCAAACATTGTTGCACTCAATTCAGGCATGTCTGCATCCAACGTAAACATTCTTCCCTTCTTCTTTCCTTTTGCTATCAAGCGACCTTTATTTTTCATATGCTCAAAAAGCGTCCATGAGAATTAAATCTGACCTACAAGCCCTGCTCAACCATTTGACCAACAGAAACTAGGTTCTTTGTGATATTCGGGACATGAAATACATCCGACACGTATTTCTTTTTCCCATCTTGCATAGACAAAGGAATTTTTCCAATTTGCACAATAGGATGTGCAGTATCATCACCAGTCTCCACAAATCCTGGTTTTTCCATTTTCCTTGCATCCTGCATCCATTTTGCATGACCTGTCATGTGGTTTGATGCACCTGAGTCAACATACCACACATCATTACTTTCTTCTACACTTGTCACAGAATTGGTCATGTGCTGCATCATAAACAAATGCTCATTTCTGTCATCACCCTGTCTACTAGAAGATGCATAATTCCCTTGTTGCAATTTTCCATTCATGATGTCATTCGGCTTTTTATAGCAGTCTTTAGCCATATGACCCATTTTACCACAGTAGTAGCATTCAACATTGCAGTTTGCATTTTGGCCTCTTTGCCATCCACCACGACCTCTTCGGCTCCCCCTGCCTCTAGAGTTACCACGTCCTCCTCCAAAGGACTGGTTTTCTTGAGTTTGCTACATATTCTGATTTCTATCACAGCCTCCAGATCGTCCTCCTCTACCTCTGTCTCTACCTCTTCCATCATTTGAGTAGAAGACAGCTTCTTTTGAAGTTCCTCCTGAAGAAGATGCACCACCCTTTCTCTGCTCCTCAGAAATTAGAAGAGAAATCAACTCCTCAAAATCAAGAAATCTTTCACGGACGGAAATGGATGTTTGGAACTATGCATAATCCTTTCCTAGACCATTCAAAGTCACAGAAACTAAATCATCATCTTCCACTGGCGACCCAATGGAAGCAAGTGCATCCGCAATCTTCTTCACCTTCATGTGGTAGTCATTGATGCTCATACTTTCTCTTTGCACATTGTGCAACTCTTGCTTGAGCTGCATTTTCCTGGCTTGTGTATTTGTGCTATACATTTTTGACAAAGTATCCCATGCCTCCTTTGGCGTACTTGCATCTTGTATATGCACAATCATAGAGTTTGAAATGTTGATAGACACCCAATACATAACTTTCCTGGCTCTCTCATGCCATGCTTTAAATGCATGCATTTGCTGTTGATTGGGAACATCAGGAAGAATTGGTTCTTCTTCATTTCCTGCAATGAATTCCCAATATCCTTTTGCCATAAGGAAATTCGTCATTCTAAACTTCCATGCTTGGAAGTTATTCTTGTCAAGATTTTCAGTGACAATCTGTGAAAGAGAATCAGACGCCATTACAGAACACTGCAAAAAATTCTGTCACTGCAAAGAACACAGCTTCAGCCTCACAAGGGCAAATCTGCAAAACTGACGAAAGTGGTATTTGACCACACAGTCACTTCCTAGTGACGATTTTGCATCAACAGGCAACAAGGATGATTCTGTAACTCCCAATGTCTCTGCGCACAGGCATACGATGCAATTTCTACAGTAACTTTTCACCAACCTGTAGGATAGTGGTTGCACAGCATAAAACAGGGCCTTTTCTTGAGTGCGTGCAGAAAACTTCCGCCTCCAAAACAGGCCCCGAAATGGCCTCAAATCAAAAAAATAAAGCTACACCGCGAAATCAAAAAAGGCACTCTTGCACTCTCCGGCTGTGCTATCTACAGAGACTTGCTCCCAAAACAGAAAAATGAAAGCAATACTGGTTCTCTTACCAGAACACCGCGAGCTCGGTTTGCTTTCTTGTGCTCCTTACCATGAACAAGGCTCTGATACCATGTCAAGATTGTGGGAGAGAAGGAATGAATCTCACTTGTAGCTTTCTTGCTTGCACAATGGGGGAATACATACAAAGGTGGAGGCTGAAAACAGTTTTCCTCTTCTTAGTTGTGTAAGCCAAAAGAACTCTCATACAAAGAAATAGAAGAACCATATATATGGGTCTCAAACCAAACTCAACTAACTAAGGTGGCATACTAATTGAACCACTAACTAGAGTAGATAAGGATAGCTGTCATCTAGCTATTATTCATGGGCGGTGTACCAATCGCATCTGCAAACTGACAAGTCGGTGACATAAATGCACAACGGTCACCCTGGCATATCACGAGTGGAGCTCGATATCTCAACACAGATATCTTCACCAAAGCACTTACGAAGGATCTGCTTCAAGTTCATCTTCAAAGACTCTCGGCATTGGACCGAGGAGATAGTTCACCCATGGGTGGACATTGAGGGGAGATGTTAGATATGATCAATGCCCCACCCCAATTAGGTGCCACCAATGATCCATGGTGCTCAAAGTTGTAAGGCCCCCATTATGAGGAGAAACCAAATGTGAGCTTCGACATTGGTTGAGTCCTGACTTGTATATCAAATGAGGTCTATGTGACCGGATGGCAAAAAGATGACCATTGTGGGTCTAATCTTTGGGTTAGATGGGGTGGTTAAGGTGGTAGCAACTCAAGGCGCATTGCATCGAGTTGCGGAGTAAGGGAGTTAAAAGGGGCCCCGATGGTAAAGGGAATATTCTCTGGAATATTTCCTGGCCGACTACTGGAGGCTCATATAGTAGGTCGGTCAAGCCGACCTAACAGCCTTCACGGGCTATAAAAGCTAAACCCCTTCACAACCATCTATCACTTTTACCCAGTCAGAGTTGTTGTTCCAGCTAGCCTTAAGCTCTTCACCTATCTTCTGTCTAGATCACCATCTAAGCTTCACACAGTGGAAGCGCACGGGTGGACAGAGCCATCTTTGTATCAGTTGTTTGCAGTTAAATAATTTACTAATTCTCCTCTTATCTGTTGTGTACTATCTATCTCTTTCTCAGATTTTGTTCGCTGCATCGTGTAATATTTTACACGTCTATCTCCACATCTATAACATTCCACTTCTAATCTTTGTCCACCACCAAATAGGCATCCTCAATAGCTTTGAGGTGGTAACTTCATGGGATGGAAATTAGATCTAAGTTCTTTAGGCTTTGGCTTGAGGTGGGAACTTCCTGTGATGGAAATTAGATTGGAATTCTCTCCGGCTTTGGCCTAATATCTTTATTTCTCATCTTTCACTCCAACATATTGAATCTTGCTTCATCTTTTTTATTTCTCCTTTCATGCATCTCCTTCACAGAAGAGCATATATTCCATGTATGGTCTTTTTGCAGATTGTAAGAACAAAAGGCTTCTAGGATTATTGATTTTTGGATATATTCAATGGGCTAAATGTCCATCTTGGCCACGTTTTCCATATCATATTTGATTTGATGGCATCGCTTCTTGCTCTTATAGTAGTGTTGGAGATTCTAGCAATATTAATCTTCAATGTCTTGTAACTATTATGTTATTGTTTGTCTTTATTAAGCTATGTTTTCCTTCTTATTGATCTTTGTAGTTGTGAATGGATATGTTAGGGTATGATTGAAGATCTTTTGGATGTATTTTCATGGGTTGATTAGGGTTTTCTTTAGGCTTTATGGTTTCGTTGCCTTTTTTTGGGTTTTCTACATCCCACTTCCATAGGAACCCCCCTACTTTTTATCTTAAAAGAGATAATTGATAATTTTTTATCTCTCTCTACCCTCCCTACCATCATCGCAACGGTAGAGGGAGAGAAGAGAGAGATGACAATAAGTCGATGGGTTGTGAGGAAGGGAGGAGGACACGTGTCTTCCACTCCCCCTCCCCACCAACCAATGGCAGTAGATGGTGGCCAGAAAATGGCCAAAGCAAGCACGACCGAATCAAATGGGAGGAGAAGAGCAGTCGATCAACATGAGAAGAGAGAGAGAGTTAAAACTCCCACTTTACTAACTCTATCATGGCCAACCAGTAGCCATCTTGCAGTCAGGAGAGAGAGAGAGAGAGAGAGAGAGAGAGAGAGAGAGAGAGAGAGAGAGAGAGAGAGAGAGAGAGAGAGAGAGAGAGAGAGAGAGAGAGATGGAGTGACGGCCATGCAGGCTACCAGGCCACAACACGTGTGTGGTGGGGGAAAGGAGGGTACCCCTCACCCTTCCCACTATAAAAACCCCTCCCCCATTGGAAAAGGAATAGGAGGCTTCACGCACTAGCATGAGAAGAAGAGAGAGGGTGATAGAGAAGGAGAGAGAAAGAGAGGGAAAGAAGAGAGAGGGAAAGAAGAGAGAGAGAGAGAGAGAGAGAGAGAGAGAGAGAGAGAGAGAGAGAGAGAGAGAGGAGAAGTAGAAGAGGAAGAAGAAAGAGAAGTGAAGAAGAGAGGGATAAGGAGAAGAGAGGGATAGGAGAAGAAAAGAAGAAGAAGAAGGAGAGAGAGGAGAAGAAGAGAAGAAGAAGAAGAAGAAGAAGAGAAGAAGAAGAAGAAGAAGAAGAAGAGAGAGAGAGATAGGGAGGGGAAGAGAGAGGGAGAGAGAGAAGAAGAGAAGGAGAAGAAGAGGAAGAGGGATCCCTTCCCCTCTTTAAAGGGTGACCACAAACTTCGTCTCTTCCCTACAATTTATTCCCTTTCCCCGTGAGTTAAACCCCCATTGAAATCAAGGGAAGTCACCTCCACATATCATCTCTCCGACAAAAGACAGAGAAAGGGAGAGATTCATAAGCCAAAGTATGGCCCCCAAATGGAGGGAGATACACATCAATGGTAATCTTGCACCCAACAATGAATCCGCTAGCCAGGGTGTTATTGCTAATACGATTACAATGTCAGGTACGGATAATTCATATCCAAATATCCAGGTACTAATTGCCATCTCGTTGAGGCATAGGCATGCGCATAAATTCATTTCAAGTAGCTTAAATTTATTTTTTGATAGTTAAGGAACTCATAGGGAATCATAGGTTAATTCTTTCCGCAACCTTAGATGACCTCGCATAGATTTATGCATATGGCACATTGAGGCTTGCACAAACACATGTACTCAAATATCTTGCATCCCAACGCTACACGACAAAGTTATACGTGGCATAAAGAACATATAATGTTACTTAGGATTATGCACATAAAGAACATATAAGGTTACTTAAGGATTATGCACATAGACGGTGAATGCACAGGAAAGATTAAATGAAACATGCATCAATGGTACACAAATTGACCTTGCATTAAAGTCTTGCTAATGTCATGAACTATAAATTAATTGGGATCTTGAAGTTGTGTGTAACTAGTACAAACAACAATCATTAGGATTAAAATTACGATGCCTTGAGATCCGTCCGATAGCAACTATGTATTCGGGAATTGGGCTAGCAACATCTCAAGGAAAGAACTCTAGGGATTGGGGAACCTAAGTCGAAGGAAAGACCAATACTTTTGTATTTGTTGGGACGAAGGCTAGGTTATCGATCAATAAAAGTGAATAATAGAACTTACCTCATGTTCAATGTTTGAAACCTTAACATATGCCTTAGCCAAAAGAAGGTCTGTTAAGTCAATTTTATGTAAAACCACTCCTAATCCTAAGGGGGAGAGTAAATATGCGATGGAAAGGTTATCATGAATCCTCCTGCAATGTTGGAAAAGGATACTATTGTTTTTGTTGAATGATCAAATAAGTCCTAATGCTTTTTGCATTAAACTGATTATTGGAATGTGATCTAGATGATTATTCCAAGTGCTAATGCTTGATGGTAAATGCATGGCTAGGATCTGTGATGACAAATTGTCATGGGAAATAAAGGAATGTTTCCTTGGAAGATGATATTAGGCTGATTGCCTTGATTGTGTTTGATGCTTAATTGGATCAATTAAGGAAGGATATTTGCACGGGTGGATCATCTCCAAGATCGCACTGCAAATTATCCCAAGATGGCATTGCTTGATTCACGGGCCGAAGGTCGAGTGGTGAAAAGGCCAACCACGGAAATTGTATTTCACTCCTACGATGCATGGGGTGAGGTGGAGCTCTGGACACCCCTTGCCTAGTCCGAAATAAAGTTGTAGACTATCGTGAGCCCAACGTCTAGGGCATTGGAAGATCTTATTCTAGATCATGGATAGAAATTATGGTGCCATGTGATTTGGACCGAGTACTTCTATTGGAGAGAAGGGATACATTATTTCTCCTGTATGGGCAAGTATGGGCAGGAGACAAAGATTAACTAGAAAATAAGTTAAGGAACTTGATTGTCAAAAGAACTGCTCGTTTTGTTTGCATGTCGGTGTTGTAAACTACACGAATGAACCCTGTTCCATAAAATGCCTAATTAAGGAAGCTGATTTTTAATCTCACACATAAATGTGATAGGACCTAATTAGAAAGCTAAAGCTACCAAGGGAAGCGGGTGGGCGGAACCCCGACGGGTCTGTCCTATGGTAGGGTGGTCCAGAGAACTGGGAGGCTTCTCACAAGGTTTTACTCTTGTTCGACCTTTAGGCGATGCTAGGTTAGAACCCGATTAATGCCATTTTAGGAGACTAGAATGGGACTATGCCTTATGGGCAGAGAGGTTGAACGACACATCCCTCTCATTTCCCATTCTCTTTGAACCAAGTGAGATATGGATCTGCTTCAAATTGGGTATCTCTGCGTAAAGTAGAATATCTAAGACCCAACGCTAGAATACTGTCAGGAGACCTTGACCACTTGAAACCCATATTTCAGGGTTATTTTAGTGGGTTCAGTCGCGAACATTCCGTTGCAAGGTGGACTTGAGAAACCCAAACGACAAACCCCGAAACATTCCATGGGGGGTGCGAGGCGACAATGCTTAGATTTGTTTATTGTACGGATCGTAGACATATCGTAAATAGAAATAACCTAAGTGGTATGGCTTGATTTGTCAAACAAATTTTGCACCCACGAATGCTGACATCCAAGAGAAGAAATTCCTTCTCAAGTAAATTAAGGCACCCGAGTTTGTTGGAGAAGGGATAGACATCGTAGTAGAGGTGGAGATATGGATTGAGTCAATGGATGATTATTTATCTACTTCAGGAACTACCTCTACCAATCAAGCAATGATAGCTAAACTTAAGTTAGCTGGCAAGGCTCAGATATGGTGGAAGCAATGGTGCAAAGACCGAGGTGTCCTTGAAAACGCTATCACTTGGGCTCAGCTAAAAGATGTTGTACACGGATGATACCTTTCGCCTACCTACCAGACTTTGAGAATGAATGAATTCTTCAAGATCAAGCAGCTGGAATTAACACTAGAAGCTTACTACTCAAAGTTTGTGACCCTACTAAAATATGCACCACCCATGGACATTGCACAACTATTGAGAGTAGAAAAAGGCTGAAATTTTGACTGATTTTTGTTGTTTTTTGTGGACTGAATAATTTATTTGGTATAATTTTTGATTAATTTTAGAATTATTTGGATAGGTTTGGATTGATTTTGATAGCTCATGATATTTTTTGTGAAGATATATTGATGTGATAGGTTCTGATGATGTTCTGATACCTTTTGTATGATCATGTTTGAGCATGTTGAGCTTCTATTTTCTTCTATTTTGCTCTGTTTTGTTTGAATAAGTGAGGTTGGAATATTAAATGATGAATTTTGAGGTTCTATGATAGCTTATTGAGTGATTTATGATGGGTTTATTTGGTTTTAGTTGAGTTGAATGTTTGATGTTTAGTTGTTGTTGAATCTCTGTAGAGCTTTTGTAAATCCTCTGTATGCTTCTATAAGTGTTCTATGATATGAGGGTGTACTTTGGGAAAGTTTCCTAAATTTTGGAAAGAATGAATCTAAGTTCAAAAGTGCTAAAACAAATGGAAGAAGTAGCTATAAGGTCCCTATAAGGTCCTTATTGTCAATCTTAATGGTTCTTTCCAAGTGCAAGCCATCAACGCTTCTAAGGATCCCTTTCTAATTAATGGCTATCACCTAAGCCATACTTCCCTCCCTAGGGATCTTGACAATCACTGTCGACCCACCCTTTCCCTTTTTGGTGTTGCACTGTCCTTCTCCTTGTGCTACTGATAGCCATTACACTCTTCTTTATGAGGCGATCTCGTTCTACTAGCCCCTCCCAGACACCTCCCATCCTTACTCTGTTCTCCTCTCGAGTCCCTACAAATTCATTAGTTTGTTTAACCCCTTCAACTAACGATCTCTTTTCCAACCCAATCGAAGTACCAGACGTGGTGGCTTCCTCCCTAGGTATGCCTCATTTTCAACACCCTGATGCCAATAATAGACAACACGATCTTCATCGACAACCCCTTGAGTGATGAGAGCTTTCATCCTAATTGGATGGGAATGTGAGTATGGTCTGCCCTCTGTATCTATCAATGAGCGTGCGACAAAGGATGGGGTGAGTGACCATTCCTTTTCTTTCAATTCAAATGAGAGGTGAGCTATGTGGAATGGAGTGTTGCACGCACGGGTTGGGCCTCTCAATGTATAAAGCACGATCTGTTCCTGTGTATTGCACTATAAGGCTCCTTGGCCTTCCTTCTCGCACTGTATGCTAGCATAAGGTGGGATGCACTATTGCACCATCCAATGCATATAAGGCATACAAAAGTTTTTCACAAGCGCAAGTGAGAAGTACATCAATGAGTTTTAGGAACAGGTTGCCCTTCTGTATTCTCAAACAGAGTGTGTGACAGAGGGGGGTCAAAGTGTGACTGGTTTGTCAGATTGAGGGATGTTATGAAATAGGAGTCATGTACACTTTTCATTTCCCAATGCACCCATGGGATGGGTCTTTGCCACCATCACAGGCCACGTCACCTTGTTCTATCACTGTACGATAAGGCTCTCTGGCCTTCCTTCTTGCACCATATGCCGACACCAGGTGGAACGCACGGATGCACCATCAATTGTGCATACTGGCATACTCCCTCCAAATCATTTTCCCCTTGTTCAATTCTAAACCGGGCATGAGTTATGGGATTTCATGCTTATTCATTGAGTGATGGGTGTCATGGAGCGAGCGACTATTCTATCATCCTCCTGAGTGCCCATGAGTTGAGAGTTCTATTCTTTGTCATCAACACTTGAATCGACAAACTTTACAGACACAGCTACCTCATTGGGTGTTGTTGTATGGTCCTTGCCATGCTGGACATGTTCTTGGCGAGCCCTAGTATCTCCTGTCGATGGCTCCAATCTTCCTACATCAACAACGACGATTCCCTTCAACCACCTACGAAATGGCTAAGTGTTCCTAACCCTACCTTTTTGTTTGCAAGTGCGTGTTATGTCTTAAGTGTGGGGATCTCAGTGTCCAGTCAGTTGACAAGTCCTAGGCCATGTCGATCAATATACTCTAACCGCTAAGGTCTTAAGTGTGGGGACGCATCCTTGCACGTCCGATGTGCATACCCCCTGCATATGTCATTAACCCATTATGTGTGTCTACCACATATTAGTTTTGCCCTGATGGGGTCCCTTCCCTATCCACCCACCCTCATACCCCTTGTCGTCAAGGTCGTTTCCCTTGCGGTTGCTTTTATTGCATATTTTTTTCCCTTTTCTATGTGAACACACCCTTTGTTCACCAAACTCCTGCTCCACCCTTAAAGCCCTAGTTGTCCCTTCGTATGACACACTTTTTCTTTTTACATCCCCCTATTCCACCTTACTATTTTTGTGTTATTAATTTTTGCAGCTTTTCTTGCATAATTGGATGTATTTCCATGTGAACGCGCCCTTATCGCTTTAGAACAGCGATCTCAAATACCAACCTTGTCCTACACCCTCCCCTGAATATTTTTTCTTTTACCCACTTGTTATTCCGTTGTACAGTTTGTCCGTTATTAATCTTTGCGAGTTTTCGTGTCTTTTTCGTGCATATTTTTGTCATTTTTCCATAGAAGCTTGCCCTATTCTCCTCCAAATTGAATTCTAACTAGATAGCCTTGTCCGGCCACCCTTCTTGCACATTTCTCCTTTTTCCTCTGCTCTGATTCGATCTCTACATTTTTTGTTATTAATTTTTATTGGTGTTTTCGAGCTCCATTTTATTATATTTTCCATGTGACTGCCTCCTAACCCCATCAGAATTGAGTTCTAATGTGACATCCCTGAAGATCATTTGTGTCCTACCATTTTTTCTTTTTGCTACCCTCCATTCCAGTGCTCGGATCATTCAATATTAATTTTCAAATCCCTTTTCGGGTTGTACGATTTTGGGTTTTTTCCATGCAAACGAGGCTTCCCTTGCTCGATAGTGTGTGTTCATGTGATAGGCTTGTCGAGCAGTTTTTCTGCACATTTTTCCTTCTTCCCTTACTTCATTCCGGCTAATGCGTTTTTCAATATTAATTCCGTATGAGTTTTTGGGCCCGATTTTTGTGTTTTTCCCATGCGAATGCACTAAATTCTTCTCGCACGCCCCATTGCACTTTTCGGCCACCTTCCTCTCAACTTACGACACAATTTTTTTTAACCACATTTCATTCTTGGCACATGGTTTGGGTTTTATGAAATTTTTCGTCCATTTGCGCATGTTGTGCCTCTCGTGTCACATGCGACCACCCGGTTTTTCGATTTTTAATCATGACATCGCATCCGTTGCACTCGTTGCTTCCTGTCCATGCAAAATTTTTTACCCCCGCCCTGTGCATGCACACGGGACAGGGACGAGACCCCTTTTTTCTTTCTTTCTTTCTTTCTTTTTAATTTATTAAAATAAAGAAAAATTTCCATTTTAAAAAAAAGAAAAAAACTAATGATTTTGAAAATAAAAAGAGAAAAAACACCCAACCACCCACATCCCCCCCCTCTCTCTCTCTCTCTCTCTCTCTCTCTCTCTCTCTCTCTCTCTCTCTCTCTCTCTCTCTCTCCCCCTCCTCCCCTTCCTTTCCGCCGTTCCCTCCTTCTCCTTCTTCTTCTTCTCCCCCCTCCCGCCATCTCCTCCTTCCCCCCTCCTCCTCCTCTCCTTTTCTTCTTCTTCTCCACCTTCGCCCGCCCTCTCCCTCCCTCCCCCACCCCTTCGCCCCCCTCTCCTTACATCACATCCCTTTGCTTCCGCCACCGAATTCTCTCCTCCGCTGCGCCCGCCGTTGGACCCTTAGGCGACCGACGTCCTTGGTCGCCTGCGGTTCTACATGCCACCCACTGTTGCACGCACCGTTGTCGCCGAATGCACCACCAGTTCTCCCCCCGCTCACCATCGTCACTGCCAGTGCCGCCGCCACCATTCTGTGCACCACCCCACCCTCCCCTTCCCCCATGTCGCGCGGTCCTAACTTCCCTACCTTGCCCGCCCTTATCCAACCTCCCTACCCCTCCACCCTACCCACCCATCCCCATCCCCCTACCCTTAAACCCCCCCCCCCCCCCCCCCCCCCCTCTAACTAACCCTAATTACCACCCCCCCCCCCCCCCAACTAACTAACCCTAATTACCACCCCCCCCCCCTAGCTGGCCTAACCTCACCCCCCCACTAAACCCTAATCCCCGCAATTCCTCCTTAAGCCCCCTTCCCACCCTCTCACCCCCCCTTCTTAGCCCCCTCTCCCCCACGTGTCCACCTCTTTTCTGCTTTCCTTTTGTTTTCCCTGCCCTCCATTCGCATGGCGTCGCGCAGGAGTACATCTGGAGTTCGCATGCGTGGCTTTATGCGGGCTATGCGTGGTTTTTCGTACATGGTCGGTGTGGTCGTTGTCTTCACGGGTGTTCACACATGAGGATGCGTTTGTGGATGTGCACAACTGCTGTTCACATGCAGCCGATTGTTGGTTTTTCTCTTTCAAGACTCATTTGCATTGTGAGATTAATACGTATGCACTCAGTATCCTTGCACACACACTCTCTCTCAAGCATCTCTTTTGTTTGTGAGTTGTGTTGTGTGTTTACTATCTGAATAGCACCCCGTATGCCTCGTCCTATTCAGTATGTCCCATTGATTAGTAGGGATTACTCTTCCCTACTGACTTTTGATCTTATTGCGAAAGCTAGCCTTGCGTCTTTTGTGGCTCCTCCTCTCCCTCTGATTCCAAATGATCCAGGCCTTTGTGATGAGTTTCTCATGTGATACAGTAAGAAATCGGGCTTGGTTCGTGGTACTTCCATGGTCTTGACACCTAGAGGGTTAGGGAAGGCTTTGTCCCTTCCCTACAAAGGGGAACCCTTTGTCATAGCCAGACAGTTATTCTCAAATGAAGAGATCCTTAAGCTATTACAGAAGCAGACTAAAGAGATCCTCGATGTCAAGAAGGCGATTAACACTTCAGGAGTGTCTTTTTCAATGATCACTGATCCTCTCTAGAAGCTAGTTTGCCAATTTCTCTAGGGCAGGTTCATTTGAGAGGGGTTGCCATTGATTGGAGTACTTACCTTCTTATGAAGATGGACCAACATTTTGTCAAGGTGACTAGAGGGAATGTTACCAACGTAACCTTTGGTTGTTCATATCTATATGCTTTTCTAACATATTCAGGCCTTAAGAAGGGTGTTTTACCTCCTCCTCCATCTGATCTAGTCCCTCCCCCTCCATCTTCAAAAAATTAAAAACCCATTGACATAGAGGATATTGACTCCCCCCTCCACTGGTCATTCAAAGGAAGCACTTGAAGCGTGTACCAAAGACACTTCCACGAGTCATTCCTTCAGTGTCAGATCCTACTACCTCTGGAAGTGAACTCCCTGCCTAACTCACATGCAACAACTTATTCAGTGCACATCGAGACGGTTCTTTGGATATATTAGTTCCTTCGCTGAACTGCTTAGTGACAGGGATGCCATCCCTTTCCTTTGCAAAGATATCCAGAGTTCTATTGAACTCTCAGTGACATCTTGTGCTCAATGGTTATATTCTTCTTTCTATGAAGAATTGAGGCAATCCACAGACCAGATGAATAAGGCAACCACAAAGCTAGCCTCTGCCAAAGACACTCTTTCTTATCTATTTAAGTAGATGGAGCAACATACCAAAATGATTGAGACCCAAAGAGAAGAAATATATTCTTTGAAAAATCAGTTAGCATAAGCTCAGCCAGAGGTCACCAGGGTTTCTGAAAGAAAGAGAAAGTGTCCAAAGAAGCTCGAGTTCAAGACTCTTCTCGATACAAAACTGTCAGACTTGCAAATTGCTCACAATACAATGGAATTGTTGAGATATCGAGCTCCACTCGTGATATGCCAGGGTGACCGTTGTGCATTTATGTCACCGACTTGTTAGTTTGCAGATGTGGTTGGTACACCACCCATGAATAATAGCTAGATGACATCTATCCTTATCTACTCTAGTTCGTGGCTCAGTTAGTATGCCACCTTAGTTAGTTGAGTTTGGTTTGAGACCCATATATAGGGTTATTCTATTTCTATGTACTTGAGTTCGTTTTTGGCTTACACAACTAAGAAGAGGAAAATTGTTTTCAACCTCCACCTTTGTGTGCATTCCCCCATTGTGCAAGCAAGAAAGCTACAAGTGAGACTCCTTCCTTCTCTCCCACAATCTTGACATGGTATCAGAGCCTTGTTCGTGGTAAGGAGATCAAGAAAGCAAACCAAGTTCACGGTGTTCTGGTAAGAGGACCAGTGTTGCTTTCATTTTTCTGTTTTGGGAGCAATTCTCTACAGGTAGCACATCCGGAAAGTGCAAGAGTGCATTGTCTTAGATTGAGACGCCCTTCACGGTGTTGCAAGAGAGCAGTATATGCTGCGGGAGAGGGTTATAGCCCTTAGTTGCTCTGTTTTTTTTATTTGAGGCCATTTTCGGGCCTGTTTTGGAGGTGAAAGTTTTCTGCACGCACTTAGGAAAACGCCCTATTTCATGCTGTGCGACCATTGTTCTACAGGTCAGTGAAAAGTTACTGTAGAAATTGCATCGTATGCCTATGTGCAGAGACATTGGGAGTTACAGAATCATCCTTGTTGCCTGTTGATGCAAAATCGTCACTAGGAAGTGATTGTGTGGTCAAATACCACTTTCGTCAGTTTTGTTGATTTGCCCTTGTGAGGCTGAAGCTGTGTTCTTTGCAATGACAGAATTTTTTGCAGTGTTCTGTAATGGCGTCCGATTCTCTTTCACAGATTGTCACGGAAAAGCTTGACAACAACAACTTCCAAGCATGGAAGTTTAGAATGATGAATTTCCTTATGGGAAAAGGATATTGGGAATTTGTTGCAGGAAATGAAGAAGAACCAGTTCTTCCTGATGTTCCCAATCAACAGCAAATGCAGGCATTTAAAGCATAGCATGAGAGATCCAGGAAAGTTATATACTGGCTGTCTATCAGCATTTCAGACTCTATGATTGTGCATATTCAAGATGCAAGTACGCCAAAGGAGGCATGGGATACTTTGTCAAAAATGTATAGCACAAATACGCAAGCCAGGAATATGCAGCTCAAGCAAGAGTTGCACAATGTGCAAAGAGAAAGTATGGGCATCAATGACTACCACATGAAGGTGAAGAAGATTGCAGATGCACTTGCTTCCATTGGGTTGCCAATGGAAGATGATGATTTAGTTTCTGTGACCTTGAATGGTCTAGGAAAGGATTATGCACAGTTCCAAACATCCATTTCCGTCCATGAAAGATTTCTTGATTTTGAGGAGTTGATTGCTCTTCTAATTTCTGAGGAGCAGAGAAATGGTGGTGCACCTTCTTCAGGAGGAACTTCAAAAGAAGCTGTCTTCTACTCAAATGCTGGAAGAGGTAGAGGCAGAGGTAGAGGAGGCCAATCTGGAGGCCATGGTAGAAATCAAAATATGCAGCAAACTCAAGAAAACCAGTCCTATGGAGGAGGACATGGTAACTCTAGAGGCAGGGGAGCCAAAGAGGTCGTGGTGGATAGCAAAGAGGCCAAAATGCAAATAGCAATGTTGAATGCTACTACTGTGGTAAAATGGGTCATATGGCTAAAGACTGCTATAAAAAGCAGAATGACATCATGAATGGAAATTTGCAACAAGGGAATTATGCATCTTCTAGTAGATAGGGTGATGACAGAAATGAGCATTTGTTTATGGTGCAGCACATGACCAATTCTGTGACAAGTGCAGAAGAAAGAAACGATGTGTGGTATGTTGACTCAGGTGCATCAAACCACATGACAGGTCATGGAGAATGGATGCAGGATGCAAGGAAAATGGAAAAACCAGGATTTGTGGAGACTGGTGATGATGCTGCACATCCTATTGTGCAGATTGGAAAATTTCATTTGTCTATGCAGGATGGGAAAAAGAAATACTTATTGGATGTATTTCATGTCCTGAATATCACTAAGAACTTGGTTTTTGTTGGTCAAATGGTTGAGCAGGGCTTGCAGGTCAGATTTAATTCTCATGGATGCTTTGTTGAGGATATGAAAAATAAAGGTCACTTGATAGCAAAAGGAAAGAAGAAGGGCAGAATGTTTACGTTGGATGTAGACATGCCTGAATTGAGTGCAGCAATGTTTGCACATGGGACCGGTGTAGTTGCAGATATTGATATTTGGCATAAACGCATTGGTCATGTTTATGTACAGTGACTTAAATCAATGCAAGCCCAAAATATTGTTGCAGGATTGCCTAAATTCAAGGTTGCAGAAATGCATAAGGTATGTGAAGCCTGTCAATTTGGAAAACAGGCAAGGAAACCATTTCCTAGACATGTTCAAGAGAGTAAGAAGCCATTGGAATTAATCTACTCTGATGTGTGGACTACTAAAGCTGCATCTCTTGGAGGCTGTCATTATTTTGTCACTTTTATTGATGACTACAGTATAAAAATTTGGGTGTATTTTATGAAAAAGAAAAGTGAAGTTTTTGAGCATTTCAAAACTCTTAAAGTTATGGTTGAAAAAGAAACATGCCTGCAAATAAAATGTCCAAGGTCAGATGGAGGGGGAGAGTACCTCTCAAATGAGTTTGCAAGGTTCCTGCAAGAGCATGGCATAAAGTAGCAATATTCATGTAGTCATACCCCACAACAAAATGGAATTGCAAAAAGGAAAAACAGGCATATTGGAGAGGTATCTCATGCCATGCTCAATGAAAAAGACCTGCCAGATTTTTATTGGGCTAAGGCAGTTGCTACAGCAGTCTACATAATGAACAGGACTCCCACTGCAACAATACATGGGATGACTTCAGAGGAGAGGTATACTCGTAGGAAACCAAATATTTCTCATTTGAAAATTTTTGGTTGCATTACCTATGTTCATGTGCCAGATGAGTTGAGATCCAAGTTGGATCCAAAAGTTGAGAAGTGCATCTTTATTGGTTACTCTTTGCAGTAGAAAGGGTATAGATGCTATAACCCTTCTACTCGTAAGTTTACAGTGAGCAGAGATGTTTTTTATGAGATGAGTAGGTGGTATAAACCAGTAAATGTGATTGATAATGTAGATGCACAAAATGGTAATGCTGCACAGAATTCACAGCAGCAGCAAAGTCACACACACAAGATATTAGTGGACCTGGAGCGTCCTCTAGCAGTGGTTCACATTCTTCGCCATGGATAGGCATATTAAGATCAGGAGAATCTTCTCAAAGCAATGCAGATAGTGGTATGCAGGTATCATGAAAAGAAAAAGAGAAGGTAGATCAGCCTATGTTTGATGTGAATGCAGGTCACTCTTATGTGGATGGTGAATCCAGTGGCTCAGAACAGAGCATTGATGATGAGTTGGGTATTCCTTCTATTGTTACACCTGGAGTAAGGAAGACCAGGGATGTTTTGAGAGCACCTGGGAGTGAACCTACTTTGCGCAGGTCTACCAGAGCTAGGTATCCTGTGGATAGGCTGAAATATGATGGATTTACAGCCATTCACTATGCATATATGGTCAAAGTGATACAGGAACCAGAACCCACTTCTTTTGAGCAAGCCATGGGAAAAGAAAAATGGGAGAAATCCATGGATGAAGAAATGGATGCCTTGGAAGCAAATGCTACATGGGAATTGGTACCTTTGCTTAAAGATAAGAATGCAATTGGTTGTAAGTGGGTTTATAAGGTGAAACACAATGCAGATGGTTCTATGAATAGATACAAGGCAAGATTAGTAGTCAAGGGGTATGTACAAATATATGGCATTGATTATGAAGAAACATTCAGTCCGATTGCAAGGATGGCAACCGTAAGAGCAGTCATTGCTATGGCTGCATCAAAGGGATGGTCTTTACATCAGATGGATGTAAAGAATGCCTTCTTGCATGGTGATTTACAAGAAGAGGTCTATATGGAGCAGCCACCAGGTTATGTGCATGCTGTTCATCGTGAGTTTGTTTGCAGGTTGAAGAAAGCCTTGTATGGCTTGAAGCAAGCACCTAGAGCATGGTTTGACAAGATAGGATAGTATCTTGTCACTATTGGCTTTCAGATTTCCAAGGCAGATTTTTCACTTTATGTGAGAAAAACATAGAAAGGTATTATCCTAGTTGTCATTTATGTTGATGATTTGATTATGACACGTGATAGTGATGAAGATATCCTTCATGTGAAAATGCTATTGAAGCAAAAGTTTGAGATGAAGAATTTGGGAGAGCTGCATTATTTCTTGGGCATTGAGGTGATTAGATCACCAAGTGGGATATGGATCTTGTAGAGGCAATATGGATTGGACATGCTATCCAAATATGGGATGACAGGCTGTAAGCTTATTTCAGTTCCTTTGGAGCAGAATGTGAAGTTGAGCGCAGATGCAGGTGAGCTTTTGGAAGACCCTACTATGTACAGACGTATAGTAGGAAGTTTGATTTATATGACTATTACCATGCCAGATTTGAGCTATGTTATTGGATTGGTAAGTTAATTTATGCAGGCTCCAAGGAAACCGCACTTGGATGCGGCTAGATGCATACTCAGGTATGTGAAGTCCACATTGCAGTATGGACTACTTTATGAGACTGGGGTTCATATACAATTGCATGGATACACTGATGCTGATTGGGATGGTAGTATTTCTGATAGACGATCTACCAGTGGATATGTGTTCTCTTTTGGGAGTGCTGCAGTCACTTGGAGCAGCAAGAAACAACCTACAATTGCCTTGTCGAGCACAGAGGCTGAGTACAGGGGCATAGCAATGGCTGCATGTGAGGTAGCTTGGTTACATAAGCTACTTTATGATATGCATCAGCCTACAGATGGGCCATTTGTCATCTATTGTGACAACATGAGTAGTATACACTTGGAAAATAACCCAGTCTATCATGCTAGAACAAAGCACATTGAGGTGCATTATCACTATGTGCGGGAGAGGGTTTTACTAGGTCTTATTGATCTAGTTTATGTTAGCACAGAGGATCAGGTAGTTGACATATTCACGAAGGCATTGGGCGCAGAGAAGCTGAGCAAGTTCAGAGACCTGCTTGGTGTGCAGGAATTGGGATTGAGCTCGAGGGGGAGTGTTGAGATATCGAGCTCCACTCGTGATATGCCAGGGTGACCGTTGTGCATTTATGTCACCGACTTGTCAGTTGTTGCAGATGCGGTTGGTACACTGCCCATGAATAATAGCTAGATGATAGCTATCCTTATCTACTCCAGTTCCTGGCTCAGTTAGTATGCCGCCTTAGTTAGTTGAGTTTGGTTTGAGACCCATATATAGGGTTCTTCTATTTCTATGTACTTGAGTTCTTTTTTGGCTTACACAACTAAGAAGAGGAAATTTGTTTTCGGCCTCCACCTTTGTGTGTATTCCCCCATTGTGCAAGCAAGAAAGCTACAAGTGAGACTCCTTCCTTCTCTCCCACAATCTTGACAGGAATCCCAAGCCTCCTAGATTAAACAGTTGAAGGACCAACTGGCGCAATCACAATCCATTCCCCCAAGTCCCAGTGTCCCCATGATTCCTTCTATGTCTCAGTAGGACTTGGTTGCTCTTCAACTGAATACCACTTTATGTCCTTTATTTCAAGCCAAGGTTGAGAGATTGCAATCTAGAATGGATATCGTATGGACTACTTTTGAGCAGTTTATGGATTTTATTCCTCCCGCCCACTCTTTCTTTGTTCATTATCAACAACAAAAGTTAGCCTTTTATGTTAAACTTTCAACCATGGATTTATCTCCTCTAGAGGATGGCTGGAGTGGAACCTGGTCTACAGATCTATTGTCTGAAGTGGTCAGGATGGTATTTGAGGATTCGATAGTTCCAAATTCAATGTTGATGTCATATATGTACCTTAGAGGGGTGACTTGTTAATTCCAGATGATGAAGACCTCTCTTGGTATGTTGGAGATGTAGTCTTGCAAGCAGTACTCTATGTACACCAGTTGGAGCTTAAGATTGATGAAATGTTTCAAAAGTATTCTTCTAGAGTAGCTGACTGTCGAGAGGATTCTTGGCATCTTATGCTAGATTTTGTGAGCTTAAATCAATGACAATTAAAGGCTTCGTCTCATGTGCAAAATGTCAACCAATTGAGGGTGGATCTGTTATCCCATCTTTCCCAACAACCTCCTTTTGATCCTTTATTTTTTGAGGCCTATGCTAGGCATTGTGCCTTAGGACCATCAGTTCCATCCTTGACCTACTATCAACACATGGCTCATAGGTATGACACTTAGCTATCTCTTTTCCAAAATACCCCAAATATCATTTTACCCCTTCTATTTCAACCTAAAGATGCACCCCATATTCCTATTTTTACGCAATGTCCTTTCATCACTGATCATGTATTTTCTCCCCTTCTTCCTTGTCCTCCCCCATCTTCTCATTTCATGTCCACGTTCCCACTACATTTCCTTACTTCCTTCCTTTCTGATAGTACTAAATTTTTGGATTCTCCTACCTTATCTTATTCTTCTTTTTATGATTTTGCTTATCCCTCTCTTCATCCTCTATCCCTTATTCCATTCCCGTCTCATTCATCTTCTATTCAAACTCCCCCTCAATTGGTTACAAGATATGAAGGCTTTGATCAGACAATCCTGAGAAGAATTTGGAATACTAGAGATTCTTTTATAGGACCCCAAATTAACTAGCCTGTGATTTTATGAGAATGGAAGACTGCAAATCAAGCCTTTCACAACTATTTCTGTTTTGCTCAACTTCATTCTCAATCTTTGGATCCATCAGTGACACTGACTGCCCATTTTTCATGGTATCTAGCCTTTATGCACCGTCACTCTTATAGTGATCAAAAGCAAGTGCCAAAGTTATGTTTGGATATCAATGTAGATGTGGATACCCATTAGCTAGATGTGCTTACAAATTTGTTATCCTACTTGAGAGAATGTGTTGTTTACAATTCTTGCAAAATCCTCCAAAAACCTTTGTGGATGAATCTTTAACCTTAGAAATGTTTAAAAATCATCAATCCTTTAAAAGGGATCATCTTCATTGATCCGTTACCCTTTGTAAGTTTGATGCTTGCTTCGAATACATCTATCTATCTTTTTCCTTCCAAAGAGGTGCCATTCAGATATTATTTGTGTAAGTGGTGTGAGTTGTGGTATGTGTATATTATTTATCTTTGTTAAATGGAGCTGAAGTTGAAGACTAGATTGATGAAGAAGATATTGGATGAAAAGCTAGTAGAAGATGATGCTGATTTAAAGAAAAATCTTATATCTTTTATGATTTTTTGTTGCTATCAAATTTTTTAAAAAATAGGACATAATATCCAAAAGGGTATTTTCCTTTTGTTTTAGTATTATCAGATATATAGGTTACTTGTTGGGGTCGTGATTGGATGATTTTATGAAGTGATATTGAAGACAAAAGATCACATTGAGCTCTTTACTAAACTTATATTCTTATTTTCCTTAGGTCACGAGGACGCTTCCGGATGGGGTGTGCTTTTTGGGAAAGAGGTGGGGTGGAGTGCACGAGTGGTTATGTGCCTCTTTCCCTTCCCTCTCTCTTCTCCAATCGCATATTCTCCCTTTTTGGTGGTGCAAAAATTTGTCCTCTCTCCTCTGTGCAAAAGTTTCTCTTTCCCTTTCCCCCTCCTTTCTCTCTTTCTTGTGAGTGATGGAAATTGTAATATCTAATGAAGATGATGAAGACAATGTTTCTATTTATCAATAAGAGAGAGAGATTTCAGGCTGTGTTGCGGTTTTGAGATTAATGGCACATGCATGTGCATTGATTTTGCACGCTTCTACCTTGTTTTCGTGTTCATTTTGTGCCATGGGAGGGCTGCCTTCAGTAGCAAGTATCCAAGTTTTTCCATGGCTTGAATACTCCTCTGAACCACCATCTTGAAGCAATGTGTTCAACAAACTTGCAAGATGCATTACTTCAAGAAAATCCAATCGTCCAAGAACTTAAATCAGGCAATTGTAGCAAAGATGATTCCCGAGATCAGGACAAGAGATGCCACTTGTGCGAAGAGTTAAGGCACATCCGTAGGAGATGCCCCAACTGCCAATGTTTCCACTGCAATGAGCGAGGGCATGTCCAAGTAGACTACCCTAACTTAAGTCTTAAGTCCAGAAGATATGGAGCCTCCAAGGAAACAAAGCTACACAAGTGCAATCTTCATATATATAGAGGAAGTAGATGAAGACAAAGACCTAGAACCCACTACATCTCTTCAAGATGATTAGAAATCCTAGAAATTTTGTCGACATGAAATACAACTTGTATTGGAATAAACTTTACTCTTGTAACTACAGTTAACCTGAATAATATGAGTTGCATCTATTTTGAGCCTAGAACTTGCAAATGATTAGAGATACTCAGCAAGGAATGACAATAATAACTTGCAATGAATTTCTCTTAAGTCATCTCTTCTCAACTAATATGGATTGGGTCTTACCAGAATGTCGAAGCTTCGAAGTATTCTTTAGTATTACAAGAAAAGCCGATTGTCCATGGAGCTCAGTCCCGAACTAAGAAGAGGACAATCTGGGAACATAGTTTCCAAGATAAAGGACCACTTCGATCCGCTAAAAGGATCCTAAGGCAATTTGGTATAATGAAGAAAATCCTGCCAAGGACGACCAGGAATCTTGTGACCATAGGTGATAAAGCTCTGCGATGTTTTTATTGCAGGGAGTTAGGTCATTTTAAAAGGGAATGTCCAAAGCACCCTAAACATTGATGCTCCAAGTGCCACAACATTGGACATTACTACGTCAATTTCCCCAATAGGACGCGAAGAGAACTTGAACTTAGAAGGAATGAAATTGTACAAGCTCAATGATCCAGAATATACTAGATACTTAGGAAATACCTAGAACATACCCATGAGATGTAACCAGTATAAACTCTTCTCTTGTAATCCAGACTCGAATATATTAAATATAATAAGTTGTTATTCAAAGTGGTCAGAGTGTCTCAAAGAATGCATGATGGGTCATAACCCACAGGCCTTAAATCTCGTCAATGCTTGTCCTCCCCAGTTTCTTCCAAGATGAGGACATCTTGAGTTCTCTAAGGGGGAGAGGATGTAACCTCCAGCTTCCCTAGGAACCCCCCTACTTTTTATCTTAAAAAAGATAATTGAAAATTCTTTATCTCTCTCTACCCTCCCTGTCATCGCGACGAGATAGAGGGAGACAAGAGAGAGATGACAATAAGTCGACGGGTTGTGAGGGAGGGAGGAGGACACCTGTCTTCCACTCCCCCTTCCCACTAACCAATAGCAGCAAATGGTGGCCTGAAAATGGCCAAAGCAAGTGCAACCAGATCAAACAGGATGAGGAGAGCAGCCGATCAACACAAGACAAGAGAGAGAGGAGTTAAAACTCCCACTTTACTAACTCTGCCATGGCCAACTAGCACTCATCTTGCAGTCTCAGGAGAGAGAGAGAGAGAGAGAGATGGAGTGACAGCCATGCAGGCTACCAGGCCACAACACATGTGTGGTGGGGGAAAGGAGGGTACCCCTTACCCTTCCCAGTATAAAAATCCCTCCCCCCATCGAAAAAGGAATATGAGGCTTGATGCCTTGGCATGCGAATAAGAGAGAGGGTGATAGAGAGAGAGAGAGAGAGAGAGAGAGAGAGAGAGGGAAAGAAGAGAGAGGGAGAGAGAGAGAGGAGAAGTAGAAGAGGAAGAAGAAAGAGAAGTGAAAAAGAGAGGGAGAAGAAGAAGAGAGAGAGAGGAGAAGAAGAGAAGAAGAAGAAGGAGAGAGAGAGAGAGAGAGAAAGAGAGAGAGAGAGAGAGAGAGAGAGAGAGAGGAAGAAGAAGAAGAAGAAGAAGAAGAAGGAGAGAGAGAGAAAAAGAAGAAGAAGAAGAAGAAGGAGAGAGAGAGAAAAAGAAGAAGAAGAAGAAGAAGAGAGAGATAGGGAGAGGAAGAGAGAGGGAGAGGGAAGAAAAGAAGGAGAAGAAGAGGAAGAGTGAGCCCTTCCCCTCTTTAAAGGGTGACCACACACTTCGTCTCTTCCTCGCAATTTATTCCCTTTTTCTACGAGTTAAATCCCCGTCGCGATCAAGGGAAGTCACCTTGACACATCATCTCTCTGACGAAAGACAAAGAAAGGGAGAGATTCATAAGCCAAAGTATGGCCCCCAAATGGAGAGAGACGTGCACCAATGGTAGTCTCACACCCAACAATGCAGCCACCGGCCAGGGTGTTACTGCTAATATGATTACAACTTCGGGTACAGATAATTCATATCAAAATATCCAAGTACTAATTGTCGTCTCCACTATTCATTGAGACATAGGCATGCGCATAAATTCATTTCAACAAGTAACTTGAATTTATTTTTTGATAGTTAAGGAACTCATAGGGGATCATAGGTTAATTCTTTCCGCAACCTTAGATGACCTTGTATAGATTTATGCATATGGCGCATTGAGGTTCGCACAAAAACATGTACTCAAATACCTTATATCCCAACACTACACAAGAAAGTTATACATGGCATAAAGAACATATAAGTTTACTTAAGGATTATGCAAATTGACGGTGCATGCATGGGAAAGATTAAATGAAACATGCATCGATGGTACACAAGTTGACATTGCATTAAAGTCTTGCTAATGTCATGAACCATAAATTCATTGGGATCTTGAAGTTGTATGTAACTAGTACAAACAACAATCATTAGGATTAAATTTACAATGCCTTAGATCCATCCGATAACGACTATGTATTCGGGAATTAGGCTAGCAACATCTCCAGGAAAGAACTCTAGGGATTGGGAAATCCTAAGTCAAAGGAAAGACAAATGCTTTTGTATTTGTTGGGAAGAAGGCTGGGTTATTGATCAATGAAAGTGAATAATAGAACTTACATCATGTTTAGTGTTCGAAACCTTAATATATACCTTAGCCAAAAGAAGGGTGTGTTAAGTAAATTTTATGTAAAATCGCTCCTGATCCCAAGGGGGAGAGTAAATACGCGATGGAAAGGTTATCGCGACTCCTCTTGCAATGCTGAAAAAGGATACCATTGTTTTTGTTGAATGATCAAATAAGTCTCAAATGCTTTTTGCATTAAACTGATTATTGGAATGTGGTCTCAATGATTATTCCAAGTGCTTGTGCTTGATGGTACGTGCATGGCTAGGGTCTATGATGACAAGTTGCCATGGGATATAAAGGAATGTTTCCTTGGAAGATGATATTAGGCTAATTGCCTTGATTTTGCTTGATGCTTAATTGGATTAATTAAGGAAGGATATTTGCACAAGTAGATCATCTCCAAGATCGCATTGTGGATTACTCCGAGAGGGCACTGCTTGATTCACGAGCAGAAGGTCGAGTGGTGAAAAGGCCAACCATGAAAATTGTGTTTTACTCCTAGGATGCTTGGGGTCAAGTGGAGCTCTGGACACCCCTTGTCTAGTCCGAAATAAAGTTGTAGACTGTCGTGAGCCCAATGTTTAGGGAGTTGGAAGATCCTATTCTAGATAATGGATAGAAATTATGGTGCCATGTCATTTGGACCAGGTACTTCTATTGGACAGAAAGGATACATAATTTCTCTTGTATGGGCAGGAGACAAAGATTAACTAGAAAATAAGTTAAGGAACTTGATTGTCAAAAGGACTGCTTGTTTTATTTGCATGTCGGTGATGTAAATTATGTGAACGAACCCTGTTCCCTAACAGGCCTAATTAAGGAAGTTGATTTTTAATGTCACACATAAATGTGATAGGACCTAATTAGAAAACTAAAGCTATCAAGGAAAGTGGGTGGGTAGAACCTCGACGGATCTGTCCTATGGTAGGGTGGTCCTAGAGAACTAGGAGGCTTCTCACAAGGTTTTACCATTGTTCGAACTTTATGCAATGCTAGATTAGAACCCGATTCATGCCGTTTTAGGGGACCGGAATGGGACTATGCCCTACAAGCAGAGAGGTTGAGTGACACATCCCTCTCGTTTCCCATTCTCTTTGAACCGAATGCAGTATGGAACTGCTTTGGATTGGGTATCTCTGCATAAAGTAGAATATCTAAGACTCGACGTTAGAATACTGTCAAGAGACCTTGACCACTTGAAACCCAGATTTCAGGTCGATCCTAGTGGGTTCGACCGCAAACGTTCCATTGCAAGGTGGACTCGAGAAACCCTAGGCGACAAACCTTGGAACATTCCATGCGGGGGTGCTGGATGGTGACGATTAGATTCGTTTCTCGATGGGCCGCTAAAACATGCTTGGACAGCTGATAGGCAATATGTTACAACTATCTATTGAGCTTCTGTAAGCTTCTATTTGTGTTTATACATGTCTTTTTTATAGATCCTTAGGTTGGGGATGTTTTCTTACTTTGAAAAATGGAGAATAAAAGTTCATATTAACTAGTTCAAGTGAAGATAGTAGCACTTGAAGACTAAAGCTCAAGACTAGGATTTACAGTGTAGCAATTCACTATAGTGGCTCTGGTGCCCCTTCATATCAGCCCTACCTCTTAGAGGTGCCTCTATGACCAAATGAAGAATATGGAGTGTTATTCTATTGTATCCATTGTATGAATGAGACTATGTGAGCGACATATATTGATGAGAGATAGCCAAATTTTTACACAAAACATTGTTTATGAGAAATATATTATAAGATTATAAGAGAAGAAGGATATTGAATTTTTTTAAAGCTTTGTATGAATAGTATGTGATTGATTCCATTCATAGAGTGGTGTATATGGATTTTTCTTCTCTGTGCTTTGTTACTATGAACAATATAAGGCATTTCTTATATGATATTACATGAAGATTTTCTTCTTGGTGTTTATTTTCCTTGTGTGGTTTCATAGAAGATGAAAAACATGCTTATCAACGAGATAAGCTAGGTTTTCTTATAGTTCTTTTCTTATGTTTTTGGTGTTCTCTTGGGAGCTCCATGTCTTGGTGCACAACTGGGAAAAATTGCCATCAATGAGCACCCAAAGAGGCTTAAAAATGAAGAAACATCTCTAGTGGAAAGAGAAGAAATCAATGAAGAAACATCTCTAGTGGAAAGAGAAGAAATCAATGGAGGATTATACAATTCCTTCTACCCCAAAAGAATTGAAGAAATTCATTGCCAATGCCACTTTCTATAAGAAAGACATCCTCAATGGAGTAAAAACAATGTATTCTAATTCAAGCCTTATATGACGGATTGTTCCCACCATCTTCTAAAGCCATAGAAATGTGCACCATCACACCCAACTTTCTGGAGCAAAACTGAATGAACAAAAGCAAGGAGAATGGCTAGAAATGGGGGACTTGGCCTTCATTAAAGGCTTTCCAAACAACATTCTTGCAAAAGCTTTAGGAGTCTTGGTCAATAGAACTTCACAAGAATAATAAGAAAAAGAGTTGGAATCTATTCATGGATGCACAACAACAAGATATATGGGATGCTTGGTGTAATGATAAACTCTTAAATGTTTAACTAGCAACTCACTGGAAGTTGTTGGATCATTTTTTATTCATGACATATACTATTGAAACCCTCAAAAAATGGTACTATCAAAATGATGATACAATGGCTATTCTAAGGCATATGAGTTTTGACAACTTCAAAATCAAATTTCTTCCCCTCTACAATGGCATGAAGCCTAAAGTTAGTGATTGTAAGAAAGACTAAGTGGAAGAAATGTTAGTGAGAGAGTCTTCTAGAGACTAAAGTAAGTAGAAAACCAACATTGAAAAGTTAGGTGGAGGTAATTCTCTAATGAGTGAGCCAATAAAGAACAAGCATTGGATTGTCTCCAGAGATACATAAGAGGGTAGAAAGTGAAATCTAGTATAGAGAATGAACAAGGAAGAGAAGAATTCTTTGACACCCTTGTGGTGTCATGCGATTTTTGAAAAATTTTATTTGCACTGATTGATTGTAGAAATCATCCCTAGTGAATGGTACTAACTCACCTTGGCATGGCCTAAGTACTTTATAGATCACGATATATATTCCAAGATATAAGAGACTTTATTTGGAATGGTACTGGATGTTGAACATTATGTAAATTTGAACAGGTGTTCCAAATATAAACATACTCAAATGTCACAAAGTCTATTGGGCACAAGGACACCGTAGGCCTTGAAGAGAATGAGAAAGGAAAAAAAAAAACGTTTTGATCATGTGTTTGGAAACACTCAATGAGTGTGATAAAGAAGTATGTTTAAATTAAGGCTTAGAGCCTTAGAGATTGGTAGTTTTTAAAAAACCTTAAAGGGGCCATTTTTGCAAAAAAAAAAGCCTTGAAGAGGGAAAGCATTCTAAAATAAGGCTAAGGCTATTAAATAAGAAAATCTTACAAAAGCTTTAAAAGCTCAGAGTTGGTCATAACTGTGAAGGACGAAGGGTATGTATGCATGGCTCAGTGTTGTGCAGCATGGAGAGGGGGGAATGAAGACGAGAGAGGGCAGTTTAGAGCAGGAGATCTCTTATGGTTTATGGAAATGAGGCTGAAGTGGTTAGGAGGAACCCATGAGATGTTCATGTGAAGAGCCATGGATGATGTCTATTGGAAGTGGAAGTGGTGTAGAGAAGCATTAGAAAGTAGGGGTGGTGTGGTGTCAATGTAGATTCTAGGGTTGCAATGCATGAAGGGAGAAGACGAAAGCAACTAGAGAATTCGGCTTGTCGTAAGGATGGTATCGAGGAGGAAACAAGGACTCTCCTTGGATTATAAGGATGCGAGCTCATTCAATGGGGAGGGCTTCTCTCTTGGCAGATTGCTAGAGGCAGTCGTGAGAAGGTATGAGTTTGGTAATTTGAGGTCGGTGCCCGCTAACTCGCATGTTCCACGAAGCCGAGTCATGAACTTTGAGAGAATCAATAATATCCTCTGAGGGGCTGTTGGCTTGCTTGCTAGATGGCCTCCATTATCGAAAGCAAAGTGGGGTAGTGTGTTGCAACCGAATATTGGAATCCTTGAGGAGGGTCTTGATGTTTCTTGTGGATCTCGTCTCCACTCCTTGTTCTTCGAGGAGGGTCCTAATGTTTTTGATGAGATGACATTAGACATGGATGTACTCTGGATTTTGTCTCATAGGCCACATTGGCCTTATGTAGACGTTAATATTTCTTTCTTTCTCTCGTTCTTTCTTCTCATGGATCTGGGAATGTTTTATGTGATATTGCTAGTCAGTATGATGAAGATTTGCATGCTAATCGTAGTGATGCTTCTGGCAGTGGTGATAATGAGTTGGTTATAGAGATGCTTCCTGAAGTTTGTGTGTTTGATGAAAGAAGACTTGAGCGCCTATCTTGTATGCAAGAGGATGAGGGAACTCTCGCTCTTTGGGTTTGCATAAAGCTTCTTGTGTTGAAAAGATGCTTTTGGATAAGCATGAAAGTAGGGATGATGATGTTGAGCATGTTGTATGGCAATAGCAGATGCAAGCCAATGTGACTGGAGAAGAATGTCCACTGACCCTCTTTTCCTCCACTTTTGATGCTGATTTTGCTTATGAGTTGTATATGCAGGGCTTGCATTCAAAAGAAAATACAAATGATAGTATGGGTAAGGAACTTGATTTAGATGTCTCTTGTGAAGGCTCTCATTTTAGAGTATGCATTAGAGGATGTTCCGGAGGATGTTGGTACTATGCTCATGTTGGAAAAGGCATCACAATATGTGTTTATTCAAAAAGGACCAAGGTATGTTGAAAATGTAGGTTGTTACTAGTATTTAGAAGTGTTTACATTGACCAAATGTATGTCGCTGCAATGTGTAGTATTCAAGGTTGAAAGGAGGGATTCACAATATAGAAAGTGGGATAATTATATGACAAGAAAGCAATGCTAGATATAACGAGTGATCAGTCCTATTGTTTGATGGAGATAAGATCAAACGAAGCAGTTGTGCTCATTGGTTTATACATGCCTATTGAGATGCAAAATTACTTTGAGAACTTCTTGGGTTTCTTTCTTAGATGCATACAGATTCTTACAAGGCTTGCAGGTTATGAGAGAGATGTGAGAGAGCTTGGAGACACATATGAAAAATAGCAAGATGATGAAGCTATTTATGTAGGTGTGATATTTGTGAAGTATAGTTATTGGGATAACAACGGGGATTCCACATCTACATCTGAGTTGGATGGGTCTTCTATGTTTTCTTCCAACTTACAAGAGTATCTTACATGGGATGATGAGGCAATCATCTATGTATTTGATCTAGGTACTTAGGAGATATTCATTTTAGGTTAGCATGATGAGAGGGGGATTATTTTCATCTTTGATTCAAGTGGACTATCGCATATGAATGTTTACATACTAGAGGGAGGGCTAAATATGTCATGCAATCAAATTTTTATTTGCATTGATTAAGTGTGGAAATCATCCCTAGTGAATAGTACTAACTCACATTGATTTTGTTATGTTGGTCAATAGATTTCAATCAGTGCTTTTTTATGTGTAACCAAACCAAATCATCTTCATCAAATTTAATAGCTTGATGTTTCTTATTATCTTGAATAGTGTAGCACAATTGAGATTGTTTAATATGTTTAGTGCAATCCTCCAAAATTTTCTTATGGGTAGATGCCATTTAGTGCAATCCTCCAAAATTTTCTTATGGGTAGATGCCAAAGCATCAGTAGCAGTAATGTTAAAAGAGATAGTGGTAATAGGAATGGGCAATAGTTTTCCATAGAAAATCTCGAAAGATACTCAACCAATAGGAGTGAGGTGTGTTATTGTAAGCAAATTGTAAAATGGGTAAATGTTAATCCCAATTCTTAGGTTGGTCAATGGTGTAAGATCTAAGGAGGTCTAGGATAGAGCTGTTAGTAGCCTCAGTTTGGCCATAACTTTCAAGATGGAAAGTAGAAGTGAAGTATAAATAAGGCAACCTAGAAATGATTACAAAAACGACAGTCATGGTTGGATAAAAGAATTTGGGGAAAACTATGGTGTGAAAAAATAGTATTAATGAAAAGCTTGGCCATTTGAGGAGTAGTTAAAGTTTTTTTGCATGGGAGAAAATAGGTTTGTTTGCTAAACTTGTCAATAATGGTCCAAATCATATTATTATGGAGTGAGTATGGAGTAGTTGCCAAACCAATGATAAAATCCATGGAAATATGTTTTCATGGATCAGTAGGAATAGATAAAGGCAAAAGCAATACATTTTGAGGTAGATAAGACATTTAGATACAAATTGGGCTACATCATGTTTTAAGTTAGGCCAATAGAAAATTTCTTTATGAGTAGTCAAAGTAGATTGAATACCACAGTGACCCATATAGAGTGGTGTGTGCATTTCATTCATAGCTATGACTCTAAATGGTGCAGTGATACACAATTTCTTTTTGGAATTACAAAAATTCATTAACCAAAGTACAATCATTGAAGGTAGAAAGGTTAGAATCGTGCATATTTTGCCATATATAACAAAAATCAGGATTAGAAGAATTTTAAAAAATCATGGAATCAAAATATTAGATTGCTACTAAAGACACATGATCTAAGTAAATAGTTTTTATTTTGTCAAAACAACCAAGAATATGATTAGCAGAAACATGATAATGAGAATGGCGACTAAGACCATCAACTACAATATTAGTACATTCTGGTTGATACTGAATCATATAGTGAAAGTTCTAGTGAAGGAAGCCCATTTAATATCCCTATTAGAAATTAGTGATTGAGAAAGAAGATGCTTTATTGCTTGCTAATTAGTTTTTATTAAAACTTTTGAGCCCATGATATAATGTTTCCATATGTCTAAAGCATGCACAACAGTAAGAAGTTCTTTATCATACGTGCTATAATTTTACTTAAATGGTTTCAATTTGCAACTCTCATAGGCAATGGGATGGTCATTTTGCACATGAGTACAACACCTATTCCTGATCCACTAGCATCAATAAACAACCAAAAAAGAAGAGTTGATAAAATTTGGGTAGTTGCAAGATAGGAGGTAGAGGCTAAGCCCAAAGGCTTTCTGAAGGTTAAATAACTATCTAAAAGTGAATGTAAAAATAATAATTAGATGAGAGACTACATAATAATATTAAATATTTAAAGTGGTTAGGACAAAAATAAATTTGGAATAGAGTTTCAAAAATGAATTAACCAAATCACATACAACGATGTTGTTACCCAATCTCAAGTTCTCATTTTACAAGTTAAACAATAAGACATATATTTAGACCCTTCAAAAATTTCTCGTTATTATTATTATTATTATTATTATTATTATTGAATATAGTAATTAGTTAGCAATTTTTTTGTATAGGGATCATATCCCTTGAAAACACATAAACATGCAAAATAACCACATAAATGCCCATATGATAGAAACTTTGGGAAGTTGTGATCCTAGCACCAATGTCCAACTTTGAGCCTCACATGAGTCTAAGCTAGCCTTATATGTTATCCTAGGGACTTTGAGCTAGACTCAGATGTTACTAAAGGACTCAACATATTATCTTTACACGTGACATAGTGTTGATCTTTTCAATTAGTGAAGAGTAGGATGAGAAGATTTTGTATAATGCAAGGACTACCATCTTTTGATGTATACAAGGTCTATTATGTTGTTATGTCATCTACTCTTAGGTGTTTAATGTGGCATGATAAAAATTTTGACGTGCCTTGGACATACCATATGCTCATGATATTTGTTGTAGCATTTTTATTAGGCTTATGACACTCATATTGGTAACTACTTCGCTATCTTAACTTGGCCCATGGATTTTTGACTCAAATCTCTCTCTTCCCCATCCTTTCTCCTTGGTGTTTTGCACCATTTGTAAAAATAAAAGAGAACATTTAGATTAAAAGTCTATTTTTACAGGAAATATTACCAAACTAAGAGTAGTACATTAACCTTTCAACATCATAAATTATAACCAAGTCGGTGCATGGTTTTGACCCCACCTTAACTTTCTTTTATTAGGTGTTTTGGATCCTCCATAGGTTAAGTCCATGCAGCCCTATTTGATGTTGGTCGTTACATGGCTTAAGGATGTTTTGTTTTTCATGCCAACACATCTTCTAATAAATTTGTTATATGATTTTTAGCAAATTGACCTTCATGTTCATAACTAGTTGCTATATTCCTGTGTTCTTTCTATTTTTGTTGACTCTTTCATAGTTTTGATGGTTATACCAAGTTGTTGCGTATCTTGTAGTGTAAGTTCTTTCTAGTGAACCTATTGTAACTATGCATCATGCATGTTTTGGCATAAATAATTTCTTTTTCCATGCATTGTATTTCTTGGTTTAATAGAAACAACAAACACAATCATCCCCACCCCCCTCTTGTGCATGAGTTGTTGCACATTGAGGTTTTAAGCATGCACCTAATGTATAGAAAATGAAATTATGCTAGAACTCTTGTAGTGAAGTCTGAGATTTTGCACTAGCTCATTTGAATTGTAGTTCTTGGACCTTTGTAAGCAACACAAACATGAACCAAACTATGGGTGTCTTTGTTCTTGAACCTCTATACAAAGGTAATCTAGATTGTTGTTCTTGGACCTCTAGAAAGGCCATTTGTAAGCAATAGAGACATGAACCAAATTGTAGGTGTTGTTGTGTTTACAAATTTAAGAATCCAATGTTAAATTGTATTAGGGTCCATACCCTTACATTCCTTGTTCAACCTTAGTCCAAAGGATGGTATCGTTAGATCTACAAATGTTGCAATTGAATAGTCCTAATCCATTTAGAACTCTATGAAGAAAAAGAGGCGGATTGAATTTATTCTAAAGCCCATGCATCTAAGAGGCAATCATGACCTAGGGTTTACTATCTAGGATTCTTTGAGTCATGCACTCATCTACTATCTAGGATTTCTTGAATCCCACACTCATGTACTTGGTGCCTACTTAAGAGGCATGTGATAACCATAAACAATTAGTGTGTTTTTAGCATCATTTCTCTTGTTTAATCTCTCGTTCTCTTCATAATGAAATGCTTGCATTTTGACCTTGATTGAGGTGCACACTTTCATCATGGTATCTGTTGAGATTGAGAGAGGTAGAGACAGAGTGAGGAGCAATCATGCTCTCTTCTTCTTCCAATCATTCATTATCACTTAACCACACACATAGAGTAAGTGTATACAATATTACTAAGGCCCATAGGACCATTCACACTGGGTCTAAGACCATCGACTTATTTAATGTCCCACACTTGTTGCTGATACAACTAGACAAGGCTAATGTTGGTCATACATACTAACAGGAGAATAGTATGAGCTTGATATTCTTACACTCCTCCTCAAGCGCAAATCATTTGATGAACTCCAAGTAGCTGTCTAAAACTACTAAACTTATCTTTACCCAAAGACTTGGTAAAGATATCTGCAACATGTTCATCAGTCTTCACATGCATAAGATCTACTCTCCCTGCAAGAACCATCTCTCTGATCAAATGGTAGTGTACCTCTATGTGTTTTGTCTTGGCATGGTATACTGGATTCATTGCCAAGAGTACATTACTGAGATTGTCACATAATAAGGTCACTGGAGCATCCACCTGAATATCCAAATCAGCCATAAGCTTGAGCAAGCATGAAATCTCACATGCTACCAATGCAGCATCCCTGTACTCTGCCTCAGTACTAGACAATGCAACCGTTGGTTGCTTCTTGCTGCTCCAGCTGATCATGCCACTTCCAAAGCCAAAAGCATAACCACTCGTAGATCTGTGATCGTATGAGCATCCTAGCCAATCCACATCTATGTATCCAACCAGTTTCAAAGGCTTATCTCTCATATAGAATAGCCCATAATCTACAGTGGACTTAACATATCTCATAATCTGCCTAACAGCATCCAAATGTGGCTTCCTGGGCTTTTGCATTAACTGACTTATGAGCCCAACTGCATAACTCAAATCCGGCCTAGTGATGGTCAAGTAGATTAGACTTCCAACCATCTGCCTGTACATAGTCACATCCTGAATTTCAGCTCCATTGCTAATGTCCAGCTTAACATTCTAATCAAGGGGTGTATCCAATGGTTTGCATTCATCCATGCCATACTTCTTCAGCATTTTCATGGCATAATGTTTCTGCAACAGTCATAAACTATTTTCAGCCTTGATTACCTCAATACCCAAAAATTACTTCAACTCACCGAGATCTTTCATGTCAAATTCAGATTTCAGTATCTTCATTACATGTTGTATGCCCAAGTCATCATTACCAGTGATTATCAAATCATCAACATATATGACCAGCACTACCAAGCCACTGTCAATCTTCTTTGTAAATAGGCTGTGATCAGCCCTACCAAGCCACTGTCAGTCTTCTTTGTAAATAGGCTGTGATCAACCCTACCAAAAGTAAATCCCAACCTGTGCAAGTAGTTACTGATCCTAGCATGCCAAAGTCTCGGAGCCTGCTTCAGCCCATACAGTGCCTTTTTCAGTTTGCATACATAATGCTGAAAATCAGGGTGAACATACCCTTCTAGCTGAACCATATAGACATCCTCTACTAATTCACCATTAAGAAAGGCATTCTTCACATCCATCTGCTGTAATTTCTAGCCTCTAGCAACAGCCAAAGCAATCACAGTGCGTATGGTTGCCATCTTGGCAACAGGGCTGAATGTTTCCTCATAATCAAGTCCATACTATTGGGCATACCCCTTAGCAACCAGCCTGGATTTGTACCTTTCCACACTGCCATCCGACTTGCATTTGATTTTGTAGACCCATTTGCAGCCAATGGTCTTTTTTCCTTCAGGCAGTGGCACAAGATCCCATCTCTTATTTTCAGCCAAGGCATTTATTTCTACATCCATGGCTGCATACCAGTTCTCATCTTCCACTGCTTCAGCATGTGTACCTAGTTCTTTGATCTCCATCACTTTTGTCATGTAAGCATAATGCTTTGTAGTGTAGCCACTATATATCAACCTGTCAATAGGGTATCTGACCCTCTGTGAGCACCTAAGCTGTGGTGTATTGCTTGATTCCCCTCTCTCATGAGGTGGAATGTACCTATTCTGCCTTGCGCCAGGCGTATAGACAGTCGGAATACCAAGTTCACTGTTTAAAGTGTCAGCAAACTCATATCCAGAAGTCATTCTACCAGGTATCATCATCCCAAATACATCCTCAGTAACTTTCTCTTTTCCTTTGTCCATGACATCATATCTCCCCCTCACTGACATAATGGTGTCAGTGGACGGTGAGCTCCTCAATCTCCCTATCTATGGGGATACTGTCTGACTACTAGGTCATGTCATAGTAGTGCTCTACTACATATCAATTGTGGATACATGAGTAGCAGTGGCACTGTAGCCGGTGATACATATCAAGTACCCATCTCATAAAAAATAACATCCCTGCTCACCAAGGTCTCCCTGGTAGAGGGATCATAGAATTTGTATGCCTTCTTCTCCTGTGAATATCCAATGAAAACACACTTATGCGCTTTTGGATCCAGCTTCTTCATTTTTTCATCTCAAATATGCACATAAGCGAGATAGCCAAAGACTTTCATGTGACTTACATCCGGCTTATAGCCATACAGCTTCTCAAACGGTGTCATCTCATGAATACTTGCAGTGGGAGTCCGATTCAAGATATACATGGCTATCATAATAGCCTTAGCCCAATAATAGAGTGGCATCTTCTTCTCATTCATCATGGCATGAGCAGCTTCCATCAAGACCCTGTTCTTTCTTTCAACTACCCCATTCTACTGAGGAGTGTAGCTGCAAGTAAGTTGCCTACATATGCCCATTTCAGCCAAAAAGTTGTCAAACTCATTTGACGCATACTCCCCATCGCTATCTGATCTCAAGCAAGAGATATAGTAGTCAAATTCCTTTTCAACCTACTTTTTAAACTACTGAAAAACAGCAAACACCTCATCCTTTGTCTTCAGAATGTAAACCCAAGTATAGCAACTGTAATCATCAATGAATGTCACACAATACTTCGAGCCTCCCATGGATGCATTATGGGCTAGCCCCCAAACATCAGAGTGCACTAACTGCAATGGACGTGTACTTTGCACATGCCTGACAAATGGCAACCTTGACTGCTTACCAAACTGGAAAGCATCACATACATGACCAATATCTGAATATTGGAACTTGGGTAAACCTATAACAAGCTGTTTTTTCTGCATAATTTGCAGCCTTTGCAAATTTACATGCCCCACTCTCTTGTGCCGAATTTCCAGGTCTCTGATAGTGCCAGAACCATGGGCAAACATAGTTGAATTCAGCTCTGGCAAGGTAGCATCAAGAGTAAACATTCTACCATTCCTGTGACCGCGAGCTATCAACTTGCATCCATTGCCAAACTCTTCGATAAAGCAACCATGCTTGTTGAATCTAACCTACAAGTTTTGCTATGTCATCTGACCAACAGATAGTAGGTTCTTTGTAATCAAAGGAACATGCAATACATCATGCAAATTTTTATTTCTGCCATCATGAACCACAAGAGGCACTTTGCCTTTGTGTTTAATGCTATGCTGCGTGTCATCATCTGTACAGACATAGCCATGTTTTTCAGCCACCATATCAGTGAACCAATCACCGTGAGGAGTCATATGGTTTGATGCCCCTGAATCAATATACCAAACTGTATCATCAGTGGATTTTTCAGCAACTCTATCTTTTACATACTACATGGCAAACAATCTATCTCCTGAAGTATCATCTGCCTGACTAGACGTAGCAAAGTGTCCATGTTATTTGCCTTTTTGATTGCCCTGCTTCTTCCATCAGTCCTTGGCAATATGCCCATACTTCTCACAGTAATGACAACCCTTTTCCTTGTTCGGATTGTCAAATGGACGCTACTGTTGCTAGGAGCCTCTACCTCTAGGGCTAGATCTCCCCCTGCCTCTAAAGTTTCCACCACCTCTTGCATTCGATACCTGCTGGTTGTTATTGCCATAGGATGCATTTTGCTGGCCTCCTCTGCTAGATCCATAGCCTCTACCACAATTTCCACGGCCGCGTTGATTGGAATAGAAAACTGCATCCTTGTTTTTAGAACTGCTAGATCTTGTAGCCAAGCCAAGCTTAACCTCTTCATGGATAAGCATTGCAACCAGCTCATTGAAATCAGGCATTTCAGCCTGCACAGACACAGAATTGTCAAAAGACTTATACTCAGGCCCCAAGCCATTCAAAGTCACAGCAACCATGTCTTCATCTTCAACTTGTGAACCAACAGATGCCAACTGATCCGCAATGGTCTTAACCTCCGTGACATAATCTTGTATAGATCTGCTCTTCCTATCCATGTTGTTGTGAACTTCTGCTTCAACTGTATCTTCCTGGCACTTGTGGTTGTGCCATAATACTTGACCAAAATGTCCCATGCATCCTTAGGAGAGTTGCAGTTCATTATCTGCATTACCATGGCATCTGAGATACATAAAGAGAGCCAGTGCAAGACTCTACGAGCTCTTTCTGTCCAAGCTCGGTGTAATCGTCTCTGATCAGCCGTAGGTCGATCTGGGAGCTCAGGTTCAACTTCTGCTCCAGTCACCAACTCCTAATAACCTTTCCCTATTAAGAAGTTCTCCATGTGGAACTTCCATATGGCATAATTGTTACTGTCAAGCTTTTCCCCCACTATCTCGGTTATGTTGTCAGTCCTCTCTACATTAGCCATGTTGTACCAGGCACTATTTAGTAGTCAGTGAGGCCTGACTTCCTACAAGCCAACAAGTATGACTAACCAAGTTCAATCCTCAATTGTTTATGACAGTTTTCTGTAATTAATTGCAGTAAAAAACCGGGGTATTTCATCCCAATGAGAGCTCAAAATAGTCCACAACCAGTGGTCTAACTCATAAGTATAACAATCAATACATATTCTTTGGAGTTGCTTCAGCTTAAACTCCTGCAACCTCACTGCTGGGTAAATACATACAGTCTGAAAACTGTAAATTGCCAGTGAGACCAACAGCTTATTCAAAGCGTCTCCTTGATATCCTTGAGCTCCTTTACATATTTCTGACTCCTCCCTTCCGAAATTGGAGATTCCAAGCTTCTCTTGAAATTGGTCAAACTCTTTGTCAGCAGCTAGTAAAACTCTCTCAGTATCTTTAACCTTGCTTAAACATAGGGAAAATTTATTTGATGCATCTATAAACATATCATTGGACATTTGAGTATCTAATTTAAGTAAGTCCTCCTTGGACTCATTTTCAACATCCACTGTGCCTTTTGTATCCACAGTTGCCTTTGCAATAATTGTCAAGCAATAATCTTCTCTCAAATTGAAAAGAGTTTGGAGATCATACAATAATATGTATTCCTTGTCTTTAATTGGGAAAGAAGGCAAAGATGGAACTATAAGGCTTGAAGGACTATCAGATGGTTCATCAACTTCTATAGTGGTTTCTTCAATTACAATCTCTGCTTTAAATTCAGCAACATCCAGGTCCTTTGCAACTAATGCTTCCATCTGGGTGTCTAGTTGCTCCTCAACATCAACTTCATCTACTATCTCTTTAAGAAGGTGACAGCTAGATAATTTTGAGGTTTTTTTATGCTTTTCATCAGATTTTAGAGGGCATTTCACAAGGAAAAATACAATGAATGCAGTAGACTTAAGCATAAGCCTACATTTTTTTGGGTGTAAAGAGCATAACTCAATCACATAATATCTATCAAGAGAATGATAACCACATTTCTTGGTAAACAAGGACTTCTCAGTGCGCCTGACCTTCCAACAGGGGTGTGAACATACTCCTTGGAATCCAACTGGACAACAGGATATGCCAACTCTTCAAACTCTACAAAATCTTCATTGCAAAAGTCCTTTGACAAATTAAGAACTTGATCAAGGTCCCACTCTGGATTGAAAATCTCCCTAGCTATTGGATAGAAAATAATGTCAATATTATTTTCTATGAGAAAATCCAAGAGCTTCTTAGAGGCTGTAACATCTATAATTTGAGAAATCTGTGGGACCCTTACAGGAGACTTTGAAGCCTTTCCCTTCTTTGAAGCCTTCCTTGAACCTTCACCTTTCACTAACATATGAGATGCTATTGAAACATTTGAAGTAACTGAGTCCTTTGTCATTGTGGGCTCAAGGACTCTTTTCCCCTTTAAAGATGTGGAGGCAGACATGTGTGACATTTATGTTCCTGACATCTTATTGAATAAATAGCTCTATAGACTAGTTGCCTATACAACACAAATATAAGCATATAAAGCTCTTGAAGTGCAACCCTCACTCCATGTTGGAAGATCAAATTATACGACGTGAATAGAAGTGTTTACGAATCTCAAAACTCCACCATTGCACAGTTCCGATTCTCAAGTCGATTGCGATTCTACACATACAACGCAAAAGAAAGAAAGATGTGTGAGAAAACCTTGTGCAAGGACTGGCTAATATGACACGATTAGAGAAAAGTCAGCACCTTCATATTCACCTTCTCACGCCTTGCAGAAGAACTTTGGACGAGAAGGGAATATAACACGATAAAGGGAAAATCAAAACCTTGTTATTCACCTTCTCACGCTATTTTTGTGTACGTTGCCTTGGGGATGGACTTTGGGAATGTGCTCGCTCAGGCATGCGTGGAAGACAACTCTGACAGGGGTGGATGTGGTAATTTCTACGGCGAAGTGGACGAAATGATGTGCGGGTTGGGAACCATATTATGAACGGAGAGGGTGACGTGGATTATGGACGGAGTACAGGATGTGGAGCCAATGGAGTGGGTGACGTCGGGGGATTGGGATTATGGATGGACGGGCATCTATGATTAAGAGGGGGACAAAGATGGACACGAAGAATTCAGACTTGAAAGGAGCCGAGGAGAGAAGGAAACGGAGATTTAGTCAAGGGGAGAAGTGGAAGTAGAAAGTGACGTTGCATCGAGTAGGGTAGAGAGGAAGACATTTGGTGCGGGAGGAAATTGGGAGAAAAAAGGCGAACGACCGACAATACTGACATATCCGATCGACAGAGGTGTTGTACGTCTGTGTTGCTCATTCATTTGCATTTTTTTGGAAGCCCCCAATACGAAGCAATAAGGGAAAATAAGGAAATAAAATTTGCCTAATTGCGTTGTATTGGGCAAACTCATGCGAAGTTAGGAAGACGAGTCCAAAGATTGCAACTATCTCAGCTTCAATACGAAGCAATAACATTAAATAAGGATGTCAAATATTCATAATCATGTTGTATTGGAAATCTGAAGTAGGGAGAAGAGCTTCAAGGAATAGCATCCTTTTGGCTTCCATACGAAGCAATAAGGTCAAAGGATCAACCTCAGATCTGCACTATTGCGTTGTATTGGGCCAACATTATTTCACCTTCCATATCATGCAAGAGGAGTAAGTTACCTTTATACTCAACTTCTTGATCATGCCGTGTTGGTTTCAATGGCCATGACAAAATAAACTACAAGGAAGGTGTTGGTGAAGAAATCTTCTAAAGAAGGTACTAAGCTAACTGTTGAGGAGACATTTGAAGAAATTGTTGTCCCTATTACACTAGCTGGTAAAGTATGTTCAAGTGATTACTCAGAGAACAAGTCATTTGGTGAGTTTGAGCCCTCAGCTTCTCCTCACTCTCAGCTTGCCAAGGAATCCCTTGTGAGGAAAAAGAGAAAGTCAAGATGGTTTTGCATGCAGAGGTGTTTTGTAGAGATCAAGAAATCCCAAAAGTGAACCAGGCACCTCATTCCTAAGGCTGCATTTTTTAGACTGGTCAAGGAGATATCTAATAGGCTATCCCTTGTTGCTTCTATGGATGGCTTCAACAAGAGATGGCATCTGTCTGCCCTTCTATGCTTGCAAGAGGCAACAGAGGATTTCTTTATAGATTTTATGAATGATGCTTATATTGCAGTTGCCCATGCACATCGAATTACATTAATGAATAAAGACTTTAGTATGGTTAGCAGACTTAGATATAGGTTTGACAAAGTTTTGAAGCCTCTTCCATCGACGAATAATCAAAAGGCATTTGTAATCCTCAATGTTCCACCCACTAGGAGAAAGCAGAAAGAGCCACCAGCACCCAAGATTGAAGAGGTTACCCATTTGTATCCTGCAAGGGTTGCAAGTGAGCAGGAATTTGTCATGGAGGAAAAAAGGAAAGAGGTAATAGAAAATGAGAATCTGATCTTGTAACATCCCCCCCCCCCCCCCCCCATGTGCCCCCGTGCCTTTCCCCCCCATAGGAACTCCCCCCTCTTTATGAAAAAAATTATAATTAGTGCAAATTTTTTTAACTCCCCCTCTCTCTCCCCGCCAACAGCACGTCGGGGAGAGAGAGAGAGGGAGTGATGTGTTGGTAATGGGGGGCATGCAGCCCCCCAAGTGGGAGGGGTGGCGGCCATACCCACCTCCTCCCCCTCCCTTGTCGACACGCAGAATGCCCCCCTGTCATTCCGCACGCAGGTCCCTCTCCCCCCTCCTCGCTCGTACAGCAGTTGCGCCCCCCCTGGGGCTTCCGACTCAACCTCCTTCCCCTCCTCGTTTTGCCAGATGACTACCCTCGTGAAGAAGAGAAGGAGAGAAGGAGAGAGAGAAGAGAGAAGGAGAGAGAGAGAACAAGAGAAGGAGAGAGACAAGAGGAAGAGGAGAGGGAGAGAAGAAGAGAAGGAGAGAAAGAAGGGAGAAGGAGAAGAAGAAGAGAAGAAGGAGAAGAGGAGAAAAAGAGGTAGAAGAGGAAGAGGAGGGGGGAGAAGAAGAGAAGGAGAGAGAGAAGAGGAAGAGGAGAGGGAGAGAAGAAGAGGAGAGAAAGAAGGGAGAAGGAGAAGAAGAAGAAGAGAAGAAGGAGAAGAGGAGAAAAAGAGGTAGAAGAAGAAGAGAAGAAGGAGAAGAAGAGAAAAAGAGGTAGAAGAGAAGAGGAGAGGGAGAGAAGAAAAGGAGAGAGAGAAGAGGAAAAGGAGAGGGAGAGAAGAAGAGAAGGAGAGAAAGAAGGGAGAAGGAGGAGAAGAAGAGAAGAAGGAGAAGAGGAGAAAAAGAGGTAGAAGAGGAAGAGGAGAGGGAGAGAAGAAGAGAAGGAGAGAGAGAAGAGGAAGAGGAGAGGGAGAGAAGAAGAGAAGGAGAGAAAGAAGGGAGAAAGAGAAGAAGAAGAAGGAGAAGAGGAGAAAAAGTAGTAGAAGAGGAAGAGGAGAGAGAGAGAGAAGAAGAGAAGAAGGAGAAGAAGGAGAAGAGGAGAAAATGAAGTAGAAGAGGAAGAGGAAAGGGAGAGAAGAAGACAAGGAGAGAGAGAAGAGAGAGGGAGAAGAAGAAGAGAAGAAGGAGAAGAAGAGATAAAGAAGTAGAAGAAGAGAGAGAGAGAGAGAGAGAGAAAGAGGGAGTGAGAGTTGGTGATTAGAGAAGGTATCGAGGGCCGTGCCGAGGAGTCGCATTCGTGAAGCCATCTTTTTCAAGCCACCCCCTCAGCGAAGGACCCCTTCCCACGACCCTTCCTAGCCGAGCCTATCTTCTTGAAGGCTGTTAAGGTCTCGACTATCCAAACTCCGCGTGGCAAATGGCGCCCAAAAAGAAAGTCACAAGAAGCGTAGTTGTGAAAGCTACCATTGGTACCAGTAATGCGGGAGAGGCGAGCATAGCGACCAACGCAACAAATGCCCCTACAATCATGAATCAAACCCAAGTTCTTTAGATATCCTAAGATTTATAATTAATTCTATATTATTTTTCGAGGAGAAATAAATGGGTTAGCTACATGCATGAAACAAGAACAAGCCTTAGGACTTTTTATTTACTCTAAACGCTAGGCTGCATGCATGAAATGATAGAGTATGGAGTTCGCATAAGTTTATATGCATAAAATGATAACTTTTACACACATAAAATGATAAGTTTTTCACATTATTTTACATAAAATAATAGGTTTTAAGCCAGTTCAGTGCATGAATAGTCATTTAGAATTCATGCTTCGCGATCATGACTAAAAGAAACACATGAAATGATAGATCCTGTTTGTAAGATGCAATTGCGCTGATGGATAAAAACCTAGACTTTCATATATGCAAGTCACATGTGATCCAGTGCATTAGGAATAAGTATTCATCATTGCCAGAGTTAAAGGTCGCTTAGGATGTACAAATATACTAAATGCACCATGTGCATGATGCATAAGGATGTTTAGAAAACTCTGCATAATACCACACTAAGAGAAATGGAAGGGACATATGCATCTAGATTGTATCTTGAAGGCCTAGATGAAGAATCATGCATTGCCTAGTGTGTTAAAACTAAACTTGGTTAGAACTGGAAGAACAAAAGACCCTTTGTTGGGTTGCGAATAAAGGCATATTCGTTGCCTTAGTTGACCATTTAATGCTTGGGGTTAGGGTTAAGATACCATAAGGTAAAACCCAAGTAAAAGAGCAAGTTAAAATAAGTTAACTTACCAAGAACATTTGCTTGCATGATCTTGTTTGAGATTATTAGGATCTCGCCAAGTCGCGAACAATCCAGGATCCGATGCTGAGAGCATCCAGGAAAAAGGTCCAGGATCGGATGCTGGGAGCATCCGGGAAAAAGGAATCACTCCTTAGCAGTTGGTCGTACAAACGGCCTTCGAAATGTTTGTGATTGTACACTTAGGTGCATTATTTGATCTCCTTGCTCAAGGAACTAATTCATGGTAATACACTTAATACTTCAAGTTAAAAGCCTAGAGGGAGAGGCAGGAACAGTTACCTCTGACTGTCTCCTTGGCCCTATCCAAGGGGGTTGTTAGCCGTGCCGAGTATATGGACCTAACCCGCCGTGAGAGGTCTCTTTCGTGGATGTTGCTTGGAGCAGGAGGATGCTTGGGTGCCAGGGAAGGCTCTGGCTGTAAATCCCTTGCCTCCGGATCCCGCACAAGAGGCCGAGTGACTCGAGATGGGATCTCGAGGCCCGTGCACTAATCTACGGGAAAAACTTGGAGCAACAATCCTGCAGATTGCTATGATAGCCTTCGGGCATGATACTTGAGGTATTTCAAGATACGGAAGTTCTGCGGAGGCAGAAAGGGACACTCAATTATCCTGTATGGGCGGGAGACAAAATTAATCTGAAGATAAGTTAAGGAAGTGTTTGATCTTGTTTTATCTTGTCTTCGTATCTGTGCCCTAAATTACGTAAAGGAACCTATGATTAACGGGTTAATTAAGGAAGCTGCTTTTAGGTGTCAAACATAATGTGGTAGGTAATTAGATAACTAAAACAATCCTCAAGGGAAGTGTGCTGGATGTGACCAATGGGTCTATCCTATGGAAGGGCGGTCTCGGTTAGCCGAGAGCTTTCCTCAATGGAATTTATTTGATGCAAACGTTAGTTAGACAAGGACCTTAGAACTTGTATGTCAAAACCCTGATTCATACCGTTTTAGGGGACTGGAATGGGACTATGCCCTATGGGCGGAGAGGTCGAGCGATGCCTCCCTCTCGTTTCCCATTCTCTTTGAACCAAGTGCGGTATGAGTCTGCTTGGGTCCAGTTGTATCTATACAAAGTGGAGTGGCTGTCGACCGACACTAGAAGGCTGTTAGGAAGACTCGACTGCTAGGAACCCAGACTTCAAGTCGATCCTAGTGGGAATGGCTGGATAAGTTCCGTTGCGAGGTAGACTCGAGAGACCCTAGTTGGCAAACCCCGTGTCATTCCTTGGGAGTGCCGGGTGGCGTCTTCTAGATTGATCTCTCGATGGGCTGCTAAGACATGTCCTGCAATTACACGAATAACCTAAGTGGTATGGCTTGATTGTCAGGCACCTTCTGCACCAACAAATGCTGACATGCAAGAGAAGAAATTTCTTCTCAAGAAAATTATGCCACCCGAGTTTGATGGCAAAGGAAGGATTGTTCAAGTCGACACCGAGATCTGGATTGAGTCCATGGAGGACTATTTTGAGGCAGCAAGAACTACACCTGCTAACCAAGCCATGCTTGCCAAACTTAAGCTTACAGGCAAAGCGAGACTTTGGTGGAAACAGTGGTGCTGAGACCAAGCAATCTCGGAGGGGACAGTCACTTGGGATAAGCTTAAGGAAGCTGTGCGAGGGAGGTATCAGCCACTTGCCTACCGCACACAAAAGATGAATGAATTCTATGACTTGAATCAGCTAGGATTATCCCTTAAAGCATATTATTCGAAGTTCGTTTCACTCCTAAAGTATGCACCCCCAATGGATATGACACAACAACTGTCAAAATTCTGTGTTGGGTTGAATCCACCCATAAACACTCGATTGGAATCGATGCACCCAATGGACTTGCAAGATGCATTACTCCGAGTGAATCCAATCGTCCAAGAACGTAAATCAAGAAATACACACAAGGGTGGAGGCTGAAAACAGTTTTCCTCTTCTTAGTTGTGGAAGCCAAAAGAACTGAAGTACAAAGAAATAGAAGAACCCTATGTATGGGTCTCAAACCAAACTCAACTAACTAAGGTGGCATACTAACTGAGCCACGAACTAGAGTAGATAAGGATAGCTATCATGTAGCTATTATTCATGGGCGGTGTACCAACCGCGTCTGCAACTGACAAGTCAGTGACATAAATACACAATGGTCACCCTGGCGTATCACGAGTGGAGCTCCATATCTCAACACTCCCCCTCGAGCTCAATCCCAATTCATGCACACCAAGCAGGTCTCTGAACTTGCGCAGCTTCTCTGCGCCCAATGCCTTCGTGAATATGTCAGCTACCTGATCCTCTGTGCTGACATAAACTAGATCAATAAGACCTAGTAAAACCCTCTCTCGCACATAGTGATAATGCACCTCAATGTGCTTTGTTCTAGCATGATAGACTGGGTTATTTGCCAAGTGTATACTACTCATGTTGTCACAATAAATGACAATTGGCCCATCTGTAGACTGATGCATATCATAAAGTAGCTTATGCAACCAAGCTACCTCACATACAACCATTGCTACACCCCTGTACTCAGCCTCTGTGCTCGACAAGGCAACTGTAGGCTGTTTCTTGCTGCTCCAAGTGACTGTAGCACTCCCAAAAGAGAACACATATCCACTGGTAGACCGTCTATCAAAAATACTACCAGCCCAATCAGCATCAGTGTATCCATGCAACTGTATCTGGACCCCAGTCTCATAAAATAGTCCATATTGCAATGTGGACTTCACATACCTGAGTATGCATCTAGCCGCATCCAAATGTGGCTTCCTTGGAGCCTGCATAAACTGACTTACCAATCCAATAGCATAGCTCAAATCTGGCCTGGTAATAGTCATATAAATCAAACTTCCTACCATGCGTCTGTACATAGTAGGGTCTTCTAGAAGCTCACCTGCATCTGTGCTCAGCTTCACATTCTGCTCCAAAGGAGCTGAAATAGGCTTACAGCCTGTCATCCCATATTTGGACAGCATGTCCAATCCATACTGCCTCTACAAGAACTGTATCCCACTTGGTGATCTAATCACCTCAATGCCCAAGAAATAGCGCAGCTCTCCCAAATCCTTCATCTCAAACTTCTGCTTCAATAGCATTTTCACATGAAGGATATCTTCATCACTGTGACCTGTCATAATCAAATCATCAACATAAATGACAAGTAGCATAATACCTTTCTCTATTTTTCTCACATAAAGTGAGAAATCTGCCTTGGAAATCTGAAAGCCAATAGTGACAAGATACTGTCCTATCTTGCCAGACCATGCTCTAGGTGCTTGCTTCAAGCCATACAAGGCTTTCTTCAACCTGCAAACAAACTCAGGATGAACATCATGCACATAACCTGGTGGCTGCTCCATATAGACCTCTTCTTGCAAATCACCATGCAAGAAGGCATTCTTTACATCCATCTGATGTAAAGACCATCCCTTTGATGCAGCCATATCAATGACTGCTCTTACGGTTGCCATCCTTGCAACCGGATTGAATGTTTCTTCATAGTCAATGCCATATGTTTGTGCATACCCCTTGACTACTAATCTTGCCTTGTATCTGTTCACAGAACCATCTGCATTGTGCTTCACCTTATAAACCCACTTACAGCCAATTGCATTTTTACCTTTAGGCAAAGGTACCAATTCCCATGTAGCATTTGCTTCCAAGGCATCCATTTCTTCATCCATGGCTTTCTCCCATTTTTCTTTTTCCATGGCTTCCTCAAAAGAAGTGGGTTCTAGTTCCTGTATCACTTTAACCATATATGCATAGTGAATGGCTGTAAATCCATCATATTTCAGCCTATCCACAGGATACCTAGCTCTTGTAGACCTGCGCAAAGTAGGTTCACTCCTAGGTGCTCTCAAAACATCCCTGGTCTTCCTTACTCCAGGTGTAACAATAGAAGGAATACCCAACTCATCATCAATGCTTTGTTCTGAACCACTGGATTCACCATCCACATAAGAGTGACATATATTCACATCAAACATGGGCTGATCAACCTTCTCTTTTCCTTTTCGTGATACCTGCATACCATTATCTGCATTGCTTTGAGAAGATTCTCCTGATCTCAATCTGCCTGTCCATGGCGAAGAATGTGAACCACTGCTAGAGGACGCTCCAGGTCCACTAATATTTTGTGACTGCTGCTGTGAATTCTGTGCAGCATTACCATTTTGTGCATCTACATCATCAATCACATTCACTGGTTTATACCAGCTACTCATCTCATCAAAAACAACATCTCTGCTCACTGTAAACTTACGAGTGGAAGGGTTATAGCATCTATACCCTTTTTGCTGCAGAGAGTAACCAATAAAGATGCACTTCTCAGCTTTTGGATCCAACTTGGATCTCAACTCATCTGGCACATGTACATAGGCAATGCAACCAAAAATTTTCAAATGAGAAATATCTGGTTTTCTACCAGTATACCTCTCCTCTGGAGTCATTCCATGTATTGTTGCAGTGGGAGTCCTATTCATTATGTAAACTGTTGTAGCAACTACTTCAGCCCAATAAAAATCTGGCAAGTCTTTTTCATTGAGTATGGCACGAGATACCTCTCCAATATGCCTGTTTTTCCTTTCTACAATTCCATTATTATGTAGCACAAATGATACACTTGACACTACCGAGTATGAGGATAGTCACCACCTTTAGCAAGGGTGAACTCATTGAACCTCGAGGAAAAGGCAAGGAAGGTGCTGACATAACAGTCAAGCCTACTAACGAGAGCAAGGACTTGTTGAAAGGGATGCAGGAGACGCGGGAGAGAAGAGCACACACAATGTAGTTGCTGTCAACAATGTTATGACAGCTTTATTGCACTTTCATATATATATATGAAGAAAAAATATAGGCGGTCATTGTACACGGGCAGGCCCAAGGGCCTTTTACCCCAACAACCTCCCACTAAAAGGCCAATGGGCCAGGGAGTGAAAAAACAAAACTAGAAGATGCATAATTTCCTTGTTGCAGTTTTCCATTCATGATGTCATTCTGCTTTTTATAGCAGTCTTTAGCCATATGACCCATTTTACCACAATAGTAGCATTCAACATTACTGTTTGCATTTTGGCCTCTTTGCCATCCACCACGACCTCTTTGGCTCCCCCTGCCTCTAGAGTTACCATGTCCTCCTCCATAGGACTGGTTTTCTTAAGTTTGCTGCATATTCTGATTTCTGCCACGACCTCCAAATCGGCCTCCTCTACCTCTGCCTCTACCTCTTCCAGCATTTGAGTAGAAGACAGCTTCTTTTGAAGTTCCTCCTGAAGAAGATGCACCACCATTTCTCTGCTCCTCAGAAATTAGAAGAGCAATCAACTCCTCAAAATCAGGAAATCTTTCACGGACGGAAATGGATGTTTGAAACTGTGCATAATCCTTTCCTAGACCATTCAAGGTCACTGAGACTAAATCATCATCTTCCACTGGCGATCCAATGGAAGCAAGTGCATCTGCAATCTTCTTCACCTTCATGTGGTAGTCATTGATGCTCATACTTTCTCTTTGCACATTGTGCAACTCTTGCTTGAGCTGCATTTTCTTGGCTTGCGTATTTGTGCTATACATTTTTGACAAAGTATCCCACGCCTCCTTTGGCGTACTTGCATCTTGAATATGCACAATCATAGAGTCTGAAATGCTGATAGACAGCCAGTACATAACTTTCCTGGCTCTCTCATGCCATGCTTTAAATGCCTGCATTTGCTGTTGATTGGGAACATCAGGAAGAACTGGTTCTTCTTCATTTCCTGCAACAAATTTCCAATATCCTTTTCCCATAAGGAAATTCGTCATTCTAAACTTCCATGCTTGGAAGTTGTTCTTGTCAAGCTTTTCAGTGACAATCTGTGAGAGAGAATCTGACACCATTACAGAACACTGCAAAAAATTCTGTCACTGCAAAGAACACAGCTTCAGCCTCACAAAGGCAAATCTGCAAAACTGACGAAAGTGGTATTTGACCACACAGTCACTTCCTAGTGACGATTTTGCATCAACAGGCAACAGGGATGATTCTGTAACTCCCAATGTCTCTGTGCACAAGCATATGATGCAATGTCTACAGTAACTTTTCACCGACCTGTAGAACAGTGGCTGCACAGCATAAAATTGGGCCTTTTCCTGAGTGCGTGTAGAAAACTTCCGCCTCCAAAACAGGCCCCGAAATGGCCTCAAATCAAAAAAACAAGGTCGCCATAGGCTAAAGCTCCCTCCCGCAGCATATACAGCCCCATTGCTTCACCGCGAAGGGCGTCTCAACCTGAGACAATGCACTCGTGCACTTTTCGGCTGTGCTACCTACAGAGATCTGCTCCCAAAAAATAGAAAATGAAATCAATACTACTTCTCTTACCAGAACACCGCAAGCTTGGCTTGCTTTCTTGAGCTCCTTACCACGAACAAGGCTCTGATACCATGTCAAGATTGTGGGAGAGAATGAAGGAGTCTCACTTGTAGCTTTCTTGCTTGCACAATGGGGGAATACACACAAGGGTGGAGGCTGAAAACAGTTTTCCTCTTCTTAGTTGTGGAAGCCAAAAGAACTTAAGTACAAAGAAATAGAAGAACCCTATGTATGGGTCTCAAACCAAACCAAACTAACTAAGGTGGCATACTAACTGAGCCACGAACTAGAGTAGATAAGGATAGCTATCATGTAGCTATTATTCATGGGCGGTGTACCAACCGCGTCTGCAACTGACAAGTCGGTGACATAAATACACAACGGTCACCCTGGCGTATCACGAGTGGAGCTCAATATCTCAACAAAAAAGAGGTAGAAGAGGAAGATGAGAGGGAGAGAAGAAGAGAAGGAGAGAGAGAAGAGGAAGAGGAGAGGGAGAGGAGAGGAGAGAAAGAAGGGAGAAGGAGAAGAAGAAGAAGAGAAGAAGGAGAAGAGGAGAAAAAGTAGTAGAAGAGGAAGAGGAGAGAGAGAGAGAGAGAAGAAGAGAAGAAGGAGAAGATGATAAAATGAAGTAGAAGAGGAAGAGGAAAGGGAGAGAAGAAGACAAGGAGAGAGAGAAGAGAGAGGGAGAAGAAGAGATAAAGAAGAAGAAGAAGAGAGAGAGAGAGAGAGAAAAAGAGGGAGTGAGAGTTGGTGATTAGAGAAGGTATCGAGGGTCATGTCAAGGAGACGCGTTCGTGAAGCCATCTTTTTCAAGCCACCCCCTCAGCGAAGGACCCCTTCCCACGACCCTTCCTACCTGAGCCTTGTTAGATATGATCAATGCCCCACCCTCATTAGGTGCTACCAATGATCCATGGTGCTCAAAGTTGTAAGGCCCCCATTATGAGGAGAAGCCAAATGTGAGCCCGGACATTGGTTGAGTCTTGACTTGTATATCAAATGAGGTCTATGTGACCGAATGGCAAAAAAGTGATTGTTGTGGGTCTAATCTTTGGGTTAGACGGAGTGGTTAAGCTAGTAGCAACTCGAGGCGCATTGCATTGAGTTGCGGTATAAGGAAGTGAGGTTCAAGAAGACAGGTGTAGAAATTATTGATAGTGCTGGCACAATTGTTGGCAAAGGAGAAAGAAGGAACAACCTGTATGAGCTAAGTGCTCTTACAGCCACTGCTGGAGTGGGCACAAGTAAGCTTTGGCATGAAAGGTTTGGACACATCGGATTTGTAGTATTGAAGGAGATGTAAAAGCAAGGTATGGTTGCTCACCTACCTACAATAACTGAATTGAAGGAACCATGTGAAGCTTGTATGATGGGCAAGCAACAGAGAAAGGCATTTCCACAAGAAAGCAAGAATAGAGCACAAGCTCCTCTAGAGTTGGTGCATGCTGACTTGTGTGGTAAGATGCCTACATAGGCCTTGGGGGGATCTTCTTATTTTATGTTGATTGTCGATGACTACAGTAGGAAGATGTGGGTGTACTTCCTTCGTGATAAGGCTCAAGCTTTTGGTAAGTTTAAAGAATGGCTAATACTTGTTGAGAATGAAACAGGGAAAAGTGTGAAGAAAAGGGTTAAGCAGCTCTATGACCACAATAATCCTATGCCTGCATCTGTTGAGGAGAAGGCAGATGGACCAAGGAGGTCTGAGAGAATAGAGGAGCAAAGGAGGGCTTCTGCTCACATAGTCAATATGGCCTTGATTGTTGAGATTATGAGAGAAGTAAAGGAGCCAACTGACTTAGAAAAGGCACTTGCAGATCCATCATGGAAGGCTGCTATGCAGGTAGAGTATGATAGCATAATGAAGAATGACACTTGGGAGCTGGTGGATCGACCAGCAAAGTGGAAGGTTATTGGCACCAAGTGGATCTGGAAGGTAAAGTACAAGGCTGATGGTACTTTAGAAAAGTACAAAGCTAGATTGGTTACCCAAGGATTTTCACAAGTTGAAGGGTTTGATTTTCAAGAGTCATTTTCCCCAACTGCCAGAATGACCACTATTCGCACGGTACTTGCAGTGGCTGCCCACAAGAAGTGGCCAGTATACCAAATGGATGTTAAGTCCGCATTCTTAAATGGTGACCTCAAGGAGGAGGTGTACGTGGCTTAGCCACTAGGGTTTGAGGCCCCCCATTCTGAGAACAAAGTGTGTAAGCTGAAGAAGGCATTATATGGGCTGAAACAAGCCCTCGGAGCATGGTACCAGCGGATAGATAAGTTCTTTTTAAACCTAAACTTCAAAAGATGTGCCTCAGATGCTAACTTGTATGTTTACATGGATGGTAAAAAGTCTGTAGTGATTGTCCTATATGTGGACGACCTTCTTATTACAGGTGACTATGAAGATATGATCAACCAAACTCGAAAGGCTTTGAGTTCTAAGTTTGAAATGATAGACTTGGGCTTGCTGCACTATTGTTTGGGGATTGAAGTCTAGCAATAGCCAGGAAACATCTTCATCTCTCACAAGAAGTATGCATGGGAGATCTTGAAGGCATTTGGCATGACCGAGTGCAAGAAGATAGCTACACCTATGGAGGTGAATGCAAAGTTATCCGTCGAGGATACATCAGCACTAGCAGACATTGGGAGGTATAGGAGGTTGGTCGGTGGTCTGATCTACCTGTGTAACACCAGACCAGATATCAGTTTTGTTGTTGGTGTTTTGATCAGGTTCTCAAACAAACCTCATGAGAGTCATTGGAAGGCTGGGATGCGGGTGCTTAGATACTTGAAGAAAACTCTTGACTATGGTATCACATACAGTTTCGGAACTTCTCTTGTGGGGAAGTGTGACTCAGATTGGGCAGGAGACATTGATTCTAGGAAGTCAGTTTTTGGTTATTGTTTCTCTTTGGGTTCAAGGATTTTCTCTTGGATTAGTAAGAAGCAACCAACAGTGGCATTTTCTTCTACTGAAGCAGAGTACAAGGCAGCCTGTTTTGCTACATGTGAAGTCATATGGTTGAGAAGGATTCTATGGCATATGGGAGTGCAGGATGAAGAACCAACTGTGCTGAGATGTGACAATCAGAGTTGCATCGCCATTGCCAAAAATCCAGTGTTTCATGCACGCACCAAACATATAGAGATCCAGTATCACTATGTGCGTGATTTGATGGAGGATGGGATAGTGGAATTGGTCTACTGTCCAACAGAGGAGAATGGAGCAGATATCTTCACCAAAGCACTTACGAAGGATCTGCTTCAAGTTCATCTTCAGAGACTCGGCATTGGGCCAAGGAGATAGTTCACCTATGGGTAGACATTGAGGGTGGATGTTAGATATGATCAATGCCCCACCCTCATTAGGTGCTACCAATGATCCATGGTGCTCAAAGTTGTAAGGCCCCCATTATGAGGAGAAGCCAAATGTGAGCCCGGACATTGGTTGAGTCTTGACTTGTAGATCAGATGAGGTCTATGTGACCGGATGGCAAAAAGGTGATTGTTGTGGGTCTAATCTTTGGGTTAGACAGAGTGGTTAATCTGGTAGCAACTTGAGGCGCATTGCATCGAGTTGTGGGATATGGTAAAGGGAATATTCCCTGGAATATTCCCTGGCCGACTAGTGGAGGCTCATGTGGTAGGTCGGCAGTCAGCAGGCCGACCTAACAACCTTCGCGGGCTATAAAAGCTAAACCCCTTCAAAGACATCTCTCACTCATCTTTCACCCAGTCAGAGTTGTTGTTCCAGCTAGCCTTAAGCTCTTCACCTATCTTCTGTCTAGATCACCATCTAAGCTTCACACAGTGGAAGCGCACGGGTGGACAAAGCCATCTTTGTATCAGTTGTTTGAAGTTAAAGAATTTACTGATTCTCCTCTTGTCTGTTGTGTACTCTCTATCTCTTTCTCAGATTCTGCTCGTTGCGCTGTGTAATATTTTACAAGCCTGTCATCTTGAAGGCCATTAAGGTCTAGACTATCCAAACTCCGTGTGGCAAATGGCTCCTAAAAAGAAAGTCGTGGGAACCGTAGGTGCCAAAGCTACCATTGGTACCAGTAATGCGGGAGAGGCGGGCAGAGCGACCAACGCAACGAATGCCCCTATGATCACGAATCAAACCCAGGTTCTTTAGATATCCTAAGCTTTATAATTAATTCTATATTATTTCTCGAGGAGAAATAAATGGGTTAGCTACATGCATGGAATAAGAACAAGCCTTAGGACTTTTTGTTTACTCTAAGTGCTAGGTTGCATGCATGAAATGATAGAGTATGGAGTTCGCATAAGTTTATATGCATGAAATGATAGCTTTTACACACATAGAATGATAAGGTTTTCACATTATTTTACATAAAATAATAGTTTCTAAACCAGTTCAGTGCATGAATAGTCATTTAGAATTCATGCTTCGCGATCATGACTAAAAGAAACACATGAAATGATAGATCCCGTTTGTAAGATGCAATTGCGTCGATGGATAAAAACCTAGACTTTCATATATGCAAGTCACATGTGACCCAGTGCATTAGGAATAAGTATTCGTTGCCAGAGTTAAAGATCTCTTAGGATGTACAAATATACTAAATGCACCATGTGCATGATGGGTAAGGATGTTTAGAAAACTCTGCATAGTATCACACTAAGAGAAATGGAAGGGATGCATGCATCTAGACTGTATCCTGACGGCCTAGATGAAAAATCTTGTGTTGCCTAGTGTGTTAACTGAACTTGGTTAGAACTAGAAGAACAAAAGACCCTTGGTTGGGTTGCGAATAAAGGCATATCTGTTGCCTTGGTTGACCATTTAATGCTTCGAGTTAGGGTTAAGATACCATAAGGTAAAATCCAAGGAAAAGAGCAAGTTAAAATAAGTTAACTTACCAAGAACATTTGCTTGCATGATCTTGTTTGAGATTATTAGGATGGAGCCCCGAGAGGAACACCAAGGAAAAGGGAATTCTCTTGCAAGAAAATCTATCTTGTAACATCAACAAGCTTGTTTTTCATGTTTCATATGGTCACAATGAAGAAAAGAACACCAGGCACAACAAATCTTCATGCAGCATCATGTAAATCTCCCACGGTTTTTAATAGAATCAACCATATTCTTCAACATCTTCACAAAATCCATCAATAGACCAAAGAAAACAAAAAAATACACCATCTTTGAATGGAAATACATCACATAGTATTCATCTTCAATATCTTCATAGTCTTCTCTCTCAATCTCTCATATACAATCACTTTGTTTCAATAGAATTGGCTATCTCTGACTCTCTCTCACACTCCATCAATCATACATCATATCCTCACTACAATCTCTCAAAAATCACTCTCAATAATCACTCTTAGGTCGTGGATACCCCTCCCAAGAGGTATGTCTGATATGAAAGGTCACCAGAGCCACTACAGTGTCTCTTCATAGCTCACTACTGTCACTTCACTCTAGTCTTCTCTTGAGTCTTCAGCAGCTACTTCTTCCACTTCCTTCAGCTCTTTTGCACTTGTATTCACCTCTTTCCAAGGCTAGAAAACTTTCCCAAAGTCACACATACATTCCACAGAACACTTACAGAACAGTCTACAGAACAGTACCAGAACAGTTACAGTACAGAACAGAACAGAAGCAGAACAGAAGCAGAAGCTCTACAGAAAACCTACAGAAGGTTACAGAAGGTCATCAAAACCACATAACTCATTCTCAAACCATTCAAAACTCTCACAAACCATTCACTAAACTTTCACAATATCTCATTCTTCATCAATCCATACTCCATCCCTCCTTACAGAAGACAATCAGATCAAAAACAGACCAAAACAGAACAAAACAGAAGGTATACAGAACCATTCAGAACCTATCAGAACATCATAGAACCATCAACAAACATCATAATCTTCCAAAACACAATCAATATCATCCAAAACACTCTCAATCCACTTCCTAATCAATCAATCATCCCTTAAAATCAACCATTCAGCTCTCAAAAACAACAAAAATCAGCCAAAAAACAAGTCATTTCAACACTCAACATATCCCCACACTTAATAAGGAAGCGTCCTCGCGACCCAGGAAAAAGGGAATACAAGTTCATTTAAAAGCTTCACTTTGATCTTCAATATCTTCATACAAAGAATCCATCCACCACGACCCCAACTTATAACCTGTTTCTGATATAAAAATACAAAGAAAGGAAAACTCTTTCACACATTAACACCTCTTATCAAACTAAAAATCATCACAAATTTGTAAAGGATATAAGAGTTTGCTTCTTCATCATCATCTTCGTCTGCTTCAACTCTCCAACCACGACCCCATCTCGACAAATCTCCAAAACATAGCTCGTACACAAGATCCAATACGTTCGTTTGACATAAATGAACTCACAACACTAATACACAACACAACCATCTGAATGACTTCTTCAAAAAGAAGAGTTTGGCATTAAAAAGCTTGCACCATACATTGGAAAGGCATCAATGAAGATGATCCCTTTTAAAAGATTGATGTTGTCTGAATCGATCCATAGATAAGGATTCATCTACAAAGTTTTTAGGAGGATTTTGGAAAAATTGGAGACAGCACATCCTTTCCAACAGGACTAGGTATCTGCTAGGCAAACAAAGGGCATGAAAATACAATATCTCCAGCTGTTGAGAATCAATGCTAACATTGACATTCATGCACAACTTTGGGATAGGCTTTGAATCAGTATGGGAATGCCTATGCATATACGCCAGGTACCAAGCAAAGTGAGCAGTTAATCTCACTGAGGGATCTGCAGACTGTGAATATTGTTGGGCAAAATGAACATAGTTTTGATAAGCTTGACTTGAAACTGTCCATTCCCCTGGAATTACTGGCCAATTAATCTGCGGTCCTGTAAGGCAATCATCCGAACTCCATCCCCTTCTTCTGGAAATCTGAGTATCAAAACCGGCACATTCACTAACCAACTGAGGTGGTTGAGATATGGAAGTGCTAGGAGAGGGTAATGGAATAAGGGAAAGTGGATGTAGGGAAGGATAGGAAAAATCATAAAAGGAAGAAAATGTTAAAGAAGGAGTGGCAGAAATTTGTAAGGAATCACTAAGGAAAGGTGTTAATTGATAAATAGGAAATGTAGAGGGTACATTTATGAGGGGTGAAGGACAGGGTGGAGAAGGGGAAAATACCCTATCCTCAATAAAGGAACAGTAAGTGAAAATAGGAATTTGAGGGAAAGATGAAGGTTGGAAAAGAAGTGGTAAAATTACTGGGGAACTAGATTGACAAAGGGAAAAATATATAGCATAACGGTGAGCCAATTGTTGGTAATAAAGGAGGGTAGGAACAGAAGGTCCCAAAAGAGATCGTCTCTGATAGGCATCAAAGAAAGTAGCATCAAATGGATTATGTTTGGAAAGATAGGTTAAGAGATCCATCCTCAGTTGGTTAGTACTCTGTACAAAGGTAGGAGCTGTGTTTTGTCTTTGATTTAGGACCACTGACTCAATCATGGGATGCCACGAATTATCCTGACAATCAGCCACTTTGGAGGAATAACTTTGAAACATTTCAGCTATGCGCAACTCCAAATGATTGACATAGAGAACAGCCTGTAAGACCACATCCCCCACATACCATGCCATATCTACCTCATCTGGAATTAACAAATCTCCTCGGAGATACATGTATGACATCAGCATGGTGTCTGGCGTGACAGAATCTTCAAAGAGCATTCTAACTACCTCTGTCAACAACTCAGCAGACCAAGCCCCACTCCAGCCATCCTCTGGAAAAGGTAAATCCATCGTGGAAAGCTTCATATAGAAGACCAGCTTCTGTAAATGGTAGTGGACAAAGAAAGAATGGTCTGGTAGGACATAGTCCTGAAACTGTTCAAAGGTAGACCATAACAAGTCCATTCGGGACTGCAATCTTTCCACTTTGTCTTGGAAGAGAGGGCACAAAGTAGCCTGTCTCTGTAATGCAGCCAAGTCCTGCTGTGAAAGATAAGGAATTAATGGAACAGGAGGGCTTGGAGGAACAGAGCGGGACTTCGCAAGCTGATCCTGCAACTGCTGGATTTGGGAGGCTTGGTTGGCCACTGTGTCATTAGCCATTTGTAAAGCTGAAAGCTTGTCATCTAATTGAACTTGGAATTCTTTCGCTTCGGTGGACATCCGCTCCTTCTCTGCTGAAAGGCTAGTAACCTGTGACTGAGCCTCGAATAACTGGGTTTTCAATGAAGAAATCTCATCACTTTGAGTGGCAACCAGTTGGGTTTGCTGTTCCATTTGCTTGAATAGATCTGCTAGGGTATCCTTAGCAGATGCTAATTCAGATGTTGCCTTATGCAACTGGTCTTTGGACTGCATGAGCTCCTCATAGAAAGATGCGTACAGCTGTTGAACACAGGCTGTCACTGACAACTCAATGGAACTTTGAATATCCTTGCAGAGGAAAGGAATGGCATCTCCTGAAACGAGACTGTTCAGGGAAGGAATTGAGATCTCCAAGGATCCTTCTCTATGTGCCCTGAATAGGTTATTGCAAGTGAGAAACCCAGGGAGGTCACTGCCAGAAGTAGCAGGGATAGGCACTGAGGGAAGTACAGCAGGGGCTTTGTCCGCTACCCTCTTCAAGCGTTTGCGCTGTATGACCAGGGGAGGCGGAGAATCATCATCCTCAATGTCAATAGGTGCTGACTCTTCGGAAGGTGGAGGAGGTGGTACTGGATCTGATGGAGGAGGTGGAGGTACAGTCTTCTGTAAACCTGAATAGGTCAAGAAGGCTGACAAATAGGATCCGTAGGTAACATTGGTAACATTACCCCTCGTGACTTTAACAAAATGCTGATCCATCTTAGTAAGGAGGTATGTGCTCCAATCAATGGCAACTCCTTTTAGCACCATCCTGGAAGCTGTGAAAAGCTCTTTGGACAAATAGTGGGATGGCGTTTTGGCAGGCATGAACCTGTCCTGAAGGAACTGGCACATGGTCTTCCAGACGGGATCAGTAATCATAGAAAACGAAACTCCTGAAGAGTTTATCACTTTCTTAACATCAAGGACCTCCCGTGTCTGCTTCTGCAACAGTTTGAGAATCTCTTCATTAGAGAAGAGCTGTCGAGTGGTCACGAAAGGTTCCCCTTTGAAGGGTAAAGACAGAGCCTTCCCTAAGCCTCGAGACGTCAATGTCATAGACATGCCTTGGACTACTCCTGTCTTCTTGCTGTAAGAGGCCAGGAACTCATCACATACGGACGGATCCTCTGGAAGTAATGGAAAAGGAGTGGCCACAAAAGCAGCAAGCCCTGCCTTCGTGAGGGGCTCAAAAGTAAGTAGGGACGAGTAATCCCTACTAACTAGTGGGACGTACTGGATAGGGGGAGGAGCATGAGAAGGCGCCATTCAGATGGTTACACACACACCACAACACAGACAATCAAAGAGAATGCCTGCAAACCAACAGACAAAAACCAAGGATAAGAGAATAACCAATAAAACGTGACTCGACCTACTAACCCCAAGCAAACCACATCCTAGAAAAAATTTGACATGACCTTGAGACAAATGCGACCGAAAGCTTCATGCGATGCATCAAACAAACACCCTGAACCCCGTATCAGGCAATAAAAGAAAAAAAACTACATACCGTACCCGTAACCGTAACAAAGACATGAAACCAAAACCATACCATATCAATACAATATCTGTGATAGAACCAAGACTGGACCATGGAAAATAACATTAATGACTACGTATACCCATCCCACGAAACGTTTCATTAAAAAGGGAATTAAGTGCAGTGAGGGGGAATTTAATTTAATGAAGGGTTCATTTGAATCAATTATTAAAAATGGGTGAATTTTTATTAGGTGATAAACCTTAATAAGAAAATGGCGGTTCCTTATTATAAATTTAATTACCAATTATTAGGTTAAACCGGTGCAGTTATGCGAGTCCCGGACTTCGATTCCCGACTGGGTCTCTAAATGCAATTCATTGATTATAATTAAAGTGATGTGGAGCGCTTTTTTGCCAGCGCGTGCTCATGTGACGGCTGGTTCTTTTTAATTAAAAATTTAAAGTGCCTCTTTAGCGCACGTAGCGCGTGCTAAGTGAACGGCTGGTTTATTTTAATTTAAAAAAATGTGTATTTAGCGCGAATGCGCGTGGAAACGGTGGGTGGATTAAAGGGTTTATTTTAACAATTAATTGTGATTAAGGGGGAAAATAAATAAATAAATAAATAACAGAAAATAAATACCTGGCAGGGTGTGTATGAAATGCAGGAATGCGCACGGAAGAGTCCCAGGAAAGGAAAAGCAAAAAGCACTGATGAAACAACAAATAACACCTTAGCAGATGTATTAAGTTGATTGATGTTGGGTTTTTATTTTGATTTATTTAATTTGATTTTTAGGTATGATTTTTTATGTTGGAATAAATGGAAAATGAGCAAGGGAGGTGAGGGAAATTTTTTAGAATGTTGTTATAATTTTTTTAGAATTTTTTATAATTTTTAAAATGATTTTTCTATATTTTTTTGGCAATTTATGGGTAATTTAGGAAAGATGGATTTTTCTAAAATTATAGGAAAGGCAATTCCTAGCAGACAAAGGTCCAAAAATTAACAGAAGACAGAAGGAATTTTTAGAAATTTTTTTGAAATTTTTTAATGGAAAAATGAAGGTTGTGATTAAGTAAGTCACATTGATCACATAAATCACATAAGTCACATTAGTCACAAGTCACGTTAGTCACTTAAGTCAAGCTAATCAGTTAAGTCTACACGACCTAAGTCAGTTAGGTTAGTTAACTTAAGTCTAGTTAAGTTAAGTCTAGTTAAGTTAGTGGTTAACTTAGGTTAGTTAATTAATGTTTAACTGAGGTTAGTATCTAACCTAAGGAGGTGGGGTAAGAGGTGGAGGCAGGAGGTGGGAGGTGGGAGAGGTGGCGTTGGCGTGGGCGGGCGGCGGCGACGGTGACGACGACGGGCGGCGGCGACGGTGACGACGACGGGCGGCAGCGACGGAGGGAGGAAGGAAAAGGGGAGGAAAAGGGAGGAGGGGAGGGAGGAAGAAGGAGGAAGAGATGGCGGGCAGGAGAGAAGAAGGAGAGAGAAGGGAGAGGAAAGAGAAGAAAGAAGAAGGGAGAGGGAAGAAGAAGGAGGAAGAGATGGCGGGCAGGAGAGAAGAAGGAGAGAGAAGGGAGAGGAAAGAGAAGAAAGAAGAAGGGAGAGGGAAGAAGAAGGAGGAAGAGATGGCGGGCAGGAGAGAAGAAGGAGAGAGAAGGGAGAGGAAAGAGAAATGGTGGAAATGGAGGGAGAAGGAAGAGGGAGGAGAGGGTACGCGCAGAGAGGAAGAGAGAGAGAGAGAAAGAAAAAGAGAGAGAAGAGAGAGAAACGGTTGGCAGGAGGGGTACCCCTTTTGTTTTTTTTTTTTTTGAAATATTTATTATTTTTCTTTTTTCTTTTTTTTTGGTTTTTGAAATAAAAGGTGGGCGGGCAGGGGGAAGGGAGGATGGGCGGGGTCAAGAGGGGACGGATCCCCGTCCCGCGCACGTGCGCGGGGCGGGGTAAAAAAAAATTTGCCGTGACGGGATTGAAACGACACAGGGAGGACGGTACGGGGTACGCGGACACGACCGGGGCGCGTGGAGACGCGTTAAATCGAAAACGGGCGCGTTCACGCGCAAAACGAGCGCGAGAAAAAACGCAAAAATACAGAAAAATTAATAACTCCCAATCCGGATGTCAAAACGAAATACCGTAAAAACGAAAAGTGGGCAGGATGACAGGGGGGAAACATTAAAAATACGGGACGGGGGTTCCGGGAGGGGTAAAGGACGTTCACGTGCAAAAAACACAAAAAACGAACCAAAAACGCAATTGAAAAATTAATTTCGAAAGATCCGTGCATCGGAATGAAGTGTGGAAAAAAAAGGAAAACTGTGCAGAAAGATGTGCCCGACAATCCGATCATGTCAAAACATAATTCCGACGAAGGTAAGACGCGTTCACATGGGAAAAACCCAAAAAACAAACCCGAAAATGGGATCGGAAATTAATATCGGACGAACCGTTCACCGGAATAACATGCAATAAGAGGGAAAAATGTCCGCAGGAAGGGGTGGCACAGGGTGATCACATTAAAACGTAGTTCCGGCAGAAATAGGAGGGGTTCACATGTGAAAAACTCCAAAAATACTCCCGAAAAGTCATTTAAAAATTAATAAGTGAAAATCTAAACGTCGAAAAAGGGTGAATAAAAAAGGAAAAAGGGAGGGGAAGGCACAGGAGACATGGCTGTCAAATCAAATTGGAATTCCGATGCAAACAAGGCAGGTTCTCATTGGAAAAATGTCAAAAATACGCACGAAAAAGTCGCGAAAAGCCGGAAAATTAATAACGGACAAACCATGTATCGGAATGAGACAGAATAAAAAGGAAAAATGTCAGGGGAAAAACGTTGGTCAGGGCTATGACGTCAGATCATGGTTTCGAAGCAAGAAAAGCGCGTTCACATGGAAAACCGTCTAAATTGCGTAAAATGCTTCAAAAATTAATAACTCAAAAACCGTGCACCGGAACAGGGGTAGGTAAAAAGGAAAAATGGTCCGTTCAAAGAGAGGAACAGGGCTATAAGGTTGGATTTGGATTTAAGTGAACGTAGGGTGCATTCACATGGAAAAACCTCAAAATCAGGGAATGAAGGAAAACTGCAAGGGAACAGCCCCAAGGGTGGGTGGAAAATAACCGGGTGGGTGGGAAGGGACCCCAGGAGGGTAAAAGCAAGGCAAGGCATACATGCATGAGCAAAATAAGGCATATGCAGATGAGGATGCAATGTAGACGCGCAAGGACGCGTCCCCACACTTAAGACCTTAACGGATAGGGTTAACCGAGCATTAGGGACCCAGGACCATGCCACAGACCATCCACTAACTTCCCCACACTTAAAACATGAACATCACTAAGAAACAGAAGTTGTAGGGTTATAAAAACTTGGCCCGTTTCGTCAAGAATCAAGGTTGAGTGTCAACGGCACGTCCAATGTGGTTGTCGGCGCTGGAGGGACCAAGGCATCTTCTTGACACACGTTCGTCATGGCAGGGACCACGCGGCAGCACCCAGGGAGGTAGCTGATGGAAGGAATCGCAAGAAATCCGTCGATGATGAGGGATATTGCACTCAACTCATAGTCACTCAATTGGAATGAAGGAACAGTCACTCGCCCCATGACTAATATCACTCGAGAAAGAATGATTAAAACCCGTAACTCATACCCGGTTGAGGAATCAACAAGGGGGAAATGGTGCAGAAGGAGTATGCCAGGGTGCACGATTGACGGTGCATTAGTGCGTCCAACCCGTCTGGCATAGGTGCAAGGAGAAAGGCAAGGGAGCCTTAGGGTGCAGTGTACAGAACAGGGTGATGTGTCTTGTGTTGACAGTAAAGACCCATCCCGTGGGTGCATAGGGAAACGGGAACATACCTGACTCCAAGTGTCGTAACGTCCCTCAATCTCACCTCTCGGGAAATGATTGAAGAAACTCCAGTCACACTCAACCCACCCTCTGTCTCACTCTCTGTTGATAAATACAGGAGGGCAGCCTTTTCCTAAAACCCATTAATGTAATCCTCACAGTCACTTGTGCAAAAGTGTATGCCTTGTGCGCATTTGATGGTGCAACAGTGCATCCCGCCCTGTGCCGGCATACGGTGCGAGAAGGAAGGCCAGGGGGCCTTATGGTGCAGTGCACAGAACAAATTGTGCTTTGTGCTTTGAGAGGCCCATCCCGTGCGTGCAACACTTCATTCATACTTCTCACCTCTCATTCGATTGGAAGGGAAAAGACTGGTCTCTCGCCCCACCCTCTGTCTCACTCTCTGTTGATAGTTACAGAGGGCAACCATACTCACGTCCCCATCCGGTTAGGATGAAAGCTCACATCACTCAATTGTTTGTCGATGAAGATAGCGTCACCAGTTGTTGAAGAGGCAAACCCAGGGAGGTAGCCATCAAATCGAATATTGTGTTGGATAGGAACATGTCGTCTGCTAGAGGACAGGTAGTCACTTTGCAGAAAGACCCAAGACACAGCGTACCAAGGGAGGCAGCGTCGGAATTGGATCCTAGGGATATCAATCAATGAATCCACTTTCTGGACTGCGGGGTGTTACCACCTTTTCCACAGCCAGCTTCTCGCCCAAGGGTGTTTATCACCTTTTCTTGGAACGAGGCCTGCTATGACAGGGAATTGGTTCCTTTTCTCTCATAACAGATTTGTTTTGTTTGTTTTTTTTTTCTTCTTTGTTTTTTTTCTTTTTCTTTTTCCTCTTTTCTTTTTTTCCCTATTCCCGAGGGTGTTTCCACCTTTTCTCGAAGGATAGGTCGGCATGACAGGGACCTAAGTCCTTTTCTCCCATAACCGATATGTTTTGTTTTTTTTTTTTCTTGTTTCTTTTTTTTTCTTCTGCAAAGTGAGCAAGGGAATGGTAGAAAAACCATGTGTCAAGACCAACCTCGCCACTGTCGCTGGTGGAAAATAGAAGATAAGAGATCAAGGCTGAAAGGAGGTTTTGAGGGAACAGAGGGTTGCATCCACTTCAGCAGGAGTGATTGAAGAACGGCTATCAGAAGTAGCATCATAAGAAGTACAGTGCCGCGCCAACGAGGGAAAAGATCAAGTGTCCGTAATTGTCAAGATCCCCAAGGAGGAAAGTACTTCTTCAGGCGATATCCATTGATCAGAAAGGGATCATCAGAGGCATCAACGGTCTGTATTTGGACAGAGCCATTAGGGTTGACTGCAAGTACCTTATAGGGGCCCATCCACCGCTGTTGGAGCTTGCCAGGAAACTTGCCAAAGTGTGAATCATAGGCTAAGACCAAATCACCTTCTTTGAACTCCTTGTGCTTGATGAAGCTGTCATGGTAAGCCTTACGTCGAGCTTGCGTGGCTTCCATGCACTGTAGAGCCATCCTACGAATTTCGTCCAAACATTCCAAGTGCAGGAGACGGCGTTGCAGTGAATCGTCATCCCCCAAACGCTCTTTGATCGCCACTCTCAAAGAGGGTAGTTCCAGTTCAACAGGAAAAACAGCTTCTGTTCCATACACCAACTGGAAAGGTGTCTGTCCTGTTGCTGCTTTATGGGAGGTTCTGTACGCCCAGAGGGCCTCTGTAAGTCGATCGTCCCAATCACGACGATGTGCGGCAATCGTTCTTGTCAGAATCGACCAGAGGATGCGATTGGTGACTTCGACTTGGCCATTGGCTTTGGGGTAATAGGGAGTGGACTTGCGATGGCGGATCTTATACAATTCTGTCAACTCCTCCATGACTTTGTTAAGGAAATGAGTGCCTCTGTCACTTACCAGCTCTAAGGGACTGCCAAACCGGGTGATGATATTCTCGTACATGAACAGGGCCACGCTGTTACCATCGTCCCGCTTGAGGGCTTTAGCTTCACACCACTTTGTGACATAATCCGTACATACGAGGATGTATCTGTTTTGTTTCCTTCTAGTAGGAGGATCGATTGGACCTACGAAGTCGATGCCCCACTTCTCAAACGGCTTTAACGGAAGGATAGGTTGCAGCGGCATGGCATTTGTCTTGGTGGGTTTCCCCATTCTTTGACAAGCATCACATCTTTTACAGTAATCATAGGAATCTTTGTGAATGGTAGGCCACTAATATCCTGCTAGCAGAGCCTTCCTGGCTGTAGCTTCTCCTGCAAAGTGACCTCCACATGGCTCGTCGTGGCAAGCCTTCAAAACAATCCCAATTTCTTCTCCTGCAACACATCTTCTGAGTACTTCATCTTTGCCTTTCTTGTACAATGCACCACCTAGCAGGGTGTATGGGGCTGATTCTAGCATGAGCTTCTTCCTTTCCCGACTAGAAATACCAGGAGGATACTGTTGGGTTGCCAGCAGATTGGCAATGTCCGCATACCAGGGAATGACAGTTTCTACCAAGAATAGGGAAGCATCAGGGAGGTCTGGATCATCTCGTTCCTCGTCTGCAGTTTGTGGGATACGCGACAGATGATCAGCCAGGACATGGGAACGACCAGGCTTAGTAATCACCTCAAAGTCAAACTCCTGGAATAAAAGGAGCCACCTCATCATTCGTCCTTTCACATCTGCTTTGTTTATCAAGAAGGACAGGGCCTCATGATCCACATAAAATTTAAAGTGGGTAGATAGGAGGTAATGGCGAAACTTCTCCAGGGCAAACACCATTGCCAAGCACTCCAGCTCTGTCACTGTATAGTTTCGTTCCCTATCAGTGACTTTTCGGCTTGCATAATAGATCGGTTGATCCAACTTCGAGGAGCCCTTTTGGCAGAGGACAGCACCTAAGCCTTCAATTGATGCATCAGTGTGTACGTGGAACTCTTTCGTCCAATCAGGAGGTTGCGGGATGGGTGCCTCTATCAGACACTGCTTCAGAGTGTGGAAGGCTTTGTCACATTCTTCTGTCCAAGTAAACTCTGCATCTTTCCTCAGAAGCTTGTGCAAGGAAGTTGCCTTTGTCGCAAAATGGGCTATGAACCTTCTGTAGTAACCCACATGGCCTAGGAATCCCCTCAACTGTTTGAGGTTGGTGGGTGCTTTCAGAGCTGCAATCTTTTCGATCTTTGCAGGGTCTGTTGATATCCCTTGTGCTGAGACAATGTGGCCCAACAGAACTCCAGAAGAGACCCCAAAGATGCATTTGTCGGGGTTAAGGGAAATCCCATACTCCCGGCATCGATCAAAGCATTGCTCCAGGTGGTCCCAGTGTTCACGGATCAAACTATAGACACAAAAGTCATCCAAATATACCTCAATAAAGTCGTGCAGATGATTTTGAAATGCAGCCATTATGACTCGTTGGAACGTAGCAGGGGCATTGCAGAGCCCAAATGGCATCACTCGGTAAGCGTAGGTCCCCCATTCTGTAGTGAAGGTTGTTTTGGACTGGTCTTCTTCTGCGATTTGGACTTGGTTGTATCCACTGAATCCATCCAGAAGGGAATAAAGCTCATGTCCTGCCACTGTGTCCAACAGTTGGTCTGTGAAAGGGATAGGAAAGTGATCCTTCTTCGTCTTGGAATTAAGCTTTCGGAAATCCACACATATTCGCAATTTTCCATTCTTCTTGGGTACAACCACGATGGGTGAAACCCATTCACTGTTTGCCACTGGATAGATGAACTCGGCCTCCAGAAGCTTCAGCAGCTCCGCTTTCACTAATGTGGAATAATTCGGGTTCATTCGCCTCTGTCGTTGCCGTACTGGCTTGGCATCAGGCTCCAAATCAATATGATGTTGACATATTGTGGGATCAATCCCCTTTAGGTCTTTGTAAGACCACGCAAACACGTCCAAATTTTCTTTCAACAAGTTGTACAAGGTTGACAACTCCTCTTCTGGGAGACTGCTACCCACCTTCAAGTGGCGTTCAGTGCCTTCTGAATCCACAAAGGTTAACTGCCTTTCACCTTCTACTTCACGGATGAAGGTCCCGCGGACTGCTTTTGGATACAGATCCGACTCCTTCAAGGGAGTGGTGTCCTCTTCTGATGTCCCACTAGAACCAACTTCCTCTTTTGGTGGAGACTTAGGTTGCTCCTTAAGACGTTGGAATGGAATAAGCGCCGTTTCGGGTTTGGTTTCAAAGTTAATTACCTCTTGGCTTGAAGACTCATCTTCTGATGATACATCCAGGAACGTCACATAACAGGGACCTACTAATGCCTGTTGGGTTTGTGGGACTGGTGCTTGTTGGCATGGTGCATCATCATCATCTTTCTTTGGCAAGGATAGGTTAGGACGGCATGAGCCACTGCTAAAAAACGGCTTGCTCTTCTTAATCCATTTCTTATAAAGGTTTTGCATATGAGAAGATCCATTTACCAAACCAAATGGTACCATCGCCATTCTGTCCCATAGCATGAGCTCATCGGCTTCTGATGCTTCTGGAACTTCTTCCCCAAATGTATCCTCTTCAGGTGGGATAGACTCCTCTGGCTCGCTTTCATCATTCTCTTCGTCCATATCATATTCATCCTCTTCTGTCTCTGTCTCTGCTTCTGCTTCTGCTTCTGCTTCTGTTGATGCTTCTGCTTCTGTTGATGCTTCTGCTGATGCTTCTGTAGGAGCTCTGTAACAGAAGAACAGATTCTCTGTTTCCCCTCCTGCCTCTGTCTCTGCTTCTGCTTCTGCCTCTGTTGTGGCCATGTAACAGGGAGAGCAGTACATCCATGCTTCTATCTCACTATCAGAAGTGATTTCAGAAGGCATTCCTGGTTCAGGCAGGAAGTATTCACCCATTGATAATGGCTTTGCATCTTTTGGAAGTCGGCTTACTGTATCCACTGTTAAGGAATGTGCCACTGTTTTCTTAGGAAGGATCTGTTTGACAGCATCTTCGTCTGCTGATGTTCCATCCGTAACCTCATTAGGGGAGTCAGAAGATAATTCCAAGGAGGTGGATCCATGTCCTTTTTGAGAACCATACAGTTTCAGCACCACTTTGTTGGGTCCTCTGCCCAAGGTCAAAGTTCCTTTGAACCAATCCGTCCTTGCTCGGGCTTCAAAAAGCCATGGTCTACCCAGTAACAGAGGATAGGATGTGCCATAAGAGTTTGGCTTCACCACCAAATAGGTCAGCCAATAATCTTTTCCAGCCACTGTAGTCTTCACATATGGAAGAATGCCCAAAGGCTTGATTCTACTCTGATCCGCCAATCTGATGAGCCATTGGGTTGGTTGCACACCTTGTAGGCCTAGATCCTTCATTGTCACATCCGTCATAATGTTCACTGATGAACCTCCATCAATCAGTGCATTTGCAATGAAGCAGCCTTCTATCCACACGCCAGTCTCTGGGGTACCCGGATCTAGGAAAGCCTTAGCCACATCCACTTCTTTTACAGGCTCTGGAGCCTTGTTGGACTTTGTTGCTGTTGAGGAAGCAATCCTTAAACCACGTCGTCTTGTTAGTATACTTTTGAACCTTTTCCGGCAACTGGGAGACAACATCAATAATTGTCGAAATGTGAGGTTTGGTTTAAAGGTATCTAGATCTCTAACTAGATCGTATTCCTTAATAGGATCCACTGGCTTCTCTAACCGATTAGGGAATGGGGCAACACCCATTTTCATTTTCCCTCTTTCTTCCAACACAGGAATTACAGGAACTTCTTCTGTCACTTGTGGCACTTCCTCCTCTTCTGTATCCTGGACCTCTGGTCCTGTCTCTGTAACTGTCTCTGTAACTCTCTGTGGCACTGTAGTGCTCTGTACGGCACTGTTAGGCTCTGTTCTGTTCTGTTCTGCTGGTGGAAGACTGAACTTCACTGTTCTGGCAGGAGGGTTATTTTCTTTCTGGATAGGTGGTTCCTTCTGCTTTGCAAGCGTGATGGCAGCAACTTCCAATTCCACCAAATTGGAGGTAGGCTCTTGGGCCTTGGCTGGACTATCAGTAGCACTGTTTTTCACTGGGGCTGGGCTTGGACAGTCTTTTGCAGTGTGGCCTTCTCCTTTGCATCGACTGCATAAGGGCTTGTAATCCACTGACCTTCGAGGATTTGGACAATTTGGTGAGATGTGGCCCTTTTCTCCGCATCTGTAACACTCCACTTCTGATCTCTGACCACCGCCAGACTGTCTTCCTCTGTAACTTTGAGAAGGAAATCTTCTGGGTCCGAAATTAGGACCAAACTCTCTAGGCTTGGGTCCAATATCTTGTGTTGTCATTTTGGATTCCAGCAAGTTAAATCTTGCGTCTTCTTCCTTCCTTCTCCTATCATGCATCTCCTTCAGGGAGCAAATGTCCTCTGTATGGTTCTTCCGCAAACAGTAGGAACAGAAGGCTCCAGGGATGGTTGGTTTCCATGTACATTCAGTGGCTAAATGGCCTGCTTGATGACACTTACCACACCAAGTATTTGACCGCATCACATCTCTTTCTGCTCCTGCAACGTTGGATATGCTAGCGGTGTTCACTTTCAGCGTCTGTAGTTGCTCTGTAATCACATCCATCAACTCCTTTTTGATGTTTGCAACTAAGTTGGATAAATAATCCTTCAAGCTTTCTCCTCCGGACATACTGGCAGGAGGGTTTTGAGGAGTCTCTGTAATCACTGCATAAACGGGTTGGGCTGGTACAGAGGGATCTCTGTTCTGGTTCTGATTCAGAGCTCCTGTTTGAACTGTTGGCTGTTGACTCCAGTTGGTAGGGTTCCACTGTTGCTGCTGATTTGGCATTGAGGAAATTGGTTGGGACCATTGTTGTTGTGGTTGAGCCATCATTTGAGGCATGGATTGTGGCCACTGTGGATTTGGTACACTGTACTGTGATACCGGGGGCATCTGTTGGTAGGGGTAGGGAACAGTCCCTGGAACTGCATTTGGTGGGTACATCATTCCTGGCACCAGAGGAGGTAGGACTCCTCTTCCTGTATTCATGGCTAATCTAGCTTCCACTTCATCGTACAGTCTTGCACATTCTGTTGCAGCTTGCAGGGTGGCTGGTCTTTGTAGCTCCACAAACTTACGGACTTCTGGTTGTAATCCCCTGAGAAACACTCCCTTCTGAATGCCATCATCTAGATTATGGTTAGTCCATCTCTTCAGGATGGATTCCATTCGTGAGACATAGGCTTCTACTCTTTCTCCAGAGGACTGACTTAGGTTCATAAATTCCTCTCTCATCCGCTCTTCAAAGCCTTCACGCCTGAATTTAGTGAGGAAGGCCAACTTCAGGTCATCCCATGTGCCAAAAGTTCCTGATGCTTGTCTCTCATACCACTGAAACGCCGCGCCCTTGAAAGTGGCGGGGAATATTGCTAACCAATGCTCAGGGGTTCTGGCATTGTTAGCCACACATGCTACCATAAACTCTGCTACATGAAGATCGGGGTCTTCATTGTACTCTCCCTTAAAAACTGGCAATGGGACTACATTCGCTGGTCTGTCATCAATATTTCCAGGACGGATCTGGCTTGGAAGTGGACCTCCAGCAGGAGGAGGAAGGGCTTGATGTGCCATTGGGACTTCTGTAAAGAGTTCCGCAAGGGCGTCCAAGGCAGCTTCTGCTGCGAGCTCGCTCTCAGCTTTGATTCTTGCTTTCTCTCTTCTTACGTACCTCTGGACTCGTTCTAACGCTTGCCTTTTTATTGCGTCATTCATCAGGGGGTTGACTCCACTATGTTGTTAGTGCTCCACAGAGGGTTAACAGAAGGCTTCAGTCTCTGGAGGACTCTCTTGCCAACATTTCTTCTACTTCTTTCTTTTCAACGTCCCTAAATTCTGCTTTCATACCACTACACAGAGGAAGGTATTCGGTTCTGAAGGTGTCAAAATGCATACGTCTGAGCATTGTGGTGGTGCCATCATTATAGTAATGCCAGCTTCTGATGGTTTCAATAGTGTATGTTGTGAAAAACACTCTGTCTACCAACTTCCAGTGGGTTGCTAATTGAACAAACAGAAGATTATCAGTACACCAAGCATCCCATGTATCTTGCTGTTGAGCGTCCACGAACAAATTCCAACTCTTTTCCTTCTTGTCTTTGTGAACCTCTACAGACCAAGACTCCTGAAGCTTCTTCACAATCTCCCACTTGATGATGTCTGGAAACTTTTCAATGAATGTCAAATCTTCCATGGATGTTCATTCTCTCTATTTCTGCTCTTCAGTTTGTTCCCAAACAGTTTGCCACCAAGATGCAAGTTTCTGCTGCTTCAACAGGAAGAGGAAACTGTCCACCACATAGAGCATGCATCATGATGGTGATGTATTTCCGCCATTGTGGGATGAACTTCTTGTGGAAAGTGGCTTTTATTATGAGAAATTCCAACTCTTCAGTGGAAGAAGGAATTTTACAAACATCCATTGAATTCTTCTCTTCTTGGCAATGCCAATTCCTTCATTTTCAGCCTCTTTTGGTGCTTGTTGATGGCAAGTTTCCCCGGCTGCGCACCAAAAACATGGAGCCCCGAGAGGAACACCAAGGAAAAGGGAATTCTCTTGCAAGAAAATCTATCTTGTAACATCAACAAGCTTGTTTTTCATGTTTCATATGGTCACAATGAAGAAAAGAACACCAGGCACAACAAATCTTCATGCAGCATCATGTAAATCTCCCACGGTTTTTAATAGAATCAACCATATTCTTCAACATCTTCACAAAATCCATCAATAGACCAAAGAAAACAAAAAAATACACCATCTTTGAATGGAAATAAATCACATAGTATTCATCTTCAATATCTTCATAGTCTTCTCTCTCAATCTCTCATATACAATCACTTTGTTTCAATAGAATTGGCTATCTCTGACTCTCTCTCACACTCCATCAATCATACATCATATCCTCACTACAATCTCTCAAAAATCACTCTCAATAATCACTCTTAGGTCGTGGATACCCCTCCCAAGAGGTATGTCTGATATGAAAGGTCACCAGAGCCACTACAGTGTCTCTTCACAGCTCACTACTGTCACTTCACTCTAGTCTTCTCTTGAGTCTTCAGCAGCTACTTCTTCCACTTCCTTCAGCTCTTTTGCACTTGTATTCACCTCTTTCCAAGGCTAGAAAACTTTCCCAAAGTCACACATACATTCCACAGAACACTTACAGAACAGTCTACAGAACAGTACCAGAACAGTTACAGTACAGAACAGAACAGAAGCAGAACAGAAGCAGAAGCTCTACAGAAAACCTACAGAAGGTTACAGAAGGTCATCAAAACCACATAACTCATTCTCAAACCATTCAAAACTCTCACAAACCATTCACTAAACTTTCACAATATCTCATTCTTCATCAATCCATACTCCATCCCTCCTTACAGAAGACAATCAGATCAAAAACAGACCAAAACAGAACAAAACAGAAGGTATACAGAACCATTCAGAACCTATCAGAACATCATAGAACCATCAACAAACATCATAATCTTCCAAAACACAATCAATATCATCCAAAACACTCTCAATCCACTTCCTAATCAATCAATCATCCCTTAAAATCAACCATTCAGCTCTCAAAAACAACAAAAATCAGCCAAAAAACAAGTCATTTCAACACTCAACATAGGATCTCGCCAAGTCACGAACGATCCAGGATCGGATGTTGGGAGCATCCGCGAAAAAGGTTCAGGATCGGATGCTAAGAGCATCCGAGAAAAAGGAATCACTCCTTAGCACTTGGTCGTACAAACAGCCTTCGAGATGTTTGTGATTGTACACTTAGGCACATTATTTGATCTTCTTGCTCAAGGAACTAATTCAAGGTAATACACTTAATACTTTAGGTTAAAAGCTTGGAGGGAGAGGCAGGAATAGTTATCTCTGACTGTCTGCCTAGCCCTATCCAAGGGGGTTGTTAGCCACGTCGAGTATATGGACCTAACTCACCGTGAGAGGTCTCTCTGTGGGTGCTGCTTGGAGCAGGAGGAGGCTTGGGTGCCAGGGGAGGCTCTGGCTATAAATCCCTTGCCTCCAGATCCTGCACAAGAGGGCGATGTGACTCAAGATGGGATCTTGAGGCCCGTGTACTAGTCTACGGGCGGAACATGGAGCAACAATCATGTAGATTGTTGGGATAGCCTTTGGGCATGATACTTGAGGTATTTCTTGATACAGAATGATTATTTCTCTAGAGGCAAAAAGGGACACTTAATTCTCCTATATGGGAGACAAACATTAGCTAGACAAGGACCTTAGAACTTGTTATAGATCTGGCAGAGAAATATTTTGACTCTTGGCCCAGTGAACTACGAGAAGATGGGGAAAGTGTACGGCCAAATGGTCGTGAATATTTCTGCTAGTCCTGAGAAAGAAGACTACCTCAACATTTCTCCAAAGGATAAGATCCTATTTGAGAAAAAGGATACTCAACTAACAGATTCAGTAGTTTATTGTTGTTTGAGGTAAGGTCTTTCGCTTCTATTTATTTATAATGATTTTTTTCAAGGATCCTTATATTGCACTCATTTTCTTATTCATTATTTACGTTGTATACATAGCATATGTTGCTCCTCTTAGCATTAATATTGCTAAGAGTATATTTGTTATTGATCCACTTCTCTCAATGGACTTGTTTTCAAAATCAGATTCAAATATTGCAAGGTTTTTTAAGGACTTTGATAGTGTCACAAACCATCGTATTTTTTTTCCGTATATTGAAAGGTACTTTCTTCAACATTCTATCTCTTGATGATTTGTCTATAGGATTATTATTGCTCACTTGTATTTTGGTTTGCAGAGAACACTAGAGCCTAATCTATATCGACATTCCTACGAGAGAGGTCATTTTTATGAATTCTTTTAGGAATCCATGGCCAGTCTAAGATGTATTGTCAATAAACGCTCTTTATTTTATCTTGGATAAAGTTTATAATATTCGCTAATAAGTTAATATGTGCAATGCTGCTAGACTTGTTACTACCCTCTTGGATACTAGCTTTGAAAGCATTGCTAATCCTCAGAGACCTTTCAAATTTTTGCTTCAAGAGGTCCCATTGCAAAATGACGTACATAGTTGTGGCTGGAGAGTGGTTTCAAATGCTTCAAGGATAATAGATTCAAAGTTACTGAATGTAGAGGGGGTGAATGTAAGTCTCTATGCTTTATCCTTTTTATAGTGAAAGTCTCTTCCTACTTCAAATAACTTGTGTGCTTTGTTACAGTGTAGAGACTACCCTGAGGCATACATGTGGTGGATACGGGAGAGGTGTATTGAACTAGTTTTAGATAGGGCAATTACACCGATGGACCCAAATTCCCCTCTCCCAACTAAAAATTCAAAAGGATAGGCAACAACAAAGGGAAAAGGCAAGAAAATGGTAACCACAAAGAAAAAGAATGTCGAGAATCATGTGGTGGGGGGACTTGCTTGAGCTGCTATGCCAAACACACACTGTATACACAAGAGGAAGCTCACTCAAGAACACAAGAAGAGAGATGGAGGCCAAAACATTTTCTTGTTGATTTCTTCTTCTTCTTCCACATACTATACAATGTACACAAAGTATAGATAAGATACAACATAAAGGAAAGTAGCCTACTAAGTCAAACAGTGCATAACAGACTACACTAATCGACTGGCGCTATATCTTTTCCAGCTGTAGGTAGGTGTAACAAACTAAATATAATAATTGATAAGTCACTGGCCATATTGTTAGATATGATCAATGCCCCACCCTCATTAGGTGCTACCAATGATCCATGGTGCTCAAAGTTGTAAGGCCCCCATTATGAGGAGAAGCCAAATGTGAGCCCGGACATTGGTTGAGTCCTAACTTGTATATCAGATGAGGTCCATGTGACCAGATGGCAAAAAGGTGACCATTGTGGGTCTAATATTTGGGTTAGATGGAGTGGTTAAGCTGGTAGCAACTCGAGGCGCACTGCATCGAGTTGCGAGGTAAGGGAGTTAAAAGGGGCCCCTATTGTGGGGTCCAAGGGCCGCGGAAGTGGCCCCTGGCTAGGGGGTCGCAGGGGGGGCAGCGGCCCCCCTGGCGGGGGTCTAGGGGCAGCACCCCCGGCCTAATGGTAAAGGGAATATTCCTTGGAATATTCCCTGGCTGACTAGTGGAGGCTCATATGGTAGGTCGGTCAGCAGGCCGCCGACCTAACGACCTTCACAGGCTATAAAAGCTAAACCCCTTCGCAGCCATCTCTCACTCATCTTTCACCCAGTCAGAGCTGTTGTTCCAGCTAGCCTTAAGCTCTTCACCTATCTTCTATCTAGATCGCCATTTAAGCTTCACACAGTGGAAGCGCACGGGTGGACAGAGCCATCTTTGTATTAGTTGTTTGGAGTTAAAGAATTTACTGATTCTCCTCTTATCTGTTGTGTACTCTCTATCTCTTTCTCAGATTCTGTTCGTTGCGCCGTGTAATATTTTACACATATGAGTATCAAAATGACTACCAACATGCTAAGTGTAGATGTCTTGACCCATCTAGCTAAGCGTTCCATCATCAATATCCGCACATGTTGAGCTTGCGATCTCAACGCTCCCCCTCAAGCTCAGCTCTATCTTTGCAACTCCGAGTAAGCTTCATAACTTTCGAATCTTCTCTGTACCCAATTCCTTTGTGAAAATGTTAGCTATCTAATCGTGTGTGCTGACATATACTAAGTCAATCTCTCCTAGAAGTCTCTCACAAAGTGGTAGTGCACCTCAATGTGTTTTGTCCTAGCATGGAACACTAGATTCCTAGCTAACTATATGCTCATGTTGTCATAATGAATGACAACTGGACCATCTCCCTACACATCCAAATCACCTAATAACTTTTGCAGTCATACCACCGCACATGCTGCCATAGCAGCACCTCTATACTCAGCCTCCGTACTCAATAAAGCAACCGTAGGTTGCTTTTTGCTGCTCCATGTAATTGCTAAACTACCAAGTGAAAACATGAATCCATTAGTAGATCTTTTGTCTAATATGCTACCAACCCAATCTGCATCTATTTATCTAAAGACTTGTATATCCTTACCTGCCTCATAAAAAAGTCCATAATGTAAAGTGGACTTCACATATTTCAATATACGTCTAACTGCATCCAAATAAGGCTTTCTAGGCATCTTCATAAACTAACTGATATGGCCAATAGCATAGCTCAAGTATGGCCTTGTGATAGTCATGTAAATCAAACTCCCTACCATCCTCCTAAACATAATAGGGTCTTCTATCTCATCCCCAATGTTGGCACTCAACTTCACATCTGATCACCTCAATACCTTGAAAGTATCTCAACTCACCCAAATCCTTCATCTCAAGCTTTTTCTTCAAGAATTCCTTAACTTCAATAATCCCATTGTCATTGTCATTGTCACACCTATAATAATCAAGTCATCCACACAGATGACTATGATGACCAAACCTATATCTTCCTTTCTCACATAAAGTAACAAATGATTTCCATGCCTTCTCATTATTAAGGCCACTCAAGTGGATGAAACCAAATCATCATCAATTACTGCTAAAGCATCTGCAATGATTCGTACCTTCAAAACATACTCATTAATAGACATTTTTCCTTTCTTCAAGGTACTCAACTCCTACTTGAGTTGAATCTTCCGTGCCTTTGTATTTACTAAAAACGTGTTCTCAAAAATTGTCCAAGCTACATGTGAAGTTTCTACATTCCTGATATGTCCCAACTTCGTATTATCAATGATTGCAGATAGCCAATACATCACATTTTTGTCTTTTGCATTCCATTCTTTCCATGCTTTTAATTCATCTGCAATCGGAGGGATACCTAGCTCTGGCTCCTTTTCTTCACCTGAAACAAACTCATAAAGGCCCTTTCCTATGAGGAAGTTCGTCATATGCAACTTTTCCAAACAAGGAGAGTATTCTTAAGGATGGAGAAGTTATAGATCAAGGAGAAGCTAAAGAATTGCCTTATAATTATCAATTTGTCTATTTGTACTAAAGTAACATTCCCCTTACATCAGTAGTACAATATTTTAACCCAAAATGCAATGATATGTCATATTGATCTTACCCATGAAAGACGATTTTTTTTTCATAGAATCATAGAGAATTATAAAGCTTGTACCAAGTCTTTCCTATAAAATTGTACTGCAATTTTGTAACTAATGATATAATGAAATCATTTTGGTCCACAAACAACGATTTGTTATTCACAGAATCATTGCAAAGCTTATACCAAGATTTTTTTAAATAGTACTTCTCAATGTGTATAACTCCATATTTATGGCAGCAATATTTGTGAGCAAAAGAACGATTCAAAATTATTTGTACATGCGTATTTATGGTCTAAAACTCACAACACTAGGAGGCAAACAGCTCATACATGATACAGAGCTCTCAGCTCTTTTTTCAATTACAGCACCATTTACCTTGAACTTATATCCAAGACTAACATTGTCTAGAAACTCCAAGGTGTCTCTTATATCCTTAAGACTCCACTTTGAAGTAATGTTCACCTCTTTTACTTTTTGTGTGGTAACTTGCAGTGTAAATATCAATGTGTTACAATCAATATCTGAATCTAAAGGAACTGTAATATTTCCACATGAAATATTAATGAATTTTGACCACTATACTCCCCATGCAAGAGCAGCTTAAAATAATATCCCCGCGACTAGAAGAACCTTGGGCTAAATGCTTCATCCTCGCGTGTTAATAAACTCCACTCGTATGGTGCATAAGAGGCCGCGGCTTGAAAACCACAAGCCCGCATGAGAACACCTCTTCTAGAGGGAAAAAGGGATAATGGTTAGAATTTTGGCAAAAAAAAATTAATTACCCCCTCCCCTCAGCCGATACATGGCAGGGGGAGAGGGAGTGTAAGAGGAATGGCATAGTGGTGGAGTGCATGGGGGAAGAGAGGAGGCATGCAAGCCATCCGCGTGGTGGCTATCTCCCCCCCCCCCCTTAGCCTATATAAACTCCCCCTTGGAGCTTGGGGAGAAGGGAGGGAGCACCGTGCTGACAGAGGAGAGAGGAGACAGTCGACATCCGCCAGGCTGCTGTGTTGCCGCCATATCCGCCACGGGCTGCTGCTGCGCCAGATCGCCGCCTCCACTTCCCCATCACCATCATCATTATCATTCCCATCTTCGTCATCGGCATCTTCATCCACTCAATTACCTTTTTCTCTCTCCACATAAGCTTCTGATAAGGAGCTTAGAAGCTTCTTGGAAGCTTCCACCAAGGGCTTCCTTAAGCTTTGTTTTCACATGTCTTTCCAGGTTTCAAAAACCGGATTTGTAAGCCCAACTTCTGCGCAAGGAAAGAAGTATCGGCGTGATAGGCAGTTCATAGATCGGATAAAGGCAAGGACGAGCTTGCGGAGTCAAGAATCTAGGTCATCGATGGCCCCCAAAAAAAGACGCGAGGTGCACACGTGGGAGCCTCCAACCCAAGTGTACACGTGGACATCGCTGCGAGTCCTCATGCCCAGGTTCTTAGAAGTTTAATTCCTCAAAAAAGGAATGCATTAGGCACATTGAATTTTCGTGGGAGGAATGCATTTACGCATGTCTCTAATTCACGTAGCCAAGTTAAAATACATTTGGGGAAGTTATCTCCTTGGATGATTTACAAGAGTTAGTGCATGTCGTGCATTTGGGTTTGCTTGCATTTCCAAGTTGCAAATCCTAAGCACATTTTGCATAGGTTTAAAAAGATGGAATTGTTTAAATGCATCCTTGATTGTCCGTGAAAAAGAAAAGCATTTAGGTAGTAATTTTCTACTTGTGGATTCGTATGAGATAATCGTTGTCGTCCATTTGGATGTTGTCCAAGTAGTTGCATTGCATGGAAATGAAACCATGAACTTGCCTGTTGCATGCGAAGATGCTTGCATTTTAAGGTGGATTAAGTGCCGTAGAACAGATTAAGTCAACTTTAGTCTTATGACATTCGTCATGCATGAGCTTCATTTATCGAAGTTGTATCTAGAAAAGATTGCATGTCATATTAAAGCCTGAAATTCAATTGCATTAAACGAAAGGTTTGTAGGCATAGCTCTTGATGTAAATCTATGTAGGTTTTATGCAAGTTATCCCCAAATTGTCAATCATCATGATTTTAGCAAGGAAAAGAAATGGTCATTGCAAACCTTATAGTTGCATAAAAGTAAAAGTCTATGATTCGCATACTTGCATGGAATGTTGCATCTTGAATTTATTTATTTGCATCTCTTCTAAGCAAAGATCACTCTTGTCGCAAGACAATTAGATCATTTTAGGTAGATCACTTGTAATGGTATAACCCTCAAGGGATTCGTAAAAGCATAACTAGTTGGTACGATGAACACTTCAAAGTGCTAGGTAGGGTTTAGTACGTTAAAAATTATGCCTAGTATCGCACTTGGGATGCCAATTCAAGACTTCCAATCCCAAAGGTCCTGCCCACATTCACATAATGTTGGGGTTAATTGGACGCCCATATAATAACGACCTAGGGTTTTTACCCTAGGGTAAATTGGCCTAATACTAGACTTCCGATTGAGTTTAGAAACCCTAGGGCCAAACGTTGTCAACCTAGTATTGTTAGGGTTGGGTTGGGTCAAAAGACATCTCAAACCTACATCTTGACCAAATATATTACTTGACCAAGAAACGCCGTTTGATGGGAGAAATGATCCCACAAGTTAGATGCGACACTTGTGTAACAATTTGCAACGTCGCATGGCTTTGTGTTTAAATCACAAGATAGATTTGCCACTCCTTGGAACAAGGTTGGCAGGTTCTAGTGCAAGCCTAATTTGCAAGAGGATGAGTAGTCATCCTACTACATCACCTTCTGTGAGGCTGAGTTGCCAAGTTAGGGTAACTATGAATTGCCTAGCAAGCAATTGACCAATCTAGTTAGGGCGATGAGATTGCCCAGGAATTACTGTCCCTAATGTAAAGAAACCTAAGGTATTTGTTGATTGGGTTAACAGGGTATAAACCCTAACCCAAGGATAAAAGGGTAAACTAACAACAAAACCCTTGGGGATCTTGCCAAGTCGCAATTGATCCCGAATCGAATACTAGATGCATTCGAAGAAGAGGATTCACACCTTACCAGTTGGCCAAACAAACGACCACTGGATTGATTGTGTTTGTACAATTAGGAGCACTGTTTGTACTACTTTGCTCAAGAAACTAAAGATGGAAAAATAAATTAATGCTTCAGGTTGAAGGCCTGGAGAGAGAGGCAACGTCAGTTACCCCCGACTATCTGCCTGACCCTATCCAAGGGGGTTGTTAGCCGCGCTAGGTACGTGGACCGAACCCGCCGCAAGAGGCCTCTCCATGGGTGCTACTTGGAGCAGGAGGATGCTTGGGTGCTAGGGGGGCTCTGACGTAAATCCCTTGCCTTTCGGGTCCTACACAAGAGGCCGATGTGACTCAGGATTGGATCTCGAGGCCCGCATACTAGTCTACGAGCGAAAACTTGGATTAGTAATCCCTAAGGATTGTTGGATTGCCTTCGGGCGGATTATGGATTGCCTTCAGGCGGATTAAGGATTAGCCTTCGGGCTGGATTATTATGATGTATTCCAAAGACTGATAAATAAGATCAATTGTTGAAAAGGAACTTGTTTGATATTGTTTTTCTATGTTAGTGCTTAAATTACATGAAGGAACCAGTGAATAATTGGCTAATTAAGGAAGCTGTTTTTGCATGTCAAACTAAATGTGATAGGTAATTAGATAACTAAAGTAACCCTGAGGAAAGTGTGGTGGATGTGGCCATGGGTCCGTCCTACAGATGGGTGGTCCCGATTGGCCGAGAACTTTTCCCAAAGAAGTTGTCAACAAGGTAATGATGACTTATAATCTAGGAAGCTCGAGACCCAATTTGTGCTATTTTAGGGGAACAGAATGGGACTATGCCTTATGGGTAGAGAGGTTGAGCTTTGCATCCCTCTCATTTCCCATTCTCCTTGAACCAAGTGCAGCATGAATCCACTTCGACCCTGGCGTTTCTATGTAAAGTAGTTCGCCTCAGGTTCGACGCTACTACCGTTCTAGGAATTTGACCACTAGGAAAACCCTAATTCAGGTCGGTCCTAAGTGGGAATGGCCGGAATGCTTCTGCTTCGTGGCAAACTCGGGAAGACCTAGATCGCAAACCCCATGACATTCCCGATGGGTTGCTAAGACGTGTCCTACGAATGAACAAGTGGACACGTTACAGGAACCCAAGCACCCAATCTAAGTTTGTATCTTCTATAATCAAAACCTATGATAAGATATTGTCGAGATATATTATAGGATAAACCCAATGACTGAGGGCACACATTGCACCTTATAAAGTCACTTTTGTGGTCAGATTCCTTGACTTTCCGACATAGACCTAAAATTTTGTCCGAATCTTCCTCTAAATTTTTTTTGTTTAGCCATGAAACCTTCGTCCATTGTAAACATGATGTTTTAAAGCAAGCTACAAAAACATGCAAGGGTAAAAACCACGATAAGCGTACTCTTCTTGAGATCCTTCCAGAAGTCATAGCCTTTTGAATATCTTGAGCAATTTTGAGTTTAAAACTCTCCATTGTTGCTTCATCAGGTATCTCCCAATCCAATGATGAGAGGCTTGGTAACTACAGATCTTCAAGGTATCCATACACCCTGCTCTTGAAGGAACCACATATTGTGCATAATACACAAAAATTCCACTTTCATGAAAAAAACTCATGGTCTGATTAGCATAAATAATGTCTGCAAATTCTTTATGAATGGCATGGAATGTTCCACTGAGGCTCTCCACAGGTTGCCACTCGAAAATTCTTGATGGAAAGATATCTACAACCAACAATCCAATATTTAGCATATCCTTCAAACAAAACCATATATACTCACGTATATTTTACAACTCAAACTTACAATGTGCTTTCTGGGAAAAACATTCCCGTGGAACCAAGTGCATATCTCTAGCCATGTAAACATGTTGCACCAAAGCAAACCAGCCTTGAGGCATCGTTTTGAAGGCAAAGATACGTCCCTTCCAATGATATTTGATATCCCCTTGTTTTGTTTTTTTCACTCTGTGAGATTCCCTACAAGATAGTAACATTGTAACCCAATCATTTACAATAAATGTTTTGGGCTCCCATTCTCCATTTGCGCTAAAAGGAGAGGTCAAGGAGACAAATTAAAAATACTACGAGCGCCAAGAACTTAAAAATTCTCTTGAGAAGGACGTCTTGTGGATGCCATGTAAAAGACAACGAGTATGCAGACAATGTGCAGAGAAAGAAACCTAAAGAGAGAGGTCAAGGAGACAAAGTGAAAATACTACGAGTGCTAAGAACTTTGAAAATTCTCTCAATTCTCAAAATGGTCTTAATGAACTTAACTTTGTCATGTCTTGGTCAAAGGTTTTGTCAGCTTTTATTAGTTACTAGGGGCCATTGGGACTACCAAAACTTGTCAAGGTTTGAAGATTTTGGCTAAATAGGAAGGGAGAACCATAAAAAAAACTCTACTATCTCAAAAGTAGAGGAGACAAGATTATCATATTTTTGTCCATGTGGCAAAATCTCTTTGGCCCTTTTCTTAATCCACGAATTAACAAAAGTGTCGTTTTTAATGTTTTTCGGCCCTAATGCACTTGGCATGAAAAGCAAAACATTCCTAAACCATATGATGACCAACATTAAACAATTGTAATTTGTCCTTGCCTTGCTTGTCAAATCCTAATTTAGTAAACCTACCTCCATCCACATTGTGTTATTCAATGCTCCCATCTATTATCTCTCCCCCTTCTTGATCCTACACTTGTAGAAGCCCCACCTTGCTCCTAGCTAGATATGGTTGATGAGAGCATGTTTACATTCATATATTGAAGCATATTAGTTGTACATTTTCAACCTACCAAAAGACTATGTCATCCCATTCATTCTTGGGGTTCCCCATATTTCCTTAATTGCAATATATCTTTAGAATGAAAATAGTGTCCAAAGGCTTATTGTTGAATATATAAAGCTTTTATTATAAGGTAATGATAATCATCTCCACTAGAAGTGTCTCTTTCACTCTCACATGCATGCACGTGCATGCACACGTGCACACACACATACATGCATGCATTCTCATGGAGGTGTTAAAATCAATACCTAGTTCACTCTTTTGAAAGACTACTATATAAGTTCTTTTATTATGTCTATTCAAAAATTTTGACATTTTAGCTATACACACATTTATAACTTCTTTTATAGGCAATAACAAGTTAGCAAGACACACACAAACTTCTAACATAGCTATTTTTTTTGTGTGCATGCATGAGGATATACATTTATATGCATAAATATATTCATATTATATTTTTTAAGCATGCATACATACACATAGATACTTTGACATATACCCATCTCTTGCACATGTGCTTGCACATGTATGCACACACACACACACACACACACACATATCAAAATTGTTGACTAAATTACTAAACTAAATTTAGATATAATAATATTACATAGAAAATTTTGAAGGATCTAAATACATCTCTTGTTGTTTAACTTGAAAAATAAGAACTTCAGATTGGATAATAACATATTTGTATGTGATCTGATTAATTCATTACTGAAACTCTATTCCAAATTGATTATTTGTGCTCACCACTTTAGAGATTTAATACCATTAGGTAAATTTCTTATCCAATTATTAATTTTTACCTTCACTTTGAGATAATTCTTTCACCTTCAATAAAACATTGAGTTTAGTCTCTCACGTTGACATGTCCTCATGAATACATCACCTAATTTTTAGTAAATATTTACATATGATAGGTCATGACACCCACTATTAGCACCCCGAATGCATTATGTACTTTATCTTGTATTTGGCATATGTATGTACCCTTAGGAGGCTTGAAGTTATCTTCACATTAGTAGAAGGTGTGAAGAGGTATATTATTGCATCCATATTGAGGGAAGTGAGAGTTATGGGTTTCTTGGAGAAAGGAAGTTGAGGAGAGAGAAAAGAATTCTTGTCCATTATTCTATGCTTGTCTTATTCATTTATGATAGCATGACAATGTATCTTTTGGGAAGACAATGAAAATATATTTAGGCATGTACTTTTTCTTTTTTATTCATGATGTTTCCTGAATTTTTGTACCAATTTCTTGAAGTTTGTTTGTTGTTTATTACTGTCATTTTTTTATTTAGGATATCTATGGCCTAAATTATGGATGTTTGTGAGTGTTTAAGAAGCATTTTGTATCATTTGTTCTTCTTGTTTGTGATGTATGCTAGAACATGCCAATATACTTTGGTGATCTTGCATGACGATGCATGCAAGAATCTCTAATTTTTCGTAGATGTAGGAAGTTATTGTTGTCTTCTACATGGCAAAATCCTCATGGCATTTTAGGACTCGGTGAAGCAAAGAATTCACATCTATCAAACTAGGTGAAGCAAAGAATGCATATCCATCTAAAGAAAATTTTAACCATGTTCTCAAGGGAAATCATGCAAGTTTCATGGTTCAATTTCAAAACTTTTGTTGAGGTTCAAGATAAAGCATCAAATTCATAGCTTCAAGGTGATCCTTCAAAATCGAATCTATTAGTGGAGGAAAAAAGAGCTTCAACAAGGTAACTTGGTCCTCTTTCTCATAGTTATGTCATGTACCCATTTCTCATTTCATCCAACTCCATTATTTGTCTTTACTATGGAAATGTTGCTACCGGCAACACTAAAGGTGGACCATCTGTCTCTCTCGCTAAACTACTTCCCCCTTCCTTCTCTGGTGCTAACATTGGCAATTTGGTGGCATCTTTTGGTGTCCATGTGGTAGTCAATGTGTTAGCTCTATTGTAGGAGAAGAAAGAAGTAAATGACGAAACATGATGCTTATTTTTTACTAAGTAATAAGAAAATTCGATCTTGGATCATGAGCCAATGCATTGAAAGAAGACAAAGAAAAAGTAGAACAAAAAGGTAGCATAAACATAGCTCTATTTTCTTTGCAACTCATCTTGGACTCTCCTATTTATTTGCCAACTTTCTAGTCTTGCAAGGGCAATAGTGAGCAAGTATATTTAAATAGATTTGGTGGGGAAGAGGAAGGCAAACTAGGGGAAGTTGATGTCCATAGCTACTATTAAGGTAGCAAAAGTCCACCAATAGAGAAGGATATCATGAGGGGCTCCATGAGAATGGCACGATCGGGAATGGATTAACAAGCCATGCTCCTAAGACAAATGATGAAGAGGAGGAAGATGTAGAAGAAGAAAAGATAAAGAAGAAGGAAAGAAGAAAAAGTGAGTGTTGTAACAACCACACTGATTTGGGTGAACTCTATCAGTACACGGAGAAGAAAGAATAATAATAATAATATTAATAATAAGGTGTGGTATAGGGCAGTCTTAGTAGCTTGCTAAGTAGCATTTTTTCTCTACACAATTGATCTGGCCCTAGTAAAGCCCTCCAGTAGTGGTACACTCACATATATGCCCTTGATGCAATGGACTCCTGAGGGGCTCCTAGGGAAAGAATGAAGAGGAAATAAAGAAGAAGAAGAAGCTAAAGTAGAAAGAGAATACATAAGATAAAGAAGATGGAAATCATCCACTTTGATATACCATTTTTGTGGCACAATCGGGAATGGATAAACAGGCCACGGTCCTAAGGCAAGTGATATAAAGGAGGAAGATGCTGAAAAAGATAAGATAAAGAAGAAGGAAAGAAGAAAAAGTGAGTGTTGTAACAACCATACTGATTTGGGCGAGCTCTATCAATACAGGGAGAAGGAAGAAGAAGGAGGAGGAGGAGGAGGAGGAGGAGGAGGAGGAGGAGGAGGTGTGGTATAGGGCAGTCTTATTAGCTTGGTAAGTAGCATTTTTGCTCTGCACAATTGATCTGTCTAGTAGTGGTACACTCACATATCTGCCCTTGACGCAATGGGCTCCTAAAGGGCAAGGATGAAGAGAAGATAAAGAAGAAGAAGAAGCTAAAGTAGAAAGAGAGAATACATAAGATAAAGAGGAGGACAATCCTGCACTTGATATAGCATTTTTGTAGCTCATGCAACCATTTGTAACCATAACAAGAGTAGTAGTAGACAAGAGTAGCCCTAGGTTTCTCCATTGCAACACGGAACATAACTCAATACCATATGCTAAATCCTTGGTACTCCATCATTAAAGAATTTGTGAAAATGAATATATTAGCTCTTATGAATGATAATTAGGTCATTTTCAAATTGCAATCATGTTTCATCCTCATTAACTTCAATTGGCAATTCAAGGAAGAAGGGGAAGAGGTGCAATGTTTGTTTTAACCATTGAAATACCTCAAAACATTGTCCATATGTTTATGAGTCTTGTGAGAAAGGGAAATTGCGTAAGTATTTGTACATGGTTGAATGCATGAAGTTTTCTTCAATAGTAAAGAAACATTCAAGTGGATAGATGGATAAAGCTGGGAAAAGTTGAGTTCTTTTGAGCATGTACTTGATGATGCCTATGAATGCCACGATGATCATGAAGGCAAGAAAGTCAAATCTTGCTCAAGTTTAAAGCACGTTTAGAGATTCTTAGAGTAGTTGAGAAGCTATTTTGGATTTAGGTTTGGATTCTAGCTCAAATGATGATGATGAGGTGCTATTTACACATGGTTTTGCCATGGAGTGAGGCAAAGGGAGCAAGAGAGGACAAGAGCCAAAGAAGCAAAGATTCCTTGAGTTCCCCCAAAGCCAACAAAGGAGCTTACCAATGGAAGAGTGGAGCATCACACACTAGACCACAACACTATTTAGTTTGAAGAAATTCAACAAGTCTCTATTACTATAAACATTCATGTTGGTTACCCATATGTGCAATTTTTAGGAAGCAAGTTTCAAAATTGCAAATGACCAATTTCCAACAATGTTTAGGTTTATAGAAGTTGGCCAAAATTTAGGAATTATAGAAATCAATCAGTTTATGTGGTTTTCCTGAAGATTTTCATGAGATATGTTTTGCCAATTAATCTCCAATAAAGATGGTTCAATGGCTTTCTTCTAATATAAAAAAGGAAAGGAGTCTGCCAAAAATTGCAATAGTTGAAGCTTTATCTTTTATTAATTGGCTTGACGAAGAGAAATCATTTATTGCAACAAGAGGTCTCTCAAGTCATGAAAGTAATGGATTTGCAAGTTTCTCATTGTCTAGTTATTAATGCTCTTAAGTTGTTTTACAAAAGGATGATGAAATTGCTAAAAGAACAAGAAACCCTCAAAATCTATTTCTTCGTATTGATCACTTTAAATCCTTGATTTAAGAGCATCACACAATTAGGATAGCATGCATTCTCTCCTCAAGGCCAATAATTAGACCTACTTTTTAAGGATATCAACTTATAGATTATACTTGCATAAATTTATTTAGAGTATTTTTATCAAACCACATATGTTAACATGTTAAGCATAATAGCGGTCCCTATATCTTAGTGCTTAGATCTATAGTCACTTGTATCCTTTATTCATGCATGTGTGCTCCCAAGGGTCTTCTTCTCATCTTCTTTTGTCACATTTTCATATATATGCATATATGTTTTGGGTCATACACAAGGTCCTAAGAAAATAGAGTTCTACATAAGGTTTAGGTATCATAAGAAGCCTTTGCATATTACTCAAGCAAAAGATTGCTTTGAGTTCTCCATGAGTTATCCATCTTATAAGGAGCTTTACATTTTATCATTTGAACCCAAGCACATGGTGGAAGGGGGTACTAGTTTACAAAGATTTAAAGAGCACATCTATATAAACATATTACAATCCCCTTTTATTTCATTTATTTAGTTTTCTTTTATTTAAGTTGAATAACTTTTCAACAAAAATGATTTGCCCCATTATGTATGTGATGAGGTATTCATGTTACAAGGAGCTTTACATTCAATCCTTTGAACCCAAGAACGTGGTGAAAGGAAATACTACTTTACAAAGATTTAAAGAGTATATCTATGTAAATATATTATAATTCCCTTTTATTTTATTTATTTGGTTTGCTTTATTTAAGTTGGATCACTTCTCAACACAATTGATTGGCCCCATTAGGTACACATACATCTTTAAGCATACATCCTTTGTAAATACTTGCATATAATCCACACTACTTACAATAGCTAAAATGCCCTCCTACTAGAGACATAGGATAGAAACACCCCTTTCCTTTAGTGGAAGATACTATGATGTGTATTGTTCCCCCTATTCATCAAGAGGACCTCCTAATCAATTGGGAAATACTATGACTTGTATTGTTCCTCTTATCACTCAAGCATGTAGAGAATGGTCCTAATTTGGAGATTTTGAAATCTCATATTGCGTGCAAAATGAACCATCGCATAATCATGCAACTTTACCAAACTAGAAAAAAGTAACTAAGAAAATGAAATGAATGGTAAAAGAAATCCATCAAATTTTATAAATTAAAACCCCTAAAGTGCTCCTTACAATGATATTATTTTTAATGTCAAAGTGAGAAAATTTTATTACAAGCATGTCATGATCAATACAAAGGTCTTTCAAACCACTATAGCTACAAAAGAAAACTTTTTAAGAATTAATGTTACTTAAACATTACTTGTAAATTGAGGAGAGCTACTTAATCAAAGAATGTGGGGTAACCAAACACCAAACCCTCCATAGAACGCCTTAATCAACAATGAGTAATAACCTTCAACTAATCTAGTATTTACAAACACCAAGTCCTAGATAAATTGGGAGGAAATATTAGGAGAAGGAAATTATATGTACTATCATCATGGAACTCATCAAAGACATTGGTTTCTTCAAAAGAGATAGAATAATAATCTCTTGTGTCATCTACAAGTATGCACATCATTGTTAAAGTTAATTATCCCCAAGTGCCTTGGTGTTTATAGACATTGTTATCATTTTGAAAGCATTGTACTCTAATGGAAAAGACAAATTGTACCAAAAAGAAAAATAAAAATTAATGGAAAGTCTTACAAATGATGTAGCACATTACTAGTCCTAAACATTGGGGGCATCATTGTTATGACATCATTGCTAGTTGTAAACATTAGGGAGTGCCACTTGGGTTAAATTTTTATACTTCTTGATTGTTAGTAGGCATAACTTGATGACTTAAACATTAATGTTTGAAATTTCTAGTTATGATGATTCTTTATGTTAAACATTAGGAAGAAAACATTAAACAACTCTAGAACAAATTGGTTTGACATGTGCTTCTCATTATAAAACATAGTACATGTCACATTTATTTTTATATTAATTTGACTAATGGTTAATCACTATTATCATAGAGACCTACCATTCGAAATATTTACTAAACACTTTCGTAATTATGTTCAATATAAAATTTTATGCAACATAGACCACGAGTGGAAAATTATTTTAACTATATGGAGAGAGACAGACAGAGAGAGAGAGACTGAGAGACAGAGAGAGAGCACGTGAGCATGCATCCATGTGCATACACAAGCACGTCCATGTGCACACATGTGTGTGTGAGCACCAAGAAAATGAATACTTGCTTTATAGGAACTATTTTTGACATGGCACTATGTCCACCCATTAAATAGATGAGAACTCTAAGAATGCATATTTTGTTTGAGGCCAAGGCTATTGTTCATCGAAATACTAGAGTTTGAGCCCAAAAGTAAGGACACATCATCATTTGTGAAATAGACTTGGGAAACTTATTCTTGTGTAAAAGAGATGCATGTTACTTACAAAATTGACCATGCAATTTATTTAGTAATGTAGTAATAGAATAAACCTAAATCATAGGCGGTGAATTCTAGTTGCTATCCTAGTCATCATGTTATTCAACCGCATCTTGAAGTTACCAACAAAATATAAAGCTCCATTGATCTACATCTTACTTTGTGCACAATAGTACAATGTTTCTTATTCAACATGTTATTTATATCTTGTGTGGCTAAGTGGACATGGTGAGGATTATTTAAGAATGTTGAAAAAGAATATCATGCAATTGGTTTGGTATAGTAAGTGGCCATTTAGTGCCATGTGATGAAAAAATGACATTTAATTGATAATTAGTTTGCTGATGATATGGGCTAACATTTATGCATAGTTAATGGACTTTATAGGAGTGACTTTTGTCATCACCACATCCTTTTGTTCTCTTTTTTATAAAAAAGAAAAATTATAAAATAAATAACTTCCAAATTATATCATCGTTCAACATTATTGTATGCAATAAAAATATGTAGGTAGAGGGTAGATAGTTCTACGAGGTGCCATCCATAGTCTTAGGGATAGATGTATTTGTGTGTTTACGTACATGTGCATAGTGTGTATATCTATATACATAACTGCATATATGTAATACTTCCATACAATAAAAAAATTAGTTTGTTAGTTTGAAATTCAGTTAGTCAATTAATAAATTAGTAAGGTTACTAATTAAAGACTAACTAAAATAAAAACTAAGTAACATTAATCCGATAATTTTTCCAGATTGACAAGGACTGTAGCCACCCTTCACAGAAGTTACAATGTGAACGAGAGTTATGAGCCATATTAATCACTAGTGTTAATGTGTATAGTATGGATGGTTCGAAAATATTAGATATTTGGGCAAAACTAGCATATTTTAGATATTTTAGGTAATACTTATTGTAAATATCCTAAAAAGCTATGGAGATTTCTAGAATAGGATGTCATGTAAAAAAAAGCAAGTGATTTTTTCAGCTTGTTTTGGAGATTTAATACAAAAAAAGAAGGATGAGGCATGGGGAGCAGTTAGAAAAGCATAAGGAGACCTCGAGAGGCTGTGAGAGAGAGGTAGAGAGAGGGAAGTAGAAGAATACCCCTCCAAGAGATTGAGAGAAACACACACACACACAAAGGAGTTACCGCAAGAGGCTACGAGGGAGAGAGTTAGCTCAATTCCCCCGATCTCGGTCTTTGACTAAGCCATCTTCTCTTAGACTCTCTCATCTCAAATTCATTCCTCCTTCTTTATCTCTCGAATTCACTTGTGGACGATGGCCCCCAAGTGAAAGATCTCTCCAAACACTAAAACTCCCATCACAACCAACGAGACCACGAACCAAGGGACCACAACTACGGGAAACGCATCTATTATGAATGAGGTGCACCCCATTGTATTAGGGAAAAGAAATTGGAAGAAAATAACGTTTACATTAATTGTCGTAACTTAATTGAGCATGTTTCAAGATAATGAGAGTACTAGGAAAATTTTGTTCATTGCATTCATCTTAGGTGATCAATTAAAATTGCACTTAGAAGCCGTTAAATTGCACATAAATTGCATGGAAATTTCATGCTAATATATACATATATATGAAAGGTTTCAAGAATATGCATTTAACTACAATTAAGTCAGATAGATTTTATGCATATGCATCTGTTTGCTTGGTTGAAATAATAGGAAATCATATTTTATCTCACAAAGCATAAATTAGACTTGTGATAGAATACGTAGGGTTCCTACGAAGTTGAAAGAATTTAAAACCCTAAAGAGTTGAATGATTATTCTCAAGGCCCATTTTGCTTGAAGATGAAAGGAATTCAAAGTCCTTAAGTAACTATATGAATTACACGACAAACCCTAGTTCAAATGAATACATATGGTTTCGTTGTAGGGAAGCCAATGCCCCAAATTGAAATCAACATTGCAAAGATATTCCTTCATTCAAAAGAATGAGAAAATTAAATTAGGTTATCTCTGGAAATCTCAAACGATAATGGGGATAAAGCCGAGACTAGATGCTATCGCATCAAATCGGAATTTCCTTTGGCAAAGAGAACAAAGAGTTGTCTAGTACATATTGTGCACTTTTGCTTGTGTTTGTACTTAGGAACACCTGCCAGGGGAACTTTGACTATAAATCCCCTACCTCTCTAGGTCCTATCAGATGGACTACATGCCTTAGGAAGGAATCTCGAGGCCCTATTACTAGTGCAAGGGTGAAAACTTGGAGGAAAATAACATGCATCCTTACAGATTGCGGGAATCGTCCTATGGATGGGATTTGTATCTCAATTGAAATTTTACTATAAAGTTTACTTTCAAGGAATGTATCTGATTTGTTTTCGTGTCAGTGCATAAAATTACATAAAGGAACATGTGACTAATAAGTTAATTAAGGAAGCTGCTTGTATGTCTAACCACTAATGTGCCCTTAGCTAAGTAGGAAACTAAAGCTATCAAGGGAAGCGGGTGGGCGGAACCCCTGACGGGTCCCCATCCTATGGCAGGGTGGTCCCAAAGAACTGGGAGGCTTCTCGACATTCAAATCGCGATGACATATTGACCTTAGATAATATAGGGTAGAACCCTGGCTCATATCATTTTAGGGGACTAGAATGAGACTTTACCATACGGGTAGAGAGGTCGAGCGATGCATCCCTCTCGTTTCCCATTCTCTTTGGACTAAGTGTGATATGAGTCCACCTAAGTTTGGATGCTCTGCACAAAGTAGATCGTCTGAAGACTGCCGTCGTCTGAAGACCGACACTAGAAGGCTATAGAATGACTTGACCATTAGAAACCCAGGAAGATATGTTTTGTTGCAGAGTAGACTCGAGAGTTGCTAACCGACAAACCTTGTGACATTCCGTGGGAATGCCAGGCAGCATCTTTTAGATCAATCTCCTAATGGATTACTAAAACATGTCGCGAACTAGGCATATTATAGTTGGTATCACAGCAAACCAACAAACAACATAAGCAAGATAAGAGTAAATTAGGTAGAGTGAAGTAATGTTTTCACTAGAAATTATTTTTTTATTACTCACATGAGGATTGTTGTTGCATCTAGACCTACAAAGAGCAGATTCCTCATATTTCATATCATATCAGGACTGCTATGAGCTCCTCAAGCTATCGCCAAAGAACTGACATGATGGGGATTCTAGATCACCTCTACAACCCTTCACCACTGTTTGTGGAGGCGTTGGACTTGGAGTGCATGTTACTGCTAGATAGATGCCAACCAGTTTGCTTATCTTCAAAAATTTTGAAGAGGCTAAAATGGTTGGAGGACTTGAAGGTTATCAAGTTATTCATCTTCCATGAGGCATGTGTGAACTCGATCCTGCACATCGGATGCCAATAGGTAGAACAAACTCACTACATCTATGATGAAGAGGTGGTCAAAGTCTTGCTTCCAGATAGAATTAAAATAATGGGGCTATGCGAGCATCATGCCTATCAGAAGTGGGGATTTCCTAAACTTCCCATGACTTTGGTCGGGGTCAAGCAACAATGGGGAGAGCAAGGATTTCCAATATCACCATCAAGGAAGTAAATGAAGAGAAAGAACCAACTATGAAAGTAGAGATTGAAAAGGCGACATTCCATGCCGTTCTCCATAAAAAGGGACCGAATCACCAATTCTCGGTGATCCAAACCCCTTCACGCTACCAAGGTAAGAATTTCAAAATCTTGATTGACTGTGGAAGTACGCATTCTTTTATTTCTCCTGCTTGTGCAAGAAAGCTAGGAATAACCACAATAGTTGCACCCACTTTACTTGTGGAATTAGCAAATGGGCGTGAAATCACTTGTACTAGACAAACTGCCAAAGTGAGATTCCTACTCGGTGGCCAACAATTGTAAAATTCAGAGTAATGAACTTAGGGGCTCATGAAAGCTTACTTGGTATGGATTGTGGTTAATACCCAATGATGCCCACGTTCACTATGGAAGGGGCCAAATTTCCTTCCGAACTTCTGAAGGGGAACTAGTCACAACTCAAGGGGAGACTAGTAAACCAAAAATCCAATTAGCAAAGGCATCACGGATAATTAAGGGAATGCAGAAGGGTCTACCCATCTACTTGATCAAGCTGAATAAGCTAGGGTAAAGCAAGGAGTCTGAAGAAGAACCTTCATGGCTGAAGGAGTACGCAGATGTGTTCCCCAAAGACTTAACAAAGCTACCACGCCCAAGGGAGATTGATCATGAGATCAAACTCATACCAAGCACTGCTCTAGTTGCAAAAAGGCCTTACAAAATGTCTATTCCCAAAGCTATCAAATTAAAGGAGCAGCTCAAACAACTTTTAGATCAGGGGTTCATTCGACCTAGTAGTTCGCCATGGGAAGCTCCTGTGTTGTTTCAAAAGAAGAAGGATGGAACGCTTTGGCTATGCATCAGCTAAAGAGAGCTAAATCAAGTAACCATGAAAAATAAATATCCTATCCCAAGGATAGATGAGTTACTCGATCACCTACAAGGGGCAAAAATCTTCTCAAATTTTGACTTTAAGGTCGGAATCTACATCAAGGATGAGGTATTCCAAAGATAGCTTTCAACACCAGATATGGTCATTTTGAGTTCACAATAATGTCCTTTGGACTAACCAATGCTCCTGTTACATTCAATAGGCTAATGCAAGATATCTTTAGACCATACCTTGACAAGTTTGTACTTGTTTTCTTTGATGGCACCCTGGTCTACTCTAAGGAAGAAGAATACCATGAGCCTCAACTTCACATTATCCCTGAAATCGTGAGGACACACAAGCTTTATGCCAAAAATAAGAAGTGTGCCTTCCTCAAATGACAAATTGAGTATCTAGGCTTCACTGTATCAAAAAAGGGAATCTCTGTGGATCCTATAAAGGTTAAAGATATACAAGAATGGCCCCCAACAACCACTACTAAGGAAGTACGTAGCTTTCTTGGTCTAACAGGATGGTATACAATCTTCATCAAAGACTATGCCTTAGTTGCAACACCCCTCACAAATCTACTAAAGAAGCAAGTTGCCATAATGTGGATAGCCCCACTGAACAAGCAAGCTTCAACCAACTCAAACATAGCTTAGTGACAGTGCCAATTGTGAAGCTCCTAAACTTGAGCAAGGAGTTCAAAGTTGTTACAGATGCCAACTCACTTGCACTAGGCTATGTACTAATGCAAGAAGGTCATCTCATGGAATATTCCTCAAGGAAGTTAAAACCCATGAGAAAAATTATGCTACTCATGACTTGGAATTGTTGGCTATCATTCATGCCCTCAAACTCTAGAGGCACTACTTGCTCGGCAACAAACTCTCCTTGGTCACGGACCACAAGAGCCTCAAATGGATCTTCTTCTAGGCTGACCTCAACATGAGGCAATGATGTTGGATCGAGGTGCTACAAGAGTATGACTTTGAAATTAGATATAGACTTGGCAAGGAAAATGTGGTCGTTGATGCCTTAAGTCGTAAAGCGTTCCTCAACTCTCTCATTATGGAGGAACCTTCGATGGCCGCCACAACGGTGTCAATGCCAAGCAACCCTATCCTTGAATTGGCTAGAGAGGACTCTAAACATGACCCATAATATTAGAAAATGATAAAGGAGATCCTAGAAAAGGGCCAAAGTCCCAAATTCAAAGTTAAATACCAAGAGTACTCTATCTATGAAGGCCTAGTCTACTTCAAGACAAGACTATGTATTCCCTCAAGCCAAAGACTTAAACAATGGATACTCTAGGAAGCACATGATTCCCCTTTCTTTAGTCATCTAGGATATGCCAAGACCCTCAACATGGTCAGGAAGAGCTAACATTGGGAAAGACTTAAGAGAGATATACTCAAATATGACACAAAATGTTTGTCTTGACAACGCATCAAGGCAGAGCATGTCAAGATGCCTAGAAAGCTACAACCCCTTGACATCCCTCAAATGAAGTGGGAATTTATCAACATGGACTTTGTTATTAGGTTACTCCAGATCCAGGTGGGTACAACTCAATTATGGTTGTAGTAGATATGCTCACCAAGGTTGCACATCTCATCCTAGTAAAGACAAATTATAAGGCTTCAGATATTGCCAGACTATTCATTAAGGAGATATTCAAACTCCATGGTCCACCCAAAAGGATCATCAGTGATTGAGACTCCCTTTTCACATCTCATTTCTGGAGAGGGATATTTAAAGCTATTGGGACTCAACTCTGTTTTAGTATGGTCTATCATCCTCAAAAATGGATGGCCAAATAGAAAGGGTTAATCAAGTGATTGAAGATATGCTTAGAGAATATTGTTGTCACAAACCCAAGAAGTGGATCCAATATCCACCCTTGGTGGAGGTCACCTACAATGCTTTCTTCCAACAAAGCATTCAAATGACACCTTTCCAAGCATTGTATGGGCATGATTGTCGTCCTCCATTAAATTTCTCATACCCTACTTTAAGGATAGAGGCTTCCAAGAAGATACTAGAAGAAATGGATGAACAGGTTAAGGCCATTAGGCAAGACATCAAATCCACCAAGGTTAGGCAAAAGTCTTATGCGGATTTGAACAGGCAAGAGTGGCTCTTCAAGGAGGGGGATATGGTTTTCATTTATGTGTGACCCAAGAAGAGTTCCTTATCCTTGGGAGAATTTAAAAAGCTTAGCCCAAGGTATTGCAGGCCTTACAAGATCCTCAAAAGCCTAGGACCTAATGCTTACAAACTTCAACTCCCTGAAAATATAAAAGCTCACAACCTATTTCATGTTAGTCTACTAAAGAAATATGTGCCTAATCCTAACCATGTACTGAGTGATCAACAAATTGTAATGCCTAGCCAAGGAGTCCTTGAGTTATAGCCAAATAAAATCCTAGATACTAGGAAGAGACAATTGAGGAGTAGAACCCTTAGAGAATACCTTGTCCAGTGGAAGGATTATCCTAAAAAAGATGCTACATGGATAGATGAGAATGCTCTTCATCAACATTACCCACGGGTTCTCTCGAGATGAGGGCATCTCGATTTCTCTAAGGAGAGGAGGATGCAATACTTCCACACAACAAAAAAATTAGTTGGTTAGTTAAAAAGTTAGTTGGTCAATTAATAAGTTAGTAAGGTTACTAACTAAAGAATAACTAAAGTAAAAACTAACTAACATTAATAACTAATAATTTTTATTTAATTAAAAAATATTAAAAATTGAGAGTCATAATCCAGCATTTTTCTCGGATTGACAAGGACTATAGCCACCCTTCATAGAAGTTACAACGTGAACGAGAGTTATGAGCCATATTAATCACTAGTGTTAACGTGTATAGTATGGATGATCCAAAAATATTAGATTTTTTGGCAAAACTAGCATATTTTAGATAATACTTATTGTAAATATCCTAAAAAGCTATGGAGATTTCTGAAACAGGATGTAATGTAAAAAAAAGAAAGTGGTATTTTCAGCTTGTTTTTGGAGATTTAATACAAAAAAAGAAGGATTGGCGAAATCGCACGCGTCGCAATCGCAATTTACAAGCAGTAAACAACACTTCAAACAGGGAGAAGAAGAAGGAGTGATCTGGAATATTTCTAAGCAAGTGTCTTGGAGTCACATATTCAATGACCACTTAAATAGTATTAGGTTTGAGGTTTGATTTTAATCTAACACTTAAATAGTCACATGTGATCAATTCCATCCTAATTAAACATGTAGAAATCCATACAACTAATCAGGTCTATTCCTCCTTAAGATGGGGTCATCAGGATCACAATCACCTAAAATTCAAAGCCCAAAATGACTTCAATTGCTAGGTACTTCTAGCTCCTCTCTCCCATTCTTCCTACTATTGAGGGTTGTTCCTCTTTCTTGTTCCTCTTCTCTTTTCCTTTCTTAACTGCTTCTCCTTCTACCCTCTTCCTAGTCTCCTCCTCTTTTTATTGTTTTATCTCGTTGTGGAATGCTTGTTCATCAACCTTCCTTTTGGCCTCCTCTTCCTTGTCCTTCCTTGGCATGTTCACCTAAATTATATCTAGTAATTCGAACATGTCCACAACCTACCTCTCTAGTCCTACTACCTTCTCTTCTTGCACCTCTCTCCATTCATGATGGCCATGTTTCCTCTTCTCATTTGCAGCATTGGGTACAGGGATGTTGTACAGCCTTGACTCTGGATGGTGCATTTTAGGGGACCCACATCTTGCCTTCAAGTGGTATGCCATGTGGAAGCCAGACCTTGATACATCATGTTGAATATTCTCTATTGCTTCCATAAGCATACCCTAGCTCTAAGCAAGGGTTATTTTGATGCCAAGTGTGATTTACTTGTCCTCCACTCACTTACTCAACACATCACAAAAACAACACACGAAATGTGGGAACAAGGTATGCTCGTGTAATACTCAAAGAAAGAAAGGTACAGCATAAACACTCCTTAGGACTATACCCTTGTGATGCCACACATGAGAGGGTTCACAATTGAGTCTAACGAATCACATGCGGGACACAACATAAGCACTTAAGTTGCTAGTACTCCCTATATATGTGTGTTTGGCTACAAGGACAAGGAATAGCTACAAATCCCCAAACTAGGGAAGGGGGAGAGGGGACCTCACATCGTCTCTTAAGTAGGAATCAAGTACTTTAGTAAGGGATCCAAAATTCCTAAACGATAGATGAGTATGAGATTCAAAAGACCCTAGATAGTAAACCCTAGGTCATGCTCACCTTCTAGATACGTTTACTTTAGAATAAATTCACTCCATCTTTTTTTCTTTGTAGAGTTCTAAATGAATTAGGACTATTCAATTGCAGCATCAAACAATAGATCTAATCTAGATAGCATCCTTTGGACTAAGCTTCAACAAGGAACAATTGAGCATGGATCCTAATTCATTTTAACCTTGGATTCTCAATGTAGGGGTGGCTATTTCTCACTTTTCTCAAATGATTGCTAGATATGTTGAGACAAAAAATATTTCATAAGGCCAACATTTAACATTTCATAAGGCCAACAAAAAATATTTCATATGTCAATTTTCCAAAAAGCATACAACAAATCTATCAAAAGATGTATTAACAAAAGAAAAGGAAAACATTCCTAAATCATGTAGTACTGAACAACATCAAATAGGGCACCATGGAATTGACTTATGGAGGATCCAAAATACCTAATAAAAGAAGTTAAGGCAGGGTCAAAATCATACATCCACTTAGTGGTAATTTATGAGGTTGAAAGCTCAATGTACTATTCTCAATTAGTAACATTTCACTAAAAATAAATATGAGAAAAACTTGTAATCTAAATGTCCTCTTTCATTTTTGCAATGGTGCAAAAAACCAAAGGAGAACATTTAGATTACAAGTTTTTCTCATATTTATTTTTAGTGAAATGTTACTAATTCAAGAAATAGTACATTAGACTTTGCAACCTGTCATAAATTACCACTAAGTGGATGTATGATTTTGACCCTGCCTTAACTTCTTTTATTAGGTATTTTGGATCCTCCATAAGTCAATTCCATGATACCTGTGATATTTGTAGTTACTACATGATTTAGATTACAAACTCTTCTCATCCTACTTTTCAATAACTAAAAATAACCAACATGATGTCATGTTGCAAAGATATTGATTGTGATTTTGATTGGATTTTTGCTACTATTTGTTGTTTTTGGGGAGTTGAATTGTTATTTTTTGCATGATTTTATGGGTTTTATATGTTTTGAGAGTGATCTAGGATCTGGGTTGTAGTGTGCCCCTGTCCAAGCACGTTTTAGCAGTCCATTAAGAAACAAATCTAAGTGTCACTGCTCGGCACTCCCATGGAATGTTCCGAGGTTTTTCACCTAGGGTTTCCCAAGTCCGCCTCGCAACAAAGTGTTCACGGCCAAACCCACTTGGATCGACATGAAATTTAGGTTCCTAGATATCAAGATCTCCTAATGGCAGTCTAGCATCAAATCCTAGACATCCTACTTTACGTAGAGATACCCAACCTGAAGCAAATCCATGCCGCACTTGATTCAAAGAGAATGGGAGACGAGAGAGATGCACCACTCAACCTCTCTGCCCACAAGGCATAGTCCCATTCCGGTCCCCTAAAACAGCGTGAATTGGGTTCTAACCTAATATGACCTAAAGGTCGAATGACTATAGAACTTTGTGATAAGCCTTCTAGCTCTTTGGGACCACCCTTCTGTAGGACAGACCCGTCAGGGGTTTCACCCACCCGCTTCCCCCAATAGTGTTTTTTAATTATCTAATTAGGTCCTATCACAATTATATGTGACATTTAAAATCAACTTCCTTAATTAAGCCTTTTAGGGAACAAGGTTCATTTGCATAACTTATGGCACTAATACAAAAAATAGTTCTGAGAAGTTCCTTGGAAGTAAACTTTATATTAGCATCTTAATTGAAATACAAATCTTGTCCAAAAAGGACAAATTCCGCAATCCATGAGGTTGCATCTTATTTCCTCCAAGATTCTGTCCTTGTTTTAGTAGGACCCAGAGGCAGGGAATTTACGGCCAGAGCCCCCCTAGCATCCAAGCATCCTCCTACATTCAAATTGATCCACGAAGAGACCTTTTCGTGGTGGCAGGTTCGACCCACATTCCCGTCACATTTATTTGGAACCCCCTTGGCTAGGGTTGAGAGCCAGCTGGGGGTAGCTTGGCACGCCCTCCTTAAATTCAACCTGATCCATTATTCAAATTTTTGTTGTGAGCTTGGGTCATACATTCCTTTCACAGACATTGAATCTAGATTTACAAGCACAAACAACAATGAAGGTGAGTGCTCAGGACATCTGCTAAGGTGGAGTCCTCATCTTGGCGTTGGCATCACCCTTCTTGGTCTTTCCTGCCTTGGCGTCATTTTCCATTATCTTCTGAGGGATAGAGAATAGCCTCTTTCCAACCTCTCTCCTATGTAATAGAAGTGAACGATTTTTCTATAGTTTCGAATGACAACTTCCCTAAGTGAACTAGTTGCAAGCGTCGAATGTAACTTAATGAATAGTCATTCTTCATGTGCGTATGACATTCGAACTTTCTTGTGTTAACTTCGAGATGTACCATATTTTGAGAATGATATACCCAAGAGTGTTTTGGACCCATTGGGGTTGATTATTGGGATAGAGACCAAAGGGCATGTTGACTCTAAGTCAAAATATGGCCCTAAAGACAACTTGACCTAATTGTGACTAAAGTCCTAGTTGAGTTGAACAAAATCTTAGCTTTGCTTATCATGGAGAATTTTATTTACCAAAACGGTCCTTCCAATTAAGCTTATCATTTCACATGCACTTCTTAAATCTACCTTTTTAGATGCATCCCTATTATGTGGTGCAACAACTGAGGCTATCCATGATGTCATGCAATTTCTAGATGCAAGTCTACGAAGCTGGATCCCCATTCATGAAAATTCCCTTAGTGCATTTATGCAATTCATAAGGCATGACCTAATTATTCAAATGCGAGTGTACATGCATTCATTGTAAATGTGAGTTAATTCACTACGATGGTCTATGGGAGCAATTGATCTATACATAATATTTATGTATCCTAGCAATCTATGATGCATCTGCGAAAGTTCGAACCTAATACTTGACTTAATTTCTGCAATAACCTGTAGATGCTTAATCTATTCTCATTAACTCATGGTTATTAAACCCTTTTCAACTACATTTCAAAATATGCAAGTTACTCGATGCGAGGTATGACTTCTTCCTAATGATGCCCATGCCTAAATGTTCGATTTCAATTTCTGGACACGGTAGCAGTACCTGATTTTGGAGTGTCGAGTTAGTGTTCATGCTTGATAACCCATTTGTGTTGATGGTGGCATATTTGCCCGATCCTTCCCCCATAGCCACAGATTTTCCAGTTGCTTGGGAGCGTTTACACTTTGGCGCTATCTCGGAACTTGAATGCGACCTTCACTTCTCTTGAAGGACTCCTTGGTGTCGGAGTTCCCTATGCCTAGTCTTGACTTTCGCGGTCTCCTTGTCAATTAGAGGCAATCGATGGAGAGCTTACAAGGATCACAATGGGGAGAGAGGGTACTTGAGTCTTCGCCCAAAGAGGAGTTGTCCTTGGCCTCCTCTCTCTATATATATATATATATATATATATATATATATATATATATATATATATATATATATATATATATATATATATATATATATATATATATATCTCTCTCTCTCTCTCTCTCTCTCTCTCTCTCTCTCTCTCTCTCTCTCTCTCTCTCTCTCTCTCTAGACTCTCCTTCCCTCTCTTCCTCTCCTTCACTACCTCTCCCTCTCCTTCTCTCCTTCTCAAATTGGTAGCAAGGAGGGGAGAAGAATAACGATTCTAATGAAAGGAAAGAGGGGGGGAGGCATCATGGTAGGGAGGTCTTAACTCCACTCTATGGTCCTCGTGCTCGTCGCCATGCAACATAACATAAGGTTTAGTGGGGGGGGTTTGTCATCATCTCCCTTCCTTTTCTTAGTGTCTACTTGGAGTTCCACTCCCCTCTTGTCATCGTTATCTCTACCTACATCCACACTCCGTTTAACTCCAGTTTATCTATCGCGATGATCTCCTCCTTCGCCCCAGTCGTCACTTCCCTCACCTCTGTTTTCAAAGAGTTCAACTCCCCCTCCCACCGCCCACCAATGGCGTTGACAAGGGGGGAGACATAATTAAAAAATATTACGTTATTAATTCATCTAAAAGAAAAAAAGGGGGGGAGACCTTGTGGCGGAACGGTGGAAATTTCACATAGGTAGTGTTAGTTTGGATTGAAGATCTTTTGGTGTTCCATCATCTCCTTGATATTAGCAACTAAATTTGACAAATGATCCTTCAAGATTTTTCTTTTGATGAACTTAGAATGGAATTCTCAAATGTCTTTGTGATCACCACATACACTACCTCTAATTTGATTCTAGGGTTTAGAGCTAGTGGAATTAGCTATTACTAATAATTCTAGTTGGGTTGATTCTATTGTTATTGTTGTGGGATTGTTTGAGGCTATTATTGTTGTGTCTTGGGCATAATTGGAGGCAAAGTCTGCATGACCATTGTTGGTTTGGAGGAGCACCATATTGGGGCACTATAAGCACTTGTGAGTAAGGGCAGGGTACATTCTCTAGAACCACATTAGGGTGATATACTATTATTGGCATTGAGGGAGGTAGGACTCCTCTTCCTTGATTCATTGGCCAATCTTGCCTCTACTTTATCATATAGTATGACACCTTCAACTACAACCTATAGATTAAAGGGTGAGAAGGATTGAAGGTTGCACTCGAGAGCTATGGCGGAAGAGCAAGAGCAAAAAAGAGAGACAAAAAATGGAAACTCCAACAGTCACAATGTGTGACCAGGCCTTCCTTTATTCAAACTGTCACTAAAAGAATAAAGAATAAAGTGATGGTGACGGGCACCCGTCACCTACAGTGTGCAGTGGTGGTGACTGTCAGTGTAATAATACACGAGCGGCTAGGCAGAGGCGCCTTTACCCCCAACAACCTCCCACTTAAAGGCAAATCTGCCTTAGTGAAAAGAAAAAGAAAAAGGCAGTACAACATGTACACATGTACAACAGGATGAGGAAAGACGTCATCTCATCCCATGCCCATCAACCTCCTAAGGAAGGCAAAGCGCTCTATAGAGAGGCTTTTCATGAGCAGATTTGCAGGATTCTGGTCAGTCGAGATCTTGACAAGATCAACAGACTTGTCCTCAACGACCCCACGTATTAAGTGATACCTCACCTCAATGTGTTTCGTCTTCGCATGGAAGACCGGATTCATGGCTAACCGAATAGCACTCATAGAATCCGAACGCAGTGTAGGGATAGCATCAATACCAAGGTCAGCAAACCAAACAACCCAACCAAATGGCCTCCTTGCAAGCCTTAGTGGGCTGCAACATACTCGACCTCTGTAGTAGAAAGGGCCGTGCATTTCTGCACCCTGGACATCCAAGAAACAGCTCCTCCAGCATAGGTGAATACATAGCCGAAAGTGGACTTCCTACTATCTGCATGTCCTGCATAATCAGAGTCATTGTACCCCTCGACTCCTGTATCCTGGCTGCCATAGCATATGCACATATCTGCAGTGCCTTTCAGGTACCTCATGATACCCTTCATGGCATCCCAATGCGTCTTGCCAAGTGTAGCCATATAGCGTGCCACAACACCAACTGTAAAGGCAATATCTGGACGAGTGGCTATCATGGCATACATAAGACTACCCACTGCGGATGCATAGGGAATCTTGGCCATCTCGGCCCTTTGCTCATCTATTTGTGGACAATTATCTTGTGATACCTTCACATAAGAAGGCAATGGATCTCCAATAGGCTTTACGTCCTGCATGCGGAAGCGCTCAAGGACTTTATGAATGTACTCCCTCTGTGACAAGTAGAGGAGTCCTTGGTGCCTGTCACGTCTAATATGCATACCAAGTATGTGAGAGGCCTGTCCTAGATCTTTTATCTCAAAGCTCTTCTTGAGCTGAGCCTTAAGAGCATCTAGCTCATCATGAGCTTTCCCTGCTACTATCAGCATATCATCCACATAGAGTACCAAAATCAATAAAGAACCATCACGGGCTTTCTTCTTGTAAAGACATGGATCCATAGCACTCCTGCTATAGCCCTGTGATTACATAAAGGCATCAAACTTATGATACCACTCCTTAGGTGCCTGCTTCAAGCCATAAAAAGACTTTTTTTCAATTTGCACACTAGGTGCTTCCTGCCAGGTTCTACAAAGCCCTTAGGCTACTCTATATAAATCTCATCATGCAAGTCCCCATGTAAGAAAGCTGTCTTGACATCCATCTGGTATAAATCCAAGTCAAGCTGAGCAACCAAAGCCAAGACTAAGCGCAGAGTGGTCATCTTAACCACAGGAGAAAAGACCTCATCAAATTCCACAACACCATGCTCCTTCTTAAAGCCCTTTGCTACCAATCTAGCCTTGTATGCCGGCTTGGGGTGTCTAAGGGTACTTTTCAGCTTGTACACCCACTTGCATGGCAAAGCCTTCTTGCCCTTAGGCAAGGAAACCAAATCCCAAGTCTCATTCTTATGCAAGGAGTCTATCTCAGACTACATAGCCCTCTCCCAGGAGTGACTGTCCCCCTTGCGCATAGCCTCATCATAAGTGAAAGGCTCTCCTACATCTGTAACCAAGAAGACATAATGCATCAAGGGCTGAAATCTATTAGTTGGACGTCTGTCTCTAGTAGACCATCTCACGGCAAGCTCTGTTGCCCACCTAGCTGCTTGTCCAACACCTTGACCATGAGCATCTGCTGTGTAGTTGTAGGCTATCCAACTGGTTGTGCGGGAGTTCTCGGCTCCTCTTGAAATATGACCCTGTGGATCTCAACAACTCTCTCAGGCTGCCTATGCATCTTGTCTTCATGGAAGACTACATCATGACTGCAGATGACTTTCCATGCCTGCGGATCCCAAAGACAGTAACCCATCTCGCATGCATCCCCATAACCAAGGAAAATGCATTTGAAACTCTTAGGATCCAACTCACTTCTCTTGTCCCTAGGCACATGGAAAAATGCCTCACATCCAAAGACACGGAGATGCGCATAAGAGGGAGGTTTTCCAATCCATACCTCCTCTGCAACCTGAAAATCCAAACCACTAGAAGGTGATCTGTTTATGGCATGCACAGCTATACTAATTGCTCAGCCCAAAAGCTCTGTGGTAGGCCTGCATGGCTAAGCATACACGCTCCTAGATAGTTCTATTAATCCGCTCAGCCAAACCATTCTGGGGGGTGTAGGGGGCGGTCAACTGACACTTAATACCCCTCTCATCACATAACTGCTCAAAAGCACGTGGGACATACTCACCTCCATTATCTGTTCTTAGGCATTTTAGCCTATACCTAGACTGGTTCTCAACCAATGCAAGCCATCTTTGAAACACGGCCAAAACATTGGATTTCATCTTAATGGGATAAGCCCAAAATTTTCGTGAAAAATCATCTATGAACATAACAAAATACTTTGCACTACCCATAGACTGACAAGGCATGGGCCCACAGATCTCGGAATGTACTAATGCCAAAGGCTCACTCATGCGTAGCCTACCAAACTTCTTGTGCGTAGACCTAGTCTGCCTGCCATAAAGACAATGCTCACATGAATCAAAACATGCATAATCAAGGGGCAGTAAGTACTGCAAACTAGAAAGCATTTACATTCCCTTCAAAGACATATGGCCCAAATGGGCATGCCAAAGAGATACATGTGGGATAGAACCCACAGACAAAACATGATCAAGGGAAGAAGCGGATACAATCAAGGGATAGAGGCTGCCAACCTTGGCACCTCTTGCAATCACAAGTCTGCCATGAGTGATCTTCCATGCAGAGTCTCCAAAAGATACATGATAACCTACGTCATCAAGCTGTCGAGCTGACATGAGACTGCGTATCAAAGCAGGTACATGACGTATATCCTGCATAACAAAATTGCTGTTAGAAGGAAACTGTAGCCTAACATCACCAATGCCCACAATATCAAGAGACCTGTCATCACCCAAACGCACAGAACCCAAAACAATACGGTATGAATGAAACCACTCTCGGCAAGGTGTCACATGAAAGGACGCACCTGAGTCCAAGAGCCAACACTGTGCATGTTGAGATATCGAGCTCCACTCGTGATACGCTAGGGTGACTGTTGTGTATTTATGTCACCGACTTGTCAGTTTTGTAGACGCGGTTAGTACACCACCCATGAATAATAGCTACATGATAGCTATCCTTATCTACTCTAGTTTGTGGCTCAGTTAGTATGCCACCTTAGTTAGTTGAGTTTGGTTTGAGACCCATATATAGGGTTCTTCTATTTCTTTGTACTTGAGTTCTTTTTGGCTTACACAACTAAGAAGAGGAAAACTGTTTTCAGCCTCCACCCTTGTGTGTATTCCCCCATTGTGCAAGCAAGAAAGCTTCAAGTGAGACTCCTTCCTTCTCTCCCACAATCTTGACATGGTATCAGAGCCTTGTTTGTGGTAAGGAGCTCAAGAAAGAAAGCCAAGCTCGCGGTGTTCTAGTAAGAGGAGCAGTGTTGCTTTCATTTTCTATTTTGGGAGCAGATCTCTGCAGGTAGCACAGCTGAAAAGTGCAAGAGTGCATTGTCTCAGGTTGAGACGCCCTTCGCAGTAAAGCAAGAGGGCAGTATATGCTGTGGGAGGGGGCTTTAGCCCATGGCAACCTTGTTTTTTTTATTTGAGGCCATTTCGGGGCCTGTTTTGGAGGTGGAAGTTTTCTGCACGCACTCAGGAAAAGGCCCAGTTTTATGCTATGCAGCCACTGTTCTACAGGTCGGTGAAAAGTTACTGTAGAAATTGCATCGTATGCTTGTGCGCAGAGACATTGGGAGTTACAGAATCATCCTTGGTTCCTGTTTATGCAAAATCGTCACTAGGAAGTGACTGTGTGGTCAAATACCACTTTCGCCAGTTTTGCAGATTTACCCTTTGAGGGTGAAGCTATGTTTTTTGCAGTGACAGAATTTTTTGCAGTGTTCTGTAATGGCGTCTGATTCTCTTTCACAAATTGTCACTAAAAAGCTTGACAAGAACAACTTCCAAGCATGGAAGTTTAGAATGACGAATTTCCTCATGGGAAAAGGATATTGGAAATTTGTTGCAGGAAATGAAAAAGAACCAGTTCTTCTTGATGTTCCCAATCAACGGCAAATGCAGGCATTTAAAGCATGGCATGAGAGAGCCAGGAAAGTTATGTATTGATTGTCTATCAACATTTCAGACTCTATGATTGTGCATATTCAGGATGCAAGTACGCCAAAGGAAACATGGGATACTTTATCAAAAATGTATAGCATAAATACGCAAGCCAGGAAAATGCAGCTCAAGCAAGAGTTGCATAATGTGCAAAGAGAAAATATGAGCATCAATGACTACCACATGAAGGTGAAGAAGATTGCAGATGCACTTGCTTCCATTGGGTCGCCAGTGGAAGATGATGATTTAGTTTCTGTGACCTTGAATGGTCTAGGAAAGGATTATGCATAGTTTCGGACATCCATTTCAGTTCGTGAAAGATTTCCTGATTTTGAGGAGCCGATTGCTCTTTTAATTTCTGAGGAGCAAAGAAATGGTGGTGCATCTTCTTCAGGAGGAACTTCAAAAGAAGCTGTCTTCTACTCAAATGCTGGAAGAGGTAGAGGCAGAGGTAGAGGAGGCCGATTTGGAGGCCGTGGTAGAAATCAGAATATGCAGCAAACTCAAGAAAACCAGTCCTATGGAGGAGGACGTGGTAACTCTAGAGGCAGGGGGAGCCAAAGAGGTCGTGGTGGATGGCAAAGAGGCCAAAATGCAAACAGTAATGTTGAATGCTACTACTGTGGTAAAATGGGTCATATGGCTAAAGACTGCTATAAAAAGCAGAATGACATCATGAATGGAAAACTGCAACAGGGGAATTATGCATCTTCTAGTAGACAGGGTGATGATAGAAATGAGCACTTGTTTATGGTGCAGCACATGAACAATTCTGTGACAAGTGCAGAAGAAAGCAATGATGTATGGCATGTTGACTCAGGTGCATCAAACCACATGACAGGTCATGCAAAATGGATGGAGGATGCAAGAAAAATGGAAAAACCATGATTTGTGGAGACTGGTGATGATACTGCACATCCTATTGTGCAGATTGGAAAAATTCCTTTGTTTATGCAGGATGGGAAAAAGAAATACCTATCCAATGTATTTCATGTCCCGAATATCACCAAGAATCTGGTTTCTGTTGGTCAAATGGTTGAGCAGGGCTTGCAGGTCAGATTTAATCCTCATGGATGCTTTGTTGAGGATATGAAAAATAAAGGTCGCTTGATAGCAAAAGGAAAGAAGAAGGGTAGAATGTTTACATTGGATGCAAACATGTCTCAATTGAATGCAGCAATGTTTGCACATGGGACCGGTGTAGTTGCAGATATTGATATCTGGCATAAACGCATTGGTCATGTTAATGTACAGCGACTTAAATCAATGCATGCCCAAAATATTGTTGCAAGTTTGCCTAAATTCAAGGTTGCAGAAATGTATAAGGTATGTGAAGCCTGTCAGTTTGGAAAACAGGCAAGGAAACCATTTCCTAGACATGTTCAAGAGAGTGAGAAACCATTGGAATTAATCCACTCTGATGTGTGGACTACTAAAGCTGCATCTCTTGGAGGCTGTCATTATTTTGTCACTTTTATTGATGACTATAGCAGAAAAGTTTGGGTGTATTTTATGAAAAAGAAAAGTGAAGTTTTTGGGCATTTCAAAACTCTTAAAGCTATGGTTGAAAAAGAAACAGGCCTGCAGATAAAATGCCTAAGGTCAGATGGAGGGGGAGAGTACCTCTCAAATGAGTTTGCAAGGTTCCTACAGGAGCATGGCATAAAGCAGCAATATTCATGCAGTCATACCCCACAACAAAATGGAATTGCAGAAAGAAAAAATAGGCATATTGGAGAGGTATCTCGTGCCATGCTCAATGAAAAAGACTTTCCAGATTTTTATTGGGCTAAAGCAGTTGCTACAGCAATCTACATAATGAACAGGACTCCCATTGCAGCAATACATGGAATGACTCCAGAGGAGAGGTATACTGGTAGGAAACCAGATATTTCTCATTTGAAAATTTTTGGTTGCATTGCCTATGTACATGTGCCAGATGAGTTGAGATCCAAGTTGGATCCAAAAGCTGAGAAGTGCATCTCTATTGGTTACTCTCTGCAGCAAAAAGGGTATAGATGCTATAACCCTTCTACTCGTAAGTTTACAGTGAGCAGAGATGTTGTTTTTTATGAGATGAGTAGCTGGTATAAACCAGTAAATGTGATTGATGATGTAGATGTACAAAATGGCAATGCTGCACAGAATTCACTGCAGCAGTCACAAAATATTAGTGGACCTGGAGCGTCCTCTAGTAGTGGTTCACATTCTTCGCCATGGACAGGCAGATTGAGATCAGGAGAATCTTCTCAAAGTAATGTAGATAGTGGTATGCAGGTATCACGAAAAGGAAAAGAGAAGGTTGATCAGCCCATGTTTGATGTGAATGCAGGTCACTCTTATGTGGATGGTGAATCCAGTGGCTCAGAACAGAGCATTGATGATGAATTGGGTATTCCTTCTATTGTTACACCTGGAGTAAGGAAGACCAGGGATGTTTTGAGAGCACCTAGGAGTGAACCTACTTTGCGCAGGTCTATGAGAGCTAGGTATCCTGTGGATAGGCTGAAATATGATGGATTTACAGCCATTCACTATGCATATGTGGTCAAAGTGATACAAGAACCAGAACCCACTTCTTTTGAGCAAGCCATGGGAAAAGAAAAATGGGAGAAAGCCATGGATGAAGAAATGGATGCCTTGGAAGCAAATGCTACATGGGAATTGGTACCTTTGCCTAAAGGTAAAAATGCAATTGGTTGTAAGTGGGTTTGTAAGGTGAAGCACAATGCAGATGGTTCTGTGAACAGATACAAGGCAAGATTAGTAGTCAAGGGGTATGCACAAACATATGGCATTGACTATGAAGAAACATTCAGTCCGGTTGCAAGGATGGCAACCGGAAGAGCAGTCATTGCTATGGCTGCATCAAAGGGATGGTCTTTACATCAGATGGATGTAAAGAATGCCTTCTTGCATGGTGATTTGCAAGAAGAGGTCTATATGGAGCAGCCACCAGGTTATGTGCATGTTGTTCATCCTGAGTTTGTTTGCAGGTTGAAGAAAGCCTTGTATGGCTTGAAGCAAGCACCTAGAGCATGGTCTGACAAGATAGGACAGTATCTTGCCACTATTGGCTTTCAGATTTCCAAGGCAGATTTCTCACTTTATGTGAGAAAAACAGAGAAAGGTATTATGCTGCTTGTCATTTATGTTGATGATTTGATTATGACAGGTGACAGTGATGAAGATATCCTTCATGTGAAAATGCTATTGAAGCAGAAGTTTAAGATGAAGGATTTGGGAGAGCTGCATTATTTCTTGGGCATTGAGGTGATTAGATCACCAAGTGGGATACAGCTCTTACAAAGGCAATATGGATTGGACATGCTGTCCAAATATGGGATGACAGGCTGTAAGCCTATTTCAGTTCCTTTGGAGCAGAATGTGAAGCTGAGCACAGATGCAGGTGAGATTCTGGAAGACCCTACTATGTACAGACGCATAGTAGGAAGCTTGATTTATATGACTATTACCAAGCCAGATTTGAGCTATGCTGTTGGATCGGTAAGTCAGTTTATGCAGGCTCCAAGGAAACCACATTTGGATGCGGCTAGACGCATACTCAGGTATGTGAAGTCCACATTGCAATATGGACTATTTTATGAGACTGGGGTTCAGATACAGTTGCATGGATACACTGATGCTGATTGGGCTGGTAGTATTTCTGATAGATGATCTACCAATGGATATGTGTTCTCTTTTGGGAGTGCTGCAGTCACTTGGAGCAGCAAGAAACAGCCTACAGTTGCCTTGTCGAGCACAGAGGTTGAGTACAGGGGTGCAGCAATGGCTGCATGTGAGGTAGCTTGGTTGCATAAGCTACTTTATGATATGCATCAGTCTACAGATGGGCTAGTTGTCATTTATTGTGACAACATGAGTAGTATACACTTGGCAAATAACCCAGTATATCATACTAGAACAAAGCACATTGAGGTGCATTATCACTATGTGCGAGAGAGGGTTTTACTAGGTCTTATTGATCTAGTTTATGTCAGCACAGAGGATCAGGTAGCTGACATATTCACGAAGGCATTGGGCGTAGAGAAGCTGCGCAAGTTCAGAGACCTGCTTGGTGTGCAGGAATTGGGATTGAGCTCGAGGGGGAGTGTTGAGATATCGAGCTCCACTCGTGATACGCCAGGGTGACCGTTGTGTATTTATGTCACCGACTTGTCAGTTGCAGACGCGGTTGGTACACCGCCCATGAATAATAGCTACATGATAGCTATCCTTATCTACTCTAGTTCATGGCTCAGTTAGTATGCCACCTTAGTTAGTTGAGTTTGGTTTGAGACCCATATATAGGATTCTTCTATTTCTTTGTACTTGAGTTCTTTTTGGCTTACACAACTAAGAAGAGGAAAACTGTTTTTAGCCTCCACCCTTGTGTGTATTCCCCCATTGTGCAAGCAAGAAAGCTTCAAGTGAGACTCCTTCCTTCTCTCCCACAATCTTGACAGTGCATACATAGAGTGTATCTCTGTCATCTACAAAGCACTAGATGAAGCTGCAAGGATATAATCATCATGAACATCCTCGGGCTGCATAACATTGATCTCTTCAATTTTAACACTGGACTTTGCAGGCACTATGCCATGATCAGAAAACTTATCCTGCGCTTTGTCTTTCTCCTTATCTTTGCGCCTTTCATTGCGCAGTTCATGGCATTGTGGCCTGATATGGCCCTTTTTCCCACAATGGTGACAAGTAACATCTGCATTCCTGCCACAGGATTTGCTACATGACTTCCCATGAGACTTGGATCGAGATTTCTGAGAATCCCATCCACGGCCACTGCCACTGCCATGTTTTCCATATCCATCGTTCCTGCCTCTAATTGTCATAGCATGCGACACACGAGAGGCATCCAAATTCTTATGGTTAACCTCTTCTTGCAGAAGAGCACTCTCAACATCGGATAATTTCAAGGTAGCAGTAGAGGCACATAATGCAGTGCGAAATACATCCCATGACTCATTAAGAGTACCAAGCAAGAAAAGAGGAGTGACATCCTTTGCAAAAGTGATGTCCTGTGAAGTCAAGTTCTTGAGTATAGCATGGAATTGGCTCAAGTGAGTAGACATAGTCACATTCTCCTTCATGGGCAGATCCATAAGCTAGTTCAACCAATACATCTGACTTGCTGGACTTTTCTTATCATAGAGATTCTTGATTTTATCCTACAACTGCCATGCACTCTGTTCTTCCTCAAATACATTGTAATGAACCTGTTCTGTGAGAGATAATACAATAGTGGACTTGCATAACTCATCGAGCTCAAACCATTCCTCATCTGGCATAGTTGCAGGTGGCAGCTCGCCCCGCTGAACCTCAATGGTTTGCTCTGCGATTTCTGCACTAATACCTACCAAATCTGACTCTTCCAATAAGAGTAATTTGTACCATCAAGCTTAGTGACGTTGAAAATAGCATGATCAGTGGACAAACTCGCCATAATGCAAGCTGGAAGACTGCAGACAATTCAAATTTGCTTGTTGTTTACTGTAGAAAATGACCAAAAAATCACCAAAATCAAGAGAAAATGGCGAGAAAAGTATAACCAAAGCTATTGCCCACCAAGTACTAGTGAAAGTACATCATTTCAAAATATTTCAGCATGAAAAATCCATGTCATTCCAGAGTTATATGCTTGTTATAATAAATGGCAGCAAGGTATTGTGAGAGTCAATTGCTAACGAAATCACTGCACCAAGTCAATAAATGATAGCCAAGACATGACCAGCCATAAACGGGCATAAATTAGCACCAAATAGTCATCAAGACCCTGAGCAAACACCCAAACATATCACCAAAGCATCCGTGAGTGAGTAGGTATCCCCTCTGTACAATAGGACAAAGTATACATAACACTGGGTCTCAAGTATCTGCAAAATGCTCAAATAGCATAAACTTCCAGCTCAATGTCGGTCAAGCATACAAGATTCTCCCACTCGCACAAAAGGCGGATAAATGAGCTCAATGGCTCAATCAAACCAAGTCAAAATGCCAAAGACAGGTGACCAAGACAATGCCTCAATAGCATCCCAAGAGTATGACGGCTACAAAGCAATTGTAGGTAGCATCCATGAGTAAGACATGCATCCCAATAAACTCTAACAAGCCAAGTAACATCCAAGACAACTCCAGATAATCCAAAATGCATCCAAGATAGAGATTCAATGAGCACTCAAGCTCAACATATGCATAGGGTAATCAACCGAGACATGAGCATCTAGCAGTAGGCAACGGGTATGCATAGACCCAAAGAGCATCACTGTCAAAGCATATGCCACTATCAAGCATGAACCATATCAATGAGTGTGTAATGTCAAAGCTCTTCCAAAAGCATCCGGAATGGAATCCAAGCTCGAAGTCATACCCCGAAGATCAATACTTCATTGCATATATCCAAGACATAACCCGGAATCAATAGGCATAACCCAAAGCAATCAAATGAGCTTCAGCCCACTGTTATTACAGCCAAGAATGATTGTCGAAACTGAGAAATTTCAGTATGCAAATTAGTCCAAAAATGATGGCATAACATGTGCAATACATCCCCAAGTCGATCGGCATCCAATAGGCATCAAACCGGTTGACTATGTATGCCTAGACAAGCATAGCATTTACTGTCAATGTAGCATCAGCATAACATGACTGTGAACTACTGTAAATAGTCCCAAACAGTGTTTGAATCAGCCCCAAATCAACGTCCAATGCTCAAGGTTTCAAGACCATGCCATAGACCATGTCAAGAGTGCATTATGAAGCCCAAACATCATGCCAATGACCACTAGGAAGTAGGGGGCTGCTTTGGGGTTGTACACAAGCTACAAGAAGATGGCACAAATTGTCCAGATCTATAGGGGAGGCCTACTACTCATGTGGCTGAAGTTTGAGGTGTTGGGGGGCAAGAGAAGTGGCCAATGGTGGCCCACAATGAGGCCCAACAAGTCTTATTCAAAGGCAAGTGAGATATGAAGCAAGGGAGCTTCAATGGTGGCTGCCCCAATCTTGTTTATAGCCTATGAGACCTGAGAACTGAAGTAAACCTTGGAGAAAATGATCAAATACCTTTGCTTGGATGCCCTGAGGGTGCCTCAATAGGCCGGGAAGAAGCTCGCGAAGTCGAGGAGTGACGGCAGCTCGGGAAGGTCGGATATGGCTGCCTGGAAGGAGACCCAATGCGAGTGGGGAGTCGATAGGAAGCTGACAATGCTATGAACCAAGCTCAAGAGTCGAGAAGCCGTGCCCTAATACCAGTTGAAAGGTGAGAAGGATTGAAGCTTGCACTCGAGAGCTATGGTGGGAGAGCAAGAGCAAGAAAGAGAGAGATAAAAAATGGGAACTCCAAGAGTCACAATGTGTGACCAGGCCTTCCTTTATTCAAATTTTCATTAAAAGAATAAAGAATAAAGTGACGATGACGGGTGCCCGCCACTTATAGTGTGCAATGGCGGTGACTGTCAGTGTAGTAATACACGGGCGGTTAGGCACAGGCGCCTTTACTCCCAACATAGATTTGCTAGTCTTTTTAGTTTTACAAACTTTCAAACTTTTGGTTGGAAGTTCTCTAAGGAATACTCCGTTCTAAATTCCATCATCTAGATTATGGTTGGACCACCTCTTCAGTATAGACTCCATCCTTGAGACTTAAGCTTTGACCCATTCTCCAAGCAACTAACTTTCATAAATTCTTCTCTCATCTTCTCTTTGAAGCCTTCCCACTTGAACTTGGTGAGGAAAGCTCACTTCAAATCATCCCATGTGCCAAAAGTGCATATCACTTGTCTTTAATACCACTGAAACAATGCACATGTGCCAAAAGTGCATATCGCTTCAAATCATCCCATGTGCCAAAAGTGCATATCGCTTGTTGTTAATATCGCTTGTCTTTAATATCACTTGCTCTAGAGACTTGGCATTGTTTGGCCACACATGCTACTATAAATTCTGCTACATGAAGATTGGAGTCTTCATACATTGGCAATGGAACTACATTCATTGGCTTATGATTAATATTTCTAGGACTTATCTAGAAAGAAAGGGGACTTTGGTTTGGTTGTGCCATTAGAACTTCTATAAAGAGTGCCGCTATCACAAGAGTGGTGATCAGTCACACAATTAAAACTCAAAAATACAAGAGAAAAGGAGCATCGATATAGGTTTGTGGGCTTGATGCTCATCTTTAAAAAACCTGAAATCTTGCTATAATAGTAGAGTAGTTGCCTCCTAGATGCAAAAAAGACACAACAATAGAAAAATTATTTCCTTGACACCACCACGTAGCCATCTGACAAGAGTTCAAATTTTTTCTTTACACAAGGCGAAACTTCTATCCATCCATCAAAAAGATTTTTCTTTGAGAGGGAAGTCAAAAATCCCCTAGGTACACAAAGCATCACAATTACATCCCCATAGCATCAGAAATCTTTCCAAAATAAATGCTCCTAAAATTGCATGGAGCATCGATTATCAATAGCCCTTGACTTCTCTTCAAGATCATCAATTTGTAGCAACATAGCACATTTGTTAGCCAAGCCTCAAGATTCAAATTTTCAATTGCAACACACTACCCTCTTTTCTTTCAATAATAAAGGCCATCGAGTAAGTAGGCCAACCTTTATAAGATATTGGTTCTCTCAAAATTCATGGCCCAGCTTTGTAGAACTTGTGAGTCCCTTCTTCATAATGACTCCCTCCACTGCATAAAGTAGCCTTGCCTTCATCATCACCTATGTGTTGAGTTAACTTATGTGCACACTCTTTGCCTCACCTAAATCTCGGATTATTATTATAGCTCCTTATGCTAGATCCATTGGACTCATATCTCTATCATTGTTGGCTCCTCTTATTGGCAAGGTAAGCAAGGCCTTCAATGCATTAACTATCCAACACAAACCCCCTAAATTTGAACTACAATTTCCCCTCAAACTTGCTGACCTTCTCATGACTGTTTGTGGCAATCTGCTAAGAACCTTGCCCTATTGAATAAGATCACATCCTTATGAAGGAGAGACTTTGTTTCCTCATAGACACCATCCTTACGAGAAGGCAAATTCTACGGTTGCTTTGGTCTTCTCCCTTCACGTGATGCAATCCCACAATTTATGGTGATGACACCCCTATTTTCTAAAACTTCTCCATACCATACATTGCATCACTTCCAATACAGATCATTTAGTCCTCTTTACATGAACACATCATGGGTCAATGCTCACCACTATAGCCTAATTTCCATAAACCATAAGAGATCTGCTCTAAACTACTCTCTCTAGTCTTCATCCCATCTCCATGCATGTTGAGCCATGCATATATATATCCTTCATCACATAGACCAGTAACTTTGCACTTTTAAAGCTTTTGTAAGCTTTTCTTATTTAATAGAATTAGCCTCATTTTATAATGCATTTTCCTTCATAGCTTTTTTGCAAAAACAACTGATTATGGTGCATAATGAATATTTATTGGGCACTTGAGTAGCATGGAATTCTTTAATAAATACATGCTCTTTAGTGTGATGATTTTATGCGCTCGAGCACTAGGGATTATTTATGGCTAATTTGTAAAAGCTTAGAATTATTAATTTATGGATATATGTCGTGTCTAGATTAAGATTGATATTTTAAGACCTTACTTTTAGGTCAAACAAATCACTTTGGAAAAAAGAATTAGAAAAAATGAGTCATGCAAGGAAGAGAAAATATGGCCTATTTTTGGGATATCTTTTTTATTTTAAGCACTAAGAGAATAGAATTAAACAAATATATACATGAGGAATGTGCTTATTCATATGCCTAAGAGAAAAAGAGGAATAAGTGGACTATGTAGAACAAGAAATGGATGTTACCCAGAAAAGATCAGCCAAAAGCTCACTTCTTGCATGCACTCGTACACTCACATATTTAATCTTGATGTAATAGGCTCTCAAAGGACAAGGATGAAGAGAAGATACAAAAGTGGAAGAAGCTAAATTAGAAAGGTAGAATATAGAAGTTAAATAGGAGAATGAGGCTCTACCTCCACGATAAAGCACCTTTGCAGACCCACATAGCAATAGCACCATTTGTGTCCATAACAAGAGTAGTAGTAGACAAGAGCACTTCGAGGTTCATCCATTGCAGCAGTAGGGCACAGAACTTGCCCCTTTTGGTAAGAGTGAATTGGAAGAAGGTGGATCGACAAGAAAGAGGAGGATTGTGAAGTAGGGCACAGAACTTGCCCCTTTTGGTAAGAGTGAATTGGAAGAAGGTGGATCAACAAGAAAGAGGAGGATATTGAAGTAGAAGCATCATTATTAAAGTAGTAGCTTCTAGACTCCATCCCCATAGAAGTAGAAGTAAGAAGATGAGGATAAGAAAATGGAAAGCAAGATTTGTTTTTGTTCTCAAAGACAAATCGTAAAGCTTGAAACCCTAAAGGTTAGCCTTTAGAGGCTATAGCTCCTATTCATATGGTACAAAATTAAACACTAAAACAATGATTTAGAGGATCACCTAAATTATAGGAGTTTCAAGAATACCTTGAATTAGAAAAGATTCTAGAGTAACTTAAAGAGCAAAATTTAAAAGAATAAATCAAATTATAAAGGTAAAGTATTTGAAAATAAGAAAATAATGAGGGAACAAGTTCATAACCTGAGAAATATGACTAGTGGTGGTGAAGTTTTCAAACAATTTTGGCAAAAGACTAAATTGGACAGCTTGATTTATAGAAATTGCAAGAATAACCGAATACCATAAGATGCATACCTGCTACTCCATTACACTACATAATTTGTGGAGGTCAAAATATTCTGTGATAAATGAAAGCCATGTCATTTTCAAACTGAAAGTATGTTTTTTCCTCATTGACTTCAATGGGTAATTTAAGGAAGAAGGAGAAGAGGTGCACTGTTTGTTTTGAGTATGGACATACTCAAAACACTGTCCATATGTTTATGGGACTTGTGATAAAGAGAAATCATATAACTATTTTTTAATGATTTATTTATGTGAGTTTAATGGTATCTACAACAAGAACTTTTCTTGAATAGCAAAGAAGATTCAGGTTTACGGATGGACAAGGCATGGGAAAAGCTTAGTTCTTTTGAGCATGTATTTAATGATGCTTTGAAGGCCATGATGATTGTGAAGGTAAGAAATTCAAGTCTTGCTCAAATTTGAAACATGTTCAAAGAGAGCAATTGAGAAGCTTAAGGAGAAATATGAAGATGTTTTGCATTCAAATTTGGATTCAAGTTCAAGTGATGATGATTGGTGCCCTTTACCCATGGATTCAAGTTCAAGTGATGATGATAATTGGTGCCCTTTACCCATGGTTTTGCCAAAGATTGAGGCAAAGGGAAGGAGAGAAGATAAGAGCCAAAGAAGCTAAGATTCCTCGAGTTCCCCAAACCCAACAAAGGAGCTTACCAATGGGAGAGTGGAGCATCACACACCAATAACTTGAAGGTATTTTCCATATTTTGATATTTTGCACACTATCATCATCAATCTCCAATCAACTTTTCTCAAGAAGAATGAATGAATGAACTTAACAATAAGTAAGATGATCATTTAAGTGATCAAGAAGATTAATTATTCATTCAAGAAGACAATGATGTTATGCATGATAGGCTTGAGGATTAGGCTTCTCTTAATCAAGACGTTATTGTGAATGGTTCTTTCGGTTTTGTTATTGCTTTTGAGGAAGATAATGTAGCTAGTAAGTTGGATTTCAGTGAAGAGGCTTTGCAAGTACTTAAAATACCATTACCCATAGCATGGAATGCATTAGTTTTAGATGTCTTTGTCCAAGATACCCATGTTTTCAACATCCAGGATATTATTTCAAATCATTGCATTGTTTAGCTTGAAGAAATTCAACAAGTTTCTACTACTGTAAACATTCATGTTGATTACTCATATGTGCAATTTTCAAGAAAACAACTTTCAGGATAGCAAATGACAAGTTTTCATCCATGTTAATTTTTATATAAATCAACTAGTTTATTTGGTTTTCCTTAACATTTGCATGAGATATATTTTACTAATAAATCTCCAACTGAGATGGTTCAATGGCTTTCTTCTAATCTTGAAAAGGAAAGGAATGTAGCAAAAATCACAGTGGTTGAAGCTTTACATGATATTAGTTAACTTTAGGAAGAGAAAGCATTGCTACAACAAGAGGTTTCTCAAATGAAGAATGTAATGTATTTACAAATTCCTCATTGTTTTGAGGTTTTTAATATTGTCAAGAAAGTTTTTTTGTAGAAAGATAATGAAATTGTTGATTTGCATACTAAGTTGGCATTTTCTTATGTTTCAAGTCAAAATATTACTCTTAAGAATCTTTATGCATTGAATGGCCAAGTTGTTGATGTTTTAGTTCATGGTGTTGCAACAACCTGAAATGTAAGAAATATAGTAGAAAATGCTACAACGACCTAAAAAACAAGAGATACAACAACCTAAAGATCAACAATTTCAAGAACTTGAAAATAGACCTAAAATTTAATAATTATAGGTAATATCAATTTGGGCCACTGATGATAAAGACTTTATAGATGATGTTGGAATAAAGGGCAGGGCCCATGTCTGCCTGTAAGGGCTAGGTTATACATAGTAGATATACCTATATAATATCATTATTGAGGTACACTCTTCAGTACCACAAATCGTGTGTCTCTATCTCTTCTCTCTCTCAACCTGCATCTCTACATAGAAGCTCCATTGCAGCTAACTCAACAAAGAAGTATCAAAGCTTGGTTCAAGCAATCAGGAGCTTGGCATTTCTTTAGGTGTAGGAGCTTGAAGTTGAAGAAGAGTTCAATGTGAAGAGTCTACAAGCAGGGCAACAAGGTTTGAAGCTTCTTCTTGAAGCTTCTTCTTGAAGCTTGAAGCTTCCCTCTTCATTTGAGCTTGTTGGCAGCCATCATTGGCCACTTGGGGAACCTCCCCATTTGTCAACCCTCAAACGAACAAGGTGAAAAACCCAGAAAATCTAAAGCAAAAGACAAAGCCAAGGCAAAATCAGAATGGAGAACAAAGGCATGCTAAGAAAAATCGGGAAACGCAAGAAGTGTGAAAAATTCCTAAATCAAGGAGAGGCGCCCAAGAAAAAGCACAAGTCAATACTTTTGCAAAAGAGCGCAAGGCACACTATGATTCATTTTAAGAAGCATCGGGCCTTGACTTGTGCAAGTTGTAAATGTAGATGGGCGGTAGGAGGGAAAGTAGGAAGATAAGGGGACAATGAAAAAAGGGGGGATGACTGCCCGAATGGAATTTAGGCCTTTGTATAAAAAGTTCAAAAAGGGAATGAGAGCTCATTCTTTTGTGTGTGGCAAAGTGGACTCTTCTTCTTCTCTCCTCCTCTTCTCTTTGCTTGCTTGTGAGTGCTTGAGGGAGGGAGTGTGAGGGTGTGAGGGAGTCTATGAGGGTGAGGGATCAAGGAGGTGAAGCTCTCCACCATCCTCTCTCTTCTCTTCTTCTCTCTTCTCTTCTATTGTTTTGCATATAGCTATGGAGGATAGAGCTTGGAGGTGGAGGCTTGAGGATGCTTGAGCTTGCATCAAGAATCGTGGAGCTATCGAAGTGCTTAAGAGAGGAAGCAATTCAATTGGGCATCAAGGTAAGCTCACTACACTCATAGAGAGGGATAAAGCACCGGCTATGTGAGAGGTAGTCATTAGTGCTCACTTGAAACGCTTGAGCAATAAGTGGTCCGTGGGTCTTGGCAGTAGAGCATACGCTCCCCACTACATTTTGGTTCCATTGCCGGGACCAACAGATTCAAGCTTGAGCGCTTGCATGCTTTGAATCGAGCATCAAAGTAAAGGTTTCATTCCCAAACCGGAGCTTGAGGTAGATAGGAGGTTTTGGGTCTTTTATCCATGCTACAATTAAGTATTTTTTATCTTTGATGGTTAGTTTAGTAGGAGAAATTAGCTCAATATCTTGCTTTCAATTCTTTTTGCATTTAGAGTGGGTTAAGGTTAGGAAATCGATTGGAAAAGGGTAGGGTTTGCTGCTATAAAACATGCCAAACAAGGCACAAATCTATGGAAAACAAGAGGAAGGAGAGCTAAAGGGGGGTTGAGACCGACAAGCAAGAAGGGGGCAGGAGTGGCAATAACTTAGTAGGGGAAGGGGTTTAACAACTGGGAGACCAAGGGGAAGCTCATTTGGAACCCTGATTGCCTGAGAGAGAGTGAGAGAGAGCTTCATCGTGGGGACTCGATTCAATCTCATCACCGATGAGTTCATTGGCCACTTATAGGTATTCCCACACCTTCTCCTGCATGTGTAGTTAGGATCTGGAGGTGCTCGACCAGTGCAAAGGCTTTGATCATTCAGCGCAGCGAATTTTGTGTTAGCTCAGCGAAAACCACGTCGCGCTCGACTCGTTTGAGTGACGGTGATTTTGGGTCGAGTCCCAAAATTGGCCCTCGACCGATTAATCGGCCCTCGGCTACTCAGACCACCTGACTCGAACCACTTGACTCGAACACTCATTGCTTGGCCCGTCCGAGTCGACCATTGGAACCAACCCGATATTCGGCCCTCGGCCTTTCCGACTCGACCCAATCCCACTCAGACAAGGTAACATTCGGTTTGGTCGAGTTCACCATTTGGACCAATTTTGCACTTGGCCCACCCAACTTGGCCCTTAGTCGTTCGGCCCAAACCCATTCGGATGAACCACTTAGCCCACGGCCCTGACGACTCAGCCCACCTAATTGGGCCCTCGAACATCTGCACTCGAACTGTCTGAGTTTGACACTTGGACCAATTGCATTCGGCCCTTTCTCATTCTGCCCTCAACCATTCAGACGAGCCAAATCGGACATTCAACCCATGCAACTCAGACCTATTGGGCCGAGTCTGATTTTTTAGAATTTTTGAACATTGGACCAGACCACCTAGACACCGGTTATTGTGACATCTGAAGACCGTACAGACACTAGAGAATCCCTTCTAGCATGAGGAACAAGGGGATCAGCGAGACTCGAGCATAGAGGCAATACTAGCTGACCATCTAGCGATTCTGCCTGATAGCAGCATCGAATGGAGTATTAGAGCACTGTCAAATCATGATAGGGTAGAGAGAGCAGCAGAAAACCCTATAAATCAGCAGGGACATCCAGGCATACAAGCCTATCAAGCTATACCCACGACAAGAGCGATAGAGTCGTTTAGGCACTTATCTTCTCACTCGATCTAAATTCCATCCCTCAAAGCATGAGGGAGAAAAGCTAAAAGCCTGATTTCACAGAATGTACAAAAAAAAAAAGCACACACACGCACACATGCACATAGTGAGGGTAAGTTGAGGACTGGTTGTAATTAATAAGGAACTCACCAGATGTAAGAACTTGAAGGAATCCACCAGTAAGAGAAGACCCAAGGACATAGGAGGGAGATCGAATCCCTAAGAGTAGGACCAAGCCAAGGACACAGCCTAAAATCCGAACGCAACAAGAGCAGGCAATATTAAGGAAGTGGATTTACCCAGCCTTATCAACTTAATTGAAAACTTGGTAGAGTAGGAAGCCCTAGACATCGAAGGAGGTAGCTTAGGCCATAGAAGCAACGAGGAGCTTAACCTAGGGAACTTCTTTGAGGTTGTGCAACATTTAGTGAACCAATATGATGCTCAAACCTGGTTAGAACACCACGGCAGGCCGGTAGAGGACATCATAGCAGACCTAAAGGAAGAAAGAAAACTGGCCTATAGGGCTCTGCAAGGACTAGCTACATATAACTAGGATTAGAAAACTAGGAACTTACTCCAGAGTTTAGAAATGCGAGAGATCCAGAGGGCGCTAACCCTAACAAAGGCAGGAATCGGTCAAAGAGTGAGAGCACTAGAAAAAGATATCACACTGAGAGAGCTCCTGAAAAAGTGGCTGCTAGATAATACAACCACTGAACGAAGCACGACAGCATTGGCAACATCGCTATTGACAGGGTTAGGAGTCAACCAAGGCTCTAAGAGCCAATAAAAAATCCATGTGGTAGCAAAACAGCTGGACAAATACAAAGCTACCGACGACCCATACATCTTTGTGGAACAATTCGAACAATTGTGTGAGGCCAACGACCTCATTGATCCTACTCAACGCTCCCAAGCCTTTAGATTGTGCTTAGGTGACAAGGGTCGGACCTAGTACACAAGTCTAGATGCTGCAGAGCGTGCCAATTTCAATGGCTTGAAAAATCTCTTCATTAAGAGATTTTCTGAACATGGATACTCCAATAACCTATTGGTGCAGCTTATGAAAATCAAGCAGAAAGAGAAAGAGGATATTCGGGATTATGTAACCCATGTGAGGAGCATCTTCAAGAGGATCCCCATGGGTGAGAGACCAACCAAAAGGGCGGTATCCACTGTATTCATCAACAGCATACGAAGCAAGGAGCTCTACAAAGCTTTGGCCGATAACTCAAGCTTGCCAGCGAGACATGCTGGCGAGGGCCTTTGAAGAAGCTATTAGAGTGGATGACCAGCTCAAGGAAAGAAGCTCCAAAGGTTCAAATCAAGAAGAGTCCAGTGCTAGGAGCTTTGAGAGAGCCTCAACATCGAGTGAGAAAGCAGACTTGAGCACTTAGAACAAAGGGAAGGGCATTGAATCGAGACAAGAGCTAGCTGAGATTAGGATGGACATAGCCAAACCACAGGAGATGATGAGACGACCAATGCATCCACACGTCCAATGTGTGCATTGTGGCGGAAACCACTTGCCATTTGAGTGTCAGGACCCTAGGTCATGACCTTGTGTTGATTGTGGTAGGTTCAGCCATGACACCATGCATTATTGATTACCTTGGAGGCTCCCATACCCGCAGCCTTACGGTCAATCCTACCTTGCGAATAGGCATCCAAACTACTTTGGAAGGGAAGCCCCACTGGCTCTTCTAGCACCAGATGATGCTAAACCTACCATCCCTAGGATGGAAATTAATCCTACGAATATCCCTTGACCGCATGGACCTTATGTGACCCATCCATCGAGTGACACCCTAGTCCATTATGTGGACGAGCATAGCAATGATGAGCCTTATGTAAACCCATATGTGTCATACGATGAGGAAGGAAATGTTATCCTCATGGACTATATACCAGTACCGATGATGGTGTTGGGAAGAGGGAGAGGCAAAGGCCTAGGAGGGTAGGCCCAAGAGCCATGGACTTGTGGTCACCCAGGACATATTTCTTTGCCATGCCCCGAGAGGGAACAAGCAAACAGAGATCAGGCTGACCTGAGATGCACTGAGCGTGGAATCACTCATCTCTTTTTCGACTTCCCTTGGCAAAGACCGTCCTTTAGTTCGGAAAACAAGCCATCGGTTCCATTAGGGTTATTCGGTGTCGAGACACTCCATGGAGAAGCCACATCTATCCCATTGTATGTCATGACCCATGCACAAACGAAGAAGGCCAACATATCATTGCCAAGGCCCAATAACCCTGATGCAACCTTAATTGGGAAGAAGAGTTGGAGATGAAGGAGCAAGAGATCAGATGCTAAGGTCACCCTCAAAACTGAAAGTGCCACGGCACTATCGGTTGGAGGGAAAGTCATTGACATAGAAGAGGAGATGTCGGCACCTCAAACAGCTAAAAAGGGAAGTGCTAAGGTTGGGTAGTACCCCAACCCTAAGCGCCAATTGGAAGCCATCAAGAAGGTGAAGGAATGGGTAAGGGAGGCCGAGGAGTACCTGAAAGACATTGAACCCATACTAGAGGATGAGATCGATGATCTCTCAAGCATGGGCACCCCAGTCTCTCTCCCACAACCAAAACCAAGAGAAACAATGGCACGACAAGTAGGCCTGCCTAGACAAAGCCTAAATGCTTCGGCCCAACAAACTAGTCTAGGACATTGGCTAAGAACCGCAAACTTAGGAGAAAGGCAAGTGACTAGCGATCTCCTCAACACACTAGTGACCACCCCCATAACTCTAAGCTTGGGCGACCCACTTAGGCAGCATCCTACACTATGGCTAGAGCTAAAACGTTGGGTCAAAGAATCAAATGAGTCAATTATCACAGACTTGCCTGAGCATGACGCAGAAACTCAAATATTGAGTCTGACACTACACTCCATGCCTAAATCCTTGCACATCAATGCTTTCTAGGAAGGCACGGAAATGCATGCAGTCCTCCCGGTACTAGCTGTAGGGGATGTCACAAGAAAGGGAATTGTAGACACAGGGGCAGGAGTGACTGTGCTAAGCCATGCAGTACTCCAAACTTGGGGTAACCCACCAGTCAAAACTGCTAGGTTTCAACATCACTCTAGCTAACAGAATGAAGGTAAAGCCATGTGGAGTGCTAAAAATTTGGCTAGTGAAGATTGCAAGAATCCAATTCTTGGTTGACTTCATAGTCATGAAGGGAGTGGACTACGACATCCTGCTAGGCCGACCCTGGATGCACAACGTGAGGATCACAGAAGACTAGGGCAACGGTCTTATCTTCTTGGGCAATCAAACAGAGGCGGTAAGAGTAGAGATGAACACTTGGAAGACTACTCCAGTCAACCTAGATGCTATCTCCACCATGCTAAAGGGTGATAGAAAAGGTGATGGACAACAAACTAAGGGATCCTATGGGGCTCTCACCAAGTATATCCCATGCCTTGAGGACGAGCGAGACTAGATGCACGTTCTTGCTATCATATTGACCTACCGTTCTTGGATGCTGAGGAGTATGAACAAACTGTCAAGGCAACTAACAGGTTCAAGGATACACTTTCAATACTAGTCTGCATGATGACTGGAGGTCTATGTGGAAGACCCACTCATGTTGCATTTTGAGTCCCAAGCAATAGACATGAGCTCTAGGAGATCCTAGGATACTTAACCAATAAGTTGATTAGCAATCCGATGACGAACCTTAAGCCACTCCAAGACCTCTTGGATGAGCGTGAATGGTGAGGGTCCAAGGTACGCAATTTGAACTTGAAGTACAATTGGTCCCTACTTCTTGACCAACAAGAAGGGAATGCTCAGGACCAGGAAAATGACAAGCAATCAGACAGAGACAGCTTAGATGAGGAATGTGAGGATTGTTGTTCCTTCAGTGAGCAGAAAGGAAGTTGATACCCTAGAGTACGACACAAGGGGGCACATCATTGAACAAATACAAGCAGACCCCAAACCACACAAGTAGAGTGCATTTAGTAAAGAGAAAGGAGTCAGACACAAGGATTGCGACCGGTTGGAGCACACGGGTGCAATTCACTATGAGTAGGCAAGCCTAGCTCTGCCACATGATGCACCATTGCTGCGAATGGACTCATCTTCTGAGCTACGACTGCTAGGGGGAGCCACTCTTCTAGCGAAGAAGGAGAGTTCAATTCTGAATCAGAAGTCAGCTCAAATAGTGACCCAAAAATACCTTGGCCCCCGAAGACTAGGTGCACTAAGGGGGACCTACCCATCCACCTACGACGTCGATGGTTAAAGGAGAAACGACATGCACTGAGCAAAGAAACATGGACGGACGAACAATGAAAACTACAAGACCTACTGAAATGATTCACAAAGACAATTGGACCCAGATTGGCAAACTCCAGTTGCAGCGCCCACTAATGCAAGTCTCACCCTGTATGGAGGCCGACCCTCCAAACTTCTGGGAAAGTGCAAGGTTGTAGTTTCTATTGAGTTTGAAAGCATATTGATAGTATTCTATGTGTTGCCAAGCACTAAGAATGCAGGCACAGAATCGCTGTTGGAATGAACTTTCAAGAAGCAAGCTCATTGCAATGTCGACTACAAGTCGCAGCGCATCCACCTCGCCATGGGCAACGTCTGCATAGTGACAGCTTTCAACAAGGGCAGTGTGACCCTTTCCACGTCCACAATGCCACCGATAGAGAAACCCACCGCCAAGGTTAAGGAGGGGAGTCATGACTCGTCACAACCCACCCAACCTCGGGACCAACAACCTGCTAGAATCCACACTGAAGCCCATGAACCCCAATTCAAATGGGTGCCTAAACAGGAAGCGCCACCTAGGAAGAGAAACTCACGGCCTTGCAAAGCTCATCATCCACACCCAAAATCTAGGAAGCTAAGGCTTTGCCATAAATGTCGAAGCACAGTCTAGCCGCGATGGGTCCCCAAGACCTTATTGCAAGCGCAAGGCTACTATGCAGGTAATACCTGGATTTGGCTACCTAAAGCCTAAATGACCAAAGACCCTACTCAGATGCCACCCTCAAACTTGACCACACAAAACATCATGCCAGAGACACTCACAACACAAGAGAATCAGGCTTCTAAGTCCGTAGAACCTCCAAAGTCTACCTCGGTAGGACTTGAACCAATCTATCACCCAAAATCGCAGCTCGCCACTAGCAAAATTCCTAGCTATAGCGCTGAAGATACCTCTCACATCTCAAAGGCATCTAGGGGCACAACAACCACAACTCCCAGTAAACCCATCGAATGTGAGGCCAAGCTCCAACCTAAAGAACAACCCAAGCTGCAACTATTGGCTGCTAAACTCTCTAGTCCAGTTAAACCTCAACCCCCCACCAGCCTTCGACCCTCTTATGAGCGACGATCAATCTTAACCTTGTCCGCAGACTTAGCTAAAAATACGGGGGATGACTTGATTGCTTGCCTCCGATGCTTGGATGCTACTTTCATGACCCTGTCTAAAAGCTAGGAATGACTAGACTTAGGCCTCTTGGACGAACCTATGGCAACGGAAGTCTAAACACTCCCGTGCTCTGGGAAGAGTCAGAATTTGTATTTGTCAAGGCTTTCGAAGTAGCTCGGGAATTAATTGCAACCGAGATATCCCACGAACAAGCCATCAAGCAATGCCTCACGTATACCAAGAATACAACCCTAGCCACAAATCAAGAAATCTTGGAGTTGAAATAGCTCACTGACCATGACTCCTCCTTCTTACAGAAAGGTGCGCTCTACGATTGCAATGGGAGCAAGTGGGACACCAAATAATGACCAATGCTGAACAGCGACGTGCAATCAAGGCGTGTGAATATAACCCAACCTATGTTGCTCCAACTTCCTATCGGGTGTTGTCTTCTATTCATAACCAACTCCTAGAAGAGCACATTGAGGGACACCTGTTTTTAGATTGCATCATCACAAAGGAGGAGTTGCATGTCACTAGTTGAACGGACTCATGTGACTTCTTGCTTGACATCCTCATTAACATTACGCACGTCAGCATTCACCCTTTCAACATGGATAGCTAGGCTAATCTTGAGTATAATCCAAATTTCTATGCATGGCTCATGCAAAGGTAACACTCGCACATTAGGTGCCAAACGGCCATCACCCTCTAACCATTTAATCCTAGGAAGGATTCTTCTCAATTTGAAAAAGGGGGAGGTATGGTAAAACAAACCAAAACACATAACAAGAACTATAAAGGAAAATAACACATGTGGGACATGAGGGACCTCAATGGTTGAATGAAGTAACTCGTGATCGAGGAATTGACAATAAAACTTGAAAGCAATGGACTTAGACTATTGAAGGAAAATTTCTAATCATGTACTAAAAATAGGTTTATCTGCCTAGCATGAAGTCTTGTCTTTCGGTAAAGCTAGGTGGAAAAGCACTAATGGTAAGACATGGCTTATGATAGGAGTTGAAAATGTCACCCTAACAAGGAGAGTGGGACAGTGTCCTTAGCAAGCAAGGAAGGAACTAAGCAGGTGCAGGTCCCGCTCAGCAAGACCTTAGTGGAAAAGGCACTAGCATTGGAACCAAAGGTGGAGAAGAGGCACAAAAGAGACGTCTATGCCATGCTAAGGATAAAGAAGGAGAGTGTCTTAACAAATGATGGCATAAGCATCCAGGACATCCCTAAAGTGGAGATTAGATTGCAAGCAAAGGTGATCCACACCCTCTTCTCCAACCTAAGGTACACTTTGCTCATGCATAGAATCAACATGCCCGTGTTGGAGAATGTTGCGGCTCATTCATTGCATGAAGTGGATTGGAACGATTGTGTTAGGAAAACCATAGACCAATCAACCAAGACACTCGACCTCAAAAGTAGACCCTGACGAGTGGAGAATCCTCGGCATCTAAGGGAACTAATAGGAAGAAGCCCTCTACCAAGGCCACATTCATAGGGTATGGAGGAGTCTTGACTGCCCTTATCCGAGAGGCTATAAAGGAGGCACGAGAAGGAGAAGAGGGATCATATGAAACACCTAAGAAGTCACCTCCTCGTCATGACAAAGAACCATCAAGTGAGAGGATGATTAGTGAAGGAGAGGGAGAGCAAGAAGCTCAATCAAGCAAAGGGAAGGCGAAGATACCTAAAAAGAAGGCAACAAAGAAGAAGCAAGAGGAAGAGATAAAGAAAAAAGAAGAAGTAAACCTACTTAAAGCCAAGGCTGAGTCAAAAAGAGTTGCAGAACAAGAAGAGGAGTTGAGGAAAGAAGAGGAGGACATAGCACAAGATGTACACATGTCCATTGAACAGCAGTGTAGGCAGGAGGAACTAGCAGCAATGAGCCCACCTAGGCAGGATAGGCCGGGAACCAATGCCCAAGGGGCAAAAGACTTAGCCCCACCCATCCCTGAAGGAAAGGGCAAATCCACACTCCACTCAACCCTGCCTATCCTCTTTCCCACTACCCCAATCATCATAGCAATGCCAAGTCCCCCTGGCACAGTGGGCGCCATCAACCTCATGGCATGGGTGCAGTTCTTGATCAACCAGGCACATACCCCAATGCCCACCTCCAGTGCAAGAACCCCAACTACAGGAGTAAAAAGGTTGGCTGCTGTAGATGTCGAATCTCAGTAGGGACCCAAGCAACCAAAGGTAGATGCTATCACCACAGAGCAGCAGGCCGCAAACCAGGACAAGCATATCAAGGAGCTCTATGCTCAATTGGAAAGGGCAAAGGAGGAGAAGAGAGCGGCAGTGGTGATGCTGGAAACGGAAAGGGAAATGGAAAATGCCTCTCCTAGCTAGAAAAGACCCACCAAGTGGCCTTGCAATGCAAAAAAATCCATTCGCTGAACGCAGAACTAAGGGCCAAGGAAGAGGACGAAGAATAGTGGCAAAAAAGACTGAAGGAAGAGAGCGAAGAGCTGGTCGCAATGCAAAGGAAATACAAGCTCTTAGTTCTATAGCAGGTAGAGCTTGAATCACAGGTGAGAAAACTTCAAGCAGACATGGAAGAGCTCACTGCACTGGAAGTAGAGAAAGCACACGAGCATGAAGAAAAGAGGAAAGAAAAGGAAGAGCTCACTCACATAAGGAAAGAGCGAGAATCAATCATAACATCTCTAGCATGCAAGCAGGAGGAGAGCTCCACGGAGATGGCAAAGAGAGCTGAAGAGTAGACAACTCATGCTGAAGAGCGGATAAGAACCCTTGCATGTCATCTAGCTCAAGTTGAGAAAGACAAAACATTTGCGGAAAGCAGAGTAGAGGCTGCCCAAATGACCTTCCAAACACAGCAATGGGCCTTCTTAAATGCCTTGTTGGACATCACTTAGACAGAGGAGGGAGAGCCCATGATGGCCATAAAGAAGAAACTAGGAATGATTCGTAGAGCACTAATGGCCGAACTCTAGATGCCGCCACAACCTAGGGGAGCAAGCCCAAGCCGGGATGAACAATGTCATTATCTCCTATTGGTGGGCCTAACCTCGCAGGAAGTGGATACACTCGGGTTCCTCCAAGAGGAGCAACAAGAGCCAAGCTGAGAGAGGGAGGGGGAAGTGAACTTCGAAATGGGACCATAAGAAGACGAACTTGTCCCACCACCTCCTTCCCCAAGGCCTAATGAGCAGCAATATGTAGACACCCCTGCAGAAAGAAAGGTGGCACTGAGAGAAAGAAGGAAGCAAATGGTGGAGGAGACATGGAAAAAATGGAATACCAAGGGAGTAAAGGCACCCCAGGTAACTATCCCACCAAGCGAGGACGATGACCCGGCAAGTTTCCACACTGATCTTATAATCTGGGAAAGGCAAGAGATGGCCAGGAGCCCCTTGGACCTCAACTTCCAATTCCCCGCCACCCTACAAAGAGTGTTACCCATCAAGGTGGTGGAGGGGGTGATTAACATCAGCAATAGACTCAGAGAGAGGTGGCTGGAGAAGAGAGAGTAGAACCCCACCTTATGGGCTATCGAGGATGCTGGATTTTGGCAAGATAAAATTTTTGAGGTGCCAAGGTCTGTACCTAGCTACGAATGCCAGCCTGCATGAAGAAGAATTTGCAACACCAACCTGGACACATGGGTGGCTTTTTGCAACACTCAACCCTTTGAGAGGAATGACCCAACCTTTATGCCCTACCCTCGAAGGGTCGGGCATCAACCCCAGTGTCCACAGCCGCTACAACTTCCCTGTAATCTATAATCCCCATTGTACTACATATGAAAACGCCCTCGCCTTCACATTAGAAAACCTATATGATACCCTAATCCAATTTACTAACACATTCTCCTCATGCCCTAATCCCGCTTTTATTACCACTTCTAATTACCTTAGATTGCTTAGGATACTTCTTAGGCAAGACCCCACCCCGGGGCTCCCAACGCTCCATTTTGATCCTAACGCTATAGATAGATGCGCGATGGCTCAACTAATGATGTGTGCCACTCTATTGCCTTCATTTTGCATAGCTCTGCTAGAGGATATGAATGATAGCCACTTCACCCACTGTAATCATCCGTTTCTCTCCTCCATCACCCTTCAAGTCCACCTAAACCTCAAGGGGTATCTCCAAAGCCGCCAATTCCTTAGTAAATCTATTAATCCTCCTTCTCTAGCTCACTCCAATGGCGAAGATTAAACTCTTGTCACAACTCTGCAACTTTATTATTATCATTATTAGGGGGGAAAAAAAGACATCACCTGTCTCCACCGCAAGTTGCACATCCACCACAGCCATAGTACCTAGGGTCCTTAAGTTAGACACGCCTAGTGGCCCCAGTCGGTCGCTTCATCCCCAACCCTCTAGCCTCATTTTGATCCTCCACCTCCTACCTAGGGCACATCAAAGGCAGGACACACCTAGGGAGGTAACACTCACATGTGGTTAGACTTGTCACCTTGAGCTCCATCTCACCAACATGCGCACAATTCACCACACAACAATGGCACACACCCACACAAACTGCACCTTTCTTTTCTTTCTAGGTACAATAGAAGGCCCCACCAACTGCTTCAGCGACCCCATCATCCATGCAATGTGCTCCCCATCTTGTAAAACATCCTACCATGCTAACCCACCAAACCAGGGGACGAATGCAATAGCCATGCTCAAAAAGTGAACGAAGAAGCTCATTTGGAATAGCATAGGCAAACTTAGCCATGGAGAGTTAAATGATGGATCCATCTAACACCATTTTGATTTGCAAAGATGGACCCACCCCTCAACATTCCTCCAAGACAAGGGACCATCTCCCACTCAAGGGCCCTACAGTTCCATAAATCCCTCCAACACGCCCTCCAATACGACTCGTACCCAAACTCAAAAAGCTACTTGGCCACTCCAGCAATAGAGTTTGACTCGTCCCCCAACAAGTGCCATGGGATTGGCACTCATCTAGGAGGGGGGTAATGTTAACCCTCAAATGAGCAAAAGACAAAGCCAAGGCAAAAGCGGAATGGAGAACAAAGGCATGCCAAGAAAAATCAGGAAGCATAAGAAGTGTGAAAAAGTCCTAAATCAAGGAGAGGCACCCAAGAAAAAGCACAAGTCAATACTTTTGCAAAGGAGCGCAAGGTGCACCGTGATTCATTTTAAAAAGCGTTAACATGTGCGAGTTGTAAATATAGATGAGTGGTAGGAGGGAAAGTAGGAATATAAGGGAACAATGAAAAAAGGATGGATAACAGCCCGAATGGAATTTAAGGTTTTGTATATAAAGTTCAAAAAGTGAATGAGAGCTCATTCTTTGGTGTGTGGCAAAGTGGAGTCTTCTTCTTCTCTCCTCTTCTCTTTGCTTGCTTGTGAGTGCTTGAGGGAGGGGGTATGAGGGTGTGAGGAAGCGAGTGTGTGAGGGTGAGGGATCAAGGAGGTGAAGCTCTCCACCATCCTCTCTCTTCTCTTCTTCTCTCTTCTCTTCTCTTGTTTTGCGTATGGCTATGGAGTATGGAACTTGGAGGTGGAGGCTTGAGGATGCTCGATCTTGCGTCAAGAATTGTGGAGCTATCAGAGTGCTTGAGAGAGGAAGCAACTCAATCAGGCATCAAGGTAAGCTCACTATAGAGAGGGATAGCACGCCGGCTATATGATTGGTAGCCATTAGTGCTCGCTTGAAACGCTTGAATAATAAGCAGTCTGTGGATCTTGGCAGTAGAGCATGCGCTCCCCACTACACTATCATCTCCAACACCTAGATCAGCATTCTAATCTCTTCAAGGCTGAAAGCGTCATCAGCGTGGGTATGCAGATCTGGTTTTCACTAGGCTCAAGACCTACATCGGCTACTCCTCTTCATTTGGCATCATGGTTGTGCTCTAGAATTTGCATCAAATTCTTAGTATTATTGAGCATTGAAGTGTAGTATTACACTCGGGACTGATATACATTTAGCTTCAGATCTAAAATATAGAGTATTCAAATCTGTAATAAGTAGGCCAACAACTATTTCTTGAGTGAATAATGCTTATAATTCACTTATGTGGTGACTATCTGATGCCCATTTGGCGCTACATGACTTGGAGATGTTATGTCCATGATTAGAGATCATTTTGGGGTGATTAGAGTCATCATTTTGCTTGGTTTTGACAAAGATTTGACTACTGGGATATCAGGGCTGATTGATATTTTGACTACATATGGATTATGTCTTGCTTCTAGACTTGGTCTCGAGCATTCTAAACCAAGCATTCATGCTTATGACTGATGTTACATGCTTGGATTTGATTCCAGAATGCATTTGAGTAGTGATTAAAGCTCATTTTTGGATAGACTTTACCTACAAGTCTATTGCAGTACATTCAGCATAGTTTCCTACATATTCAGGACATCATACCTCACTGTCAAGAAATTTGATATGTTTCTATGCAAGAACATTATGGTGATGTTTTGAGGAGCTTTGCATGATCTTTGGAGCTCAATCTCAATCAGTCTAAGAGCTTATTTCAGTTTTGAATTTTTAGGACAGATTTTTCCTTAATGTCAGGATTGCACTTCTGAATTGTAGGACAGCCACCTACATTGTCAGGAATTTCAGGACTGCACTCTTGAATTGCAGAGAACAACCACCTGTATTGTCAAGAATTTTAGAACTGCACTCCTGAATTGTAGGAAAGCCACCTGTATTGTCAAGAATTTTAGGATTGCACTTTGTTTTTGTCAGGAAATTGGTATGTTTACTGTCATTGAATGCTTTTGAGGCATTTTGGGCAATGAACTGATGTATGTTATTACTGCTACATACTTGGGGATATTCCTAACATACTATTGAGTGGATTTTGGATCTTCCATTGCTTGGCATTATAGCTTCCATTTACTATCATATGGTTATTTGGCTGTGAATCATGGCTAGCATTAGTGACAATCATCTTATGCATATCAAGAAGCTTGAAGGAGCACACAACTTTGCCATTTGGCAAAAGCAACGCTATAATATCTTGTTGCAGAAGAAGCAAGCAAAGCTTATTAAAGTAAAGGGAACAAAACCAGTTGATGTAGAGCAGGACGACTGGGATGAGCTGAATGAGCTTGCACACTTGACCATTGAGCTATCAATTTCTAATGCCTTGTTGTTTAACATTGAAGGGTTGGATTCTTCTTATGACATTTGGAAGCGACTGGAAGAATTGTATGCCTAGAAGAGTGCTACAAGCAAGGTCTACTGGCTGAAGAAACTCATGGATTTGCGTATGAAAGAGGGTAATACAAGGTCTACTCACCTTAGTGAGTTTAACTCCATTTTCAACCAGCTTGCCACTTTGAAGTTCAATATTGATGATGAGTTCAAACCAAAGAGCTAGGATACCTTCAGGACTGCTATGAGCAATTCTAATGCTATGCTTTTGTATGCTGATGTAGAGAGTGCTCTTCTCATGGAAGAAATGAATCGGTAGAACAATGCATCTAGTAAGTCTTCCAATGATTTGCATACTAGAGGCAGATCACAACAGAAAGGCAAATCTAATAGCAAGGTCGATGTTGAATGCCATCATTGTAGTAAGAAGGGTCACTTCAAATGTGACTACTATAAATGGAAGAAAGAGAAAGGGAAGGGCAAGAAGACGAATGACAGCAAGGAAGAGAAGAAAGAGAGTCGACCTGCTAAGAAGAGCAGTGTAAAGATTGAAGAGGTGAATGTAGTCATCCATGAGAGTGACAATGGGAATGATGTATTCTTTGTCTCTTCATGTTTCAGTGCACATACTTTGATAGCCGATACGGATGATGACATGCACACTTGGATTTTGGATTCAGGTGCCTCTTTTCATGTCACCCCTCACCATGAGTGGTTTACAGACTATACAAGAGGTCGACATGGTGTTGTCCATCTTGGGGACAATTATGCATGTGACATTGTAGGCATTGGCAATGTGCAACTACAATTTCAGTATGGATCTGTCTTCACTCTTTAGAATGTAAGGCATGTACCGCATCTCAAGAAGAGGTTGATTAGTATTGGATAGCTAGATGATGATGGATTTCATACCACCTTTGGCGATGGGAAATGGAAGATCTGCAAAGGATCTAGGGTTATTGCTAGAGGCTCAAAGAGTGACACTTTGTATCCTCTCCATGTATCTAGTGTGCATGACCATGTTGTTGCCGTGACCGAGTAGCCAAATGTTTCCTTGTGGCATGGCCGGTTGGGACACATGAGTCAAACAGGAATGAAAGTGCTTTCTCGTTTGGGTTACTTGCCTTGTCTTCATTATGTTGATTTTGAGCACTGTGATCATTGTGTTTATGGTAAGCATGCGTAGACATCTCATAAAAAGGTCTCTTTCACTGAAATCTTTGCCTCAAGAGTTAGTACATTTTGATGTATATCAAATGCCAGGGTTATCTCTAGGAGGAAAGAAATACTTTGTCACATTTGTCGAGGATTCTACTCGGAAGGTATGGGTTTACCCTATTCGTAGCAAGGACAAAGTGCTTGACAGGTTTCAAAAATTCTTGGTATTGGTTGAGAACCAGATTGATAAGACACTTAAGTGTCTTCACTCTGACAATGGTGGGGAGTATGTGTCCAAATCCTTCCACGCATTTTGTGACAGCAAGGTGATAAAGAGGGAGCTCACTACCCCTCATAATCCACCCCAAAATGGAGTTGTAGAGCGCATGAATCGGACTATACAGGATAAGGTCCGTACAATGTTGTCTCATGCTACATTACTCCATGCTTTTTGGGCAGAGGCTGTTATGGCAATCATTCATCTTATTAATAGGTCATCAAATAGGTCTGTGGGGGGGAGAGTCCCTCAGGAAGAGTGATCGGGCAAGCCATCTTCTTATGCTCATTTACGAGTGTTTGGTTGCTAGGCTTTTGTGCACATATACAGAAAGAAGAACGTAGCAAAATGGAACCAAAGTCCTATAAATGCATATTCCTAGGATACGGTGACGAGGGTGAGATGGGGTATAGACATTGGGATCCTGAGAAAAGAAACATAGTATATAGCAATAATGATGTCATCTTTCATGAAGATCTCATGCATAAGTAGCCCGAGAAGATTGAGGAAGTCAAGAGGATTGTTTTCAAGTAGGATGTACCTTTTAGATAGCCATTTATGCCCAATGGGCAGCATCATATACCTACTATAAATACTCCTAGAAATGTAGGAAATGGTGCTGGAAATGACCAACGAGGTATTGCTCATGATATACCATTGTTTTAGCCTAAAAACATGCAATTAGGACAGCCTAAATTGTCAGGACAGCATGCTGGAATTTCAAGATAGCAACTTGTAAATGCAAAATTGCAAGCTCGTATTTTAGGATAGCAACCTTGCATTATAGGCCCGTATTTCAAGACAGCAACTTGTAAATCCATATTTGTAGGCCCAACAGCCAAACAAAATGCAGAACCTTTGCTGCGTAGGTCAACCCAACCTTCAAGGCAGCCAAATAGGTTTATTCCTAGTGCACAGTATGCTGCAAATTATGTCATGGTTACTGGCTATAGTGAGCCATCATGCTTCAAGGAAGCAATGAGTAGACCGAATAGCAAGAAGTGGTTCAAGGCCATGCTGTCAAAAATGGAATCACTTGATAAGAATGGTACTTGGAACTTGGTGCAGTTGCCTAAAGGGTAGAAAACTCTCCCATGCAAGTGGGTTTACAAGATGAAGGTCACTTCTGTTCTTCACCAAAGTACAAAGCATGTTTACTTGCAAAGGGATACAAGCAAAAACATGGAATTGATTTTGATGAGATCTTCTCTCTTGTAGTCAAGATGACTACTCTAAGAACCATTTTGGGCTTGGTTGCAACACAAGATATAGAGCTCATACAGATGGATGTAAAGATTGCATTCTTACATGGTGATCTGCATGAGGACATATATATGCAACAGCCTGAAGGTTTTATTGCTAAAGGGAAAGAGATGATGGTCTTAAACTAAAACAAAGTTTGTATGGGCTGAAATAGGCACCGAGGAAGTGGTATCATAAGTTTGATACTTTCACGCAGTCTCAGGGCATTCAGAGAAGTCAAGTTGATCACTGCTTGTACACCAAGAAGGTAGCAAATGGCAGCATGATTAACTTGGTTCTATATGTTGATGACATGTTGACTTGCTAGCAAGGATACTCATGCCTTGGATTCATTGAAGTAAAGTCTTCAAGGCAGCTTTGACATGAAGGATCTTGGTGATGCCAATCACATTCTTGGGATGTGGATACTTAGAGATAGATCAAAGGGGTTACTCTATCTATCTCAATAGGAGTATGCATCCAAGATTTTGCAGTGTTTCAATATGGAGCGGGGAAAGCAATCGGAGTTCCATTGCCTCCATATGTGAAACTCGGTGTAGAGGGCATCCCTACATTCGATGATCAGAACTGAAATGGCCAAGATTCTATATGCTTCAGCCATTGGCAATTTGATGTATGATATGGTTGCTACACGCCCTGACATTGCCTTTGTAGTGGGAGTGGTTAGCAGGTACATGGCAAACCCTAGAAAGAAGCATTGGGAAGCAGTGAAATGTATTATGAAATACCTCAAGGGCACAAAGGATTTGTGCATCTGCTTTGGTAAGCAGAAGACATTTGTCGTTGGCTTTACATATGCAAACTACGCTCAACATGCGGACTACAAGAAGTCCACTACAGGGTATGTGTTTAACTTCATAGGGGGGTATCTCTTGGATATCCAGGCTGTAGAAGTGTGTTGCACTATCTACTACGGAGGTAAAGTATGTGGCTACCACTAAGGCATTCAAAGAAGCCTTATGGTTGTCACATTTGGTTGCTGCGCTTGGGATTACTGAGGTTTATGTTCTCCACTGTGGTAGTCAAAGTGCTTTCATGTTAGTACGGAACCCTGTCTTTCATGCAAAGAAAAAACACATACATGTGAAGTATGATTTCATCATAGAGGTACTTGATAGCAAGAGCATTGAATTGGACAAGGTGCACGCTAATGATAACCCTATAGACCTTCTCATGAAAGGTTTTGCAACAGAGAGGTTTGCCCATTGTCAGCAGATGATGGGTATTGGATAGGTATAGTCTCTTCAGCCTTGTAGATACTTAGACTTAGCCAATTCTTTTCCTCTACCTTTGGGCACATTGCCTTTAGGGGGGAGGTTATTGGGATAAAGGGTAGTGCTCATGTCCTCCTGCAAGGGCCAAGTTGTACATAGTACATATACCTATCTAAAATCATTATTGAGGTACACTCTTCAGTACCACAAATCGTGTGTCTCTATCTCCTCTCTCTCTCAACCTGCATCTCTACACATAAGCTCCATTGCAACTAACTCAACAGATAATGTAGTTTAGATTGACATTGTAGAAGATTATGATGAAGATACCAACGTGGTTCTATATTGTTTTGTTTTGCAAGTTTTCTTGGATTATCTTGTATATTTCTCTTGGCGATGCAATATCTTGTTTGAGATCCAACTTGTATGGTACATTGTCATACATTTCTTATGATGAGATATTGGAGTATCATCAATATATTCATTGATCGATATGACTACTGTTTGCCATTGGAGTAGTGGTTTCCTTATTGATTTATTATTCTATGCATTTATTCCATATGATGTTCTATGAATGTCATTGTAGTGGTGGGTTCCTAGCCCTAGCATGTTTCATTTGAAATGGTTACACTTATTACACTATCGATTAAGGGATATGTGGGTTTAGGTCATGGCTACCATGTAACTATCCAATGGGTTGTGCCACGTGTTAGTGCCCACAATGCACTATATACTTATCTTGTATTTGGTATGTGTGTGTGCCTTTAAGAGGTTTGAACTTATATTCACATTAGCTTAAGGTGTCAAGAGGCATATTATTGCATATATAGTGAGGAAAGTTAGAGACCTTGGTTACTTGGAGAAAGGAAGTTGAGGAGAGAGAAAAGAGTTCTTGTTCAATATTCTATGCATATCTTGTTCATTTATGACAATATGATAGTGTATCTTTTTGGAAAGACAATGAAAATATGTTCAGACCTACACATTTTATTAGTTATTCATAATGTTTCTTGAATTTCTATACCAATTTCTTGAAGTTTATTTACTGTTTCTTGTTATTTTTCACTTCAGGAAATCTGTGGCCTGAATTATGGATGTTTGTGAGTATTTAGGTAGCATTATGCATTTTTTAAAGTTTTTGTTTGTGCTATATAGTAGAATGGGTCAATACATCCACACACCCTTATAGAGAGTAATTAATATTTTTAGAATATGCTTGTTTGGATCTATGAGTTTGATGTCAAGGGAGGTAAGAGCTTATTGTAGTGCAAAAATAGTTTGTATCTAGACATGGTGGACAGAGCAATTAGTAGGCACAAACCCAATGTAGAATAGTCAATATGATTAACATTGTTGAATATAATATACATGGCTATGCATGTAAACATTGACTATGATAAATGTCAAAGCCCTTCATTCCATTCCATTGTACAAAATAACTATTCTAGTATGAAAGAGAGAAGGCGCAACAATACTTAGCTATGAGAATCCAAAAATCAAATGTGTGCCTGCACACACACGCACACACACATAATCGTTTAAATAAAGAGAAATAGATAATAAAGTAGAGTGGTTTATACCTAGTTCAATCCTTTAGAAAGTCTACTAATATAAGCTTCTTTTATTATGTCTATTCACAAAATTTTGACATTTAGCTCTACAAACCTTTTACAACTAATTAGCAATTTACTAACATACACACACACATAAAGAGATTTCTTACATACTCTATGTGTGTGTGTGTGTGTGTGTGTGTGTGTGTGTGTGTGTGTGTGTGTGTGTGTGTGTGTGTGTGTGTGTGTGTGTGTGTAGAAGTGATATATTTCAAGCTTACATCCATACATATGCATATATACACACATGTATAGCTACCTATTGCACATGTTATCTTAAGGGGTGCACCTAAAAGAAATCATCTATATAACATATATTCAAAGGGTATTAAGAAATATTCTTTCTTTACATGTTATAAGGCCATAAAATGATCCCTTTTACTTTACTAAACTTACATATTTTTTCAAGTTGTAATTTAAGAAGCCATTTTGTAAATAGAATCTTGTAAATTTTACTAAATAAAATACCCTTTCTTTTGAACTCGCGTGGTATCGTATATGTTCTGTAAGGTGCACCCCTAGGCATGTTATGCACATCTAAATTCTTTAGTAAATTATTAAATCATATTATGATTTATATAATTATTTGAATAATTTTAAAGAATCTTAGTATATATCTTACTATTTAACTTATATAATAAAAACTTGAGATTGGATAGCAAAGTCATTAATGTAATGTGATGAAATCATTTCTAAAACTCTATTTCAAATCAATTTTTATCCTAGCCACTTTAGATCTATAACACACTATTACATGGATTCCCAATTGGTTATTATTTTTCACATTTACTTTCAAATAAATCCTTCACCCACACCAAGCCATTGAGCTTAGCCTCCTCTACCCTTACCTTGAGAGACCCTCATGATTACATCACCTTGTTTTGAGGTTGCAAGTGTTTGCATATGACAAGCGTACACACACACACACACAAAGATTCGTATTTACACAATTGCTTGTTTAGATGTATGAGTTGGATGTCAAGGGAGGCAAGATCTTATGGTAATCTAAGAATAGTCTATATCTTGATGTAGTGGAGAGCAATTTGTAGGTATAAAACCAATGTAGAATAGTCAATATGGCATGACATTGTTAAACATAATGTGTATGTTTAAGCATGTAAGCACTTATTGTGATAAGTAGGAAAACCCTTCTTCATGTTTAATTGTGCAAAATAACCAACTTGGAGATTTGAGAGAGAGAGAGAGAGAGGTGGGAGGGACAAGGTAAATTAATACTTATATTAAACTATTGTTCTATGTTGCATAGTTTTTATGTATTTGTATGACACAACTTAATTGTAATCTAGATATTCAAGTAATTGCCTTGTGGTTGAAGGCATCAAGCCAATTACACTCTTGGCCTTCTAATTTGATCGCAGAAGTTAAAGGTTTGGTATGACCATAGAGGAGGGTAAAAATGTGAGCACTTGAGCTATGCATCAATCACTATGGTAAGCATGGCCATTGCCATTTACTATGGTTCTTTTGATTGGTCCATGTAGCTCTATGAGTATTCATGAAAAAACTAAGGTTAGTGTCAAGTGAGTTATAAAATGGAAAAAAAACTTGGAAATTTTTAGAGAGAGGGAATTCACATTTTTAAATGTAGTGTAATTCTAATCATAACATAATAAAAACTTTGCAAATTGTAAAGGTTGAATGTATATGAATCACCAACTTTTTTTCATGGACACGTGTATACATATTCAATTGCTACCTAGTATCTTACGGTGTTCCCTATATATAAACTCTCCCTATCATGTGAGTGATAAGCCTATTTTAAAGATGCCTTATTTGTGAAATTTTCATGAGTAAAACACACCCTTTTCCTATTCAAATTGTGAATAATCCCTTTAAATGGCACCCTTCTATATGTAAAAAAATGTCTGAAAAATAGAATCAAAAAATCATTGCTATTGAATCTATGTGATCTAAGCTTAAGGTAGAGGAGCCAGTGAAATGAAGCTTAATTTGGCATGCATTGTTAGATGCCTTTGGTGGCGATGGACAAAAAATGTGTGATCCATCCCGCGTACACAAAGATCGAAGCCATATTTTAAACTTAGTTGAAAGGCATTTGTAAGGACCAATGTGCACAAATATTGAAGCCATGTTTTAAACCAATTAGTTGAACAACATTTGTAAGAACCACTACTTTGATGGATTTGAACCATCGTCACAGAGCCTTGGGTCTTCACCGCATCGAATCGAGCAACGGGCCAATAGATATATTGCTTCGGTCCGATATTAATATATCGATAAGGAGGAGCTGGGGCACTTAAAAAAGTGTTGCCCTAGTGGTACATATATTTTACAAGGCGCCTTGACCCTAAATATTAATCACACTCCCTAGAGCTTCAATATGTACTCCCACCGGCCTTGTATATATATATATATATATGTATATAGTCTCAATTGGCGGCTGGCTCGGGAGAAGAAGCACGGGTGTGGTGAGGGGGAGGTGGGTGGGCTCGAGAGCTGGTGTTAGTGGGTTGGTAAACCCGGTGTACTAAAAGAAGGCAAGGGGGGGTACATGGGAGACAGACATCAAGTTAATAGCGACGTAGAGGCCAAAGGGCTGCTGCAGTGCTCAACAGCATCGCCGTAGGAGCCCGGGGGGGCCGAGATCAGAGAGCCCCAGAGGCCTGGACAATCAGGGCGTCGCCATCATCTTTAATTGGACAGCAGACCAAGCGGAGGGTGACCTTCCATGCAGTAAACTGCAGCTTCAGAGGCGACTACTGTCATCGTACCTGGCAGAATATATTCACGCCATAACCAGGCAGAGCACAGCCTCCATTACATCCATACAAGGGTCTTTGCCCCCCTCCCCTGTCTTCTCCTTCCTACCGTCCCCCATCATCATCGTCCCCAATATCCCTTGTTGTCCTGCCTGCCAGCCACCTTTTCCCCTCCATCCGCCAATGCACGCAATGGTGATGCAAATGGACATGTCCATATATATGTATCCTTCCACAAGCCTTACACATATCTAAGAGACCCACATTCAAGCAGCAAGAACACTAGCCTCACATTTGATGATTCTAGATTCAGCAAGTTGATGCAATCATCCAAAGCAAGAGGACTAAGGAGCTACATATGATCACACACGAGGACATCGGTGTCGCTCCACAACCACAATTTTGAGCTTGTACTAGATATTCGGCCGAGTGCTTAAATTAAACACACATCATGAATTAGGACACTGGTCAGTTGGGCAAGCATATCCCACGACTTAATAGGTTTTGGAGAGAAGCATGCTGACCCTCTACCTTATATATTGTATGGCACTCACATGCCTCTAATAATTGCTACACATTCATAGAAAGCTATTCTTTTTCTATTGATTTTCCCACGTGATCTAACCATTCATGACCTTTTGTTCCCCAACAACACTATTCGTAATGACATTAAGCAATAAATATTGCTATTATATGAACTTATTAATTTCTAACAAGAAAAACATAGGAAATAGATGTGCATGAGGAGAGAAGGAAGGTCCTCCCGCATCACACATATTACTACAAAACCAAGTTTATGAGCCAATGATTAGTCTTAAAACATAAATGTGGATGGTGTAAATGTTAATGGTGTACATTTCATAGTATTGTGCACTCTATTAGGCTTTAGGTTAGGCACGAATTAGGTCAGCTAGGGTGGCACATTTTGGTCTTGCGTGACTTTATTCATTGGCCAACCCACACCACTCTAGGGTGCTTATATGTTGGTCAACCTATTTGTCTAGTTTAGTGGCTCTTTGTGCTCTAATATATATTCACACTCCTCTAGTTGTATTGTGTCATCACCTTGAAAAAAGAGATTAGAGCCTCCTATTTGTCATCACATGTGTTTGTACTATTGTGGTTTTATAATGACCATTCTCGTGATTTGAGTTATGGCTTCCATTGCTTGTTCATCATTCACTCTTGAGTTCTTATTTCCACATCTCTATTTATCATGTCAATGTGTATGCTTTGTGTTTTCTTGGTTCCCTTTGTTTGCACATACTCACATGGTATAAGACATCTAGATCTCTCAATTTGGCTATCTACTTTAATATGTTTTCATTAACTATTGTGACAGGTGTTTATCAACAACATTTTCCACATGGCTATTGTTGATTATGTTTCCTAGTGAAGTGGTTGCTAGTGCTTGCATACCATCCTCTTTGCACCTTGTTCTGTTGTTGGTTGGCCTATCTCTACATCATTTCGACTTGTTCTTCTACCAAGGCAACTTGGTTCCATGGGTGGTGACAACTCCTTTTGTTGATGGCTATTCTTTCTATCAGATGACTTATTGTTTTAACTTGACACTTTGCTGATTAGACTAACAATTTTTATTTACATATTGATGTTGTGCTATCTGATTAACATTTGGACTTCATTGTTGACATTTGTTGATGATTAGTTATTATATGATGACAATTGTTGCTCTCGAGGGTTTGTTCACCTGCATTTTGCCTTTTCTACACTTTTTAAACTCTTAATATAAGCATTTTGTGCTTGAGAGAGGGTTGTATGTGTTGATTTAGCATATTTTATACTAAACCCAATTCATATTGATTCTTGTCTCATTTTTTACTTTGTGGTTTTTTTGCATATGATTGAATTATGTTACACTATTGAACTCTTTTGTTGTTCAACCTAATTGACCAAAGTACCCCAAGTATCTCTAGTTGTCTCATTCTTTGCGATCATCATGCATTACATCATTGTTTCTATTATGAGTGATTTATATGATGGGCTTAGGATTCTCTCACCATGGCCTAACCTTGTTTCTTTGAGGGTTACTCTTTGCTTGAGATAGCATTATCTATAGCTTAGGTTCTTCACCTTCACCTAGCTTTGTAGATCTTATCTATATCTTTGATGGTTCTAGAGACTTCCCTTGAGGATGGTGTTTTTTAGTGTGCTTGATTATCGAGCTCACTAGTGACTATTCTCTGATGGCACTAGTGCCACCAAATGACACTTGTGGCACCTCTGCATGCTTCATGAAGGAGATTTTTGCATGTTCTTCCATTAGCAGTCATGCCGATAGATCAACAATGGTGATTGACACAGAGAGGTCAACAAGTTCTTTGGCTGCATAACTAGTTCGGTTTGGCCGGTAGATAAATGACTAATATATCAAGCTTTGATCCCTCAATCTGACTTGGATGGTGATTCCTTGTGTGAGTTTTCCATCATGGAGGTTCTTGTGGTAGAGAGGGAGACAAACATCTCCTATGGCATGTGTAGCTTGGATTTTCCTAATCTCCTCTATAATGACACTTATTCTCCTTTAATGCATGATTTGGGTACAAAGTTGGGATGATCTTGTCTATAGTAGTAGAGTGGTTCTCCCCATGCTCTCCTCATGATCCCCAAACTAAATAGGGATTGAGAGAGTGGAGGTTGGAACTTGGGACATACATCTATACAATGTGATGGACCATGTGGGAGGCTTTCTCCATGTATTGACTTAGACTAGTGGTCAACAAATCCTAAAGTTGGAGACACTTTTAGGTCCATGATGGGAGGTTTCTAGTTTGTTTCCACATGGGGGACCCCTTTGCTAGTACGGGGCCAAAGGATGGGAATGTGTGCTCGTGATATACAATGAGATTATGCTATTTCCAATTTCAATGATCAAGTTGTGAGTATGATCAACATCTATGTCTAAAGCACATTCGGATTTGGACACAATGTTGGAGTATCCATTGTGCATTATTTATCATTGTTATATATAGTGATGTTATAGGCATTTGGTAGAATCATTACTATGGTATGGGACATGGTGGTGGTCTATATGGGCTTGTATATTGCAATCATTATATGTTTTATTGCATTGATAACGTATGTGGCACTTCTATTATTAGGTCTTAGAGTGGGCATTACATAAGGTAGCTAGGGTGGCACATTTTGGTATTGGACCTCTTCATTCATTGGTTAATGTATCCAATGTAGGGTGCCTACCAACCTATCTATCTCAAGTGGCTCTATGTGCTCTATATGTTTGCAATCCTCCTCCACTCTCAATTGTATTGTATCATCACTTGGGGAGGGAGATTAGAGAGGCACTACTCATCATCACATGTGTTGGCACCCATATGGCTTTTACTAATCATTCTAATGCTTTGAGGTATGGATTCCATTACTATATAATCATCCACTCTTTGATTTCTCATGTTCATCTCTCGAAGTTCAATGTTTACACTTTGTGTTTTCTTACTTCCACTCATCTATGCATTCTCACTGTACACTCTAGCATATGAAGTTTCCATGTTTATACATCTTGGAGGAAATTATTGCATGGCACCTAACACTATGCATTACACATTCATAGAAGTATATTATCTTCTTCACATTGGTTTTGACAAAGTAGTCTAATTGCTCATGCTTTTTGTTCATAGTAATGACACATGACATTTAAGTAGAAAATATCAACATCATAAGTATTTGTTATTTTCGAGAAGAGGATGAAGGAGCTATGCACGATCATGGAGAATAATTTATTTGCACAAAACTAGATTTGGGACTAGTACTTAGACTTATAGCATATGTGTTTGGAGGACATGCACTTTGGTCTATGGGAGAGGGCACCACCTCCATTTTGGAGTCATAATTGTTATATTGTATTGCATTTGTGTAGCACCACATAACACACATTCACATAAATCTATTTCCTCCCCATGGATTTTTCCAAGTGATCTAACCTTCATGTTTTTTTATTTGTAGCAATGACATTTAAAACAACATCAAGCAAGAAACACTTGCATCACAAGGACTCACTTAGCTTGGGCAAGCTTAAATAAGGCCTCCACATGATGTCACTAGAACTCATCATTGCTAATAAGCATGGAAAATTTTGACTTTTTGATGTATCTTTACAATGTAGAGTTTTCAAACACTGATTGCAAAATTTGGCACATCATATAAAATTTGAGTGGCGAAAAACAATTACTTGGGAAACTTGTCATGTCTTTGAGTAATTGGGAAGAAAAGGTTTTAGCAAGCTTCGCAACCCATTAACCTTTGAACCAAAGCATGCATCCATCAATTGTACCAATATGCAATGATGTGGTACCAAGGTAAGTACTACTAGCCTAACAAGTGGTACAAAGAAGTGGTCCTCATAAAGTAAGGCTAGAAGAGCACAAAAATACTTGCTTTATGACAATTAACAAAAAATCTTAAAGCTATAAATGTACCTTGGATGGAAAAGATTTACAAAACTACATACGATCTTTTAGACTACTAATACAAATACATTTAACCTAAACATATGGAGGGCTATGGATGGGAAGTTCCCACAAAAAAAGGAGACCTTATCTTTGTCAATTTTAAAGCCTCACATGCCAAAATACGAGTTTTTCTTTCCAAATATTTGCGATTTGCATGGAAGTAAGCATGCCAATGCTTTTTAGACAAGCAACACAGAATCCTCCAATAAATTCCAATGCAAAATACAATCATAATTGAAGTGACATCACCTTCATCAATTATAATTTGTAACGTCTAGTTTGTGATAATTTGAAGGTCCTATTTTCTAACTTTTGTGATTTGCTTCATATTGAGGTTGGTTGCACACCGAGTGATGGATACCCACTTTGCAAGTTGTTAACCAATTAGACTATATATTTAGGAGTTGGATGCCCACTCTCTTTCACACATTGGAGAGGACATAACTTGTTATTAACTTTTTTTTTTTGTAATGTGAAATATATTGAGATGGTAAATAAATACAACATCTAGTGGATGTTGTGAGGCCTATGCCTTTAGTGTTACCTTCCTATAGAAGAGTCTATATATCATGTTCTTATCCCTCAAGAGGGGCCCATCACAAAGGGACCTCTTGTTTAATTAAACGGATACAACTATTTGGCTTTTGCATAGGGAATTTCTTGAATGCAATATCATTCCTTCTCAACCACATAAACTTGAGAACAACTTCACATAGGAGATTAACCAAGTGCCAAGTGTTGTCATCCATGCATGCATGATCACCAAAGAAAGTTATTGCCATGCCAAAGGTATCTCTTAGATTGGCTTGCCTAAGCCATTATTTGACCATTTTCTGCATTGGTAAGACATGAATGCAATCCTAGAAAAGATGCCTCTCAAACTTCTTAGCTTGCCCATAGAATGGGCACATAGGGGAGATTTCCAACTTTCCTCAAAGTCTATCTGGAGGAGATGGGCTTTTTTATGGCAATTCTCCATATTAGCATATGCTCATTTTGGAGGATGGAGTGGCCTTCCAGATCCTTTTTAGTCTCTTTTTCCACGATTGAAGCCTCGTCCTCAGAAACTCCTTCTTCCATTGCTCTTGAACATTCATTGTTTTATGAACAAGGATTGGGGATTATAGTCACCTACAATCTTACACTACCATAGTCTCTTTCCGATTGGAGATGCCAAATCCTTTAGAATGGAGTTCTCTTGCTTTTTGATAGGAGAGGTAGGCTAGTTTCCTTTTAGTTGAGCAAGTACATATGCAAGCCACTAAGCTTCCTTTGGGCTTAGTCCAAAGTTGACCACATTTTGGTTGACTTGGAGCAATTGATAGTCTCCGCGAATCCATATGCTGTGCCATTTAGTCAACCCCTTCTTGTGCAAACTTTTGGTGAGCCTAGGGTAGTGGAGTATCACGACAAATTTAGGATCAAAGGTGTATGGAGACAACCATATATTGTGACTTAAAGAAGAGTATCCTCCTCTTCCTCCTCTAGCACTCCAACTGGCACCATTCAATATTTTCTTCTAAGATGCTACCATAGCCTATGCCACCTCGGACTGAGAAATTCTATGAGAAGTGAGGCACACCAGAATGTCCTGCCAATCCACATTATTCCATATCATACGTTGAATCTTGGCTGAATTGATCTAGTGCCTAAGGATCACCATCCAAGGTTGGTTGCCATCCAATCTTCTAAGCTGGGTCATGAGTAGAGCTCGAGCCTTGCACACAAGGTTGTCTAGGCTTGCACTTTTGTGTGCCCTCCTCTTTGTAAGTGTGTCCCACTCGATTTGGGCCATTGTTTTGGTACCCTTGTGCGACTATAGAAAACCTCTAAGGATTCCCTCCACCTTTTGCCATGCGAACTGACTCAAGGGTAGTATTAAAGCAATGTACACTGTTGAAGGCTCCATTATGGTCTTGATAATGGTGAGCTTATCCACAAAAGAGAAGGGATGATTAAACCCTTTTTTAATCTTTGTGTGTAGCTTCTCCAAAAACCAATCAAATTGTTGCTTTAATGAGATTTCGATGCCAATCGGGGTACTCATGCATCTGATGATTTCTCCTAGCTTCATAATCTTGAAGCCAAGGTCTTTAATCCATTCCTCTAGGTCCTCTTAGGACACGTAAAATAGTTCAATCTTCACTTGGTTGATTTTAGAGGCCGACAATATGGAAAACTTTGAGTAGACCTGCATCAGTTTAGAGACATAAGATTTTTCTACCTCAACTATTGAGGCGTTATCATCTGCAAAAAATTGAGTAGCAGATTGGGAGCCATCTGAGAATGGAAGTGCCGTACTAGAACCCTCTATTATGTAGGATTGATAAATGCATCGAACTTGTTATGAACTTGCTAAATTGGTAAACTCCTTGCTACTTTGTGATGGGGAGTCTTCCCCACCCACCTTACAAAGTGATGGGAGGGTGCAATTTTTTACATGTGCACTAGTCAAAAGAATTTATATCTTACTACTATGTTATTTTAGCTATAGGTTTGGAAAGCCCCGGAACCTCCAGAGGGCTTCCCGAACCTACCCCCTTTTCCAAACCTCCCTCCCCTTTCCCTCCCCTCTTTCTCACGTGTAATATCTCATTTTCTCGTCCCCCTCCCTTTTTTCATTAAAGCCTCCCCTCCCCCCGCTTACCTCCCTTTATTAAATTAAAAACCCCTCCCCTCTCTCTTACTTATAATCTCTCTCTTTCTTTTCCCCCTCCCCTTTTTAATTAAATTCCTCCCCCCTCTCTCTCTCACGTGTAGGGCCTATGTTCTCTCTCTCTCTCCTTATTTTAATTAAACAAAAAGTTTACATTTAAAAGATTAATCTGAGAGAGAGAGAGAGAGAGAGAGAGAGAGAGAGAGAGAGAGAGAGAGAGAGAGAGAGAGAGAGAGAGCAAAAAAGAAAGAAGAGAAGAGGGAGGGAGGGAGGGAGAGGGGGAACAGAGAGAAAGAGAATTATAGAGAGGAAATATAAAATTTAAGAGAGAGAGAGAGAGGAAAATAAAAAAGAAAAAGAGAAGTGAGAGGGGGGAGAGAGACAGAGAGAAGAAAATGACAGAGAGAGAGAGATAGAAAATAAGAAGAAGAAGATAAAGAATTTGAACACAATGAGAGAATTATAGAGAGAGGAAATATAAAAATTAAAAGAAAGAAAGAGAATTATAGAGAGATAAAATATAAAATTTAAGAGAGAGAGAGGATAAGAAAAAAGGAAAAGAGAGGAGAGAGCGAGGGAGAGAGATAGAGAGAAGAAAATGTGAGAGAGAAAATAAGAAGAAGAGAGAATTTGAACACAGAGAGAAAATTATAGAGAGAGAAAATATAACATTTAAAAGAAAGAGGAAAAGAAAAAATTTAAAGAGAAAAAATAAAATAAGAGAAACTTTCTTTTTAATTAAAAGAGAGAGAGAGAGAGAGAGAGAGAGAGAGAGAGAGAGAGAGAAATATACAAAGAGCAAAAAAGAAAGAAGAGGAGGAGGGAGAGAGAGGGGGAACAGAGAGAAAGAGAATTATAGAGAGAGGAAATATAAAATTTAAGAGAGAGAGAGAGAGGAAAAGAAAAAAGGAAAAGAGACGAGAGAGGGTGAGAGAGACAGAGAAAAAAATGAGAGAGAGAAAATAAGAAGAAGAGAGAATTTGAACACAGAGAAAGAATTATAGAGAGGGGAAATATAAATTTTAAAAGAAAGAGAAAAGTAAAGAAATTAAAGAGAGAAAAAAGGAAAAGAGATGAGAGAGGGGGAGAGAGACAGAGAAGAAAATGAGAGAGAGAAAATAAGAAGAAAAAGAGAGAATTTGAACATAGAGAGAGAATTATAGAAAGGAAATATAAAATTTAAAAGAAAGAGAAAAGAAAGGAATTTAAAGAGAGAAAAAAAAGAAAAAAGAGTAGAGAGAAGGAAAAGAGCGAAGAGGGGAAGAGAGAGAGAGAGAGAGAAAGAAAGAGAGAGAAGAAGAAAGAGGAAGAGAGATGGGGAAAAAGAGAAAAGAGAAAAGTTTTTTTAAAATTTAAATATTTTTTGAGAAAGAGAGGAAGGGAGAAAGAAGAATGAGAGGGGGGAAGAGAGAGAGAGAGAGAAGATATAATTTAAAAGAGAGAGAAGGAGAGAAGAAAAAGATAAAATTTAAAAGAGAAAGAGGGAGAGAAAAAACGAAAAATTAAGAGAGGGGAGAATAAGAAAAGGGAGCAGAGAGAGAGAGAGAGAGAGAGAGAGAGGGAGAAGAGAGAATATAAACATAAAGAGAGAATTATATATAGGGAAAATATTAAATTTACATACTTTAAGAGAGATTGAGGGAGGGGGGAAGAGAGAGAGAGAGAGAGAGAGAGAACATGTAGAGAGAATTATAGAGAGAGAAAAGATAAAATAGAGGAGAAAGAGAGAAGGAAAAGAGAGAGAGAGAGAAAAGAAAAATTTAAAAAGAGAATGAAAAGAGAGAGAGAGAGAGAAGAATTAAAAAAAAGGAAAAGAGAGAGAGAGAGAAGAATAAAAAAAAGGAAAAGAGAGAGAGAGAGAGAGAGAAGAAAAACGGGGAGAGAAAAAAAGGAGAGAGGGAACTAGGAGAGGAGAAAAAATAAACTAAAAGAGAAGGGAGAGAGAGAGAGAGAGAGAGGAAGAAGAGGAAAGAGAAAGATGAGAAATGGATTGTTGAGCGTATTGCACGGCTACTTCACTTGTCGCTTCGAGGCAAGCGGCCTAGTGTTTATTATTGTAGATTAGTTTTGATAAAAAACAATCCTTTAGTGTATTTTTTCCAATTGGAAATTTGACCTCCTCTCCGTTCCATTGAATGAGAAAAAGGATTTTCATAAATACTATTGTGGACTGTGTCCACTCATATTTTCAAAAAGTGTACACCAATGGTTTTGGCCAAGGGTTGGAACTTGGGCATCCATGACTCGATGTGGAGAATCAATGTTTGTGGAAAGCCGAGGTTTAATGTAAAATCAATAGCAAAACTTTCGAAATAGCTTTTAAAATTTAAATAAGAAAGCGAAGAACGTGAGCAATTACAAGATTTTTTGGTTAACAAAATGGGAAATACATGTGAATGGGTTTCAAAATCCCTCCAAAAGTTTTGGTCGGAGGTTTTTGTATCAGCTATCAAAAATGTTTTTTGTGAATTCACACTGGAGATGCCCGAGCCTCGATTTATGGGGGACACTGATTCCAATGTAAGAGGGGTTAGGACAGATCATAAGGGGGCCCTTGCCCAAGGGGCTAGGTAGGACTTGGGAGGAGGCTCTAGGCCCTAGGGTCTAAAGCTTCAAGACTCAAGACTTAAGAGTCATCTTGGACTAGGACCTAGGTAGGGGTGAGGACTCTCAGGACTCAGGAGGGCTCTAAGCCCTAGGGCCTAGAGCCTCTCAGGGGTCAAGACTTCTGTCACCTGTGTGTTGGAGATGGCACAGGGAGGTACGGGTCCACTCTCTCGAGTCTCTCTCTTTCTCACTGAAGATCTGGAAAAGAGGAGACTCAGAGAGGGTCCAGACGCCAGACTCCAGGGCCCAGGCCCCAGAGAGAGAGAGAGAGAGAGAGAGAGAGAGACGAGAGGGGCCGGGGAGATGTGTCGTGTCTGTGAGAGAGAGACGAGAGAGAGAGGGATGGTGGTGGGTATCAAGAAAAGTAAGAAAGGGGAAGGGGGGTGGGGGGACGACACTGACAGGGGAAGAGCCCGGGTGTATGGGTGTATGGCATGTGGTTCCCCCTGCCTGTACGACATGGCGTCGGTGGGTGAGACATTACCTACAGGCTACAATACAACAAAGGAAGGGGAGAGAGAGTCATGAGACACTGTGTCTGTCTGTCTCTCTCTCTCTCGCACAGTGTGCACTGTGCCCTCGCTTTCTTTGCGCATGTCAAACGGGGGGTCAGCCCGGTCAGGGGCTGTGCCTGTGTGGGCCCCGCGTTCCATGATCACACAGATGATGATGACGGCAATGGAAGGTCACGGTGATGTTGTGTTGCCTTGCTGGTCAGCTCTTCTTCCCAAAAGCCTCACTTCAGCAGAGATGATTCACGGAAGGCATAAAAGAGAGGGGTACAGTGTACACTATACAAAGGGCCGCCGCCTATGGCCTGGCAAAACCCTTACTGTGCCTATTGCGGCATCAGGTGGATTCAGACTTCAGAGGCCTCCGCCCCCCTTCTCTCTCTCTCTGTGTGTTCCTATCATGTAGGTATGGTACCTGAGAGTGGGAGGTAGACCCTTCCTCTTAAACATATATCGAGATAGAGAGTATGGGGATTTCGTCTAGCTGTTCACGATGTGACACCCCTTCCGCGCACTCTGCATCGTCCACAGGCCTCCACGACAAGGACATCATCAGACAAAGAGGCAAAAGGTAAAAAAGAGACCAGACGACGAAGATGAAGAAGAAGAAGAAGAAGAAGAGATGTCCTCTTCTCCTTCTTTACTTGGAACGGACAGACAGAGCAGTACAGAAAGGCTGCCATTGTCAAGAGCTCATAGCATAAACCAGTCCTGATAGGCAGACAGCCTTTTGTTCTAAAGGGAGAAAAAGCTATGCCATAACTACCAACAGCTCTCTTCTGTTTTTTCATGATTCAGAAGGACATACCATAGTTATCTTCTGGTTTTTCATGATTCAGAAGGACATGCCATGGCTGTCTTCTGATTTTTCATGATTCAGAAGGACATTCCATAGCTACTATCTCTTCCCTTCCAGTCTCCCAGCACGGGGCGAATCAAGCCTTGCAGTTTATGATGCCTAGACCTGGACCAAGACCATATGAATGCATTCGCCGAGCATGGCATAGTGACAGCCATCAGCCTCTTCGTGGCGCTCTCATTCAAGACATATTCAAGTGAGTTGCACAGCTATTGCGTTCTTTGTTCGATTTTACTGAACGTATTTTTGGCTAAACTTGCTGTTTCTTGGTAGGGTTGTCAATGAGCTCCATAGCACCACCACTAGAAGGAAGAAGGAATGGCAGGAAAAGCTTCCCATTGTGGTGCTTCGTGCTGAGGAGATTCTGTATTCTAAGGCGAATTCTGAGGTAATAAGGCTGTCTGTTCGGTGAGTATATATTTGCCACTGCAAGGAAACAAGAAGAGAGTTAAGGTTTAACTATGGTGCCGTTTTTGTTGTGGAAGTGCAGAGCGAGTATGCAAATGTAGAGACCCTCAGGACCAGGCTAGATGATGCTGTCAATACAATGATACGCAGAGAGGAGACTGAAGAGGATGGAGGCCCCTACCTCGCACCTTGTATTGAAGGTATCCTAGTCTAGCTTTTGGTGTTGGTTCGGTGCCCAATTCTGCTATCATTTGTAGGCAGTATCGCATAACCTGAGTGGAAAGCTGCATTGTTCTCTGTTTTTATGCAGCTGCATTGTCACTTGGGTGCCTTCCAAAGAAGGTTTCTAGGGGACAGAGGCAAGGGATTTCAAGGCCACTTTCCAGTAATGCAAGGCGTCCGGGTGGTACTCCTTCCTTCAATTCTGCCAGTTGTGAACCTGTGGCAGGAAAATTTAGTGGTGGCAACGCTTTAAATGTGGACTGCATGCTTTCCCCCGCTGCCAGAGCTGTGCAAGAAGCTTGTGCTGGTTCTTTGTACCAGTACTCTCAACCTCATGCATCATTGAGGCAGGATCAGGTGGCTTTCTCTACATCACCTCCCATTTTCAACTCTTCAGACTTTCCGTATGCTGGCTGCATTTCTGATGCCAATGGCCTGGTTGCTCCTTCGACTTGTGCTTTCAATAACCCTCACACGCTCGTTTCTTCTTCCTATCCTCCGGTTGGAGGGATGTTGCAATTTTTGAAGGCCTCACATGTAGGGGATCAAGCTGGCACCAGCTTTCCAGTCATTGGGGCAGGAGCAGTTACATGTGACATCCGACCTCAGATGCTCTCGAATATCAGCAAGGAATCAGCAGCATTACTATCTGCAGAGCCACCTAAAGCTCCAAGAGATGGTGTAGAAGTTAGATTGGGCCAGGCTGACCACTCTGGCGTATTCATGCCAATTATGGGCTCTTCTACTGCGGCTATCACACAAATCTCACAACTAGCTAGGCCTGATTGCCAGATGCAGTGTCCTGAGCTAGCTAGAATAGGACTTGACACTCTAGCAACCACCAGAACCAGTCATACAGCTGCAGATCCTGGAAGGAGGAGCACTGTTTTTCCAGTTGAAGCAGAAGGAAAAGTGACGCCGACGTCTGGTGTAGGGCCTAAGTTTCTGTCATCTTCAATTGTTCAACAAAGCAGTGCAAGCATTCAGGATTCTAGAACTCAAATGGGTCCTCTGCGTGCAAGTGATGCAGATACGCGGGGAGCTGATCTGGATTTCCATGATTTGCAGCTGCGCCTTGGTCCCCCTGTAACAGTGTCCAGACAGTCTCCTGTGACAGTGGCCAGACAGTCTGATATAATCTGCAGAGAGCAGCAACACACAGCCCCTTTTCAGGAGTGGTCAGGATGCCTGACAAGCACTTCCTTTTGTACAAATGCTGGAAAGAATCCTTGGAGTAGTTGCTCTGATTCATTTTCTGGAAAGTATTTGGGGCATAATGCTGGTAATTCAAGCCCAAGCCCAGCTATTGCTGTTGACATGCATGCAGCAAAGCGTTTGAGGGGTGGATTGGCAGAACTTGATTTGTTAACTTGGTGACTCAGTATGCTTTTGAAGGACTTCAAGTGCGTTTTATGATTTTTGATCCTGAGAGGACAGGACTGTTTCGTGAGGTGGACAGATCCGATCTACATGATGCAATGCTGCCAAAGTCTATGCAATAGTAATGCTTCTTATTTTTGACAATACTAGTCTTTTGCATCAGCAACACAGCGCCGTGCTAACTACTAGGTGTAGCATTCTATTTCTGATAATGATCTCCCACATGTTTGGATTATGAAGTTTGAGACTGTCTCGTCAATGTGCAGCTCCTAGTATCTAGTTCTCATACATTGGTTAGTAAGTTTGAGACTGTCTCGTCAATATCCAGCTCCTAGAATCTAGTACTCATACATTAGTTAGTAACAAAATGTTGGTGTGTGCACGCATGTGTGTGCATGCAACATACCGTCCTGCCATGTCCATGCGCACTGGTTCAAACACTGCCTTTTTTGGAATGCTTTGTATGACTCTGTCGGAGATTCCACATGGGTGAGAACTCATCATGACAAATGGATATGGTAAGGGGGCCAGTGTTGTAACAGCCAGGCAAATATCTGATTTTAGGCAGGCCTTTGCTGCCATGAAACTGGCACATCACACAACTCATTGGGGAAAGTTGGGTACAGATTGGGCGGATGGACTCTTATTGGTCCCATTACTTTGAATAGAGTGACTTGCTCATTCTTGAGGCCAAAGTTTTAATTCAAAAGAGTGGGCAGGTAAAAGCTCTTCATTGGAAATTTGATGTGTGCCACTAATTGCTTGGTTGTAAGTGTGAAGGAGTTGTTGTTGGAAATGAGCGCACATTCTCTAAAAGTTGGAGGACAATCAGATAGAGCAAGGATAGTTTGGTTTGCCCCTGGGCCCTTTCCATGCAAGTGATTCTGAAAAGGTGGTGTGTGAGCTCATCACAATGTACAATGAATCATGCAAGGGGCTTTAACACGAGAGTTCCATGAAGCTGCTTTTGCTTAACAAGCTGACCAATTGACAAGGTCGATCATGTTCAAGCTCTTAGGTTTAAGAGTCAAATTGGAAGATTATTTGTGATCAATGTGATCCATAGTCACCATAATGTCTTTAATTGTTGTAATGCATGGGCCCCTTGAAGAGAAGGTTTCTCATAACCAAAAGAAAGTTTTGTATTGTTTCAATAGTCCTTAACAATGATCCACACTAGGTATTATTGTGTACATAGGCCTTGTGACGATCAAGACTAGTCATCTACTTGGGTTGATTTGAAGCAAAGCGAAAATAGATCTTGCATATTCTTACCTTGCTACTTGTAGGCATTGGGAAAACAAATGGTTATGAGGGCAAAAATATTCAAAGAAAGAACACCTCCTTGTTTGTTGGCTATACAATACGAATTAGTCTTCTAAGAACAATTTGCACAATAAAAAGCCTGCATTGGGAAAACAAATGGTTGAGGGCAAAAATATTCAAAGAAAGAACACCTCCTTGTTTGTTGGCTATACAATACGAATTAGTCTTCTAAGAACAATTTGCACAATAAAAAGCCTTTTGCCAAGGACAACATATCAAGTACCATGTACAAAATTCTTTATTCTTGCTACACCCTATACATTTTAGGTGAGCATTTTTTGTGCTTATGGAGAGAGAGAGAGAGAGAGAGAGAGAGAGAGAGAATCTACGACGGGAGTATTCTTCCCTCCCTCACCTTGTCATCTCCTCAACCCAATCCTCAACTTTCCCATTTGACACCTTCAACTTCAACTTTAAATAGTCTTGTGTTCTTTCAATAATCTTCACGTTCTTCTCCATCAACACCTTGGGAGGGGGCTTCACCTAGTTTCCCTTCCATGACCTTGTTACTAACAAACCTTGCCAATCTTACTCCAACACATGGAAATCATCCAAAATCCTCCTTTCCATATAGGCACTCAATCTTGTCACTTCCCAATTTGAAATGAGACTTTCTTGGCACTTTCCCATCATGCCTTAGCCTAGCGTTCCTAAGACTTGAGGTTGTGCACACCACAATGAGGGTGGCTTTGAGACAAAGTGTAATGGTCTACCCCTTGAAATTTCATGCAAAGCACTCCCACGACCCCTTGAAGGCTCTTGAATAGCTGTAGACATGACGCACTCCATTGTGACATTGCTTGCACAACATAGCATGAAAGCTCACAATACGACATGACATTCACAAGAGAACTCATGGTAGGCACCAAAGTTTTTAGAATGGCCCATCATCTTGGGAGCAAAAGCTCATATTCAAAGCAAGGGACTATTTGGCAATGAGGGACCATGCCATGGGTGAGGGTGGAGCACATGACACTATGGGTGAGGGAGAGTGACATACTCCCTCATATAAGGGCACTTCACAAATTTGATGATTTGATGCAACCCATCATCATTGTGTGTTGTCCAAGCGCTTTAGTCCACTAGTACAAGTAGGGTTGGTGTGCTCCCCACGCTTACTCAAAGGTATGTGGTGCAAAGTGAGTGAGCATTTGATGTGAGAGACATGGATCTCACATGGTGGGCTAAATGACATGTTGCTTTGTGGGTGGTCTATTCTTGTCCCACGTGCCCCTTGTGCACCTTAGTCAAATTGAAGGCTCCCCAATGCTCTTTCAAGGCTAAGTGGTGTGAAATGGGGGAGGATAAATGATGCAAGTGAGATGGATCTCACAAGAATGGTCAAACATGTTGCAACTATCAAGTCGAGGTTGGAATAGAAGAGTGCTTCAAACTAGATCTATGCCTCTATGGGCATAACAAAGAAGAAGAATGCTGCTTAAAAGAAGATTCATGCCATCAAGTGCAATGCCAACAAGAAGTTGGGAGGTGCCTCCTCTTGGCATCGTACCTTCCATGCAAGTCGACATGTGGCTTCCATGACAAGAGGTCATGTTATCTTCGAGAAGACTTTTGTTAGGTGTGTTGTAAGGAAGATTTGAGCGACTAAGGTCCAATTCTTTTCAAGGGGAGGTGCATCTAAGGCAAAATGTACCTCTTGGACTAAGGAATATGTGGCTACATCATGGTGGCCACATGTTTCCTTCATCGCAACTGGGTTGACAGACTTGACTAGGGTGGACCTTACTTAGCAAGGTGTCATTGCCTAGATCCTTGCATTTTGGGCTTGGTATTCTTGTGTGATAACTTGGTGTTGAGTCCTAGTCCACAAGCAGTTTTGTGCACTCAAGTTGTCTGGCGAAGTGTTAGAAGCAAGGGTGTGCAACTAGTTTCATTTGGGTTATCCTCCACTTTGTGCTTGTAAATATGGTTAACAGGTGGATGGTTGATGTGCACAAAAAAGTCATGTCTACTTGGAGACTGCCTGGTCCTATTCCATTCCATAGTTTTTAAGTGAGAGAGTGGTGGGTGGGACGTAATTGTAGTCATGAAAAGTTGAGGTTCCACATATGTACAGAGTCAATGGGCATGGCACCTAAAGGTGTGTTAAGACCCTTGAAACCAAGTATGAGTCTAAGTCGGAAGTTGAGTTTTGTATTTAAAGCAAGTCGTGTCTCCCTACTCAATGTGGGCATCAAGTTTTTTAAAGAGGTGTGTATGAGGGAGTGTGCCTCCTTTCCTCATCCATGGTGCTGAGTTGCATGTGATGCACGTTGATAGCTCCACTCTCACCTGTGAAAGGTGAGAAGGATCGAAGCTTGCACGCGAGCTATGGCGGGAGAGCAAGAGCAAGAAAGAGAGAGACAAGAAATGGGAACTCCAAAAGTCACAATGTGTGACCGGGCCTTCCGTTATTCAAACTGTCACTAAAAGAATAAAGAATAAAGTGACGTGACGGGCGCCCGCCACCTGCAGTGTGCAGTGGCGGGTACTGTCAGTGTAGTAATACACGGGGCGGCACGGCGGAGGTGCCTTTACCCCAACAACCTCCCACTTAAAGGCGAATCTGCCCTAGTGAGAGAGAAAAGAAAAAAGAAAAGACAGTACAAATGTACATAGGTACAAGGGATGAGGAAAGGCGACATCTCATCCAACGCCCATCAACCTCCTGAGGAAGGCAAACCGCTCAGTAGTGAGGCTCTTCGTGAGTAGATCTACAGGATTCTCGTCAGTGGAGATCTTGACAAGGTCAACAGACTTGTCCTCCACGACACCACATATGAAGTGATACCTCACCTCAATGTGTTTCGTCTTCACATGGAAGACCGGATTCTTAGCCAACTGAATGGCACTCATAGAATCCGAATGCAGTGTAGGTGTAGCATCAATCCCAAGGTTAGCAACTAGACGGCCTAACCATATGGCCTCCTTGCAAGCCTCAGTGGCTGCAACATACTCGTCCTCAGTGGTAGACAAAGCCGCACACTTTTGAACCCTGGACATCCAAGAGACAGCCCCTCCAGCATAGGTGAATATATAGCCAGAAGTGGATTTCCTACTATCTGCATGTCCTGCATAATCGGAGTCAATGTACCCCACGACCCCTGTATCCTGGCTACCATAGCAAATACACATATCTGCTGTGCCCTTCAGGTACCTCATGATACCCTTCACGGCATCCCAATGTCTACTGCCAAGTGTAGCCATATAGCATGCCACAACACCAACTGCATGCGCAATATCTGGACGAGTGGCTATCATGGCATACATCAAACTGCCCACGGCTGAAGCATAAGGGATCTTGGCCATCTCGGCCCTCTGCTCATTTGTCTGCGGACAATCGGCCTGTGATACCTTCACATAAGAAGGTAATGGACAGCCAATAGGCTTTACGTCCTGCATGCGGAAGCGCTCAAGGACTTTATGAATGTACTCCCGCTGTGAGAGATACAAAAGCCCTTGATGCCTATCACGCTTAATGCGCATCCCAAGTATATGTGAGGCCTGTCCCAAATCCTTCATCTCAAAGCTCTTCTTTAGCTGAGATTTAAGAGCATCTAGCTCATCATGAGCTTTCCCTGCTATCAACATATCATCAACATAGAGTACCAAGATAAGCAAACTGCCATCACGGGCTTTCTTCATGTAAAGACACGGATCCATAGCACTCCTGCTATAGCCCTGTGACTGCATAAAGGCATTAAACTTATGATACCATTCCCTAGGTGCGTGCTTCAAGCCATACAAGCTCTTCTTCAACTTGCACACTAGGTGTTCCCTGCCAGGTTCTGCAAAGCCCTTAGGCTGATCCATATAGATCTCATCATGCAAGTCCCCATGTAGAAAAGCCGTCTTGACATCCATCTGATATAGATCTAAGTCAAGCTGTGCAACCAAAGCCAAGACTAAGCGCAGGGTGGTCATCTTAACCGCAGGAGAGAAGACCTCATCAAAGTCCACACCATGTTCCTGCTTAAAACCCTTTGCTACCAATCTAGCCTTGTATGCCGGCTTGGGGTGTCCAGGGGTACTTTTCAGCTTGTACACCCACTTGCATGGCAAAGCCTTCTTGCCCTTAGGCAAGGCAACCAAATCCCAATCTCATTCTTATGCAGGGAGTCTATCTCAGACTGCATAGCCCTCTCCCAGGAGTGACTGTCACCCCTGCGCATAGCCTCATCATAAGTGAAAGGCTCTCCTGCATTTGTAACCAAAACATAATGCATAGAGGGCTGAAATCTGTCAGGTGGACGTCTGTCTCTAGCTGACCGTCTCACCGCAGGCTCTGCTGCCTGTCTAACTGCCTGTCCAACACCCTGGCCCTGTGGAGGAACTGCTGCAGGCTGTACTACTGGATGTGCTTGAGCTCTAGGCTCCTCCTGAAAGATCACTCTGCGGATCTCAACCACCTTCTCAGGCTGCCTGTGCATCTTGTCTTCATGGAAGACGACATCATGGCTGTGTACTATTTTCCGTGCCTGCGGATCCCATAGGCGATAGCCCATCTCTCCTGACTCACCATAGCCAAGGAATATGCATTTAATGCTCTTTGGATCCAATTTACTCCTCTTGTCCTTGGGCACATGGCAGAATGCCTCACATCCAAAGACACGGAGATGCGCATAAGAGGGTGGCTTACCAGCCCAAACTTCCTCTGCAACCTAGAAATCCAATCCACTGGAAGGCGATCGGTTTATGACATGCACTGCCGTACAAACTGCCTTAGCCCAAAAACTCTGGGGTAGGCCTACATGGCTAAGCATAGAGCGCACACGCTCCTGAATAGTCCTGTTCATGTGCTCAGCCAAACCATTCTGGGGTGGGGTGTAAGGGGCGGTCAACTGACGCTTAATACCTCTGTCATCACAAAACTGCTCAAAAGCACGTGAGACATATTCTCCTCCATTGTCAGTCCTAAGGCATTTTAGCCTATACCCAGTCTGGTTCTCAACAAGAGCAAGCCATCTTTGAAAAACTGCCAAGACATTGGACTTCTGCTTTATGGGATAAGCCCACACTTTTCTAGAAAAATCATCAATGAAGGTAACGAAGTACTTCGCGCCACCCATAGACATGCAAGGCATAGGCCCACAAACATCGGAATGCACCAATGCCAAGGGCTCACTCATGCGTGGCCTACCCGATTTCTTATGCGTAGACCTATTCTGCTTACCATAAAGACAATGATCACACGAGTCAAAACATGCATAATCCAAAGGCGGAAGATACTGAAAACCAGATAACATTTTCATTCCCTTTAAAGACATATGTCCCAAACGGGCATGCCAAAGTGATACATGTGGGATAGAGCCCACTGCCAAAACATGGTCTACAGAAGACCCAGATACAACAAGAGGATAGAGGCTGCCAGCCTTGGCGCCTCTAGCAAGCACAAGTCTGCCTTTGGTGATCTTCCAGGCAGAATCCCCAAAACAAACATGAAACCCTGCATCATCCAACTGTCCTGCAGACATAAGACTGCGCGTAAGCGCAGGTACATGACGTACATCCCTTAGCAAAAAGGAACTGCCAGTGGAAAACTGCAATATCTCCACAGCCCACAATATCAAGAGACATGTCATCTCCAAGTCTGATTGATCCAGATACAGTACGGTAAGAGTGAAACCACTCACAGTAAGGCGTCACATGGAAGGACGCACCTGAATCCAATAACCAGCATTGTGCATACATACTAGGTGTCTCAGTCAAGTGTGAAGCATCAGAAGAACTAGCTGCAAGTATAAACTCATCACCACCATCGGACTCCTCAGTCTGCGTGACATTAATTTCCTCAATCTTGACGCTGGACTTCGTAGGTACTATGCTGCAATCAGAGGACTTCTCCTACACTTTATCTTTCCCTTATCCTTGCGCTTCTCATTGCGCAACTCATGACACTGTGGTCTAATATGGCCCTTTTTCCCACAATGATGACAAGTGACATTTGCATTGCGCCCACGCGACTTACTACGCGACTTGCCACCACGAGATTTAGACCGACCCTTCTGCGAGTCACGGCCTCGGCCATTACCACGGTCATACCTGTCATTCCTGCCTCTAACTATCAAAGCACGACTACCACGAGAGGCATCCAAGTTTTTGCGATTCACCTCTTCCTGAAGAAGAGCACTCTCAACATCTGCCAATTTTAGAGTAGCACTAGAGGCACATAGGGCAGTGCAGAATACATCCCATGACTCATTCAGAGTCCCAAGCAAGAAAAGAGGAGTTACTTCCTCTCCAAAGGTGATATCCTGCGAAGTCAGGTTCTTCAGTATAGCATGGAGCTGGCTCAAGTGAGCAGACATAGTCGCATTATCCTTCATGCGCAGATCCATAAGCTGCTTCAACTAGTACATCTGACTTGCGGGACTTTTCTTATCATAAAGATTTTTTATCTTATTCCATAGATCCCATGCACTCTGTGCTTCCTCAAATACATTATAATGTACTTGTTCAGTAAGAGACAATACAATCGTGGACTTGCATAGCTCATCAAGTTCAAGCCAGTCGTCATTGTCCATAGTTTCAGGCTGCTCCCCACTCAGCTGAAGTGGCTTAATCTGAGATTTCTGCACCAAGACCTACCAAATTTGACTCTTCCAATAAGAGTAGTTGGTACCATCCAACTTTGTAATGTTAAATATGGCACTATCATGCGAAGATGATGCCATTATGCAGGCTGGAAATGCCCAAACAATCCACAAACTGCTTGCTGTTTTACTGCAGAAACTGCCCAAAAATGACCAAAACGGGGTCCAAAGGGCGAGCAAAGTGTGCCAAAAGTTGCTGCCCACTTCGTACTAGGTGCGGTACACCAAATCAGGATATTTCAGCATGAAAAGTACACCTCAGTCCACCAATAACTGCTTGCTGTAATAAATTGCAGGTATGCAATCTACAGAGCAAACTGTCCCAAAATAGGATCCAATGTCAAGCAAACAATGCTAGGTCCAAAGCCGGCATGAAACGGACATAAGCAAGGCCAATGACAGTGAAAAGAACATGAGCTCAACATCGAAGCATGTCAAAATAACATCTGCCAGTGAAAGGCACACCCCCAGACACTCTAGGCAAAGTGTTCCTGTAACTGCCAAAACCTGACACAAATAGGTGTTTGCTCAAAGAGAGATCCAAATATGAGACTCAGCTCATAAGCATCATGTGAACCAAGAGTACATCAATGCATATCCATAAAGATCGGAGTACGATCCCAAAGTCTCAATGCGTATGTAGCTGCTCAAGACATAAACTGCTCCAAATACATGTAAGTGCTCCAATAGCATGCAACTGTTAAAGGTCAAGCAAGCATGTAAAATGCTCCCACTGGCACAAAAGGCATACAAAGCGAGCTCAGAAGCTCAAATAACCCAAGAGAAAGCACCAGTGATAAGTGACCCTGTCAATGCATCAAGCGCATCCAAGAGAGCATGACATACATGAAGCACCGGTCGTATTAACCATGAAGCAATACATAAGCCCAAATAAGCTCTCGGTCAACTCAATGACATCCAAATAGCAACCAAGATCAGTGATCAAGTAAGCCAGGAATGCTCAAATACATCCAAATCCAAGCTCCAAATGTCGGTATGGCATACACGAACCAAATAGCATATGTCACGAACCAAAGCATGTAATGCAAAAACCTAACTGTCAAGCAGAGACATGAGGCATAGGCGGTCCACGAGCATGCCAAGTCGGTCCAAATGCCAGTGAAGATGGAGCTAATGTGAATCTCAAAAGCATCCCATAATCTCATACATATGCTCCAAGCCATCCCCAAATGTCAGAGACATCATGCCAAAGCTCAAAGCATACATCCGGTATCGGTAGGTAAGTGCCAAAGCCTGTAAAGTACCTTCAGCCCACTGTTATTCCAGCATGTATTTACTATTCTAAACAGTAGATTTCAGCCCCGAATTCAAGCCAAAATCATGGTCAAACCAAATGCATACATCCCCAATACATCCGCGTAGGAAGTAGACCGCATACAGGCATCAAATAAGGTAACCGGAGTAGAGTATAAGCATCAAATGCCAATGCCAAGTGTGGCTGCCCTGTTTCCAGCACTGTATAACAGTAAATAACAGTCCCAAATCAGCCAATATTTCAGGCCAAAATCATGGCATAATCATGTGCATACATTCCCAAGGCACTAGGCATCATGTAGACCGCATACGGGCATCAAATAGCACAACCGGAATGGAGTATAAGCAACAAATGCTAATGCCAATGGTGCTGCCCTATTTTCAGCCTGTTATGACAGTTTATGACAGTCCCAAATCTGAAGAGATTAGCCCCGAATGATCAAGACCAATGCCCAAAGCTTGAATGACATCAAACATGAAGTCTATAGCCCTCTTGATCAAGGTAGAGAGCAAGAAGCAATGGCCAAGTGTGGAGCTGAAGTAGATGAGTGCTCATAGCTTGGAAAAAAATGATGCAATCTGCCCTGTTGGTGCTGAACTTGCTGCTGCTCCACATGGGCTGAAAAGGGGGTAATGGGGGGCTCAAGAAGGGCCTATCAAAGGCCTATGACAAGCCTCTTTGAGCCTTGATAGGTGTAAGGCACAATATGAGGGGAATAAGCTTCAAGGGTTTGAAGCCATGGCTGCCCTTACCGTTTGCAACCTGTAGATTGAAATAAAACCCTGAAAGAATGATCAAATACCTCAGTATCAATGCCTTGAAGGTGCCTCAATAGGTTGGGAAGGTGCTCGGGAAGCCGGGGAGTGACGGGAGCTTGGGGAGATCGGATATGGCTGCCGGGATGGAGACCCAATGCGTGAAGCGAGTCGATGCGAAGGTCGGGAAGCACCGAGTCGAGTTCGAGCAAGAGAATGCCAAGCTCTGATACCAGTTGAAAGGTGAGAAGGATCGAAGCTTGCACGCGAGCTATGGCGGGAGAGCAAGAGCAAGAAAGAGAGAGACAAGAAATGGGAACTCCAACAGTCACAATGTGTGACCGGGCCTTCCTTTATTCAAGTTGTCACTAAAAGAATAAAGAATAAAGTGACGTGATGGGCCCGCACCACCTGCAGTGTGCAGTGGCGGGTACTGCCAGTGTAGTAATACACGGGGCGGCACGGCGGAGGCGCCTTTACCCCCAACAACCTGTGACATGGTCCCTCGTTGTGCCTCCAACTTGTCTTGTAAATAGTCCCTTGTTATCAATATGAGCTTTTGTCACCAAGATGAGCCATTATACAAACTTTGGTGTCTTCTTTGAGTTCTCTTGTGCATGCCATTTCATGTTGTGAGCTTTCATGATGTGTTGTGTAGGTGACTTTGCACTCCAGCACGTTAGGTCTAAAGCTCTTTCGGGATCCTTCTAGGGGTTGTGGGTGTGCTGTGCGTGGGATTTTGAAGGCTAGACCGTTATAGAATCCAAATATCTCAAAAGCTTCAAAAGTATGGTTGGAATACTCTAATACATGTGATGTAGAAATAACTTCATTAACATGTTGGATGCTTGAACATGGGAACTAGGCTTAAAAGGATGGACAGGTGGATGGATGATTTGGCACTAAAAAGATGTTGCATGTAGTGTACTACTTATAACCATTTTCTTGCACCAAGTAATGGAGTACTTATCTTGCTTCTTATCCATGATGAATTGCTCTCTCTCTTTCTCCATAATCTTTTCATTTGGTATTAAAGCCTAACTAAGTCCTTCAAATCATGCCTCTAATCACCTCATCTCTTCATCACTTCTAACAAAAACCCCCAAGTGCACTTCTCTTTGAAAAGACCTATAGCCATAAATCTAATTTTTGTTCCCTAATCTCTCCATCAACTCACCTACAAATTGATTCAAATCAAAGCCAAGGGTTAAGGCATCATTTTCCCTAACAATATTGAGTGCATCAATACTGCATATCTCAACATCTGTGCCCAAACAACTCATTGCAAAAATTATGCTCAGCATATAAAAACAAGTTGCTCAAAGCCCATAAGACATCAAATCCTTTAAATTTTAGGACAAGAACATGTAACTTCAACTAGAACCTTGCTACATGGCATTGTTTAGTGTTTCTATCCCTAACTCAACCATCCTAGCATTATAGTTTGTGAAGCTTGAGTAAGTCATATTTGTGTGACAATACCCTCACTTAATAAACTTTTTTTTTTGGGTCTCTTTACTAGGGTTTTTTGAAAATATCAATGTTCTCATAATCAATAACAATTTCTTTGTCATGAGTATGCCATGCACTTGTAGTATTTCATTATTCACTCCACAATGTATGCTTAAAATCACATTTGCTTGTATTAAGGCATCTTGGATGCATTTATAAATGATGATGAATGCTACTATGTGTCGTATTGAGGCTCTTAAACTTTACGCTTCTCATTGAGGTTCCCCTAATTAACTCTTTCTAAGGATGTAAAAATGCTAAACACACATAGAAGTAGGTAAGATCTCCCTATTGAACACTAAGGCCACACAACATAAAATTGAAAAGCTCATAGGAGTTGGATTCCATACGTGGAAATCCAAGATGATATATCTACTTATGCAAAAGAGTTTATGGAGCATTAACATTGAAAGACATAGTAGCAAGCTTGGGAAACAATTATGAGGAAAGCAATGAGAAAGCATTGGGATACCAAAGTTGAAAGCTTGTGTGATGAGTGCATACATTACATCAACAATATTTTAAGAGTAAAGACTGCATGGGAGGAGTTCAACAAGGTGTTTGACACAAACTCCAAGCTCTCTAATGTGAAATTAGTCATGAAACTCTATAATTTGGATCATCTTACTACTCACTTGAAAAAAATATAAGATTATTAGACCATAGTTTTCTATTCAAAAGCTCACACTTGATGAAGATAATGGCAAAGCTATTGCAAGTTATGATGTAGAAGGATATAACACCTTAGTAGAAAGATTGTTTAACACGGATGATTTGAAGTTGCATGACATTGATGCATCTTTATTAGAAAGGGAGACTAAACTTAAAATTTGGGAGAACTTGTCCTACTACTCGAGACACTACCTTCATATGTTGCTTGCATCTTGATTATGTCACATAGTGGACCTATGAGTATGATAGAGGAGCTTTTTTATAATCATACCACACATCTAATCATAGTGGTAATTGGTAATGATTGATTGGTGCATCAAGGGGGGTTGTTAATGCATTTGATGTTTGAGCACAAGGGTGGATGGATAAGGATAGACAAGTGGGTGGATTTGATGCTTGACCACAAAAATTATGCTTAGAAAGGGTAGATGGATAAGTATAAACAAGTGGATGGATGACTTGGCACTAAAAGGAAGTCATATGCAGTGTACTATTTGTAACCACTTGCCTATTCAAAGAGGTAACACGTAATGCAATATTTATCTTCTTTCTTATCCATGATGAATGGCCCTCTCAGTCTTTTTTGTAATCTCTTCATCTTTGACGGTGCACCTTTGACCTTGCATTTAAGCCCACAATAAGCATATAGAAGGTTTGATTGTTATGCATAGGACAATGAGGGAAAATTTGAAGAGTTGATGAGATTTATTTTTCAAGTCCATACATGTAGAGGAATATTATTTTTATCATATTATTTAATACCATTTTTCCATCAACCTATCTTATTTGCAACACCAAATTCTTTCTTGAATATGTATCCTAGCTAAGGAGGAACATACATATTCCTAGCTAAGGAGGAACATATCATCTCAAGTTCATCCTCGTTAGCTAGGAATATGTATGTTCATAAGCCTACTAGCTATAAAAGGGAGAAAAAAATTCACATATACTCAATATACATGTGTATAGATGTCTTTGTTGAGGACACTTTTCTTCGTAGAGGAAGGTATACGTCTACCATCTATACATAGATGTCACCAAGATTCTTACTTGTAGTGGTATACCCTTTAGTGCAAGTGCTTATATTCCTTACATTCATGGTTGTACATCTATGAGGCTATAAGCCACCTCATGCATACTATGTAAAGAAAAAAGACCTTGGTCTAAAAGGAATGTAGACCTTACAATTCTTAGGTGACATAACTTTAATGCATATGTTTAAAGTCATAACTTTACTATTTTGTTGTTAGAAGACCTCAATGTTGCGAGTGTTAGCTGAAGAAAATATATGTTGTTGTTCAACCAATCACCAATGTAGGTGATCACTAGTATAAATACAAGTGCCAATTGAACTTGATGATTTAACACAATCATTATCCTCTATGGCACATGTGTCAATGTGAAAACTCTGGCTAGCTTGCGAATCATTAGAATAGTAATCCTTGGGCTACAATGAGAAAGGATATCCTTGGCTATGATTGAAACCAAAAACTCCTCTATCATTATAAATGAGGATAGGTAACTATAAAATGTACTACCCTCTATTCCACCTCTATATATATTATAAGGTGTCAATGGTGTAATTCATATATTAGGAAACTAGCTTGCTATGTACATATTTAATGCTTATAAGGTATAGCTCATATATTAAAATATGTGTATTCTATTTTGTAAGACTAGAAATTCCTATATGGTACCATTTTTTGATCTTATAGATCTTCAAATGTTACCTTTAGTTGTACCTTACAGATCTTGAAACCATTTGACTTCTTTTAATTGTTCTACATAGATTTTGGGACTATGAGGTCTTCACGAGGAGCCATGGATATTATACATGCAATCTATATAATCATATCATATGCAAATACTTTTTGTACACATGACTTAGGGACTAAGCTATGGGTATTATACATGCAATTTGTACAATCAAATTGTATGTAAATGCCTTTTGTACATATGACTTACATTAGATGTGCATGGTTTTTGTGGTTGCTAAGGATTAAAAATTTTAGCTCCAACAACAAGCACATCACTATAAGAGGTAGAATATCTTGGTACCATTGAATTACGAGCATTTTAAGGCCCATCTCTACATTTTTGCTCTTTAAGCATAATAAAAGATGTGGTAGATTTGCCATGATTATGTTTGATTCTATTAGGATAAACATGTTTACACATCCCAACATAATGACAGGTACTATGTTTTCTATTGAAGATAACAATGCATGTCCTCTATGCATAAAGTAATATAAGATGCCGCATGTATATTCAAAGAAAATAACTATTTGTATCTTTTGCTTACTAATAAAGATAATAGGCTTATAGCCCCCTTGCACCAAACTTGCTAATCTAATTCATGATAACATTAAAAAGAGTGTTCCAGTGCTTATAGGAAATTTCTTATGGTCTAAAAAAGACTTCAAAAAGGCAATTTTATCTCAATTTATCCAAGAAGGATACTTAAAATCTTTATCAATAGAAACATTGTAATTTATGGAGCTATTAAGTTATTAGTTCATAAGAGGCTTTAATTCCCTAGTTGAATAAAAAAGTAAACCTTTATTACTTCATATATTCTCAACTCTTTGGACATTGCTAGCATTCACCCAATCCACCCTCTTAAAGCATGTTTGTTCTAATTGTGTTTTCTTGGGTTGATTGGTAGGCGATCTTAGTGGGTGAAGAGTTATCACTTTTTAAGAAGAAAGGGTGTCAAGCTCAATTATGTTGATGATGTGTGTCACCTCTTGTATCTTCATCTTTCCACATTTTTAATCATGGTCTTCTTCAGTATTTGTGTTTATATAGTCTAAATATGGTCAAGTCATCTTGTGTCTTCTCAAAATTTCACACACACACACACACACACACACACACACACACACACACACACACACACACACACACACACACACACACACACACACACACACACACACACACACACACACACACACACACACACACACACACACACACACACACACACACACACACACACACACACACACACACACACACACACACACACACACACACACACACACACACACACACATCTTTCTATTCATAAGCTTGACAAATTAAATAACAATTTGAGGGTGTTTAATTTAAGATATGTTTAAGCATACTTGACAAGACAAGAAAAGAGATAACTAAATAACATAGAAAATATAAAACATTCAGCCCCATAGACCATGGATCCGATGGTGGCCAAGATTAGGACCAAGAAATGAGGGTTCCCCTGAGAAAATGATACTCAATAGCTATCGTTGCTATCAAACACTCACAAGGTGATCCAAATGCCATCCTAGCCTAGTTAGATAACCACCTAAGGGGCAACCCGCCTCTACATAAGGCTCACTAGCACTTGGAAGAGGCCCAAGCTAACTCCGTAGACCCACTAATGCCAAAGAAAATAAACACTAAATTCATTATCCTTAAACAAAGTTGCTTTCATTCCATCATCATATATATTTTTCTATTTTCTTTTTCCTTTTTTAAAATCCTTTTGTTAGTAGGATGGTTGGTTGACTATTTCTTTGATTGTAGTGCCCCAAGGAGATCAAGGCATGTAACATGGTCACCTATCAGATGTCCAAGCACTTTTTTAGTAGTCCATTGAGAGACGATCTAAGCGACGCCACCTAACACTCCCATGGAGTGCTACAGGGTTTGTCACCTAGGGTTTCTCGAGTTTGCCTCACAACGAAATGTTCGAGGCCGATGAACCCACTAGGATCGACCTAAAATATGGGGTCCTAGGGGTCAAGATATCTTAACATCATTTTGGCGTCGGGTCCTGGATATCCTACTTTGCGCAGAGATACCCAATCCGAAGCAGATCCATGCCACACTTGGTTCAAAGAGAATGGGAAATGAGAGAGATGCGTCGCTCAACCTCTTTTCCCGTAGGGCATAGTCCCATTCCGGTCCCCTAAAATGGCATGAATCGGGTTCTAACATAACAATAGCTAAAGGTCGAAACGATGGCAAAACCTTGTGAGAAGCCTCCCACTTCTCTGGGACCACTTGGTGGAGGACAAGCCCATCGAGGGGTTTCGTCCACCCGCTTTCCTCATTAGGCATTCTTTAGTTATCTAGTTAGGTCCTATCACATTTATGTGTGATATTTAAAATCAGCTTCCTTAATTAAGCCTTTTAAGGAACATGGTTCGTTCACATAATTTACGGCACAAACATGAATACAAAGCAAGCAATCCTTTTGACAAACAAGTTCCTTAATTTATTTTTCAATTAATCTTTGTCTCTTGCCCATAGAGGAGAAGTTATGTATCCCTTTTGTCCAACAAAAGAACCCAATCCAAATCACATGATACCACAATTTCCATCCATTATCTAGAATAAGATCTTCCAACGCTACAGACGTTGGGCTCATGGCAGTCTTCACCTCCATTCTGGACTAGGCAAGGGGTGTCCAGCTCCACCTGACCCCAAGCGGCCTAGGAGTGAAACACAATTTTCATGGTTGGCCTTTTCACCACTCGACCTTCGGCTCGTGAATCGAGTAGTGTCCTCTCGGGGTAATCCTCAGTGCGATCTTGGAGATGATCCACCCGTGCAAAATATCCTTCCTTAATTAATCCATTTAGGAATCAAGCATGAATAATGCATTCATCCCTAATATCATTGTCCAAGAAAACATTCATTTATTCCCATGGCAACTTGTCATCACAGACCCTTGCCATGCATTTACCATCAAGCACAAGCACTTGAAATAATCGGAGAACCTTCTTGGGAGATTCTCTCTCTTGCTCTTTGTCACTCCCTCTCTCTCTCCCTCTTCTTCTTCTTCTTCTTCTTCTTCTTCTTCTTCTTTGTCTCTCTCTCTTCTCACCTCTCACCTCTCCCTCTCCCTCCCTCTCCCTCTCCCTCTTCTTCTTCTTCTTCTTCTTCTTCTTCTTCTTCTTCTTCTTCTTCTTCTCACCTCTCTTCCTTTTTCTTCTTCTTCTTCTTCTCCTTCTCTCTCCCTCTCTCTTTCTCTTCCTCTCACTCACTCACTCACTCACTCTCACTCTCTCTGTCTTTGTCTTTGTCTCTCTCACCTTCACCCTCTCTCTCTCTCTCTCTCAGTGGCAGCAAAAAGGGGGGGACAAGAGGTGGTATCCCCCTATTCGCTTAAGAAGGGGGGGGGGGGGTATTATTGGGGTTCTCCCCACCTCCACTTGGGTGGGCAGGAATGCCTTGCTACCAATATGCAGTCGGCATTGGGGGGGGTGTCATCGTCTCCATCATCATTTGCCTCTTCATTGTCTCCTTCTTTCTTATCATCACACCGCCATCTCGCTGTCATCTCCTCCCTTTCCCCGCCATGTTGTCAGCTCCCTCTCGGCCACATCATGTTCTACTTCATGTTCTTTCCCCTCTGCTACCTATCGACGATGACAGGGGGGAAATATTAAAAATTTTGAACTAATGTTAATTATTAAGGGGGGGTTATATGGGCCGCAGTGGGGAATGTTACATCCTCTCCCCCTTAGAGAACTCGGGATGTCCTCATCTCGGAAGAATTGGGGAAGATAAGCATTAATGGGGCTTAAGGCATGTGGGTTAGGACCCACCATGCATCCGCTACGCTACTCAATGTTTCAAGTAGTGCAACTCATATTATTCCAATTAACCATAGGTAAAAGAGTAGGATTTATTCCCAAAACAAGTTGTATTACATGTCGATAAAATTTCTAGGATTGCTAATCATCTTGAAAAGGTGTAGTGGGTTCTAGGTCTTCGTCTTCATCCGATTCCTCTATATATCCAAAGATTGCGCCTTTGTAGCTTCGTTTCCTTGGGAGTTCATCAATGTTTTCCAGACTTAAGTTAGGGTAGTTCGCTTGGATGCACCCTAGCTCATAGCAATGGAAGCAACGACGACTGGGACATCCCCCACGGATGTGCCCTATCTCTCCACACGTGTGGCATCTCTTGCCCTGATCTTGGGAATCATCTTTGTCACAATTGCAAGAATTAAGTTCTTGGACAATTTGCTTTGCCCGAAGTAATGCATCTTGCAAGTCTGTTGGATGCATTGCTTCCATACGGTGGTTTAGAGGAGTGTTTAGGCCATGGTAAAACTTGGATACTTGCTGCCCAATATCTATTGGCAGTGCGTATTATAGTAGGGTCACAAACTTCGAGTAGTAAGATTCCAAGGTTCATTCATCTTCAAAGTCTGGTAGGTTGGTGGAAGGTATGGGTTCGCAGGCAATAGGAGAAGAAAGGATGTGTGTGGACACCCTCTAAGGAGGGGAAGAGAAGGAGAACCTACTTGGGAGGTTCTCTCTCTTGCTCTCTGTCACTCCCTCTCTCCCTCTCTCTCTTTCTCTCTCTCACCCTCTCTCTTCCTCTTTCTCTCTCTCTCTCTCTCTCTCTCTCTCTCTCTCTCTCTCTCTCCCTCTCTCTGTCTCTCCCTCTTCTTCTTCTTCTTCTTCTTTGTCTCTCTCTCTTCTCACCTCTCCCTTTCTCTCCCTCTTCTTCTCTCTTCTCACCTCTCTTCCTTCTCCTCCTCCTCCTCCTTTGTCTCTGTCTCTCTCTCTCTCTCACGGTAGCAAAAAGGGGGGGAAAAGAGGTGGTATCCCCCTGTTCGCTGAAGGGAGGAGGGGGGTTTATAAGGGGGGAAGGTTATTATTGGGATTCTCCCCACCTCCACATGGGCGGGCAAGAATGCCTTGCCGCCATGCAGCTGGCGTTGGGGGGGGGGGACGTCATTGTCTCCATCATCATTTGCCTCTTTATCGTCTCCTTCTTTCTTGTCATCATTGCCATCCCACCGTCATCTCCTCCCTTCCCTCGCCACCGTCAGCTCCCTCTCTCTCGGCCACATCATCTTCTACTTCCTCTTCTCTCCCCTCGTCACCTGTCGGCGACAGGGGGGAAATATTACAAAATTTTGAACTAATGTTAATTATTAACCAGGGGGTTTATGGGCCGCAACGGGGAATGTTACAAGGCATCAGTCTCAAGTCTAACTTGAACTTGAGAACCTACTAGAACCTCGCAAGGTGATACACATATATGATATTCTCTCTCTCTCTCTCTCTCTCTCTCTCTCTCTCTCTGTGTCTCCCCTCTTTTAACCCCATGGTTAGGTCTCATCCCAAGGAGGATAGGGCATCGGTCTCAAACCCAAGAACCTACCAAGCCCTCACAAGGCGATAAGTATATTCCAGCAAAATTTTTTATTCTTTTACTTCTTTATGATGGGAGTTGTGACAAATTTCAGCCCATAGGCTACACTCAAAACCTAGCCCCTTACACACTAGGGGGATTTATAATGACAAGAAATCAAATTGAACCCTCTTAACTAGGTGATCTACCTCATAGAAGAAAGGCGACTACCTATTGACCATCAAATTAACATGGATGGCACCCAAGGTCATTCTTTGAGTACCTTCAAGCAAGAAACTAGCAATCAAGGCATTCCACTCAGTAATAAGGACACTCAATCCTGAGCTCAAGTCCCGACACAAATCCATGAAAGATGATACACAAGCGACCTCTACCCTTTCCTCTCAAAATATAAAGCAAAAATCAACAAGAGATAAGGTGATAGGACACCTAGTATTGAAAGATCCACCTTGATGCACAAAACACCATCTTGGATTGCAAATGGACTAATATGAAAAACCAAACTTAAATAATAGCCCACAAGTTAAAAGCACTCACACCAAGAAAAATAAATTGGCCATCTTGGCCTAATGAAATATGTCGAGAAAACAATAATCTTAGTGACATAATGCTGAATAAATTTGCTAATTCCCCCAAAACCTCTCCTAAAGCGCAGGACCTAGACCAAGGGATGGCCCACTTAGGCCCTACACTAGATGCATCAAGTTATTGGCTAAACCCCCTTCATAAATGTTGAGAATCTGCCAATCACACCCTATGTATGCCCCTTTGTATGGAACAACTAGGCTAGGAAGATGCAGTTCATTCTAGGAAGAGAGACAGATCCCATAGGCACAATGATGAAATGTGCTACCAAGCATTCCTATATAATGATGTACTTGACTATCACTTTGATATGATGATAATGCAATAGTACTTGTCTCTTTCTGTCAAGTCTTTGTGTCATTGTCAGTCCTACACAAGATTGTGTTTATGAGTTCAAGTCTCAATCTTGAAACCTAATTCACTTGTGTAACAGTTGTCTTCTTTGTCAATGTCAACATGAGTAGTACCTTCATCTTCCATCCTCCATAGCTTCCGCCTTTGCCATGCTCTAGATCCCGCATTTCTCACATGGTATCAGAGCCCAGTTGGGCATGGCATTGCTTCTCCAGCCTCTCTTGATTCCTCTCAACCTCAATCTAGCTCAATGTCAGCTCATGACTCCATTTTTTTCTTGACCTTCATCTTGAACTGTTGTCTGCCATAGCCAGGACTGCACCCTGCCTCCTTGGAGCTTCTTGATCTCCTTCCACAGTCAATATTTTGACCCGCTTTCTTCTGGAGATATCTTGCCTAGGTCAAGGCGCAGCCTCTTGATACATCACAGTCCAACATTGCTCATCATCGAGCCCAACATTGCATGAATTGGAGATCTCTGTTAGATCTGCGCCTCTGCCCGGTCGTACAGGCCAGGGAGCCCGTCTGTACTGCACCTTGTCCTGCAACCATAGGGCATTTAAAGGTTGACCCATGAACCTGCTTCTCCCTGAATATCGCGCGTGATCATTGTGTCTACGAGCTGTGCCAGGTCGAAAACCAGTCAGGCTGAAAACCCTAACTGTGGGACTCTATAGCTATTTTGTTTCAAGCTTTCATTTCACTTGATTTTTCCTCATTGGCTTGAATCAAGCTAAACCCTGCCACTTTAATTCACTGATTTGATTAGTCTCCAACAACATTTGTCCATCAAATCAAGGAGGGGAGATCTCTGAAGCACTTAAAGACCCATTGAATATTTGAAGACCTCTCACAGACTTGAGCTCCAAAGCTTCAACTTCACTTCAAGCTCCTCTTCCAACTCATCCTTCTCACTCTTCTCACTCAATTGAAGGTTTTGCTAATCTGATCTGAGTATTTACTCACTGTTCAGCAAGATTTTACCAGCAAGGAGGGGACTCAAACAACGGGTTCATCAAGAATCACCATCTTCAACTCTAGTATCCCTTGATACTTAAGAGTGTTGATTTAACACTATCTCCACTTGTGTTTTTTGACACATTGAAGATCAATTTGGCTGCCACTTACTCACAAATTTGAAGCAGATTCTTGGTCATATCTATGATAACCAAGAAGATTTATATGTGGATACACTTTACGAAAAGTAACATGACTTATCTACACTACATAGAAGTTTTTTGTGATCTACTTGCAGAGAGACATGGAGTTGTTCATACTACAGTGCAATCAATGATTCCATCTAAAGTTTTTGAAGACACTCCAGTTACCTTGGCCATCATGAAGAATGAGATGTCTTTGCTTGAGGGGGACAAAGACATGGACATGAAGACTAAAGTTGCAAGCAAAGTCAAAGAAGAAGTAGACCAAACAAACAATGAAGAAGAGAAGAAGGACAATAAGAAGATCAGCCATGAAGACCAAAAGACCACATCATTCAAAGCTGAAGAACCAAAGATGAAAGACAAGAAGATTTTCCATGATGACAAAGAGAAATCATATGGTGAAAAAGACCACAAGGGCCTATCGGTCCTTGTCTCTCATTTTTTGTTTTAAAAGCATTGTACCTGCCTTAATGTTCCTTTCATAAGCTTTGTAAACTCCTCATGTAGCCTTGTACTACAGCCTCTGTACACTTTGTGAGGCCCCTGTTACAGCCTCTAGATGTCCACCATGTTTATGGTACCCACACTTAGCCTTTTCTGCGATAGCCTCTGGTGTTTTGCCATGCCCACACTTTGCAGGTGCTGCTCTCACTAAAGCCTCTACACACTTTGTACTTTCAGGTTGTGATTGAGGAGGGGTATTGAGAATCTGCCAATCACACCCTATGTATGCCCCTTTGTATGGAACAACTAGGCTAGGAAGATGCAGTTCATTCTAGGAAGAGAGACAGATCCCATAGGCACAATGATGAAATGTGCTACCAAGCATTCCTATATAATGATGTACTTGACTATCACTTTGATATGATGATAATGCAATAGTACTTGTCTCTTTCTGTCAAGTCTCTGTGTCATTGTCAGTCCTACACAAGATTGTGTTTATGAGTTCAAGTCTCAATCTTGAAACCTAATTCACTTGTGTAACAATTGTCTTCTTTGTCAATGTCAACATGAGTAGTACCTTCATCTTCCATCCTCCATAGCTTCCGCCTTTGCCATGCTCTAGATCCCGGAATTTCTCACAATAAATAACAAGGGGAACCTAACATATATGATGTTGAACGATCCAATATGTCCATGAAAGAGTTATAATGTAATCGATTGCTACCTACCTCATTACCCATACTAACCATCGATTCCCAAAGTAGGACATGTTGTTGAGTAGTTCCCAAAGTAGCCCTAGGTTGATATCATTAGATAATTCTAGAGGACTCTCAATACCATAGTTAAGAAACACGTATTCAAAAAAGGCATAATTTTCCAAGGAATCTGCAGAGTGGTTCCATTGACTGGGAATCAATTAACAAGTCCTTGACTCAAAGATCTCCAACATGTCCATGGCTACATGACAGTACATTGGTAGGATGGGCCCCCTCATATTGTAGGTCCCATTCAATTGGTTGATTACTAACTACAAATCTTCTTTCACAAAATAACGATGAGTACCACCACATTTGGCTAAATTTAGATCCATAACTAAGGCCTTATATTCTACCACATTATAAGTGAAAGCAGTGCCTAAGTAAACTCCACTTTTCATAATCACTCTATGTTGAGATGACAAGCTCAACACATGCGGACATTAATGATGGATCGCCTGGTTAGATGGGTCCACACGTCTACACTTAGCACGTTGGTGGTCATTATCACTCTCACATGGCCACTGACTCATTGCTTATTATATTCAGGTTGTTACACCTATTTACAGAGCTGGCATAGTTATAGCGCCAATCAACTAGTGTAGTCGGTTATGCATTGTTTGACTTAGTAGGCCACTTTCCTTTATGTTATATCTTATCTATAATTTGTGTACATTGTAAAGTACATGGAAGAAGAAGAAGAAACCAGCAAGAAAACGTTTTGGCCTCCATCTCTCTTCTTGTCTCTTGAGTGAGCTTCTCCTTGTGCATTCTGTGTGTGTTTGGCGCAACATCTTGAGCAAGTCTCCCACCACACAATTCTTGATACTCTATGATGAGGATCTTTAATGACAACCACATATCTCATGCTTAGTGGACCCTCATGAAGCTCCATCAGAATACAATGTATAGACAAAGGCTTCATTGATGTGCCACACCATATTGATCAACCTGCTTATACTTATGAATAATTAGAGTCTATCCAAGAGAGAGGGTATGTGACAAGCACAATTTGAAAGGTGAGAAGGATCAAGAGCTATGGTGGGAGAGCAAGAGTAAGAGAGAGAGAGACTCACAATGTGGGAACTCCAATAGTCACAATGTGTAACCAGCCTTCCCTTTATTCATCTGTCACTAAAAGAATAAAGAATAAAGTGATGGTGACGAGCGCATTAGGGGAGTTTTGAGGTCTCGAAAATGCCTTTTAGGAGATAGAAAGAGAGTGCTCTAGACCAATAGGAGCAAAGCCTCCATAACGGAACTTCTATTTTAAAAAAGGTAAACAATTATTTTACAAAAAGATACATATATAATAATATTACGAACTTATATTATCAATATCTATTTTTAGCCTCTTATATTCGTGATTATGACATTCTTTGCATTAACGATATATAGTCCCGATCTCTTTTATTTAATGATATGTTTGAATTAATGATAATGACAAATTTACTCTAAATTCAAATTAGGAAAAAGCTTGGCACATTATTTTTTCCCTCCTTTCTTTTGTCCCTCTCGTGGTAGCCTAGTCTTCTGTGTGTGTGTGTGTGTGTGTGTGTGTGTGTGTGTGTGTGTATGTGTTATATGGATACAAAAATTTGACCTTCAACAAGGCATACAAACTCCCAAATCACATCCATATCAGTGTTTAACTCATTCCAAAAAGATGGAAGATGAATTCCTACAATCATTAGCAAAGGCAGTTGGATCACAATGCAACAGGCAAAACATGGGAAAAGACGAAGATATGAAAGCTCGTTCATCTCTGCTTGGAATGGTAGAATCCGATATTTCAAGCTTCGAGTAAATAAGAATAGCATAAACGAGGTTCTGGTGCAACATGTGTTTATGCATAGAGAGCTATATTTGGAACCTAGAAGTTCAAATCTTCCAGTGCATAAACCAAATTGTAAGGATTTGATTCTTAAAGTCTTTCTTATCTTGAACTTGGTTTAAGGTTTTCCATTATAATATTTGTTCATTTGTATTGTAGATGTTTATCTCTCTAATCTTGAGGAATGGCAACTGGTTGAGTCTATTGTTGATGTGATTGATGTGATGCATGGCTTGATTGGAGAAGAGATGTACAAAGGTAGAAAGAAGATAGAGCTTGCAGAGAATGGAATATTCTTCTATGACCATTCTTATATTGTCCCCATGCAGCGTAGCCAATGGGGATAAATATCCCCCCTTCCTTTGCTAGATTTTTCAAGCTTTGAGTGGCCTTTGCCAAGTCCAGTTACTAGTGAGGGCTATAGATGTAAAATATTTTCTGAGATACAGAGAGCATTAAAACCTAGTATCTCAAGTAGGCTAAGCAAAGTTACTTTGTTCATGCCTATTAATATATTTGTTGACTTCTTTTCTAATGCTGAGATAAGAAAATCAAAGGCTATGCTTTCAGTGAAGAGACTAATATATGATCATGTTATACAATTTTTTGATGAGGGATGGGACACTAGGACAGAATGAAAAATTATATGTAAGATAGATCAAGACTCTATAGCTTGTAAATATATGATTGCTACTCAAAATTTTATCCTTAGCATTTATTATAGTAGATGGCATTATGTTGGCAGTAGTCTGGTCACTTTAGACCAAAATCTTGATAATTTTAGCAAAGATCCTATAGTGGATCTTGATGTTTGGTACAATGAGGACAATATTGCAATCCTAAAGGTTAGATCATCATGCACGCTACATCAAGTGAGGATGGATTTACAGAATGAAGATATTGAACTACCATACTCATTTGTGTTCCAACTTAATAACAAACGAGTAAGTTTTTATTTCATATTATATCCACGTAGGTGTATATCTGATTTCACTTCCTGATTAATACACATTTGTAACATATATATTTTTACAGATATCAATGAGGAGAGAGAAGAATATACAATGCAAGGATATTGAAGAAAAGATCTCTTTACTATTAATATAAAATACATGTACAAATTTTTGTCAGCCATCTCCATGACTTATACACAAGGGCTTACAATCTGAGGCAAAGCTACTTTTTTTGAGAACTTTTCTTAGGAGAAAGGACATTCTTTCTAGGAGTCCTTTTGCCTATCTTTGATGCTTTGGTTGTTGAAGGCATAGCTTCACCTTCTATAGTTACATGCACCTCCTCTCCTCCTTCAATGTCCAAGCTCCCACTATTGTCAATTCTTGTCGGTTGTATATCCATTATGTACTTCAAGAACTTTACTCTTATATACCAAATGTGCTCACTTGTATAGCAATCCCTTGTAAATTGTCATACATTTGTAAGAAATTGTTATTTTTTACAATGGACTATTTTGCAATAAAACTCTATCTTAAAGTTTAGTATGTTTCACATTACCTTTATAAGTTTATCATCATTGAGATAAATAAACTGAACCAATCTTCTAGCATTTACAATTACTCTCCAGCCACAAGAGTAACTATCATCCTGATGAGGACACTGCAATCAACAATATAAAGTAAAACTGCGAAACTTGTTTATGGTAGTTTTTATAATAAATTTTCTTAGTATGTTCCAACCATATTAATCAAGAACTTAGCGCAACTTGTCTATATTGCATTGTTGCAAGTAAGTCAGAAGGCATGGGAGGCCTTTTCTCTAGCACTTCAATCAATCTTTTACGAACTCTGTACCAAAAAGGCAATAAAATTTAGAGTTATTACAAAGAAAATATCAAAATATTTAGATTACCTCCAACAAAAAGATCAAAATATCAAGGAGACCTTAGATTATATAACTTACAATTTGGCATTTCCATGGCTTTCTTTTATAGAATTGATGAGAAAACATTGTGTCTCCACACAGTCTATTCCAATTAGGCTCCAATGAGAATTGAAAACAAAAATATTTCAATAATCTAGCAAAACAAGATCTCATAAAATCTAAAAAAATACAAAATTACTTACTTTTTATTTTATGGAATTAGAAGAAGCTCCAAAGATTCAAAGTCAATTGAATTGAACCAATGGTCAAAAGCACTTGCATCAAGCTCACTCCTCATATAGCATAAGATGGATGGATCAAGAACCTCAATCTTTTATTGTATATCAAAGGGGAGCTCATACATTACACACCTAACAAAGGAATATAGATAGTAAGCATCAACATGAAAGTCTATTGCTAAAAAAATATGGCGAGTAAAAATAAATTTCGGTAAACTATACCTCATCCCAGCAAGAAGAATCGAGTCATTTACTTCTCTCACTTTATTATGGAGAATTTGAACACAATCAGAGTCTAAAAATACCATATCAGATCTCTTGTTAATATTAGTAGGTAAAAAGCAAGAAGCATTGAAGCCCTTAGGGTCAGCCCTTTCAAGAAGGGTAGATAACTCCTCTTCAAAAGATGGGAGTTGTTCTGCTTCCTTTTCTTCTTCCTTTTTTCTTTTATACTCCCTCCATTTATCTCCCTGCTCTACAGTGGCCTTTTCCTCTTTCTCATGTTGTCTTGTGTCCTTTTCATGAGTAACATCTTCAACCTTCAGACCAATATAATTTTTCTTCTTTCTATATGGAGGCACATTTAAAATATGGAAAGCCTTCACACAAAAAAAGAGGGTCTGGATCAAGGACCTTTAAAAACTTGTATCATCTCAATCTCCTGCGAATTATCATGTCTTTATCTATAAGCGTAAGCCTATGTGCATGAGTAGCACAGATATAAGAATCTTGGAAAAAATCAATCAAAAAATCCTATGTAGCCTCCTGAATACAGTTGAGACCTGACCTAGTCCATCTAAAAATATGTAGACTATGCTTGTCACAGATTTCGTTGACAAGCCTATAAAAAGACATCTTTGGAATTGCATTATTCATAACCTTCATTGCACTTCTAATCTCATTAAGGCACCTCACATATTGTGAGAACCTTCTTCTTGGCTTTGATTTCCTTGAAAGTTTGGAAGGCTTGGAGGACTGATGGATCTTTGAAGCAAGACCTCTAGGATCAACTTTCCGCTTCCTTGCAGTGGGCTTAGTTCTAGCCATCTAAAACATTAAAAAAAAACAAAGAATACAAATAAATTAGGAAAGTTCTCCTAATCTCTCATATCAATTTATCTACAATCACGAAACAACAAACAGACACTAATCATATAGTCTAAATCTAATTTCAATTAAACATTTACAAGATGTATGAAACACGAGGAGGCCTTTAAGGCCAGGGAACTTAACACCATATTGCGTTTCATATGACAAAAGGGAAACAATGTAGACTCAAGTCATATGAAATGTGAGGAGGCCTAACTCAGAAAAAAGAACATAACACACATTGCGTTTCATATGTCACATTAGAAACATGGAAGGGCTTAGTCATATGAAACGCAAGGAGGCCTGACATGGACAAGAGAAACCTTACATCCATCGTGTTTCATACGTGCATATTCTTGCTATAACATTCACAGAACAATATGTTGTATCCAATTACTTAAAGGCTAAAGATTGGATGTTAATACAAACATTCAACACATCTATTCTACGAGATCTTTACCTAGTATCTTCTAGCAACATTTTCCATCTTGCTATCATGAAGCAAAATTTATATTTTAAGGAATTAATATTTGAAGTTTTATTTTTTGACACAGTTATTTATTTACTTGAAGCTTGAAGTTAAAGGTCATAGAGCATATTCAAAGTTCTATAACTTGTATGAAGTTAAATGGATGAAACATGAGGATAGCTTAAATGGATAAGAGAAAGCCTACACCCATGTCACAATAGAAACAATGCAGGCCTTAGTCGTAGGAAATGCAAGGAGGCCTCACATGGATAAGAGAAACCTAACACCCATCACGTTTCATACGTTTGGCATCTTTGGGGATGATTTGGTAGGACTGTTCAAGTGATTCAGAACTAACTCATATTTTAGCAAAAAACTTACATTCTTGAGTGTTGGGTACATATGCTGTCAATGAAACCTTCTTTAGTAGCCTTGTGCAGAAGAATAATTTTGTACTATGATCAAATTAGCGTTGTGTTGGTGTGGTTGAGCATAGAGAGGGTTTTGTCTTTGAAAAAACTATTTTGTGGTTTAGAAATTGGGTTTATAATGATGTTGGTTTACGCATCTGGCTGTTGTAATGTATAGTTAATTTCACATGTGTGACTGAAGACTGTTTTGCTAGGGAAGTTGTGCCATATGTCACTTACTTTTTTGGCATGATAGCGCTTTTGTGGCTTCGATTTTTAATTTTTTTTCATTTTCTTTTTCATTTTAAGCACATGGCCTCGGAATTAGTGCAACGTACTTTTTGATCAAACATACACGGTGACCATTAGCATATATATATGAACACTTAAGTTCGGGTTTTGGTTACTATTTCTTTCACATATCTTGTCTTGTCTTTGACCAGCTATTTATCTTGTAAGCATCACAAGCCAAACCAAGCATATTCTTATGAGAAACCATTTATTCTTAGGAGCAAGACCTGTAAATATTAGGTATCACACTTTTTAAAATAATTTTCTATGCAATCCTGAATTTCGAGGCATTGAAGATGTTAGTTTGTTTATGAGGAGAAAGATACAACAAGGACTTAGAAATTTTGAAATGGTTTTACTTTGTTTTTCTATCAATATTGGTCTAGTACACATGTGATTGTTTTGTTCAAAATTTTTGGATGTATAAAACGTGAATTCGTCAAGTTTTTTTTATAAGTGACATACGAAACATGATTTTGTGAACTGTGAGGCAGCGGTCTGAATCATTGTTTTCGCGTTTTATGAGTCAAAAATATAAAACAAAGTTTGATCGATGAGACTTGGAATTTCATGATTTCTCTGCTGCATAAAGTTTTAATTCATTTCATTCATCTTGTATTTCCTAAATTTACTTAGCAATATTTCTTTAGTCTATTACATATGAGAAAATGTGGATTTGTATATTATGCCCCTTATTATTATTATTTTTTTGGATTTTCCTTTATGAGTAATCAGGATGACTAAAATGAAGTTGTCTTTAGAGGGAATGGAGGAGGAGGATCTGGAGATCACCTATGATGAAAAGCTATTTGATTTTCTTCATGCAACTAGAAATTCATCTAGATTTATTTACATAAGAGATATGCTCAATGTTTCCTTTGATTTGCAAGAGCTTTTGAAGGATCTTGAAGATGGAATTTAAGGTGTTTTATGATAGACATGTGGAAGGCCTAGAGATTGAGGGATTTGTCCATTATAGTGATGTAATGGAAGCGTCTAATGATGCTAGAATAACTTTGCAAACAAGGTTTAGCCTTATTGATGAAGAATTCAAGAAGTGGAAAACATATTTCCCTTTTCATCAGAATCAACAATGATGTCTTCTTGTACAGAAGGATGTTGGATTTCTTGTATATCTTCAATATATGGATAGTTGTTCTTCAGATACAATACAATAGAAGAAGATGGAGGATATTGGATGCAAAGACAAAGAAGTTGAAGAGAAGGGTGAAATGTTTCAGGAGGATATTGAGAACTAGTTAGTGCAGGGATTTAATGTTGCTTTGTTTAAAAGTGAGAACATTACAAAAGTGGAAGCAAAGGAGATAGAGTTGAGTGCAGAGATTGAAACAGGTCCTCTTGAATGTGTCCCAACATTTCCCAGTTATCTCGTCAACAAAAAGAGATATGCATTTCTAAATGATATTAAACACCTTTTTTATCTTAGAGAAGATTACTGCTTGGCAATCCTTGCTGCATGGGGTCAAAATGATAAGAATTTTATAGGTTATGAAGAGGAATTGCTAGCAACTCTTGATGTTGAGGGAGAGAATTTTCAAGATAGTTCTGTAGCTTTGCATTCTTGTATTAATCAGATCGTGGAATATGAAAAGGGGGGGATACCTACAAAGGAAGAGTACTTACAAATTCAACAGAGACTTGGTATTGATAACATGGGGTATAAAGAGAAACTGAAGTTCCATTAGAGGAGAAATCAAAAAGTTCAATAAATCTATATGATGATAGACTTCTTGAAGAATTGAAGAAGATGAAAACCCTAAGGCATGAAATATAATTCTAAGATATCCATTGTGATTTATATTAGAGTATATTATGCATTATACACAAATATTTTTGGATATTTATCTATTGACATCTTATACTATTGTGGTTTATTGTGCAGATAGAAATTGAAGATGCAGACAACTTTCTTGGAAGAGCCAAGGACTCAAGGCCATTGAAGCTTGGCAAAAGTCAAGGCCTTGGTCATTATATTGGAAGCTTAAATAATAAAAAAATTACAATTTATCATAGCAGGTTGTTAAGCTCTCCAATCTTACCAATAATGGCTTTGAAAGCTATCTCTAAGGTGGTTGGATCCCAAGATTTCAATAGAGGTTCAGACAAGATAATTTTGGTGGAGAAGATAGAAGCTGTAAGAGTTTTTGGCTTCATGCCTTGATACAATGGATCTAGGGCAGGATATTTTGGAGTTTTTTCCTCTTATTTGCATGCTTCCATGTAGGAGATTGTAGAGGCGATCAACCACCAAGATCCATGGACCGTTTACTACTTCAAGTGTTCCAAGCCAAGCACTAATGGACCGCTTATTGCTTCAAGTGTTCCAAGCCGAGCACTAATGGCTATCTCTCACATAGCCGATGTGCTATCCATCCCTACAAGTGTAGTGAGATTACCTCCATGCCCGATTGATTTGCATCCTCTCCCAAGTACTTTGGTAGCTCCATGATCCAAGTGCAAGCTTCAAGCAAGCTCCATCCTCAAGCTCCACGCTCTAAGCTCTATCACCGCGAGCAGGATGAGAGAAGAGAAGAAGAGAGGAGAAGATGAAGAGCTTCTCCACCATGGTCCCTCACCCTTACACACTAACTCCCTCACATCCTCACACTCCCTCTCTCAAGCACAAGCTCAAGCAATCAAGAACAAGAAGAAGAAGAGAGCTACTTTTGGCCGCACACAAGAATGAAATTCTCATTCAGTTTTTAACTTTATATAGAAAGCCCTAAATCCCTTTTGGGCGGTCATCCCCTTATCCCCTTTTTTACATGGCCGGCTATAGCCTAGACCATTTTTTCCATTGTTCTCCTATCTTCCTAACTTCCTTTCTACCGTCCATCTACCTTTACAATTTGCACGGGTGAGAGCCAATCACTCTTAACATAAATCATGATGTGCCTTGTATTCTTTTACAAAAGCATTGACTTGCACTTTCTCTTATGCGCCTTTTTCCTTGATTTAGGACTTTTTTTCACTTCTTGTGTTTCCATATTTCTCTTGGTGTGCCTTCGTCTCCCGTTTTGCTTTTTCCTTGACCTTATCTTCTGCTTTAGTTTTTCCCGATTTTCCTTCTTGTTCGTCTGAGGGTTAATAGAGATGCCAAGAATTTGAAGCTCCTTCCAGGCTATAGGAAACAAGAGTTCCTGAAATGTAGAGGTTTCATCAAGTGGGATGAAATAAAAGATTCCCTTAGAGGACCTAGTGAATTCCCTTAAAACTAAAGACTCTTCTTCAACAGAGTCAAACTAAAATATTTGAAGGGTTTCTTGAAACCCATATTTTTCCATCTCTTTGTCTAGTTTGGAACCATTTAGAATATCTTTGCTTTGCACAAGAGTTTAAATATCCCTCTTTTCTTCTTTGGGTAATAGTGGATATAGTCCTTGCCAAAGATGATGTATTACATGATGCAATTTTGTCTTTGAGCTTGAATTTGTCCTAAATTTGTATGTAGAACCATTGAAAGACCTATAATAAACTATTTGCTTTGTATCTTTCATCTCCATGTCTTGTGTATCTAAATTATTTTATTCTTGCTTGATAATGTGATTTTTTCATACCTTGGGTTGACCAAATAGATAGAGATCCATATTTCTTGATAAAATATGGAGTATGGTTGTATAAAATATGATGCATAGTTAACAAATAAAGAAATTTAATTAGAAAACCCTATATGAGTCAGACAATAAAGAGGCATACATATGTAAACTTCTTACTTGAGTGAAGTGTTGGTTACCGCAAGCTTTTGTCATTGCCTTTTTAAAAAGGTTCAATTGATTTTTGTTTTATCACAATAAAAGAATACTTTGTCTAGTGTTTCCCAAACATTGGCTTTTCTATTCTGAGCTTGTCCATTATCAACATGATCCTTAACTGCATTATGCAGGCGCACTTCCATTGATTGTATCTAACAGTTGAGCCACCATTCCTAGAGTTTATCTTACCAAGTCTCCCATGAAAGTCTAGGAACCTTCTAGCCTTCACTCCACCAATAGATGACTTTTTGGGGACACAATTGCCATCCTTAGACTTTTGAAGATTTGGTTCAATAACAACATTACCGCCATGCAAACCAATTGAAGATAAGGCGTTTTTAATCTTTGTTTAACATTTGTTCTAGTTGATAATGGCTTCAGCTTCCATGCAAATCCTATATAAAGATGAACAAGATTTTCAATTATCTTGCAAAGTGCATGAAGTGTACAGATATGAGCATTCACTAAAGAAATATCTAGGATTAGCTTAAACTGTGGATCCTTGTTGTGCCTAGAGGGAGCTCTATTCCAATTGCTTGAGTTCAACTCTCTGGATGGGGACATGCAATATAGGCAAGGAGATCTAGAGTTGGCTCCCTTTGATACATTGTACATACATTTAATGTTGAGATGGCAAGCTCAACACGTGCGGACATTGATGATGGACCGCCTAGCTAGATAGGTCCGCACGTATATACTTAGCATGTTGATGGTCATTATGATATCCACATGGCCATTGACTTATCACTTATTATATTTAGCTTGTTACACCTACCTACAATTGGCAAAGATATAGCGCTAGTCAATTAGTGTAGTCTGTTATGCATTGTTTCACTTAGTAGGCCACTTTCCTTTATGTTTTATCTTATCTATACTTTGTGTATATTGTATAGTGCATGGAAGAAGAAGAAAAAATCAGCAAGAAAAGGTTTTGGTCTCCATCTCTCTTATTGTGTTTTTGAGTGAGCTTCCTCTTGTGTATATAGTGTGTGTTTGGTGTAGTGGCTCAACCAAGTCCCTCAACCATGCGATTCTTGACATTTAAGTGTCTTTAAGTCACTAGCTATGTGCCACTCAATCTTATAGTTTCCAAATCCTTCAAAAAATAGCTCTTCTCCTGCTTGTTGTCTCTTAATAACATCAGGTATTGGTGTTTGATGAAAAACCCAATACAATATATCAAAATCCTTTGTATCTACTTCGAGTGCTCCTAGCCACCAGATGTTGTGTTCCGATTGAACACTGAATGACATTGAGTGATTGTAATGATCTGATGAAAGTGCTCTATTCATCAAGATAGTAGAGACCCTCTCTAGTTTTGTACATTTTAGAATCTCACTTTCATCAAGTTTAACCACAAATCTAGCCACTCCTTGTGCCTCTTCAGGACAAGTCATATAATCTAATCATTAAGCATTGTAGGGTAGGCAAGTCAAGAAAAATATTGTTAAATTCATTAAATACAACTTCCTTTTTCTTGCCCTTAAAGCTAGCCTTGATATGGAAAGGCTCACCCAAAATCTCCATTACCTTGTTATTCTCTCTCTGTCTAATAGTTCTAATCACAGATGGCCTTGAAAGTATGCAATTACGTACTTGTCCTTGCTTCATATTTGAATGTAAAAGATGGAAAAGTTGTATATAAGTATCTTGACTGATATCAATATTATCTAGTGTCTTCTGCACTAACTCAGTATCCAAAGAGAGATCCTTTATAAATAACTCTAAGCATTGTTTCTTTGCCTTTTTAAATTTCTTTTTCTCCAAAATATATTTTAAAACTATTGAAGGAAGAAGATGATAATAAAACTGAGATGCTTTCAAATAATTTCTTTCACTTGCATTCGGTTAAAGAAGATACCTAATCAAAATCAACATCACAAATCAATACAAGTAATTATAAACAAAGTCATATTTCATAGTACCTTGATGCTTGGATTCTTTTACTACAACCACCTCCTCCTCATTTGAGACTCTCAATATTTCTAGGAGCCTCCTGTCGATTTCAAAGTCCTAAAATAGTTTTCTTTCGTTGATAAGATTTGATGCGTTTCTTCAACAAATGAATTATCTGTTGATAGCCTTCTAGCTTCTACAGTAACTCGTTGGCTATGTTTTGATAAAAGACGGTTCTCCAATTTGAGGACATCCTTTTCTGCAACCAAGTTAAGTGTATAGCCTAGAAACCCATTATAGCGATCACCAATGAGCCTCAATAATGAAGAGCTATTATAGAAAGGAGGAGTGCTATTTTTACTAGGATCTTTGGGTTATAGCTTGCCACATAACCAAAGATCAAGATTCTTCTTTCCTTCAAACATGAGTATATGTTTTGTAGACTCTGTAATGGTAATGGGTTTTGTTCTCTTCCTTATTGGTGCATACTCACTATCCAACTCAATATGAAGATGATAGAGAGACCTTTTATTAGAGCTATAGAGATCATTGGATGACTGATCCATAGTTAAGGATGTGATTAGAAAATTGGATTGAAAAACTATGTGAATTAGAAACAAGAAGGAAAACGAAGAAGAAACTAGTAAGGATAGGAAATAAAGAAGAGAGCGAGAATGAAGGGAAGTAATCAAATGTCGAAAAAAATTCAAATTGAATATTAGTTTTTACTTTAATGAGGATGAGTAAGATCTTCATTATGACAATCTTTGTCACCTTTATGGCGGCCTAGATTTCTAGGTTTGATGTGATCACGAGAATATCGAGACAATGACTTATTAACAATTTTTGATATATTTACTTACCAAAATACGAAAGTTTTTAAAATAAAAAATATTTTAGTTTCTAAAATATTTTTTCTCTTTAGGATCGCTTACAAGGCATTTTTGAGACCTCAAAACTCCCCTAATACCCACCACCTGTAGTTTACACACATATATAACAGGATGAGGAAAGACATCATCTCATCCCACACCCATCAATCCCTTGCGGAAGGCAAAGTGCTCTATAGAGAGGCTTTTGGTGAGCAGATCTATAGGATTCTGGTCAGTCGAGATCTTGACAAGGTCAATAGGCTTATCCTCAATGACCCCACATATGAAGTGATACCTCACCTCAATGCGTTTCATCTTCACATGGAAGATTGAATTCTTGACTAACTAATGAATAGCACTCATAGAATCCGGATGTAGTGTAGGGATAACATCAATACTATGGGCATGAACTAAACGGCCTAACCATATGACCTCCTTGTAAGCCTCAGTGGGCTGAAACATACTCTCAGTGGTGGTGGAAAGAGCCATATACTTTTGCACCTTGGACATCCAAGAGACAACACCTCCAGCATAGGTGAACACATAGCCAGAAGTGGACTTTCTACTATTTGCATGTCCTACATAATCAGAGTCGGTGTACCCCATGACTCATGTATCCTGGCTGCCATAGCATATGCACATATGTGTAGTGCCCTTCAAGTACCTCATGATACCCTTCATGGCATCACAATGCTTCTTGCCAGGTGTAGCCATATAATGTGCCACAACACCAACTGCAAAGGCAATATCTGGTATCATGGCATACATAAGACTACCCATTGCGGAAGCATAGGGAATCTTGGCCATCTCAGCCCTCTGCTCATTTGTTTGCGAATAATTAGCTTGTGATACCTTCACATAAGAAGGCAATGGATAGCCAATAGGTTTCACATCCTGCATGTGGAAGCACTCAAGGACTTTATGAATGTACTCCCTCTGTGACAAGTAGAGGAGTCCCTTATGCCTGTCGCATCTAATTCGCATACCAAGTATGTGAGAGGTCTGTCCCAAATCCTTCATCTCAAAGCTCTTTTTGAGTTGAGCCTTAAGAGCATCTAGCTCATCATGAGTTTTTCCTGTTAATAGCATGTCATTCACATACAGTACCAAAATAAGCAAAGATCCATCAAGGGCTTTCTTCGTGTACAAGCATAGATCCATAGCACTACGGTTGTAGCCCTGTGACTACATAAAAGCATCGAACTTATGGTACCAGTCCCTAGGTGTCTGCTTTAAGCCATAAAGACTTTTCTTCAACCTACACACTAGGTGCTCCCTGCCACGCTTTGCAAAGCCCTTAGGCTGCTCCATGTAAATCTCATCATGCAAATCCCCACATGTAAAAATGCTGTCTTGACATCCATCTAATACAAGTCCAAGGCAAGCTGCACAACTAAGGCCAAAACCAAGTGGAGGGCGGTCATCTTAACCATAGGAGAAAAGACTTCATCAAAGTCAACTCCATGCTCCTATTTAAAACCCTTAGCAACAAGCCTTGCCTTATAAGACGGCTTGGGTATCCAGGGGTACTCTTGAACTTGTACACCCATTTGCATGGCAGAGCCTTCTTGCCACTAGGTAAGGAAATTAAATTCGAAGTCTCATTCTTATGCAAGGAGTCTGTCTCAGACTGCATAGCCCTCTCCCATGCGCAGGAATGGCATAGCCTCATCATAAGTGAAAGGCTCTCCTGCATTTGTAACCAAGATATAATGCATCAAGGGGGGACTGAAATCTGTCAGGGGGGCGTCTATCTCTAGTAGTGTGATGCACTGCAAGCTCTACTGTTTGCCCAACATTCTGCCCAATATCCTAGCCATGAGTACCTACTTTCTGCTACTGCAGAGGCTGTCCAACTAGTTGTACATGAGCTTGTGGCTCCTTCTAAAATATAGCTCTACGCATCTCCACTATCTTCTCAGGCTGCCTATGCATCTTGTCTTCATGGCAGACTATATCATGGATACGGATGCCTTTTCGTGCCCATGGATCCCATAAATGGTAACCCATCTCTCTTGCATCTCCAAGGAATATGCATTTAACACTGTTAGGATCCAGCTTGTTACGCTGGTCCTTGGGCACATGGCAAAATGCCTCACATCCAAAGACACGTAAATGTGCATAAGAGGGATGTTTTCTTGTCCATACCTCCTCTGTAATGTGAAAATCAATGGCACTATAGGGCGATCTATTAATGATATGCACGATAGTCGTAATTGCCTCATCCCAAAAGTGCTGGGCTAGGCCTGCATGGCTAAGCATACTGCGAACCCTCTCCTGGATGGTCCTATTCATATGCTCAGCCCTACCATTTTGGAAAAGGGTGTAGGGGGCAGTCAACTGACGCTTGATACCCCTCTCATAACATAACTACTCATCAAAAGCATGTGAGGCACACTCACCCCGATTATCTATCCTTAGGCATTTTAGCCTATGCCCAGGCTAGATTTCTGCCAAGCCATCTCTGAAAAACTACCAATACGTCGGACTTCTGCTTTATGGGATAAGCCCATACTTTACGTGAAAAATCATCTATGAAAGTAAAAAAGTACTTCACACTACCATAGACTAATAGGGCATGGGCCCATAGACATAAGAATGAACCAAAGCCAAGGGCTCACTCATGCATGATATATCAGATTTCTTATGCATAGACATAGTCTACTTGCCATAAAGACAATGATCACAAGAATCAAAATGAGAATAATCAAGGGGATGGTAAGTACTGCAAACTAGAAAGAAATTTCATTCCCTTAACGAACATGTGCCCCAAACGAGCATGCCACCAAAGAGATACATAAGCTAAAGACCCCACAAACAAAGCATGATCAACTGTAGATCCAAAAACAATGAAGGGGTAGAGGGTGCTAGCCTTGGCCCCTCTCACAAGCACAAGCCTGCCATGAGTAATCTTCCATGCAGAGTCTCCAAAAGATACATGATATCCTACATCATCAAGCTATCTAGTGGACATGAGAGTGCGTGTCAATGCAGGTACATGATGTACATCGTGCATAACAAAACTGCTGCCAGAAGAAAATTGCAGCTAACATCATCAATGCCGACAATCTCAAGAGACCTGTCATCACTCAAGCGCACAGAACCAAAAACAGAACGGTATGAATGTAACCACTCTCGGCAAGGTGTCACATGAAAGGGCGCACTTGAGTCCAAGATCCAACACTATGCATACATAGAGTGTATCTCTGTCATCTATGAAGCACTAGATGAAGCTATTGAAAGGATATAATCCTCATCACTATTCTCAAACTGTATAACATTGATCTCTTCAATTTTAACACTTGACTTAGTAGGTACTATGCTATGATCAGAAGACTTTTCTTGCACTTTCTCTTTCCCCTTGTCTTTGTGCCTTTCATTGTGCAATTCATGACACTGTGACCTTTCTTCCCACAATGATGACAAGTCAGATTGGCATTTCTCCCACATGAGACTTATTGCGTGACTTGCCATGCAACTTGGACCAATATTTCTGTGAATCCTATCCACGTCCATTATCACAGTCATTCTTTGCATTTCCATCATGTCGGCCTCTAACTATCAGCATGAGGCACATGAGAGGCATCCAAATTCTTATGGTTTATCTCTTCCTATAGAAGAGAGCTCTCAACATCAGATAGCTTCAGAGTAGTGGAGTAGAATCACATAAGGCAATGCGGAATACATCCCAAGACTCATTACAAGTTCTAAGCAAGAACAACGGAGTGAAATCCTCTTTGAAATCAATTCCCTGCAAAACCAAGTTCTTAAGAATAGCATGAAACTGGCTCAGATGAGCTGACACGGTCACATTCTCTTTCATGCAGAGATCCATAAGTTGTTTCAGCCAATACATTTGACTTGCAGGACTTTTCTTGCCATAGAGATTCTTGATATTATCCCAAATCTACCAAGCACTATGTGCTTCCTCAACCACATTGTAATGCACCTGTTCAATGAGAGACAAGATGAGGATGGACTTGCATAACTCATCAAGCTCCATCCATTCGTCATTAATCATAGTTTTAGACTGATGCCCACTCAACCTTAGTGACTCTATTTGCGATTTTTGCACCAATACCTACCAAACTTGGCTCTTCCAATAGGCATAATTTGTACCATCAAGCGTATTGATGTTGAAGATAGCACTGTCAGTGGAAGAAGATGCCATACTACAAGCTGAAACAATTCAAAACTGCTTGCTGTAAATGGCAGAAAATGACAAAAAATTTACCAAAATCAAGGCAAAATGGTGATAAATGAGTATTTAATGATGCTGCCCACCAAGTACCATCAAAAGTACATCAAACCAGGATGATTTAGCATGAAAAATATGACAGTCTAGAGATATATGCTTGCTGTAATTTATGATAATAGTGTACAATGAGAGCTGATAGTAGACAAAACCCAATATTCAAAGTGAATCACATATTGTCAATGCAAAACCACATCAAGTGGTCATAAACAAGCATGTAATAGTCAAATTGACATGAGCCAACACCCAAGCATGTCAGACAAAGTCCGTCGATAAAGTCGTTACACCCCCCAATCAACAGGGAAAAATGTACATACCACTGCCAAGACTTGATACAAGTCGGTCTCTACTCAGTGAATACAAAGCCGAATCAGCCCAAGTACATCTACACGGACCAAGGTATATCAACCATACATAATCCACCACGAGGAGATTCTGGTCTCAAAGATCCAAAAGCTCAATATGCATAGCCCCCATTGCTCAATGTTTGATAAGCTTACAAAGACACTCCCACTGGCACAAAAGCTGTAAGTGTCAAGCAAATAAGCTCAAACAAAGCATGTAAGAGCACCAGTGATGGAGTATCCAAGATCATACATTAGTAATACATCCAAAGCATATGAGCAATTAAGTATTGAATGATAGCATCCAATGTCATGAAGACAATCCCAATAAATCTTTGATAAGCCAAAGTAAGACCAAAATAAGCTCCACAATATCCAAAGTAAAGCCCAAACAAAGCTCCAGTAGCATGTGTAGGTAACATAAGCATCAAGCATTATGAACGGGTCATAGATAGACCATAGTATAAACTCTATCATCACAAAGCATGCCAGTGTAGACCAATGTCAAGTAAATGCCAACCAATACGAAGCTCAAACAAGGCTCAAAATACATTCAAGAACCATCCAAAGCATTTTCCAACCTTCATTTGCATCCTAATAGTCATATGAAACACCCGGACCAATAGGCAAAGCATAAAGTGACTAAATAAGCTTCAGACCTAGAGTGTATAGGGGTGATTTACTATGTAAAATTGAGTATTTTAGGCCACTAAACCAGCTCCAAATGATGGCTAATCAATAGGCATACATTTCCCTAACATTTGGGGACCATTCTCTAGACCAACTGGGCATCAAATGTCAATGCCAACCAAGTTGTAGCATCAAATGTCAGTGTAACACTGTTTATAATAGCATATGAACTGTTATGACAATCCCAAAATAGTGCTAAATCAAACCCAAATCAATACCAATGCTCAATGCTTCAATGTCAGGCTCCAAGTATGCTTCTAGGCATCAAATGAGACCTATCCAAGTGCCCAATGGATGGAGTAGCTGGAGAAGATCAATGTCAAGCTAAGGAAGATGCTCCTGCAAGTCACATGATGGTGCAAACTAATATGGGTCTTGCGGAAGGGCTGGGCAAGGTCACGATTGGGGGGGTAGTCAAGGACCCCCAAGAGCTCCCTCTTGAAGGGAAAAGTCACCGGTAGAGTATAGGCATCACAAGAAGCAAGAGGACATGGCTGCCCTACTTCAAAAAACCTATGGAATGGAGTGAAATAAAAAAAGAGAGCTCCAATACCTCTGAAGGAATGCCTTGAGGGTGCCCAAATGGGCCAGGTAGGTGCTCACGAAGCTAGAGAGTGATCGAAGCTCGTAGGAGTCAGATATGGCTACTAAGAGTGAGAACCAATGGTATAAGGATTCTAATGAATGCTAAAAGAGTCATGGACCAAGCTTGAATGCTCAAGCAACCATGCTCTGATACCAGTTGGAAGGTGAGAAGGGTCAAATCTTGCATGAGAGCTATGGCGGGAGAGCAAGAGCAAGAGAGAGAGAGACTCATAATGTGGAAACTCCAACAGCCACAAGGTGTGACCAGGCTTCCCTTTATTCATCTATCACTAAAAGAATAAGGAATAAAGTGATGATAATGGGTTCTTGCCACCTGCAATTTGTAGGCACAGGTAATGTCAATGTAGTAATACACATGCAGCTAGGTGGAGACACCTTTACCCCCAACACAATCCCTCCTTCCTTACTAGATACTAGAAAGAACCCTACACCAATGGTGGCAATATATCTTAATGTCCCACATGAAAGATCTATCTAGCCACTCAATAATATGGCAACCCTTACTCCACCAAATAACTTTTCCTTAATGGTAGTGCTACTTTAATAACGGATGTTCAAGATAAGAAATAACTTTTCCCATCCAATAGCCTTGGTACACTTTGCAAGTTTAAGGTGGATCCTAGAAGACCTGCAAAGGCACCAATTACTATGTCAATCCCTATACATAATAGGGCTTTAGCTTATTGAAGTTCACTTTAGTCTTCCATTCTTCCCTAAACAAATTTTTTTATAAGGGCCATCCCACTTGGGTTCTAACTTTCTTGGGAATAGCTCATGACATGAAACATAGTATAGGACCAATTGCCCATTAACAAATTTATATTTCTTGGCTTGCAGATCATGTAGTGCTTTCATTCGTTTCTTCTCTACCTCTTGATGCAACAAAATTTGCAATCAAATTTCATCAAGATGTGCTAAAGAAGTGAATTGCTTTTACAATACTTTTGCCTCACCTAAAGAATGATTTAAAACAAATCTCATGGTAGGTAACTCAATCTCCCAAGGCAAGACATACTCTTTTCCATATACTAACTTGAATGGGGTGTGGCTTGTCACTCTTTTGAACATCATGTTATAAGCCCACACATCCACATAAAGTTTCTTATCCCAATCATGATTTCCCTCTAATATAGTCTTGGATAAAATCCCCACAATCTGCTTATTGGTGCTCTCTACTTGCCCATTTGCTTGGATGTTATAAGACGTAGTTTTGTTGTGCTTAATTTTCAGAGCTTCAACCGAAGCTTCTATAATATTATTCAAAAAATGTGTCCCATGGTCCACACAGTTCTTTGGGTGGACCAAAACAACAAATAACCTATTCAAGAATGAAACTAGTTGTTTCCTTAGTATTACTCTTCATTGTAATACAAACTTTAGAGACCACTTCATGAAATAGTTAGTCACCGCAATGATATAGCGCTTCAAACAAAGATGCATAGGTCCAAGGCTACTAGAATGGGATTAAGTAGTTGCTTATGATTGTCCCTAGTGTCGTGCATCTAGTAGATATCACAACATTCACATGGTCAAAAGCATCTTGGAAAACCATAGGCCACCAATATCCAGTACATAAAGCCTTTTGGGATGTAAGTTGTCTAGAAAAATGACCCCCACATGCTGAATTGTGGCATCCTCTAAATTCAATGGCACCTCATCAGTCACGACACAATAGTAATGAACTTTATCCATGCCCTTTTGCTTCAAGACACCTACTATTAATGAAAAGCACAATGCTTGTTGCTTAATCTTTCTCTTTTTAGGCTTAGAAAGAGTTTGCACTAGGTTGCCTATGGTTAGGTAATGAGTAATAGATGCATACTATGATAGAATTGAGGCTGGATCAATCTTGCATAGATCCTCTCACAGTCATTGATATTAGCCCACTCTTCCTTAGGCTCACCAAAATTTACTAGATATTTGATAATTCATTGCAATTTTAGTGGCTTGCCTCAAATCTCGTAGTTAAACTCTTGCAGAGAGATTAATCACTTAGCTAGGTGATCAGGGGGTTGAAACTTATTCAATAGTAGGTGTAACCCCTCAATCTTGGTGAAAAACACTACCTTCTAATAAATAATAGTGTCTAAACTTTTTGGTGGAAAATACCATAGCCAAGCATGCATTCTCTAAATAGCTATGATGAGGCTCTAAAGCACCCAAATTTTGGATTGTAAAAGCAATCATATGATAAAGTTGTGCCTCCTAAATTTGGGATAGGCAACAACTAATACTATGCATTGTTGCAGCTATGAAGACATTAAAAAATGTTACCTCTCTTGGCAGCTTTTAACATTAGTGTTTTGGACAATTCCATATTGATATCCTCAAATGCTACTATATGGTTCTATACATTCAAAAACATGGTTGTGCAACAAGAGATTCATTAGAGGCAATGAGCACTTAGCCAATGCGTTAATGAACCGATCATAATAGTCCATCGATAAAACAAAGTTGTGAACCTCATTAGGGATGGTGGGTGGGCTCATGGCCATAATGATAGCTACCTTTTTAGGATTAGTGGCAATGCCAGCTACACTCACAAGATGACCTAACAATAAACCATAAGATACCTCATACTATTGCAAATCATGATCGTCCCCAAATCATCTATAAAAACCTTAAGCTTTATTTAGTTGTAATGAATGTCATTTTCAATTTATCTTCCTCAACTATGGCCATCTGGTTGTTGTAACCTATAAAACAATCCATAAATGAGTATATCTCTCACCCTACCAATTGATCTAAAATGATATCAATAAAGGGTAGATGGAATCACAATCGGTGAAGCACCATTCAGTTTGTTCAACTAGAAAGATTATGCTTGCCTTCCTTAAATGGATCAATTCTTCAAAAAGAGGCTCTCTCAGCTCAAAAGATATTCATATGACATTTTTCCTTATAGGCTTGTTGCCTTTTTTTAACGGGATTGTATGCACGACAACAATAGGGAGAATTCCATTTATATAATCATACCTCCATGCAAATCATCTCTAAACTCCTATAGGAGTGCTACATAGCCTATGCACTCATTATCTGGTAATATGGTGCCAAGCTTGATTGGGAAGGGATCATTAGGAGTCCCAAGTTCCAACTCTATCAATCAACATCACTAATTCAATATTTTGCCCCTATAAGCTCATTCAAGCACACTTGATATACTTCTTCTATGGTGGAATCCTCGTTTGAATCACTTGAGCTTGAGGTTCCAATGGTAGAGATTCCGTCGAGGACCTCCCATCTTATAGTGGGAGGTAATACCTTTTCATTCAATGGGCACTCTAGGTAGGCATCCAAGATCTTTCTCTTTAAACCATGGCCAAAGATTAATCAGCTAGTTGGGATATCCACAAAGCAATCTGAATGTAAGATTCAAAACTGTCCAAGTAGCAACAACTAATAGCTTGGACTCCTAGTGAATTGAATAACATGGATGTTGAGAATACACTCAATATGCACTACAGTCACATTCACTTGAGACACAATTCCTTTTGGTTGTCTCAAACTGCCATCATTAGGCACTTTTAGGATAGTGATGACATCCTTTTGGATGGTCAAACCTAGTCTCTCTAATAAATCCATACTCATAATGTTTAGGGAAGAGCATGGTCTACCACTAAACTTTTTATCGGAATACAATCCACATAAGCTTGCACCCTAGGGTAGTGCTTTTCCATATGCTTCCACCATTCACTGCCCACTCGATTGACACCAACAAGCTCTATAACATTATCTATTCATAGGATTTTCTTGAAATCCTTGTGAATGTTAGTTGAAAATCGCATTACTTGTAGCAAAATAAATATGATTTTACTTCACATAAAGCATTTGCTAAATCAAACTCACAAAAGTTTGCTGTTGATTTCTTATCTTTCCATACCATCCACTCTTTTGGTTTATTCATGGCCTTAGTAGCCTCCTTCACTTTTGCTTTGCACTTACCTTTAACCATAAGCTCCTCTGAAATACCCTCATGTTTAAGAGGACCCTTGGCATCCACGACCTTGTCAACCACACTAGGCTTAGGATTAGCTTTGCTTGTACTAGGGCCATCCTTTTGATCTTCTTTTACTTTTTGATCTCTGTAAGCACTCCAACATTGTTAGAAGATGCATCCTCATTAATTGAAAGCATCTCAACTAAGCAGACCCCACTAGGTATTTCCTTTAGGGTTTATTTTTTCCCTTGCAAGATCTTCATAGGGCCCTCCCCTTGAGTATTTCCATTATTTGCATGATGATTCACAAGACTAGGTAGTTGACTACCTTGTTGGAGGAAACTAATTCTACTTTAATAAGTATTGGCCATATGGCATGACTCTCACATATGTCACACTTCACATGAGGATAGTTCTGTGGGAGTTGCTAATCATCACACCACTTGTAGCTAAACTTTGATGGACCCGTATAGTGGGCCCATATCATTACTCTTCCTAGTGTCCATGAGTTTTGTTGATGCTTCAAGAAATTAACATCCACATCAATCTGCCGGTATTGTTTTTGAAAGGTGAGAAGGATTGAAGCTTGCTTGGAAGAGCTATGATAGGAAAGCAAGAGCAAAAAGACAAAGACAAAAAATGGGAACTCCAACAGTCACAATGTGTGACTGGGCCTTTCTTTATTTAAACTGTCACTAAAGGAATAAAGAATAAACTGACGATGACGGGGGCCCGCCACCACTTGCAGTGTGCAGTGGGTGGCAGGTACTATTAGTGTAGTAATATACGGGTGGCGAGGCAGAGGCGCCTTTACCCCCAACAACCTCCCACTTAAAGGTGAATTTCCCTAGTGAGGAGTGAAAAGAAAAAAAGAAAAAAGATAGTACAATGTACACGTACAACATGATGAGGAAAAATGTCATCTCATCCAATGCCCATCAATCTCTTGAGGAAGGAAAAGTGCTCAATAGTGAGGCCTTTTGTGAGTAGATCTGTAGGATTTTTGTCAATGGAGATCTTGATAAGGTCAATAGACCTATCCTCCATGACCCCACGTATGAAGTGATAACTCATCTCAATGTGTTTTGTCTTCGCATGGAAGACCGGATTCTTGGCTACTTTAATAGCACTCATAGAATCCAAATGCAACATATGTATAGCATCAATCCCAAGGTCATGAACCAAATGACCTAACCATATGGCCTCCTTGTAGGCTACCTTGGTGGCTGCAACATACTTGGACTCAGTGGTAGATAGAGCCGTACACTTTTGAACCCTGTACATCCAAGAGACATCACCTCCAACATACGTGAATACATATCAAGAAGTGGATTTCCTACTATCTGCATGTCTTGCATAATTAGAGTCTGTGTATCCCACAACTCTTGTAGTCTAGTTGCCATAGCAAATACCCATATCTACTGTGCCCTTGAGGTACCTCATGATACCCTTCATGGCATCCCAATGTTTCTTGCTAGGTGTAGCCATATAGCGTGCCACAACACCAATTGCAAAGGCAATATCTGGACGAGTGGCTATCATGGCATACATCAAACTTCCCACGATTGATGCATAAGGGATCTTGGTCATCTTGGCCTATGGACAATCGGCCTGTGAGACCTTCACATAGGAAGGTAATGGATAGCCAGTAGGCTTCATGTCCTGCATACAGACATGTTCAAGGACTTTATGAATGTATTCCCTCTGGGAGAGGTAGAGTAGTCCCTAATGCTTATCGTGCTTAATGCGCATACCAAGAATGTGAGAGGCCTATCCCAAATCCTTCATCTCAAAGCTCTTCTTCAGCTGAGATTTAAGAGCATCTAGCTCATCATGTCAGCATATCATCCACATAAAGTACCAAAAAAAGCAATGAGCCATCATAGGCTTTCTTTTGTAAAGACACGGATCCATAACACTCCTGTTGTAGCCCTGTGACTGCATAAATGCATCAAACTTATGATACCACTCCCTAGGTGCCTGCTTCAAGCCATAAAGACTTTTCTTCAACTTGCATACTAGGTGCTCCTTGCTAAGTTCTTCAAAGCCCTTGGGCTGCTCCATGTATATCTCATCATGCAAATCTCCATGCAAGAATTCAGTCTTGACATCCATTTGATACATGTCCAAGTCAAGCTGTGCGACTAAGGCAAAACCAAGCATAGGGTGGTTATCTTGACCACAGGATAAAAGACTTCATCAAAGTGAACTACATACTCTTGTTTAAAACCCTTAGTAACAAGTCTTGCCTTATAAGCCGGCTTGGGGTGTCTAGGGGTACTTTTCAGCTTGTGCACCCACTTGCATGCTAGAGCCTTCTTGCTAGCAGGCAAGGAAACCAAATCCCAAGTCATATTCTTATGCAAGGAGTCTATCTCAAACTGCATAGCCCTCTTCCAAGAGTGACTGTTACCCCTGCGCATAGCCTCATCATAGGTGAGAGGCTCTTCTGCATCTGTAACCAAGAAATAATGCATTAAGGGCTCAAATCTATCAGGTGGACATCTATCTCTAGTAGACTGGATCTGCTGCCAGTCCAAGACCCTGGCCATGTGTACCAACTGTTGGAGCATGTGGCTCCTCCTAGAATGCAACCTTGTGTATCTCTACCACCTTCTCAGGCTGCCTATGCATCTTATCTTCATGGAAGTCTACATCATGACTGTGGATGACTTTTCACTCCTACGAATACCAGAGGCAGTAACCCATCTTTCTTGCATCTCCATAGACAAGGAAAATGCATTTGACACTCTTAGATCCAGCTTAGTACCCTTGTCCTTGGGCACATGGCAGAATGTCTCACATCCAAAGACATGTAGATGCGCATAAGATCGAGGTTTCCTAGTCCATATCTCCTTTGCAACAACCTAGAAATCCAAACCACTAGAAGGTGATATATTTTATGATATGCACAACTCTATTGGCTACCTTAGCCCAATAGCTCTATGGTAGGATTGCATGGCTAAACATACTATGTACACGCTCCTAGATGGTTCTATTCATCTACTCAGCCAGACCATTATGGGATGGGGTATAGGGGGTGGTCAATTGATGCTTAATACCCCTCTCATCACATAGTTGCTCAAAGGAACGTGACACATAAACTCCCCCATTGTCAGTCCTAAGGCATTTAACCATATGCCCAGTTTGGTTATCAAACAATGCGAGCTATCTCTAAAGCACATCCAAGACATTTGACTTAAGCTTAATAGGATAAGCCCATAATTTATGCAAAAAATAGTCAGTAAATGTCACAAAATAATTTGCACCACCCATAGACTGACATGGCATGGGCCCACAAACACCCAAATGTACCAATGCCAAGGGCTCACTCATGCATGTCCTACTAGACTTCTTATGTGTATTCCTAGTCTGTTTGCCACATAGAGACAATGCTCACATGAATCAGAACATGCATAGTCAAGGGGCAGTAAGTGCTGCAAACCAAAAAACATTTTCATTCCCTTCAAAGACATATGGCCCAAATGGGCCTGCCAAAGAGATACATGTGGGATGGAACCCAGTGACAAAACATGATCAACAGAGGATCCATCAACTACAAGAGGATAGAGGCTACCAGCCTTGGCACCTCTAGCAAGCACAAGTCTGCCACGTGTGATCTTCTAGGTAGAATCCCCAAAAGAGACATGAGATCTAGCATCATCAAGTTGCCCTGTAGACATAAGACTGCGTGTAAGTGCAGGTACATGACGTACATCTGGTAATAGAAAAGTACTGCATGTAGAGAACTGTAGCTGTATATCCCCAATGCCAACAATAGCAAGTGACCTATCATCACCCAAGCAAACTGAACTAGAGATAGTGCGGTAGGAATGGAACCAGTCATGGCATGGTGTAACATGAAATGAAGCACCAGAATCCAAAAGCCGACATTGCGCATACATAGAGTGAACCTTGTCAATGATGTAGCATCACAAGAACTAGCTGCAAGTATGTTGGAGTCATTAGTCTGCATGATATTTATCTCCTCAATTTTCACACTTGATTTTGTAGGCATAATGCTATGATCAGAGGACTTTTCTTGTACTTTGTCTTTCCCCTTCTCTTTGCACTTCTCATTGCGCAACTCATGACACTATGGGCATATATGACTGCATATTGGCTCAACAAACAACGACACACGCACACATGCACCCCCCCCCCCCCCCCCACTTATGAGCAGTACTAGTAAGGTTAAGGTCAGGTCAGAATTAAATGATATAATCCACACAGGCGCGTTTTCTGATCAGTAGCACTGTGTCTACACAGCTAGTCGCGCAGGCATAGAGAGAGAGAGAGAGACCCTCTCGGCGCCATGGCCGTCTTTTCTCTATCTCGAAGCATGACCTTCTTATGCCTCTCGTTCTGCTCCTTCTTCTTCGTGTCTGCATGGAACATGGCGGCGGCGGCTAGTGCTCCTCCTCACGATACTAGCCTTGCAGATATTGATCTCCATCACCACCCCGTCTTGCCACAATGATGACATGTCACATTAGCATTTTCCCCATGAGACTTGCTACGTGACTTACCACACGACTTAGATGACTTGGACTTCTGCGAGTCTCTGCCATGTCCATAGCCATGGTCATTCTTTCCATTACCATCTCTGCCTCTAATAGTCAAAGCATGCGACACACAAGAGGCGTCCAAGTTCTTTAAATTGATATCTTTCTACAGAAGTGCACTCTCTACATCAGGCAAGTTCAGAATACTAGTAGGAGCACATAAGGCAGTGCAGAATACATCCCATAACTCACTCAGAGTCCCAAGCAAAAACAATGGAGTAACCTCATCATTGAAGGTAATGCCTTGTGAAGTCAAGTTCTTGAGAATAGCATGGAATTGGCTTAGATGAGTAGACATCATCATATTCTCCTTCATGTGCAGGTCCATAAGTTGCTTTAGCCAATACATCTAACTTGCTGGACTTTTCTTGTCATAGAGATTCTTGATTTTATCCCCAAGCTGCCAAGCACTCTGTGGTTCCTCAACCACATTGTAATGCACATGTTCAATGAGAGATAAGATGAGGGTGGACTTGCATAACTCATCAAGCTTATCCCATTCATCATCAATCATAGTTTCAGGCTGCTCCCCATGCATCTTGTGGCTTTATCTGCGATTTTTGCACCAATGCCTGCCAAACTTGGCTCTTCCAGTAGGCATAATTCGTACCATCAAGCTTAGTGATGTTGAAGATAGCATTGTCAATGGAAGAAGATGCCATATTTTAGTCCAAAACGGTGCAGACAGTTCAAAATTGCTTGTTGTAATAAATTACAGCTAGGTACAATGAGAGAAAATTGTAGGGAAAATGAATGCACCAAGTCAACCACTGACTGTCAAAGCATAACCATCATCAAGCGGGCATAAATCAGCATGTGACAATCATATAGACATCGAGAAAACACCCAAGCATATCAAATGAATCCGTCAGTAAGCGGGTACACCCCCTATGTAATAGGGCAAAGTGTACACAACACTGGCAAGACCTTACACAAATAGGTGTATGCTCAGGAAGTGCAAAGCCCAAATCAGCCCAAGTACATCTGTGAGGACCACAACATATCAACCATGCAACATCCAAGTGAAGATCCTAGTCTCAAGTGTCTGAATGATCAAGTAGTATAAAACACCTACTCAATGTTCATCAAGCATCCAAAGATGCTCCCACTAGCACAAAATTTGTAAATATCAAGCAAAGAAGCTCAACAAGGGCATATGATAGCACTAGTGCCAAAAGATCGAAGATCAAGCATCAATGAGACCTCATGAGCATATAGGCCATATAGCATCCATACATAGTATCCACAGACATCAAGTACATCCAAATTTTAGCCCTGGCAAGATGAGAAATAGCCAAAGTAAGCTCTGGGCACAAGCCAAAGCAAGTCTCAGTAGCATCCAACTCTAGACAATGTAACGGGCATGTAGTAGTGGCATAGGCCAAGCATGTCAAGATCGGTCGGACATAAGTAAGGTACATGCCATAAGTACATCAAAGATGGAGATGCAAATGTTGTGCGAAGCAAGATCAAACTCAACCAATGATCTGAGAGAAAATCAAGCTCAAGGTCGATCCCCGATGATCAATACATCAAAGTATGTCTCCAAAGCATGTCCCGATTCCAAGAGGCATAGGCAAACACGAAGTAATAGGATTTAGCCCATTGTTGTATAGTAGTGATTAACTATTTAAAACCAAGAATTTTCAGCCCAAAAATCAGTCCAAGATCATGTCAATACATATGTCTTGCATCCCCCAACAATCGGTCATCAATAGGTATCAAACCGCTTAACTAGGAAGCACCAAACAAGCATAGGCATCAATGACTAGTGTAGCATTTACATTTGATGTCTATAAGCTACTGTAAACTGCTTCAAAATAGTGCTATAGGACCTCAGATGAGTGTCCAAGGCTCGAGAGGTGTCAAATCATGTCAAACATCAATTCCAAGGGTGCCACAATGATCTAGGAGCAAGGCATGATCTTCAACAAAAGCGGGAGGTGAGTTATCCAAGGGGCATGTAGATCAAGTGCAAATCATGCTGATTTATTGATGGATTTTTTTTCTATTGTTCTACTGGTTAGGATGGTAAGGAAGCTTGAGGGGGTGCCAAAGAAGGCACATAACAAGCCTCAAGTAGCCACAAGAGGTCTATGTCAAGATATGGGGCACTAAAGTTTCAATGGTGTTGCCCCCTTTCTCTTCTCAGGCTTGTGGACCTGTAACTAGCATGAAACCCTAAAGAAAATGAAGAAATACCTATGATGAAATGCCTTGAGGGTGCCCAAAGGGGCCAAAAAGGTGCTCGGGAAGCTAGGGAGTGACGGGAGCTCGAGAGAGTTGGCTATGGCTGCCGAGAAGGAGACCCAATGAGTGTAGGTAATCAATAGGAAGTTGAAGATGCCACGAACCAAGATCAAGTAGTCATGAATCCATGCTTTGATACTATTTGAAAGGTGAGAAGGATTGAAGCTTGCTTGGAAGAGCTATGGCGGGAGAGCAAGAGCAAGAAAGAGAGAGACACAAAATGGGAACTCCAACAGTCACAATGTGTGCCTTCCTTTATTCAAATTGACACTAAATGAATAAAGAATAAAGTGACAATGACGGGAACCCACCACATGTAGTGTGTAGTGGTGGGTACTGTCAGTGTAGTAACACACGGGCGGTGAGGTGCAGGTTCCTTTACCCCCAACAGTTTTGTGATCATATGAGTGCAATGTTTCATATCCTTGACTTCCTCTACAATATTGGATATAAGGGATTCATACCTTGAGGCCCCAGGAGCCACTCTCGTACAACAATTTGCCGGTATTTTTTTGTGATCATATTAGTGCAATGGTTCATAGGCTTGACTAACTCTACAATATTGGATGTAAAGGCTTCATAGCTCGAGGCCCCAGGAGCCATCCTCACACTAGGTTTTACAATTTTCAAAGGATGTGATACTTGTATGGACCCTTGGTTGTGATAGGGACCTTCCCACTGCTCATAGATGTCATAGGCCTTGGCTAGTGGGCCACATTTGGGAATGCAAGGGTGGGTAATGGGGGAAAATCTTGATTTAGGGCTCCTTGACTTTGAAGCATTGCACTACTAGTGGGTAATGCAAGTAATGAATTGTAACTCATTTGCACTACATTTAGCACCAACTTTGACTGAGAGGGCTTGCCCTCTTGCTACATAGGTAGCTTGAATTCTTGACCTGACCCCCTCTACTACTATTATAGCTATATCTAGATCATTTATTGTGGTGTTGCTTAAGTGTAGTTGGATTGTAAAATCCAACCCTCTCAAGAAGAACTGCAACTGAGTAGTAGGGGGTAATTGGATAATGTTATTCAAACAATCTCATTAAATTCCTGTCGAGTCTTTGTTTAAGACATGCATCCAATATTGGCTCCCTTTTTAGGGGAGAACTCACTATGAAATGCAATGTAGAACCCTTGTACGTTAGCAAAATCAAAATTTCCACAAGTTGGTAGCACCACTGGGCTGCATTGCCCTTTAAAGTCATGTTAAAGAATATCAAATGATGTGCTTCCTCATCAACTTGATAGCTAAATATAAGATTTTGAAAGTCTTTGGTATATAATTCCGTGTCTTCATTTGGACTTTTGCTACAGATAGACATTGGGTATCCTATAGCGGATAGAGCCACCATGCCAGCTAGGATTTGAATTGCTTGAGGGGGTATTAAGGGTGGTTGTGCCATCACTGTGGGTTTAGGAATATGCTTAGGAAGGAAAACTACAGTGCTGCTAATGGCATCACTAGGTGGTGGGGTTGATCCTCCACTTCAGCAAGTCCTTGAAGGAGTAGATTGCCCATCTTTAGGTATTAAGGATAAACTGTCACTTCTGCATGGGCTGGGATAGTTCTTACTATTGTCAAGAATTGCGTGGTGGGGGGACTTGCTCAAGATGCTGCGCCGAACACACACACAATGCACAAGGAGAAGCTCACTCAAGAGACAACAAGAGAGATGGAGGCTAAAACGTTTTCTTGCTGGTTTCTTCTTCTTCTTCCACACTCTTTACAATGTACACAAAGTATAGATAAGATACAACATAAAGGAAAGTGGCCTACTAAGTCAAATAATGCATAACCGACTACACTAATCGATTGGCGCTATAACTATGCCAGCTGTAAATAGGTGTAACAACCTAAATATAATAAGTAATGAGTAAGTGGACATGTGAGAGCCATAATGACCACCGATGTGCTAAGTGTAGATGTGTGGATCCATCTAACCAGGCGATCCATCATTAATGTCCGCATGTGTTGAGCTTGTCATCTCAACACTCCCCCTCAAGCTCAACTGCATCTCTGCAACTTCAAGTAAGCTTCGAAACTTTTGAAGCTTCTCTGTACCCAATGCCTTCGTGAAGATGTCAGCTATCTGATCATGTGTGCTGACATACACTTAGTCAATCTCACCTGCTAGTACCTTCTCTCTCACAAAGTGGTAGTGTACCTCAATATATTTTGTCCTGGCATGGAACACAGGGTTCCTAGCCAACTGTATACTGCTTATGTTGTCACAATAAATGACAACTGGACCTTCCACCTACACATCCAAATCAACCAATAACTTTTGTAGCCATACTACCTCACATGCTGCAACACCAGCACCTCTATACTTAGCTTTTGTACTCGACAAAGCAACTGTAGATTGCTTTTTGCTGCTCCAAGCAACTACTGCACTACCAAGAGAGAACATGTATCCACTGGTAGATCTTCTATCAGACATACTACCAGCCCAATCTGCATCTGTGTATCCAAACACCTGTACATCTGTACCTGCCTCATAGAAAAGTCCATAATGTAATGTGGACTTCACATATCTCAATATGCGTTTGACTGCATCCAAATGTGGCTTTCTAGGTACTTGCATAATCTGACTCACAAGACCAATAATGTAGCTCAAGTTTGGCCTTGTAATGGTCATGCAGATCAAACTCCCCACTATCCTCCTAAACATAGTAGGGTCTTCTATCTCATCCCCAACATCAGCACTCAACTTTACATTCTGCTCCAACGGGACTGAAAGTGGTTTGCATGCTATCATACCATACTTGGACAACATATCCAAGCCATACTGTCTTTGGGACAGCCATATACCATCATCACATCTGATCACCTCAATTCCAAGGAAGCACCTTAGCTCACCTAAATCCTTCATCTCAAACTTCTTCTTCAAAAAATCCTTGACTTCAGCAATCCCACTATCACTATCACCTATAATAATCAAGTCATCCACATAGATGACTATGATGACCAAACCTGCATCTCCATTTCTCACATAAAGTGAGTGATCAACATCAGAAACATAAAAGCCAATATTGACAAGATACTCTCTGATCTTGTCAGACCATGCTCTAGGTGCTTGCTTGAGCCCATAGAGCGCCTTCTTCAACCTGCACACATACGTGGGATGCTCTAAATCTTCATAACCTGCTGGTTGATCCATATACACTTCTTCCTGCAAATCACCATGCAAGAAGGCATTCTTCACATCCATTTGCTGCAACCTCCAACCTTTGGCTACTGCCAAAGCAATCATACATCTGACAGTTACCATCCTAGCAACTGGACTGAAGGTTTCTTCATAATCTATGCTATGTGTTTGGGCATAGCCTTTTGCAACCAGTCTAGCTTTGTACCTACTAATAGAACCATCTGCATTGTGCTTAATCTTATAAACCACTTACATCCAATAGCTTTCTTGCCCTTCGGCAATGATACTAGATCCCAAGTCTTATTGGCATCTAATGCAGCCATCTCCTCATCCATTGCTGCATCCCAATGATCATGATCAACAGTCTCCTCAAAACATCATCCAAGCTCTTTGAGCCACTGGAGTCTCCATCAAGAATTGCATCAATGCCATGTGACACTTTATTATTTCCTTTGTCTTTACCTGTAGTGCTACTAGATGCACCTGAAGATGTAGAGGTGCTCCTTAGTCTCCCAGACCATGAACTACCAGATGATGTCTCTGGTCCACTAAGAGTTCGCGATTCTTGCTTTTTAGCTTGTTTATGAGTGTCATGATTATCATCATCGTCCAATGCATCACCACTAGATGCATACCAACTACTCATTTCATCAAAGATGACATCCCTACTCACTCTAAACTTACATGTGACAGGGTTATAACAACGATACCCTTTCTGCTCTAAAGAGTATCCAATAAAAACACATTTTTCTGCCTTTGGATCAAGCTTCTTCTGTAGCTCATCTGGCACATGAACGTATGCAACACAGCCAAATAACTTCAAGAGCGATACTTCAGGCTTCTTGCCAGTAAAGCATTCTTTAGGAGTCATCCCATGAATTGCAGTTGTGGGAGTTCTGTTTATAATATAAACAGTAGTATGAATAGCCTCATACCAAAAATGTTTAGGCATATTCTTTTTAGCCATCAAGGCACGTGCAACTTCTGCAATATGCCTGTTTTTCCTTTTTGCAATCCCATTTTGCTGTGGGGTATATTTACATGTGAACTGTCTCTTTATCCCATGAGACCTCAGAAAATCCCTGAACTCATTCGAGAGGTACTCTCCCCCTCCATCTGACCTCAAGCACTTTACTTTCAAGCATGTTTCTCTTTCAACTATAGCCTTGAAAGTTCTAAAGTGCTCAAACCCTTCACTCTTTTCCTTCATAAAATATACCCATAGCTTTCTAGAACAATCATCAATGAATGTGACAAAGTATGAACTGCCTCCAAGAGTTACATTTTGTGTAGGCCCCCAAATGTCTGTATGCACAACATCAAGGATATTTCTGCTTACATCTTTGTCATGTGAAAACGGTTGTATTGCCTGCTTGCCAAACTGACATGCTTCGCATACCTTATGAAATTCTACAACTCTAAATGTAGGTAAACCTGTAACCAACCCTTTAGACTGCATTAATTTTAGCCTTTGTACATTTGCATGTCCAATGCGTTTGTGCCGAATTTCAATATATGCAACAATACCTTTTCCCTTAGCATACATAGCAGCATTCATAGTAGGAATTCGAGCATCCAGAGTAAACATACGCCCAACTCTACTTCCCTTTGCTACCAACCTGCACTTGTCATTGAAGTCTTCTACAAAGTAGCCCTTTGTATTAAATCTGACTTGTAGCCCTTGCTCTACCATTTGACCTGACTGACACCAAGTTTTTTGTAATAGATGGCATATGTAATACATTTGAAAGACTCTTTGTCTTACCATCAAGCAAGGACAAGGGAAATTTTCCAATGTGTGAAATTGGGTGGTATAAATCATCACCCGTCTGCACATAACCTGCATTTTGCAAATCCTGCATCTCTCCAAACCATTCTGCATGGCTGGTCATATGATTGGATGCACCTGAATCAACATACCTGTGTTCCCTTTCTTGTAACAGCATTCAGCATATGCTGCATAACAAACAGACGTTCATTTTTGTCTTCATTCTGTCGTGAAGACGATGTATAGTTTCCTTGCTGCCTCTGCAACTTACCACTAGGAATATCATCTTTCTTAGCATAACATTGGGCTGCAATATGACCTATTTTCCCATAGTAGTGACACACAATACCAAAGTTGTTAGAACCTCTGTTCTGCCATCCACCTCTTCCTCTAAAGCTCCCCCTGCCTCTAAAGTTTCCACGACCTTCTGAAACCTGCATATCGCCGAATTGCTGATTCAATCTATTTTGCTGGTTGTCACTACCATGTCCTGTACCACGGCCTCTTGAAGAAAATCTGCCACATCCCCTTCCTGAACTGGAGTAGAAAGATTGGACCTGTTCACCACTTCTTTTAGATGTCTCACTCTACATGTTGATCTTTTCAGTGATCATAAGGGAGAAAAACTCATCGAAATCTGGAAATAGCTTTTTGACATATACGGAAGTTACAAAAGACTTCCAAGCCTTTTCATTGTTAAGTCCACCCAAGGTAGACGACACCAAATCATCATCATCGGGCATTGCATCAATTGCTACCAAGGCATCTGCAATGCTCCTTACCTTCAGTGCATACTCATTGATAGACATCTTCCCTTTCTTCAATGTATTCAACTCTTGTTTGAGTTGAATCTTTCGTGCCTTTGTATTTACGAAAAACATACTTTCAAGTATGGTCCAAGCTGCATATGAATTCTGTGCATTTCTAATATGTCCCAGCATATTATTGTCAATTAATGCAGACAACCAATACATGACCGTTTTGTCTTTTGCATTCCATTTCTTTCGTGCCTTTGTCTCTTTTGCAGTTGGAGGATCACTCACCTCTGGCTCCTTTTCTTCACCTGAAACAAACTCGTAGAGGCCTTTTCCAATAAGGAAGCTCGTGACACGGAACGTCCATGAAGGGTAGTTGTTCTTGTCGAGCTTCTCAATGATGGGGCTTCCACTGTTCTCTGCCATTATCACAAAACTAATACCAAACAGCAAGCAAATCTTTTGCAACGCTCGACCTGTAGTGCATAGCAATACACCAGATAACCTTTTTCACTGTCTGCTCAACAATACATGCAATCTGCAATCTGTTTGCAGATAAACCTTATGTTTGCTTCCTGCAAACACCTCAAGAATTACAAATTTGCAATTTGTAACATGCGCACCCACTTTCGGTCAAAACAGCCAAAATCACAGTGTATCCTAAAACTGGTATTCGCAACCTTATGGCTCTAAAATGGGGCCTGAAACGGCCTCAGATGCCCAAAATAGCTGCGGGATAGCCCTAAGGTGCTGATCTGCAAAATACATAGTGCTCTTCTCACACACCAAATCTCACTGCAATCTGAGATTTTTGCTCTGCCCTGCTTCCGGTGCCTCCACAGGCACTATCCAAGAGAAAGAGTGGAAGGATGGGAGAGCTTCTTACCCGTGGCTTGCTTGCTCGAACCTTGCTTCTTCTCCTTCACTTCAGCCTTCGAAATCAGCCTCTCTCAGTGGCACGGCTCTGATACCATGTCAAGAATCACGTGGTGGGGGGACTTGCTCAAGATGCTGCGCCGAACACACACAGAATGCACAAGGGGAAGCTCACTCAAGAGACAAGAAGAGAGATGGAGGCCAAAACGTTTTCTTGCTGGTTTCTTCTTCTTCTTCCACACTCTTTACAATGTACACAAAGTATAGATAAGATACAACATAAAGGAAAGTGGCCTACTAAGTCAAACAATGCATAACCGACTACACTAGTCGACTGACGCTATAACTATGCCAGCTATAAATAGGTGTAACAACCTGAATATAATAAGTAATGAGTGAGTGGTCATGTGAGAGTCATAATGACCACCGATGTGTTAAGTGTAGACATGTGGATCCATCTAATGAGGCGGTCCATCATCAATTTTTGCATGTGTTGAGCTTGTCATCTCAACAACTATGCGGGGCTATAAGCCCTTTTACTTTAAGGGATACAGGATTGGTATGGTTCAAATAGTATTTGCAAAAAAATTCTACATGTATCCATATCCATTCTTCACATTACTCTCATTGGATACGAGTGATCTCTAGCCTATGCTCATATTCTTGTCTTAATAACTCTTTCTCCACTTTTGAGCAAAGAGTCATACACTAAAGAAACAAGTCTTAGGCTCTTACAAAAATCCTAAAGACTCTAAGAAAATGAACCACTTATTGCAACCGATAATGGATCTCTTACTCTAAGCTCACTATTGGACCTCACACAACCAATCCCCATGGCCTTGTGGTCTTGAGTGATTGGATATAGCTAGAAGAACTCTCTCTAAACACTAATATACTCAATTTGTAGTCCACTATCTAACTTCCTATCTTGATCTCCAAGTAGGATTACCTAACATAAGGTGTCTAGTATACCATATAAATGTAATACAGGCTCCTCCCCTTGACTAATTACCATGGCCTCTAATCACGAGGTTACCAACTTGATTAGGTATTGGCTTGTCGATCCTTGTCTTTTTGCACAAATCGATACATTAACTCCACTCTTTCTCCCCACTTAACCTTGTGAACCTTGTATCTAGATAGCTTGAGTTTCCTCACACACTTGGTTAATAAGAAAATAAGTGCTATGTGTTAGTGTGTGCAAAATAATGCTTGCATGCATAAAATGAATGAAAGGTGCACAAGCATTATTAATGTAGAATACAATCTAGGTGTACAGCAAACTAATGATATGTAGCATTGCTACACAAACTTGGAGGGACTCAGTATCACAACTCCTTTTATCCTTGAGTAAAAAAGTAATAAAAGAATGCCCTATACATGATTTGTATCAGAATTTGATCAATTTCAACAATATTTATAATAATTTTAACCACTTGGCACACTTGGAATACAATGGGATGACACCAAGTTGTGCTACCGAACCACCATATTTGGATATAAAAACCCTTTTTTAAAATATTTTGAGAATGAATGTGGGATGTTTTTATAACTTTTGATTTCTTAGATCATTCTTAGCATACTACTAATTATTGGTAAGTTTCTACTTTTTTTTCTATAGCGAAAGTAAATGTAAAGTACTGAAAGTTATGTTCAAACCTTATTTTATCCACCACACACTAAAATAGCTTTTTATTTGGATTTTGTTTGCTATCAGAATTAAAGTACTTACCCTTAGATTGCTTATGCATTGTAATACGTATGAGGCATTGTGTGGAAACCAAGGCTATTGATGATTAAGATAGTTGCTAACATGCTTGGAAAATTTTCCATGGACTCTAGTAACGTACCACAAACATTCTTTTTCATACCACTCTCACTTCTCCCTCTCTCACTCCTATCCCCCTTCTCTCATAAATACATACTTTATACATGTAGGAAGGGAGGAGACAAAAAGACGAGAATGGAGAGGAGAGAGAAATATAGAAAAACTAGCATTCTTTATTTTTCAAATTAGGCCACAAAATTGACATCATCTCATAGAGGGTGGAGAGGGGGTTCCATTTCTAATGTTCTTTGTGACGAATGACAAATATATCACGTGCAATGATTAAGAACAACCCCAAAACATGGTGCTCATTTTTGGTGCTCTCTGTTCCTCTCTGTCCATGATTCCTCTCTTTCTTGCAAGTTTTGATTAATGCCCTTTCCCTTTGGCCACACTTCTTCAAAATTGGTCCACACTCCTTCAAATCTTGGCAAATCTTGGGCCTTCTTGGCTACCCACTTCATGTTCATCTATAAATTAAGGTCTCTTGGCATGAAATTTTGCCTCAAATGTGTAGAAATGATGAGCAACCTAGTGTAGCCCCATTAAGGGACAGATTGAAAAGTGCCATAACAATTGCAACTAGTAGAGTGCAAAACAACGAGATGCACTTCAAGAATTATAGAATCCAAAGTGGGAGGCTATCTTGAAAGTTCCATTTGAGAGAATATATATTTATTTATACATTAGTTGCATACATAATGAGTTTTGATAATGCCATTGCTTTACATATGGATTATGCTTACTCTATCAAGCATGCATAACTTTCAGATACTTGTATTAAAAAATTTGAATAAATCCTATCAAGGATGGGAATTCGTGGAATACATGTGCAATTGAAAAAAGTGTTGAGATATCGAGCTCCACTCGTGATACGCCAGGGTGACCGTTGTGTATTTATGTCACCGACTTGTCAGTTGCAAATGCGGTTGGTACACCGCTCATGAATAATAGCTACATGATAGCTATCCTTATCTACTCTAGTTCGTGGCTCAGTTAGTATGCCACCTTAGTTAGTTGAGTTTGGTTTGAGACCCATATATAGGGTTCTTCTATTTCTTTGTATATGAGTTCTTTTTGGCTTACACAAACTAAGAAGAGGAAAACTGTTTTCAGCCTCCACCCTTGTGTGTCTTCCCCCATTGTGCAAGCAAGAAAGCTTCAAGTGAGACTCCTTCCTTCTCTCCCACAATCCTGACATGGTATCAGAGCCTTGTTCGTGGTAAGGAGCTCAAGAAAGCAAGCCAAGCTCGCGGTGGTCTGGTAAGAGGAGCAGTGTTGCTTTCATTTTCTGTTTTGGGAGCAGATCTCTGCAGGTAGCACAGCCGGAAACTGCAGGAGTGCATTGTCTCAGGTTGAGACGCCCTTCGCGGTGAAGCAAGAGGGCGACCTTGTTTTTTTGATTTGAGGCCATTTCGGGGCCTGTTTTGGAGGCGGAAGTTTTCTGCACGCACTCAGGAAACGTCCCAGTTTTATGCTGTGCAGCCACTGTTCTACAGGTCGGTGAAAAGTTACTGTAGAAATTGCATCGTATGCTTGTGCGCAGAGACATTGGGAGTTTCAGAATCATCCTTGGTTCCTGTTTATGCAAAATCGTCACTAGGAAGTGACTGTGTGGTCAAATACCACTTTCGCCAGTTTTGCAGATTTGCCCTTGTGAGGCTGAAGCTGTGGTTTTTGCAGTGACAGAATTTTTTGCAGTCTTCTGTAATGGCATCTGATTCTCTTTCACAGATTGTCACTGAAAAGCTTGACAAGAACAACTTCCAGGCATGGAAGTTTAGAATGACGAATTTCCTTATGGGAAAAGGATATTGGGAATTTGTTGCAGGAAATGAAGAAGAACCAGTTCTTCCTGATGTTCCCAATCAACAACAAATGCAGGCATTTAAAGCATGGCATGAGAGAGCCAGGAAAGTTATGTACTGGTTGTCTATCAGTATTTCAGACTCTATGATTGTGCATATTCAGGATGCAAGTACGCCAAAGGAGGCATGGGATACTCTGTCAAAGATGTATAGCACAAATACACAAGCCAGGAAAATGCAGCTCAAGCAAGAGTTGCACAATGTGCAAAGAGAAAATATGAGCATCAATGACTACCACATGAAGGTGAAGAAGATTGCAGATGCACTTGCTTCCATTGGGTCGCCAGTGGAAGATGATGATTTAGTTTCTGTGACCTTGAATGGTCTAGGAAAGGATTATGCACAGTTTCGGACATCCATTTCAGTTCGTGAAAGATTTCCTGATTTTGAGGAGTTGATTGCTCTTCTAATTTCTGAGGAGCAGAGAAATGGTGGTGCATCTTCTTCAGGAGGAACTTCAAAAGAAGCTGTCTTCTACTCAAATGCTAGAAGAGGTAGAGGCAGAGGTAGAGGAGGCCGATTTGGAGGCCGTGGCAGAAATCAGAATATGCAGCAAACTCAAGAAAACCAGTCCTATGGAGGAGGACGTGGTAACTCTAGAGGCAGGGGGAGCCAAAGAGGTCGTGGTGGATGGCAAAGAGGCCAAAATGCAAACAGTAATGTTGAATGCTACTACTGTGGTAAAATGGGTCATATGGCTAAAGACTGCTATAAAAAGCAGAATGACATCATGAATGGAAAACTGCAACAAGGGAATTATGCATCTTCTAGTAGACAGGGTGATGACAGAAATGAGCATTTGTTCATGGTGCAGCACATGAACAATTCTGTGACAAGTGCAGAAGAAAGCAATGATGTATGGTATGTTGACTCAGGTGCATCAAACCACATGACAGGTCATGCAGAATGGATGGAGGATGCAAGGAAAATGGAAAAACCAGGATTTGTGGAGACTGGTGATGATACTGCACATCCTATTGTGCAGATTGGAAAAATTCCCTTGTCTATGCAGGATGGGAAAAAGAAATACCTGTCCGATGTATTTCATGTCCCGAATATCACCAAGAATCTGGTTTCTGTTGGTCAAATGGTTGAACAGGGCTTGCAGGTCAGATTTAATCCTCATGGATGCTTTGTTGAGGATATGAAAAATAAAGGTCGCTTGATAGCAAAAGGAAAGAAGAAGGGCAGAATGTTTACGTTGGATGCAGACATGTCTGAATTGAGTGCAGCAATGTTTGCACATGGGACCGGTGTAGTTGCAGATATTGATATCTGGCATAAACGCATTGGTCATGTTAATGTACAGCGACTTAAATCAATGCAGGCCCAAAATATTGTTGCAGGATTGCCCAAATTCAAGGTTGCAGAAATGCATAAGGTATGTGAAGCCTGTCAGTTTGGAAAACAGGCAAGGAAACCATTTCCTAGACATGTTCAAGAGAGTGAGAAGCCATTGGAATTAATCCACTCTGATGTGTGGACTACTAAAGCTGCATCTCTTGGAGGCTGTCATTATTTTGTCACTTTTATTGATGACTATAGCAGAAAAGTTTGGGTGTATTTTATGAAAAAGAAAAGTGAAGTTTTTGGGCATTTCAAAACTCTTAAAGCTATGGTTGAAAAAGAAACAGGCCTGCAGATAAAATGCCTAAGGTCAGATGGAGGGGGAGAGTACCTCTCAAATGAGTTTGCAAGGTTCCTGCAGGAGCATGGCATAAAGCAGCAATATTCATGCAGTTATACCCCACAACAAAATGGAATTGCAGAAAGGAAAAATAGGCATATTGGAGAGGTATCTCGTGCCATGCTCAATGAAAAAGACCTGCCAGATTTTTATTGGGCTGAAGCAGTTGCTACAGCAGTCTACATAATGAACAGGACTCCCACTGCAGCAATACATGGAATGACTCCAGAGGAGAGGTATACTGGTAGGAAACCAGATATTTCTCATCTGAAAATTTTTGGTTGCATTGCCTATGTACATGTGCCAGATGAGCTGAGATCCAAGTTGGATCCAAAAGCTGAGAAGTGCATCTTTATTGGTTACTCTCTGCAGCAAAAAGGGTATAGATGCTATAACCCTTCTACTCGTAAGTTTACAGTGAGCAGAGATGTTGTTTTTGATGAGATGAGTAGCTGGTATAAACCAGTAAATGTGATTGATGATGTAGATGCACAAAATGGTAATGCTGCACAGAATTCACAGCAGCAGTCACAAAATATTAGTGGACCTGGAGCGTCCTCTAGCAGTGGTTCACATTCTTCACCATGGACAGGCAGATTGAGATCAGGAGAATCTTCTCAAAGCAATGCAGATAGTGGTATGCAGGTATCACGAAAAGGAAAAGAGAAGGTTGATCAGCCCATGTTTGATGTGAATGCAGGTCACTCTTATGTGGATGGGGAATCCAGTGGCTCAGAGCAGAGCATTGATGATGAGTTGGGCATTCCTTCTATTGTTACACCTGGAGTAAGGAAGACCAGGGATGTTTTGAGAGCACCTGGGAGTGAACCTACTTTGCGCAGGTCTACGAGAGCTAGGTATCCTGTGGATAGGCTGAAATATGATGGATTTACAGCCATTCACTATGCATATATGGTCAAAGTGATACAGGAACCAGAACCCACTTCTTTTGAGGAAGCCATGGGAAAAGAAAAATGGGAGAAAGCCATGGATGAAGAAATGGATGCCTTGGAAGCAAATGCTACATGGGAATTGGTACCTTTGCCTAAAGGTAAGAATGCAATTGGCTGTAAGTGGGTTTATAAGGTGAAGCACAATGCTGATGGTTCTGTGAACAGATACAAGGCAAGATTAGTAGTCAAGGGGTATGCACAAACATATGGCATTGACTATGAAGAAACATTCAGTCCGGTTGCAAGGATGGCAACCGTAAGAGCAGTCATTGCTATGGCTGCATCAAAGGGATGGTCTTTACATCAGATGGATGTAAAGAATGCCTTCTTGCATGGTGATTTGCAAGAAGAGGTCTATATGGAGCAGCCACCAGGTTATGTGCATGCTGTTCATCCTGAGTTTGTTTGCAGGTTGAAGAAAGCCTTGTATGGCTTGAAGCAAGCACCTAGAGCATGGTCTGACAAGATAGGACAGTATCTTGTCACTATTGGCTTTCAGATTTCCAAGGCAGATTTCTCACTTTATGTGAGAAAGACAGAGAAAGGTATTATGCTGCTTGTCATTTATGTTGATGATTTGATTATGACAGGTGACAGTGATGAAGATATCCTTCATGTGAAAATGCTATTGAAGCAAAAGTTTGAGATGAAGGATTTGGGAGAGCTGCGTTATTTCTTGGGCATTGAGGTGATTAGATCACCAAGTGGGATACAGCTCTTGCAGAGGCAGTATGGATTGGACATGCTGTCCAAATATGGGATGACAGGCTGTAAGCCTATTTCAGTTCCTTTGGAGCAGAATGTGAAGCTGAGCGCAGATGCAGGTGAGCTTCTGGAAGACCCTACTATGTACAGACGCATAGTAGGAAGCTTGATTTATATGACTATTACCAGGCCAGATTTGAGCTATGCTGTTGGATTGGTAAGTCAGTTTATGCAGGCTCCAAGGAAATCACATTTGGATGCGGCTAGACGCATACTCAGGTATGTGAAGTCCACATTGCAGTATGGACTATTTTATGAGACTGGGGTTCAGATACAGTTGCATGGATACACTGATGCTGATTGGGCTGGTAGCATTTCTGATAGACGATCTACCAGTGGATATGTGTTCTCTTTTGGGAGTGCTGCAGTCACTTGGAGCAGCAAGAAACAGCCTACAGTTGCCTTGTCCAGCACAGAGGCTGAGTACAGGGGTGCAGCAATGGCTGCATGTGAGGTAGCTTGGTTGCATAAGCTACTTTATGATATGCATCAGTCTACAGATGGGCCAGTTGTCATTTATTGTGACAACATGAGTAGTATACACTTGGCAAATAACCCAGTCTATCATGCTAGAACAAAGCACATTGAGGTGCATTATCACTATGTGCGGGAGAGGGTTTTACTAGGTCTTATTGATCTAGTTTATGTCAGCACAGAGGATCAGGTAGCTGACATATTCACGAAGGCATTGGGCGCAGAGAAGCTGCGCAAGTTCAGAGACCTGCTTGGTGTGCAGGAATTGGGATTGAGCTCGAGGGGGAGTGTTGAGATATCGAGCTCCACTCGTGATACGCCAGGGTGACCGTTGTGTATTTATGTCACCGACTTGTCAGTTGCAAATGCGGTTGGTACACCGCTCATGAATAATAGCTACATGATAGCTATCCTTATCTACTCTAGTTCGTGGCTCAGTTAGTATGCCACCTTAGTTAGTTGAGTTTGGTTTGAGACCCATATATAGGGTTCTTCTATTTCTTTGTATATGAGTTCTTTTTGGCTTACACAAACTAAGAAGAGGAAAACTGTTTTCAGCCTCCACCCTTGTGTGTCTTCCCCCATTGTGCAAGCAAGAAAGCTTCAAGTGAGACTCCTTCCTTCTCTCCCACAATCCTGACAAAAAGATTGAGAAAAAAACCAAAAAGTCAAGTGATGTGTTAAGGACCATATTAATGGGAGGGGCGAAACATATAATGTTTTTCTCTAACTTCAACAATGTGCAACACAATGCAATTTAGGAGTCTTGGAAATAACTTTGTTAATATGCACCCAATATGGCTAGTGATCATGTAATAGTAAATGAGTGCATGAAGGTTTGGATAGAACTAAATAGCTTCACTTTGAATTTTGAGGTAAACTAGGATCAATATAGCTTATTATTTATTCTTAAGAATGTAATACAAATTATGGTAGCTACAATGGTAAAGATTTAGGAGAATCATAAGTTATTATGTTTTCCTATAATCCTAATGAGTTTTGCTATTCCTAGCATCACATTTTGCTAAAGACTCATATTTTGTTAAGAATTGTGCACCATCTTCAGTATAAACACCCAAAACATCGAGGAATTGCACTGTCAAAGCAAGAAAATTTATGTTAAAACTATAGAACATGGTGATAAGTCGAGAAAAGTGAAATCACTATGTGAGATATGCAATGGTTTGTACATTAAAAAATTTTGATGTATAGGCAACAAACACTCTACAATAGACATAAGAGATTACCAAAGGAATTAATATGATGAGAATTTTTACAATAAGTATGATTTTTATCAAGTTGCTTTGGAGAGGAATCAATAATAAAAGCTCTCTCTATTTGCTACTTTCACTTTTCTTTTACAAGAAGGTAGCATTTCCATTTTATATTGTTATGCATGAGATATATTTGTCTCTATAGCCTTCTATTTGGAGGTTCTTTACATGATTAGGAATGAGGGAAGAAGCACTATAGCATAGGAAATATCCACTTTTAAAGCCTTAGAAGCCTAGACCATAAGCAAAAATTCTAAGTGCAACATATTTTTCAATAAGAATGACTTTGTCTTAGTTTGGAGAGATGTGGTAAACACCCAAAAATTTAGACAACATTTTACAAAAATGTAGTGGGAGTATGGGCTCATTTGAGTATCTTAAGTGATAAATATTAACATTTAGGATTAAGCCTTGAAAAGTAATGGGCAAGTGCAAAATCCAATACAATCTTAGTCCTTGCCTTACTAGACCAAGCTAGAAAGCCTCATAATCATAAAATCAATACTTATAATATACGTGAAAATTCAAGTTAGTATTTTGCAATGGATTATTTATGCTTTCATAGAATTAATAATTCCCAATGTGACACTAAAGCTTATGTTTTCTAGATTCTCACTGTTTTCCAAATTTTTTTCCAATGATTAATGGATCCTAGCTTTACTTCCTCTTATAACAACACTTCTATTGACTTCCTTTTCCATACACTAAATTCAAGGTCTTCTTTGAATATCCATAAAACTCGTCTTTAGTGGGAAGGTGCCCATGTACTAGTTCTCTCTAAGCCTCAGGAGTTTCTAAACATCATGAAGTAGAAGAAATTCCTTCAAAGAATTGGAAAAAAGGAAATATTTTCAAGAGTGAGTGTGTGTGACAAAGCTTATGGGGAAATACTTTTTCCTTCTCATTTTCCATCACATTAGCCTCTTTCAATTTTGCAATGTCAAGGTCCCTTGAGATAGCATCCTCCTCAATATATCATACCTCCTCACTTCCATGTCTACTTGTTCAACATCTTAATTTTCTTGCAAGTGGCTTCAAGCTGATAAGGTCTTGTTGGGTCAACTAGCTCTTTCTATGAGTAGGCCCAAAATAAAACACACACAAAGTCACATCTTTTCATGGGATAGATAGTCTAAAGTGAATGTGCAATCTTTAAGAAGTTATTGTACTCTTTCCATTACAATCCTCCTTTGATTGTAGACCCTTCCCTCAAGTGAATAGTGGATAAATGTCCTAGACTCTATAGCCACTTTCTTAGTATCAACCTTTTTCTTGAAGCCCAAAAGCTCCTCTTAGTAGTCACACATGTTTGACAAAATCACTAGCTTTGAATAGTGAGTTGAATGTTTTCCTTACATTATTAAAAAAAAAAAGAGTTTACCTAGCTTTATAAAGGGAAACCAATAGCTTTTCAACTTGGATGATATGTACATACTCAAAGCATGTAGTTATGGATAATACAATAAATTAAATTTTGGAAAATTAAGAAAATCCAGGAATAGGTTCATTTTGGTATGCACTTGGGTGGTCTCTACATACCTAGCTAATGTATGAAGCTTTTGAACCTTGATATGTGCTTGGATATTGTGATGAATAATCCCCCTACACTACATCTCTAGGATGAGTATATAAGAGACCTTACATATCACTTGTATTCAAGGGGTATTTGAAAAACCCATCTACTTGCATGTTATGATGCAATACGAAGATCCTTATTTCTCAAGAAACGTATAATAAAAGACCCCATATGGAAAATTTAATTATATCAATTTTTCAAATTAAATACCCCTCTTAGTTAAGTCACCTAGTACATTTAAAATTTTGGTGGTGCACTCTTTGTGCACTATGTGCCTATAATGTTTTTGAAAGGTCATATATAATTGAAAAATATAGATAATCACTTTATGCAAATAAAATAGAATGTGAATCCAAGTTTAATCTCACACACACACACACACACACACTCTCTCTCTCTCCCTTCCTCTCTCCTCCCTCCTTGCCTCCCTTTTCTATTAAAGGTCTATAAGTACAACATTCTTGTTTATTGACATGGGTTCTAATCCTAATAAGAACCTTTTGTCTTATTTACTTCTTTTCCATCTTGACGATTAATAATGGGATAATTTTATGACTATGAAATTAACTAAGATGATGGGATAAACCATGGGGAAAAAAAGATCACATTAGAAGATAATAATAGAACAAAAGTGTAAGAGAAAGCATACTAGAAAATGGATTTAGTTGGTTGCCTAACCAACTACATTCACCTTTATGTAGGCCATACCCTAACCATTGTATGGTTTGCATAACTAGACCCCTTCCAATGTCTAACCTAGAGACACTACTAATGTTCATCATGACTCCTTATTTGGGCACTTGACAATTTTTGAGCAGCCTAAGAAAGACAAGGAACTAAACTCTCTCCAAGCACATGCAATCTCTAGCACTTTAAGTGAATGTATGAACAATTGATGTTTGTGCATGTGCAGATGCATCTACCCTATGCACCATGTTCATGGAAGCATGCATGTCTTACTTTGCATGCATGCATTTTTACATATCCTATGCATGTATGCATGCATGGTTACATCAAAACACACGCACACGCACATGCACACGCACACACACGCACGCACACACACACACACATGCAAACCTCCCACCCCATTCAAGGAGGCTTTTTACATGGTGTAAGCTTTTTAAGCACTCTAAAGAATGTTTCTTGCTCTTTACTATGTTATGGAATGTGGCTTGTTGTGTTAAGAAAAGCTTATGTTAATCTTTCTATGTGAAGAATAGGTTCTTCTATTTATCCTTTATTCTACTTGTGTTTTCTTGAGTGAAATTAATGAGAAAACATAATTTTCACCATATACTAGTTCTTGTATATGATTTTACCATAAACTATTAGTTCCTTGAACTATAGTTATTGTGGAGTAAGGGGCACATCACAAGCTACTTTTTCCACTTGTTAGAGGCTTTCAAAATGTGTAAAACCATGATTAATTTTAGTCATTTGAGGAATTTAATGTCATGATCAACTTTTTTGAAGTATTAAGCACATTTTGTGGGGCTAATTGTGAACGATTCTTGTCATGATTGTGACTTCTATTTCATAACAGTTCACAAAAGCCCTCTTCATCAATAAAAAATACATTGGAAGATGAGTGGTTTTTGCACCTTTTCATCTTAGCACCTTTAATTTTTCATTACTCTAGCCACTTTCCCTAAATATCTTTACAATCATGTCAAACTTATTCTTTCTAGATGTGAATACTTTTTCAGCTGTTTCTCCTGCATGAATGCCATCTTATGTATCATTGCACCTAATAAATGCGAAGCATTTTGGGGGAGGGGGAGGGGGACAAGTTGGGGGACCAAAAAAGTAGTGAGGGCAAGGAGGCTTATAGTTGTGCAATCAATCACCCTTATCTTGACATATGTATGTGCACACATGCAAACACATGTACATGTATGTGTACATGTGTGTCTATGGAGAGAGAGAGAGAGAGAGAGAGAGAGAGAGAGAGAGAGAGAGAGAGAGAGAGAGAGAGAGAGAGAGAGAGAGAGAGGAAATCTAGCTCAAATGCAAACGTAAAGATTAACAGGTCAAAGAATAATAAATTGTAAACATAAGGAACATAAATTATGCCTTCGATGTAAGATTCAATGTGAAAACTAGACAAAAAGAGACAATTTAAGACCTCTATATTGTTAGGAAGGAAACTTGAGAGGAGAGAGGAGAGTGCAGAAGAGATAATAGAGGAGAGAGAAAGATTGACCAAGAGAGACAAATACTAGAAATGGAGAGAGAAAGAGAGAGAAGCCATGAAAGTTGCAAGAGAAGGTGAGAGAAGAAACTTTGTTGATTATTCAGAATGGTTTTAAAAGGAAAAGGAGTCTCTTACATCTTATACCTAGTCAATGTGACTGGTATGCTATTTTTCCCAAATATTATATTTTCATAGTCTCTTACATTCCATCTTGTTGCCCAAAGGTTTTTGCCCTTAAAAAAAGAAGGGATTTACTACAATGCTTGGAATGATGGGCAATTTTTAGCATGACAAAACAAATTTTTGGGGAAAATAAAAAATTGAATGAAATAAAGACTGAAGAATAAGCCTCTTTAATGCATTTTTGGATGTCTTCAAAACAAATTCTTGGCCACAAAAAATTTCATGAAAAGATGCTTGTAATCAATAGATAGCTCACTGTGTAAAACAAACCCTTTTGTATAAATCTTAAATAAATTTTTATAGATTGATCTAAATGAGGCATGCCATGCATCAAAATGAAGCTCTTTTGAAGTACTTTCAAGCTATCTAGGTTGCACTTTATTGCAATTAGGGCATAGTAAAATTTGTTAAAAAATAGAATGCATCTAGGGTGTTGCTTATAGAATATGATTGAAAAGAAATGAAGAGGATGTGCAACCAAAGGAGAAATGGCACAAGATATAGAGGCTCAAGAGTTCTTCTTCTTGTTCATCATCTCTCATCTCATTTTCATTGTCAACTAAATATACACAAAGTATCCCCAAAAGTGATAGATACCTTTTGACTTTTAAGTCACTTCACACACAACCTCTACTTTATTTATGTAAACATAGGATATAGACTTAGCCTATATTTATTTCTCAATACTCTCTCCAAGCTTAGAATGAGCTTATAGAGACAATACCCCAAGTACACTTCTAAAGTACTCAAAATTATATTTACCTAGTGCTTTGGTAAAGATATATACGACTTAGTTGGTTTTGACATGTACCAAGTCTATCTCTCCACCCATAATCTTCTCTTTGATGAAATGGTAGTGAACTTCAATACACTTTATTCTTACATGATGGTATGGGTTCTTTGCTAATATAATGCTACTAATGTTATCATAATACATAATAATTCCACAATCTATATATATCTCCATATCACATAACAATAATCTCACCCATGTCTGCTCACATGTTGCCAATGCTATACCTCTATAAATGCATAGTCCGTGGTGGATCTGCTATCCATGATACTTCCTACACAATCTACATCTCCTTGATGTCTCTTATCCCCGTGGTGGACTCTTAACACCAAATGCATCGACACCGTGTTAGGGGAAGTGTTTTGCTAGAATCCCATGACATATAAGAACTTGCTAATTCTCTCACACCAAGCTCTAGGTGATTGCTTTAATCCATACAATGTGTTTCTCAATTTTCACACATAATGAGATATTTACGGTGTACATGTCCTTCTAGATGATTCATGTATATTTCCTCTTCCAATACCATAGATAGAAGCTAATGCATATTCTAACCTTGGACGTGGACTTCACCCGAGAGGAACATAGGGGATGACTCGGTTGCTTGCCTTAGATGCTTAGATGCCACCTTTCTATCACTTGCTAAAAGCTATGACCGCTTGGACTTAGACCTTTTGGAAGAGCCTTTAGCAACGGAGGTGCGTACACTACCTTGCTCATGGGAAGAATCCAAATTTGTATTTGTTAAGGCTATCGAAACAGTTGAGGAGTTAATCACCACCGAGATTTCCCACAAGCAAGCATAGAAAAGATGCCTCATCACATCATATGATAAGAGCACTACCCATGCCACCGGCCAAAAAATCAAAGAGTTGAAGCAGCTTACTGACAACGACTCTTCCTTCTTGAGGAAATGGTATGCTCTTTGACTTCAATGGAAATTTGAGAGCTTTCAAATCATGACTAATTCCAAACAGAGACATGCTATCAAAACTCGGAGTATGACCCTACTTATGTAGCTCCAACCTCCTATAGGGTTTTGACAATAATTCGTAATAGACCCCCATAAGAGCACCTCCTAACCCATCCATATTTAGATTGTATTCTAATTGAAGAGAAGTTACACATTGCTGGCTGAATGGATTTCACTGACTTCCTAATGGATGTCCTTACCTACATCACTCACATAGGCATTTGACCTATTGACATGGACCCCTACACTAAAATGGAATACAATCCAAAATTCTATGCTTGGCTCATGTGGATGTGAAGCACCGCGCACAGGCGTTGAATTCCCTTAACCCTTTAGCCTCTAATCCTAGGAAGAATCCTTCTCATTCTCAAGGGGGGAGGGGGTAAGGTAAAATCAAACAGGTAATGTGAATGAAACGAGCAAAGCCCAACTAAAAAGCCTCAATCAATGTCCAAAATAGATGAAAAAGTAAATTGTGAATTGAGGAAAAATGTCATAAAATTTTGGAATGAATGGACTGCTTGAAGGAAAAGTCTACTACCATGCTTAAGCATTTCAAGTTAGCAAGCATGTAGTCTTTCCTTCTACGAGTAATTCTTTTGAAAAGCAATAATGGTGAATATGGCTTCATGACATGCACCCATCATGGCAGGCCAAGAAAATATTGGCAAGTTTCCTTTCTCAGAAGAAGAACATGCAAAATACGGCCTCTCGGTGGAGACGAGGGCCTTCAACCAACTTAAGTTTCGGCATGTCTTCAACCTGGAAGATGTAGCCACCATCGAAGAACGGACCGTGAGACAGAATTTTGAGTAGTGAAATCTGTAGAAATACATGGAAGAAATGGGCCAAGGGGTAGATTATAGCCATTGCATGGAGTCCTTACAAACTTTTAACAGGAACCATGGCACCGTGACCGTGCAGGAGGGAGAAGAAACTTGTCAGGTGCATATTGAATTGACCCTAGAGTTGGTAGAAAGAGCATTGGGCGTGGCAAAAAAATTGGAGAGAAAGTCGAAGGGCGATGTATATGCCATGTTGGGGATGGACAAGGTGAAGGTCTACACCAATGATTGTATCAACTTGGCTGATATTTGAGATCCCAAAATCCAACTCCAGGCCAAGATGGTGCATGCATTGTTCTCTAGTCAGAGGTATAACACAATCATGAGGCCCATTAATGTGCCCTTACTAGAGAGCATTGCATCATGATCATTGGATGAGGTGAACCTCAATGGCTTTGTGAGAAAGACCATCGAGACCTCGGAAAAGGCTCTGACAACATAGGAGGATAGCCTGTAGGAGGAGAGTCCCCTGCCACCAAGAATAAAAGAAAAGCTTCATCTTGAAAGACCTCAATCATTGGATTCAGTGGGTCCTTACTGCCATCATCAAAGAAGCCTTGGGGCAAGGGCAAGGAGAAGGAGAAGGAGTTGATGAAACACCAAGCAGGTTGCCACCTCACCATGAACAAGAGGCACAATATAGTGAAAGGATGATGAGTGAGGATGAAGAGGAAAGAGAATAGGAAGAGCAGTCTAGCCATGGAGAGTCTAAGAAGAGAAAGAAGAAAACTGCATAGGAAAGACAAGAAGAGGAGAGAAGGAAAAAAGAAAAAGCAAACTTACAAAAGGCTTGCAGGGATTCTAAGAAGGCGAAGAAGAAAGGAAGAGGAGGAATCTAGGAGAATAGAGGAGGAAAGAAAGAGAAAGGTGGATGAAGAAGAGGAGTTGAAAAGAAAGGAGGATGAAGACATAGCCCTTGTAACATGCAAATCCATTGAGCAATAGTCCTCCAAGCAGGATGAGTTGGAGCCCATAAGCCTGCTTAGAGATGAAGGGCCAGACTTGAGTGCCCATGTGCTAGAAATCATACCACCACCTGCAGTACAAGAAGACAAGGGAAAGGCCCCAATCACCCCCCTCCTCTCTTGGTGCCCACCACTACCACTAGCATATCCACACATAGCTCTACGGCCTAGGTGGATGCTAGCAACAACCTAATGACCTGGGTACAATACTTTTTGAATACGAAAATGAGCCAAGGAACACGAGAAGGAATCCTTGTGGTAGGAACCAAAAGACCAGTAGCAGCATATGCTAGACAACCCACAGAAACATAAGGTAGCAACCTCTAAACCCTCTATCCCCGCAACAGAGATGCCACTTGCCAAGTCCGATGAATATGTCAAGGAGCTTCTCTCTCAACTAGAGAAAGCCAAGGAAGAGAGAAAGATAGCAGTGGGGTAGAGCTAGAAGCAAAAAAAGAGGCCATGGCTGCATTTCAATTGGAGAAAACACGCTAGATAGCCATGGCCCAAAGGGAGATTAGTGAACTCAAAGAACAACTCATTAAAGATGAAGCAGAAGCCCATTGGCTGGCAAGATTGGATGAAGAGAATGATGCCCTACTGCACTTGTGAAGCCACAATGGCAAGATCATAGGGCTCTATGAAGACTTGCAAAGCAGAGGTGGAGAAGATCAGTAAAGCCACAGAGGAACTAGAGGTGATGAGGGAGGAAAGAGCACATAGGTGCAAAGAAGAAGTGGAGAAATTAAAAAAAGAGATAGCCTTAGGATAGGAAGAGCAACAGAGATTGAAAAGAGAAATGGAAGATCAAGAACATAGGATAATGGTACTAGCTTAGAGGTAGGGGGAAAGCCTCGAGGAGATGATGAAAAGAGTAGACGAATGGGCAACTCATAATGAAAGAAGAGTCAAAACCTTGGCACGCTGTCTAGCTCATGTTAAAAAATATAAAGTACTAGTTGAAAGCCGAGTGGAGGCTGCCCAAGTGGGCTTTGAAACCCAACAACGTGCCTTCCTCAATACACAGCTTGATGTCTCAGATAGAGGAAGGGGAGGCCATTGAAACCATTAAGAAGAAGCTAGGGATTGCACAGAGGGCCTTTAGAGTGGGCCTACAGATCCGCAACCTATGGGAGTCAGCTTAACCCTTGAAGAGCAACAAAGATACCTATTGTTATCACTCTTGACACCACAGGAAATAGATGCACTAGGGTTTGCGAAAGGGTTACAACAAGAAACCCAGCAAGGAGATGAGTCTGGCACAAGCTTCAAGAGATGGGACCTCATGAAGAAGAGCTAGCCCCATAGCCTTCTTCCCCACCATGGCTAGAAGACTAGCAATACCAAGTAGACACATCCAAAGAAAGAAGGGATGCACTTAAGGAAAAGAGAAAACAAATGGTGGAGGAAGAAGGGAGAAGTTTGAATGCTAGACATATACTAGTGCCATACTTGACATTCATACCATACCCTAAAGGATGGGAGTGGATTTTAACCCCAATTTCCATGGCCAGTAGGACTTCCCTATAATCTACAATGTGAATTGTACTAAGCTTGAAGAGGCCCTTGTCTTCACCTAAGAAGATTTATACAACTCCATAGTCCGCTTTGTAGATCAATGCACCTCGTGCCCCGACCGTGCATTCATTACTACATGTAATTACCTTAGACTACTTAGAATACTATTTAGGAAAAATCCCACTCTATAAGAACACATCCTTCCAACCCTCTATTTTGATCCCAATGCCATAGATAGCTGCGTCATGGCTCGACTGATGATGCGCATTGCTCTTCTCCCTTCATTTTCTTTATCCCTTCTAGAAGATATGAATGATAGCTACTTTGTGTGTTGCAATCATCCATTTCTCTCTACTACCACTCTGCAAGTCTGCCTAAACCTCAAAGGATACTTGCAGAGTTGGCAATTCTTGAATAAATCTCTTAGGCCCCCTTCTCCACCCCACTCAGATGACAAAGCTTAGCTCTTGTCCTGGTTATGTAATTCAAAAGAAAAAGAAAAAGAAAAAGAAAAGGAAAAAAAAGGGAAAGAAAAGAGATAAGGAAATAAAGAAAGAAGAAAACAAAGATGAAAGAGAAGAAATCACAACAAAAAGTAGTTCACCCCACATAGGCAATAGTCACTGCACCTAGGGGTTCTCAAGTTAGGTGCGTTCAGTGGCTTCGATCGACTGACTCCATCCCTAATCCTCTAGCCTCAATTTAATTCCCCACTTCATGCTTAGGGCACATCAAGGGCAGGGCATACCTAAGGAGGTAACACTCGTCTATGTTTAGACCTATCACCCTAAGCTACACGCACTGCACCTCCCTTATGTACAAACTAGGTCCTCAAGTGTGGGACAACACCGAGGCTTTAGACCCAGCTCCTAGTTCCATTAGCAGGAGCATAATGCACCACATAGTAAGGTAGAAAATCCCCTAGGTGTAGCTCACTTCTTCTCTTTTCAAGTAATGCCGGATGCTGCAAACCACCAACATCGGAGGCCCCACCATCCACTTGACATACCCTCGGCCTCCAACAATGCAATCATTGCCAAGCCTCTCAACTAGCAACAACAATCCACACAAGGCTCCATCATCAACTAGACAACAACCCTTCCAAGAACCAAGCCCTCACCAACAAGGACCCGCAAGTGCCATGGGAGTAGCACTTGTCTAGGAGGGGGGTAATGTTAACCCCAGCTCGAGACGGAAGAAAAGAAGTAAAATGTAGATGCAATGGAAGAAGTAGGACAGAGAACAAGAAAGGCACAAGGGCGGCCTTAAAAATCAAGTCAAAGGTAAAAATCACATTTTTAAATACAAGGCATCCTAAAGACTATTGTAAAAGAGCTTCAAGCTCCCTCTTGTGCAAAATGTAAAAGGTAGATGGGCATAGGCTAAAGAATAGGGCAAGTAGGATGGAAATGGAAAAGAGGACCTTGCTACAATGGCCGGTTATAAAAAAAGGGATGGGTGTCCAAGGGATTTTAGGGCATATATCTAAACTCCAAAAAGTGAATGAGAGCTCATTCTTTGGTGTGTAGCAAAAGTGGACTCATCTTCTTCTCTTCTCCTCTTCTCTTTGCGTATTTGTGTGTGCTTGAGAGAGGAAGTGTGAGAGTGTGAGAGTGTGAGGGAGTGAGTGCGTGAGGGTGAGGGATCTTGGAGGTGAAGCTCTCCATCATCTCCTCTCTTATTATTATTATTATTATTATTGTTATTATTATTCTCTTCTCTTCTTTTGTCTCGCGTGCGGCTATAGAGGATGGAGCTTGGAGGTGGAGGCTTGAGGATACTTGAGCTTGCATCAAGAATCGTGGAGCTATCGGTGTGCTTCAGGGAGAAGGCAACTCATTTGAGCATTGAGGTAAGCTCACTACAACTTGGTAGGATCAAAGGCGCATCGGTTAGGTGAGAGATAGCCATAGGTGCTCACTTGAAACACTTGAAAGAATAAGTGGTCCATGGGCCTTGGAAATTGAGCATGAGCCCCCTCTACAACCACATATATTAGTTAGGGTAATCTCGGCACTGTGAGAAAAAATGTAACAAGTTGGTAAAATGAAAAAGGGTTCCTAAAAAACAAATAATATGAAAGAGACGTACATTCACCCCATCTATCTTGGGTATCTTTAAATTTATTGTTCTATAGACATTTGAAATCACTCTCCATCCACAAGTATGTGTATCACTTTGCAATGGTACTTCTTGTTGGAGAAATTCATATGGTTTTTTAGGATCAACAATATCCTCATATGTGGTGTCCAAGAAGGTAGTCACGAGCCTACCAACACTGCAAATGAAAACATGTAACTAAAATAGACAATTGAATAAAATAAACAATTAACCAAAAATCAAGCATTATTCCATTCAACGTACATTTTTGATTGGCCATGGATACCACTTAGAGAGATCATGAGGATAATTTCTCCGGTGAGTATATCCAATGTAAGGAAAAAAAATATGGTAGTGTATGATGGAATCAAAAGTTTTTAAAAACATTGCTATGTTCTAAGAACCAAATCTAAAAAGAAAATCCACTAATAATAGTGGATCAACAATAAATATAATTTTAGAGTTTTCTTGGCTAAGAGAAGCAATCAATGCCCTAAAGCTAATGGAAAAAATAAAGGAGTGTTATTTGCAATCAATAGCACAATCATTCTATATACTGAAAATTTTGAGAGTCAAAATGCCTTACCTTATGTAACAATAAACTACAAAATTTGACAATTGAATATCCTTTTTAACTAGCATGGACTTGTCCTCAAGAGATATGCTAAGATAGTTCGCTTCCTCATAAGTGCAAGAAACATTGACAACCATTTGTCCATACACCTCACCCATTCTGTTATAATTAAAAGGGGCAAGAACATTGATTTTTCTCTTGCAAACATCATCCTCAGTTTCTATGACCTCTTGCATTTTTTCTTTTTGGACAACTCTTGCTGGGATACGGTCCTTGTTGGGTATAGATATATCACATCCTCAATCTTTGGACAAACTCTTGTTGGGATATAGATGTATCACATCCTCAATCTTTGGTCCTTTCGCTTCCCTAGACAATTTTGGGGGAATGTTAAGGATCTCAAAGGCTTTTTTATCAATAGTAGTGGGCAATGGCCTCAACTACCTTGTTGAAGAACATGTACACGATTCTGTTGACCATACTAAAATCTTTATTCATCAAGGTGATCCTATGAGCATGAGTAGCAACAATGTGAACATTATTCATAAAGTCAATAACAAAGTCTTCAACTACCTCCTGATATTGGAACCTTAGCAGTTGTAGGAGAGGACTCCAACAAGATCATAGGGTTGGTCAATAACCACATGGACCTTGTCTTGGGTAGGAGGAGAAGACACAATCTCTCTACACTTGATTGCTTTGATTGAATGGTAGGAGATTGGGAAAAACCAAGGGTGGGAGGGATCTCAAGAGGGACAACAACTTGTGGAACCTCTGATAGCCTTGCCTCTTGTTCACTATCCTTACTCTCTATATAAACTTTCCTTGCTATCTGCTTTGTCCTGACCCCCATCACAACCTAATAGAAAATGATAGGAAGAGCAATAAAAAACTATTCGCTGGAGGTATCATTGATACGACACGTAGAGGATAAGTTGATATGATGTGAGAGTAGCTAAGCCAAATCTCCACTGGGTCCTATTCGCATCGTATTGTGAAGCAGCTGATGGCGCAAGCACGGCAAAGCATAAAATTGGCATGCTCCTTTTCGCTCTATATCATGGAGGAGCTGATATGGTGTGAGAGCGACAAAGGAAAATCTCCGTAAGGGTCCTCCTTGCTCTGTATCATGGAGGAGCAAACACACACGTGCAAAGGACAAGCTCCTTATTCACATCATTTTGTAATGTCTTATTTTTTGTGAGATCTTACACCTATCCAAAAAAGTTTAAATTTGTTAAATAAATATCTTAGGCTCTAGAAAATAGCTAATTAATTTTTAAAGAAAAATTTGAGCTCATTTGCCATTTAAAAACTATTTATAAGAAAAAATAAGTTCTAAAAAATGACATAAAAAATCACAAATCCCCCTATTCATGCCATATCATGACGGCCTATTTTTTGTGTTTTTTTGGTTATTTTAAGGAATTTTAACTTAAAAATAGTTTTAAAATAGCAGTTGAGCTGAAAATTTATTTTAGAAATTCTAAAAAAAATTCAAAGCCTAATACCTTTATGATTTTTTTTTGGGTATAAGATCTTACTAAAAATAAAGATCATAACATTATCACAGAGTCACATATGACCATTATCCTAAAGCTTAAAAATTTTTGGACTATTCTTTTGCTATTTTTTCTACTTTTCATTACATAATTTGGATCCAAAAGAGACTATCTTTTTGAATAGATATTGTGTTAGTATATATTTGCTATATAAATTCTATCTTCTTTAAGGAGATTTAAAGATATATAAGAGATATTGAATAGTTATATGTTTTTGAGATAATACATATTTTTAATGATTCATTTTCTAATAATTCTATCAATTCACTAAATTATTTTTATTTTAGAGAGAGTATAGTTTTGAAGAGTTTTGGATATAGTTTATCTTTAGTAAATAATGTATTCTATCATTTTGAGCTATAGAAAAAGATTGAAGAGATATTGAATATTATCATGGGTTTCATGTAAGAATTTGACTCCTAATGACTTATTCATTCAACTCCATTGATTTATCAAAAGTTTATATTTTTATATAAATGAGTCCATTAATAATTTATTTTTCTAACTCCATTAATTGGTCAAAAGTTCATGTTATTTCATGTAGATGACTTTGTATAACATCATATAATACTCTTTAAACTATTTTTAAAAAATAAATAAGGTCATGAATGCTATAGAGTAAAGGAAATCATAATCACAAGGATCATTTTGATGTATATTTTTTGTGAAATATGAGATATATTACATTTGAAGAAATACATACAAGGATAATGCATCAATAGTGTAGTGATGCTTTCGATCATAAAATCACTTTGCATTAGAATCAGAGTTCTAAGAGAAAGAAATAGAGTCAAGTCCTTTCTATTCCTTCCTACAAATCAAGAGAAGAGATCTTAAGAGATTTGCTAGGATATGATGGCATGAGTAGTAACATCCAATGACATCAAGCCACCATTTAGATATTGAAATCTAATAGTGCTATTAAGAATCACAATCGAAGATATTAAAATCCGATAGTGCTATTAAGAATCACAGTTGAGGGTATGATGAGAAAAAGACTCCCAAGAGTTAATATCAAGTAAAAAGTTTTATCCTTTATATTCTTTCTGAAGCATCCTACACACATGAAATCCTCTTAGTCCTAAAGTTAATATGATGCACAATATCACTAATACTTTTATCTATTACTAGATTAATATTTTTAATATTTTAATAGAATAAAATTTGAATAATAAATGTTTAAAAAAGAGGAGGTTTACCAGTAGTAGCAAGATTGTTTGAATTAATGTTTTTGTCTCCCAGGAATCAAAGTACTTTCTTTTGTCTAATTATAATACATTATCCTTTTCTTATCCATTAATGCTTGCTAAAAAGTTGATATTACAACACTGTATAATGAAGATATTCTATTTTCAAGTGCCAAGATCAAGGTGAAAATTGCACATGAGTACAACACCTATTCCCGATCCACTAGCATTAATAAACAACCAAAAAAGAAGAGCTAATTAAAATTGGGTAGTTGCAAGATAGGAGTATGAGTCAAAAAAAATTTAAAAATAGAAAGATTTTTGTTGACCAGCCCTCCAATGAAAAAAATTATGTTTATGATGTAAAAGCACGAGTGGCAAAGCAATGAAAGAAAAATTATGCACAAATTTCCTATAACAACCATCTAAGCTAAGGAAATAATGAATTTCATGCACATTTCGAGGGATAGACCATTCATTTACAGTACATACTTTCTTTGGATGTGCTCACTCATGTATGGAGGGATGTTTGCACCCAATTTGCATCTCTTGCACTCTTGTCTTGGCTAAAACCACCTTGATATGGAGAAAACCACTTGTGGGGGATTGTTGGAATCAATGTGCCCAAAGAGAAGGAAAGTTGAAAAAAATATTACTTTCAGCCTTTATTTTCTTGAAAATAGAAGACTCCATTGAAAACTCTAAGATTTATGACATAAACCATTGTATAAAGCTTTTGACTAATGGATATTCAAGCAATGCTTAATGTGGACGATGGAGCAATCTTCAAGATGGATGGATGACTTCTCTATGATGTTGATGCATCCATTAATCACTACACTCTGATACCAATGTTGCAAGAATTTTCCATAGCTTAGACAATTATTGAAATTTTTTGAGAAACCAATAAATTGAAAGAAAGAAGAGTTGAGAGGCAAGAGTGTATGAGAGACAAATCGGGTGGAATCATCTCCCCATGCATGAGTGAGCACATTCCCCATGCATGTATTTGTTTAGTTCTATTCTCTTAGTGCTCAATATACAAAAGGCATCCCAAAAATAAGCCATACTTTTCTCTTCCTTGTACGACTCATCTTTTCCTATTCTTTTCTCTGAAGTGATTTGTTTTTCCTAAAAGTAAGGTCTTAAAATATTAGTCCTAATCTAGACATGATATATATTCATAAATTAATAATTCTAGGCTTTTATAAATTAGCCCATATCACATACAATCATCACGTTAAAGAGTGTATATCCATAACATAATTCCATGCTACTCGAGAGCCCAATAAATATTCATTGCACACCATAAGCACTCTTCAACCAAAATAATAACTTCTTTTAAAAATCTACTACACCAAACACAAATCATATTAGTCCTTGGCATTTAATTACCAAGCATGAGTAATCAGTGTCATACGCAGGCCTATGCATGACAAGCTATACTCATGTGGTAATTAAACAACATTGAAAAATCCACAAAAACAATTTTAATAATCATCTTATTTTTCCATAATTATTCATGTAATTTTTTATAACACTTTCATCTCAAACTCCCTGTCTCTCTTCCACGCACACACACACACACGTACACACCTTTCCCTATTTCACTTGCTCACTCTTATCCTCATTTGATTAGGCTCACATATGGATTGAAGTTATGTATCCATTAACAATAACCCTTGTAATTTTGCAAGAGTTTAGGATTAGTATGAGATCCATTGTGTTATACACTTTAAAGATTGGACATAAAGAAAATAGAGTTGCATTTATGTTGCCTTCTTCTTCTACTTTTTCTTTGTCTTCTTCTATCAATGGATTGGCTCATGATGTAGGATCAAATTTTTTTATTAATCAATAAAAAACAAGCATCTTGTTTTATCCTTACTTATTCCTTCTTCTACAACAAAGCTAGCACATTGACTACTATGTGGACACCAAAAGGTGCCACTATGTTGCCAATGTTAGCACCAAAAAAGAAAGGAAAAAGCAATTTAGCAAGAGACACAGATGGCACACCTCTAGTGTTGCAATTGCTGCATTTCCATAGCAGAGACAAATTATGGGTTTGGATGAAATGAGAAATGGCTATAGAAAATAGCTATGAGAAAGAGGAAGAGGTTGCCTTATTGAAGCTCTTTCTTCCTTCATCAATAAATCACCTTTGAAGCATCACCTTGAAGATTTGGATTTGCACCCTTATCTTGAAACAAAAGTTTTGAAACAGAAGCATAAAACTTGAATGGTTTCTCTTGCTAATATGGCAAAAAATTTATTTAGTAAGATCTGAATTCTTTGTTTTACAAGTTCTTGAAACACCATTCTACCATACAGAAGGCACCATAATTCCTCCATCTAAAGAAAACTAGAGATTCTTCCATGCATTGTCATGGGTGGATTACTAAAATGTATTCATTCTAACATACATTACAAACAAAAACAACAACCAATTGTAGAGTGTTGCTTGAATACTCACAAACATCCATAATTCAAGCCATGGATTTCATGAATTAGAAAATGGCAATAAATGACAAATAAAATTCAAGAAATTAGTACAAATCTTATAGAAACATTATGAATAACCAAGAAAAAGTGCATGCATTAACATGTTTTCATTGTCTTTCCAAAAAGATACAATGTCATGTTGTCATAAATGAACAAGACAAGCATAGAATAATAGATAAGAAATCTTTTCTCTCTCATCAGCTTCCTTTCCCAAAGAAACCTGCAACTCTTAACTTCCCTCAATATGCATGCCATAATAGTCCTCTTTACACCTTAGCCTAATGTGAAGATAAATTCAAGCCTCCTAACAAGTGTACATAATACAAAATAAAGTTTATAATTCATTTCAAGGTGAGGTAGAGGCTAAGCCCAAAGGCTTTCTGAAGGTTAAATAACTATCTAAAAGTGAATGTAAAAATAATAATTAGATGAGAGACTACATAATAATATTAAATATTTGAAGTGGTTAGGACAAAAATAAATTTGGAATAGAGTTTCAAAAATGAATTAACCAAATCACATAGAACAATGTTGTTACCCAATCTCAAGCTCTCATTTTACAAGTTAAACAATAAGACATATATTTAGACCCTTCAAAATGTCCTCATTATTATTATTATTATTATTATTGAATATCCCCTTCATCAATTTTCGTGTTTCTTCCTAAAAAGCATTTGATAATACTGTCATGATTTTATAAGTTTAAGTAAGTTCTAACTAATTGTGATCCTTTTCTGATGTACTAACCTGATTATCTCCATTTGGCCATCCATGGTGATTACGGTTAATGGCCGAAACCTTGATTTGTTGTGGAATAACCCGTCCTTCAGGTGGAATGGATTCAGGGTTAACTTTCACTTGTGTTTGAACAATAACTATTTCTTCACATTGGGGAGTTCTCTAAGCGTGACCTCGCTCAACATCTCGACATCTCTTTTAGGAGCCATGGAAGAAGCTTGATGGATTCCGGTAGCGCTTCTGCATAGGAGAGGAGAGAGAGAGAGAGAGAGAGAGAGGCTCGATTGATTGCAACAAAGCTTCATTGCGTCAATAGCATAGAAAATTCTGCATGGGTCGTTGTTGTTGTGTGTGTGTGTGTGTGTGTATTTTTGTGTCAGACTGATGCTCTATTCTTGTTTATATAGTAATTGTGGGGGGGGGGGGGGGGTAAAACAGAGGATGCTTGCTTTTTAGCATTTTTTAATGACATCATCGATGATAAAGAGAGAACACTTTCTTTTAGCATTTTTGACAATGTCATTGATGACGTCAGGGAGGGGGACTCCATTTTTTGCAGCGCGAAGATAAAAATTGATGAATATATGGATGAGGATGCACTGCTTGTCGTGTCATCGGGCGGGCTTCACTCCAAGATATATGACCAAGGCGGTGACCAAGGCATAGACCTTGGCATCTTGGCCTTGGTATACTTGGAAATGGGCTATGAAGGCTTCGTTGGTGCCATTGGTTGCACATGAGAAGCTCCCACTAGCTTGTAGAAAAATCTTCTCAAGAGGAGGTCACCCATCCCGGCAGTGTCGTCACCCAAGTGCACTTAACTGCCAAGTGACAATCCATTGGGCTAGTTCTTTTTGTTGTTCTATACTACAAACATAGTTTTAATAAGAAAGTCTTGGGAGGATTTCCCAAGTCTTTCTTCCATGAACTAGCATATAATACCTCATTAATAATAACAATTATCTTCATAATTAGAGCAAGTTTCATAATTAGAACTAGTTTTTTAAAAATGTGCAATATAAATAAATTTTCTTTGGAATGTATATGCACATTGTTTATTAAAATAAACTAAGTAATTGGGACATTACATTCTTCCCTCCTTAGAGAAATCGAGATATCCTCATCTTGAGAGAAAGTGGGGGTTATTCTTTCATAAGGGTTGCCTCATCGACCCAAGTGTCATCCTCTTCAGGATAATCCTTCCATTGTACTAGGTGTTCTCCTAGGATGTGACTTCTTAGAGTTTTCTCCCTTTGTATCTAGAATCTTCTCAGGTTTCATTTCTAGAATTCCTTGGACATGCATGACTATTTGTTTGTCATTAAGCACATGATCGGGGTTTGGTACATAAGGTTTCAGTAGGCTTACATAAAATACATTGTGAATCTTAAGAAGAGGTGGTAATTTAAGCTTGTAGGCTTGCCTTCCCATTACTTTGATTACTTCATATGGTCCACAGTACCTTGGACTAAGCTTTTTGTATTTTCCCAAGGATAATGAGCTCTTTTTGGGCCTTATCCTTAGAAGCACCATGTCACCTTCCTTAAATGTTCTTATGTATCTTTCAAGATCTTCATAGGACTTTTGTCAATCTCGAGTAGCTTGGGTGTCATGTCGGATCAATTGGATTTTTTGTGGTCCATCTCTTCAAGTATAGCCTTAGAAGCCTCTACCTTTAGAGTGGGATGTGAGAAATTTAGAGGTGTATGACATTCTTACCCATACAAGGCTTGAAATGGCAACATCTTGATTTTTTGTTCAAAGGCAAAGTTATACAAAAACTCCACCAAAGGTAAATGTTCAATTCACCATTTTGGTTCTTTGCCACAATGAGACCTTAGAATATCTTCAATGGTTTGGTTCACCCTCTCAGTTTTGGCCATCAGTTTGAGGATGATAAGTAGTACTGAAGCGTAGTTGCATTCCAATTTTCTTGGAATAGGTAAGTCCAAAACTTAGAGGTGAACATGGAGTCTTGTTCATTGATTATGCTCTTTGGCAATCCATGTAACCTAAATACTTCTTTGATAAAGACTCGAGCAATGCCAGATGACTTATAGGTTGTTCTGACTGGGATCAAGTATCCAACTTTTGTCAATCTATCAACCACTACCATGATGGAGTCATATCTACCAGCAACAGTAGGCAATCCAACACCAAAGTCCATATTTATTGACTCCCATTTCATTTGTGGAATGTCCAAGGATCGTAACTCTCCAAGCATCTTGATCCTTTTTGCCTTGACTCTTTGACAAGTCAAGCATTGAGTTACTTACTTTAATACCTCCCTTTTCAATCCTAGCAAGTGACAGATCTTATGAACTATGTTGAGTGTCTTGGCATACCCCATATGTCATGAAATGGGGCTACCATGTGCTTCCCATAAGACATTGGAATTCACTTTCGGTCTTTTTGGGACACAAAGCAGTCAAGGTAATATAGACAACCATTGCTAGCACAATAATCCTTAATCTTAGACCTTTCATTGCCAGAGATTTATCCTTGAAGTACCTTAGCCATGAGTCCTTCATATTCCTTATCCTGAGAAATAGCTTAGTGTATAAGCTTAAGTACAGGGTTATCAAGTATGTATACGGTTCTTAAGAAAGGATTTTTGGCTTAATGAATCTGCAACAACATTGTCCTTCCGTGGATGATATTTGATTTTAAATTCAAATTATTGTAGTATCTCTATCCATATTCTTTGCCTCATGTTTAGGTAAGCTTGTCTACTTAAGACTTTTATGATCTATCACTAAAGTGAATTCCCTTCCCAATAGATAGTGTCTCCACAGTTTCAAGGCATGGATTACTGCGAGTAACTCAAGGTCATGAGTGGCATAGTTGGGCTGGTAGAGTTTCAATTTTCTAGAAGTATAGGCCACAAGTCTTCCTTCTTGTACTAGCATCCCACCAATTGCAAGTCCACTTGCATTAGTGATCACCTCAAATGGTTGATTAAAGTCAGGGAGTTTTAATATAGGGGCAGTGGTTTTACAGCTTCTTTAAGCTTATCAAAGTTTTTTTGATGCTTAATGGTCCAAAGGATTACTGTATTTTTCTTCAAAAGATTTGTTAAGGGTGTAGCAATGAGGGAATAATCCTTGATGAAGATTCACCCAAAAATCCCTGGATTTCTTTTATTGTCTTAGGTATTGGCCATTCTAGGATATCTTTTACTTTGGTAGGGTCTACAGAGATTCCATTAGTGGAAACAATGTATCCAAGATATTCAATCTTTTCAATGAGAAATATGCATTTACTCATCTTGGCATAGAGCTTATTTTCACGGAGTGTTACTAGGGCAATCTTTAAGTGACCTTCATGTTCCTCTATTGATTTGGAGTATACTAGTATATCATAAAAGAATACTAGCACAAAATCATCTAGATATGGTTGAAAGATGTCTTGCATTAGACGATTGAATGTAGTTCGGACATCAGTCAATCCAAATGGCATGACCAAAAATTCATAATGACCATACCTAGTGCTGAAGGCAGTCGTTGGGATATCTTGTTCCTTGATTCAAATTTGATAGTATTCGGACCTTAGATTAATCTTGGAAAAAACCTTCGCTCCGTGTAGGTGATCTAAAAGTTCATCTATTCTAGGTATGGGGTACTTGTTTTTTATCGTAACTTGGTTTAGTCCTCTAAAGTTAATGCAGAGTCTAAGTGTTCCATCCTTCTTTTTTTGGAAGAGAATAGGTGCTCCCCAAGGTGAATTACTTGGGTGGATAAATCCTTGCTCTATAAGTTGTTGCCTCAGTTGTTCCTTAAGCTCAATAGCTTCAAGAATAAACATTTTGTATAGTCATTTTGACACTGGCTCCACTCTAGGAATCAATTTTATTTCATGATTAACCTCACACTTTGGAGGAAGTTGAGTCAGTTCTTTTGGAAACACATCCTTGAAGTCATTGATCCAGGAAAGTTGAGTGCCTTTATTAGTCTTTTTGACCTTATTCAATCGGATCATGTAGATTGGTTGACCTTTCTTCAATCCCTTCTTGAGTCAACTTGCCTTGGCTGGTTGGACTCTAGTTCTTCTAGCTTTTCCATATGCCTTTACAGTTTCTCCTTTCAAGACTTGAAAGATTATTTCCTCTTCAACACATAGAATTTGGGCTTTTTTCTTCTTGAGCTAGTCCATTCACAGAATGAAATCGTAGCATCCTAGTGGTAGGATTCGGAATTATGCTTCAATTATATGGCTATCTAACTCAAATTGAAGTTTCTCTACAGTTTCGATTGAGGCAATTTCCTTCCCACTGGCCAATTCTACTATCATTTTCCTTGTTCCCTTGGATTTTAGATGCAATCTTTTAACTATCTTGGGTGCAAGAAAGGAATGCGTGCTACCACAATCAATTAAGATTATAAATGACGTACCCTTGTAAGTAGCAGGGGATTGAATTACTTAACATTGGTGGTCCGCTCCTTTCCTTTCCACGGCACCATGAATGGATCGATCCTCTTTCAATTTCTTCACCTAACGTGCATTCCTCGAGCTATCCAATCATGGTATTTACCTGGGCACTAGCTATTCTTCCACGTCCACGATCTGGGTTGTTGTTGCCATTCCCTCGGCTTCTTCCACCAACCTGGTTTGGGCTAGGATTTTGAGGACGGTTAGGAAATTTTTCCCTCAAGTGTCCAGTCCTTCCACACTGGTAGCGTTGCGTGATTCCTATCCCATTTGGTCCATGGGTGATTGCATTAGCTCTATCATTCCCTCTAGCATTGGCCATGTCGACATAGTTTGGGTAGCCCCTTACGTAGTTGTTTATTGGATGGTTCCTTTGGCCATTTGGAGTGATTTCCTTGGCCATAGGTTTTTCTTACATAAGAGCATCTTTGAGAGTCATTGGTATCATTGATTCAAGGCGTGTGCCCAAAGGTGGATTTAGTCTTTGGGTAGAACCTTGCAATCTATTTGAGATATTGTCATTGGGGGTGCATATTTGCGCAGACTCACAAACTTAGAATAGTATCCTTCAAAGGTTAGGCTTGATTATCGTAAGTTGTAGAATTCATTCATCTTGGATTGATTCAAAAGTTGGGGGAAGATAACGTCCTTTCACACCTTCTTTGATCTCCTCCCAAGTTTCGGAAGCTTATGTTACCCCTTTATCTTGGAAAAATTGTTTCTACCAAAGCTTAGCTTTGCTAGTAAGATGAAGATGAGCAGTCATGGACTGATTTGTAGTAGTAGTTTCAACAACTAGGAAATAGTCGTCCAAAGCCTCAATCCAAGCTTTTGCATCTTGCTCCACCTTGGATCCTTCATTGCTAAACCTAGGTGGTGGTGTTTGCTTGAGAAGAAACTTCTTCTCTTGGAGTTCCTTGTATGTTTCAACAATTTGCACCAGTTGGGCGATCCTGATTATCTTCATAACTTCTTTGGAGGTGCGTTGGCCTTCATCTCTAGGAATCAATAAAATGCACTCTAACATAGGCGTAGGGTTTATTTTTGTCATTTTTCATGTAGAAAGCAATAAAAAATGCACTCAAACATAAAAACAAGGCTAAACTGAGACTTAATACTCATGCCTCAGTCTTGTTACACATTCACAAACATGAATCATAGTTTTCTCTAATTATTGAGCGAAAAAAACCTATTTCTCCTTCTATTTTCTTTATTGTTTCTTATTTATTTACCCGAAAATTATGATATTTTAGAGTTATTGGTTTTCTTGATGAATTATGCTCAACATTATTTTCCAATCAATTTTCATCTCATATGACCCCAAAGAACCCAACAAAACTCCAAATTTCCATCATTTTCATAGAACTTGCAACTTGCGGGTTTTGCATGTTTTGCGGGAAATCATTATATCATTAAATTTTCTGGTTTCTTCTACATTTCAAAGAGAATGCAACATAGAAAATCAAGAACAATCATTATCAAACACTTCAACCATTTTTCATAAATACAAAAGAAGAATCACTTATGTATAAGAACAGCGGGTTTCGAGGCGCGTATCCTGAAATTGGGAGGCCTCTGATGCTTCTCCTTTGCTGTTGATGCACTCTCCTGCCCAATCCACATCCTTTAGCACTTCAACATCATCATTTGTTCCAAATTCATCATCATACCCCACCCCCTTCTCTCTTGAATTTATCCATATGAATGGGCAGCATGAGGAGAGAGGAGAGAGAAGAGAGAAAGACTAAAAATCAGAATTCCATACCCTTCATCATATTACATATGGTTACCATCAAAGTCTTGCCCTCTCTACATAGATCAGGGATCTCCCTCTCTCTCTCTCTACATGATTGAGCATCCAAGAGGCACAGAAATCCCTAAAAAATGGGGCACCAATCAAAAAATGCCCCCTCCCTGCATCTTGACATTTTTTTTGCATGTTTTCTTCATTTAGAGTTTCATTTCATTTCATTTATAAAATATCCACTTCAAAAAACCACTTTCACACTGCCTCGGAAGGGTTTTCGACATGTTTGGGGATGCAAATAGACTCCTATTCCACGATCCGATTGGACAATTGGCTTTGTGATGCCAAAATCAATAAAATTGGGCCTTGTCATGCACTTTTTGGTTCCCAGATCTAATAGATGCTTTATAACGCCAAACCTTGTGGGGATTAAATGGGGGGTCAAACGACGTCTGATCGACGAACTGAGACTTGCGTTTTGGATTCATGATGTCGAAATTCATCTAGAAAAACTCCAGCTCAACCATTCACCACCATTTAATTTTTCATGAAAATTGGCTCTTTAACACCTCTGGACACTTTTCGACTCCAAAAATCGGCTCCAACGCTTCAAGAATGTGTCCAAATCGGGTCCTAAAATTCAGCTCTCATTGGCTACGACAGCATAGGGCGACTCAACCCATCGAATCCCATGAACAAACATGCACATAAACACAACCACAAAGAGCATCAAGCTGATACAAAATAGATACACAATAGAACCCATACCAGCTCTCACTCTACCCCTGACACAACCAATGCATGAAATCCACGGGGAGTAGGCCTAGCATAATCTGATAGAAATCCCAAAGCTAGTGACTAATAACCGACTGCTCCAACATGGCCAAGCTAAAAAGAACTATCTAAGAGGTCATCCTAAGTGGTGGTTTGAACTACCTACCTTAACTGAGGACAACTTAACTAGGAGCTCCTCCTAGGCGAGGACTCCTATAGCATGAGCAATAAATATTTCTATTTAATACATTTTCCTTTAGATTTAAATTTTCCATACTTGGGCATATAAAAAGGAGGGAGTTGAGCATAATGACCCAAGAAGAACAGGGCGTCGGCCTCAGGTATTGTCTCGGTATGCAAGAACCTACCAAGCCCTTGCAAGGCAACACTTAATCATTTGTTATTTATATATTCCGCTCACTTTTATTTTCGCTCCAACCTTCTCTTATTCTTATTATTTTAGCTAGATTCCACCCTTGGGAAGATATGGCATCGGCTCCCCGGGGTCTTGTCTCGGTTCCCAAGAACCTATTAGGCTTTCGCAAGGCGATGAACAATTGTTACTCAAGGATTTTTCTTTCTTTCCTTTTCTATTTTTACAGGGGTTAGAACCCTTTTTGCACACCTCTGTATATTTTTATTCTTCAGCTATTCAGGATTTTGCTTCTTTGCATATATTTGTTATGGCATGCTTTTCTAACTGCCTTACAACTAACTGAAACTCCTAGAACAATCGCCTAGCAAGTCAGCAGAATAGGGTCAGTCTTTCAGTGCCTCATAATGCCTTTGTAGTGTTGGGTATTTCACTCATGGCTCACTTACGCCTAGCTCACATAAGAGTGTCGGTGATCAGTAGTAGGACACTGGGGCACTTTTTACTCTTGGTAGGAGAGGTTTTTTCCCCTAGTTTTATGGTATTATTTCATATGTGCTTATGACACACACTTACGGGCACTTATCGTGTTCCGGTGTGAACACCCTCTACAACCCTAAGGTTTAAGGGTTGTACCTTGTACTTTTAGCTTACACTCTTTCAGTCTATTGCATTGGGTGTCGTGCTTCACTCTCACACTATCTACTATTTTCTGTGTTGAGCTTCGATCTTGTATTCTCTCACATTTGGTATTAGAGCATTGGCTCTGTTCAGCTTAGCTCAAGTTCTGCTCAGCTCTGCCCAGCCTTCGGGAGCTTCTTGCTCAGTCTAACTTTTCTTTGGCTGCTCTATTCAATCTCTGCAGCAACTTCTGCCCTTACACTGCTCACTAATGCCACTACTGCTCATCTCTTGTAGCTCCTCGCCTAGCACTATTGTCCTGCCTACCCTCTAGCCATTGTACTTGTGCCTCGCCACCAGTCTTACTACAACACCCCTAGCCTTGTCAGCGCAACTCCTATCTATGCCCTCCTGCCTAGACTCTGCTACCCATCAGTGACGCTACATGCGCCTGAGAATGACTGCCCATCACACTGCCTTGCCACATCAATTGCAGCCTCTTGCACTAGCCGGCTAGTCTTTAGCCGCTCGTCTGCTTGTCTGAAGCGCTGCTGTACCCACCTGTCGTTGACATCACATATGAAGTGATAATCAACCCGTGATTTTTGTGGTAAATGTTTTTTAAAAAAAATTCTAGCATAAGTTTTTGGAAGCATGGATTCCTACACAACAAGCACAGCATTAAGAAGCATGTTTGGGACACATTGGATGCAAATCTTTTGGCACATTCATTAAAAATTTTGGGGCTTTTATGTTTTTTGAGGACATTGGCATACGCACTACAATTACAGTCACTGAAAGACTTTTTTGAACAAATCTGAGGTAATAATTTTTGGGGATTTTGCTAATACAGTGTTGCTGAACACTGATTGCACATTGAATTGCATGCACTAAAGACAGTTTTGATAGAGTGCACCTCTGTACACTAATTGTAGAAAGTTATTTCTTGCAATTTCTAGGAATTTTCAGATTTCTAGTTTGGTCACACTTCGACATTGCTCTTTTGCCTTTTTTGATAATTGATAATCATGGCAAATCGGGGAGATGTATTCACCTATGTATCGAAGGAGGACAGATTAGATGGAAATAACTATTCACTTTGGTCCTTGATGATGAAGAATGTACTTGTGGCAAAAAATCTTTGGGATTATGTTAGTGGAGAAGAAGCTAGACTTGGAGTTGTGGCTCTAGCTACTCCTCCTCTAAGAGGATGTGCACAATGGGCACCTCAGCCTCCTCCACTTCAACCACTTCCCCAAAGAACATCAGCTCAAAAAGCATGGGATACACGGGATGCACAGGCTTTGTCGCTAATTGCATTGGTAGTTTAGCAGTCAATCATCCCCCACATTCATTCAGTAGTTCTTCACGAGAAGCTTGGCTAACTTTGGAGCAGATGTTTGTAGGAAAGAATGAGACTTGCATCTCTTTCTTAAGGAAAGAGCTAGAGACATTGAAAATGGATGAAGGTGATTCTATTCAGGATCATTTGAACAAAATTCAGGACTTGTGAGAGCAACTCATGAATGTTGATGAGTACTATTCGGACGCACATATGATATCTACCACTTCGAACTCATTACCTCCTTCATACTTAGAGTTTCATATGGCCTTAAATCTCACCATGAGGATTTCCATGTAGCCAATCACTTTTCTTCAGTTAGTCAATTTTCTTCTAGAGGAGAAGCAAACAAGAAGAAATAGTGGTGTAGATGCCATAGCCTTTGAGCAGGCCTTTATGGCTAGACAGAAAGGCAAAGACAACCAAGTGAAAAATGCTCCACAAAGTTCTGGGACTTCTCGCACATCACAGACAAATAAAAAACGAGGGGGCACGCAAGCCAGAAAGGGTAAATGCCATTATTGCAAGAAGCCATGTCACTACATCTCTGAGTGCAGAGAGCACATTGCCAAGGAGAAGGAGTCAGGAATGTCTATTTCTGATGCTCCTTCCACTACTACTGAGTCTGCATCCTTTGTTGCAGATAGAGACTATTGCTTTTACAAATGCAGTTATGACACTTCTTGGGCTGATTGAGGATTTAGCTCTACTGAGGATCCACGCAATTGGTTTTTTGACAGTGGTACTTTGAGGCATTTTACATATTGTAGAGATTTATTTGCTTCTATTGGTGCAGTTGCGGTTGGCAAGTCTGTACAGTGTGCCCATACCCTATTCGAGGTATTGGGGAGATTATGATCATAGCCATTGATGGCTCTATTCTCTACCTATAGGATGCTTTGTTTGTACCAGGCATAAAGAAAAATTTGCTCTCTATTTCTTCTTTGGCACGTTGTGGATTGCACGTCACATTTGATGATGATAGATGCATGGTGAGAGACAAAGAACATGTGACTCTAGTCCTGACAGGCAATTTATGCCATGGGTTATATGAGTTGGATGCTCTTTCAGTTGATCAATCAGTGTACTTGGCATCCACTCTTACTCCTGCTATGATACAGATAGAGTTATGGCATGCTAGGATAGGGCATGTGAACTTTGATAGCTTGATGCTCTTGCATCGTACGCAGATGCTAGATGGATTACCTCTACTGGAGAGACCTCCTAAGCACTTGTGCGAAGGATGCATTTTGGGGAAAATGCATCGTTTTTCATTTCCTCGTGATGTTGCTTTTATAGCAATAGCTAGGTTGTAGTTAGTGCATTCAGATGTATGTGGGCCTATGCAGACTAAGTCATTGGGAGAATGTTACTATTTTGTGACTTTTAATGATGACTTTACTCAATTTTGTTGGGTCTACTCTTTGGTCAAAAAGTCAAAAGTGTATGATGCATTTTTGGCTTTTATTGCACTTGTTGAAAACCAGTTTGGTTGTAAATTTAAAACTCTTCATTCAGACCGAGGGGGGGAATACATGCCCTCTATGTTGAATTCTTTTTTGAAGAAGAAGGGCATTTTTCCATCAGTATACTATTGCTTATACTCCACAATAGAATGGGGTTGCAGAGAGGAATAATCGGTCACTCATGGAGATGGCCAGATGTATGCTGAAGGCAAAGTGCTTGCCTCACAATTTTTGGATGGAAGCCATCGTGTGTGCTTGCCATGTTTTGCTGAACAGACGCCCCACCAAAGCTTTGAAGAAAATTACGCCTTTTGAGGCTTGGAATAGTTGGAAACCTTGTATTGGATACTTTCGTACCTTTGGGTGCCTTGCATATGCACACATTCCAAAGGTACTCAGAAAAAAGTTGGATAACAAGGCTGTTAAATGCATTTTTGTGGGATATAGTAGTGAGAGCAAAGGCTATAGACTCTATGATCCTATTTCTAAAAAGGTGTTTGTCAGTAGGGATGTATTATTTAATGAAAAATCAAAATTGTCCCTGGTTGGTTTAGACACATATCATGAGGCTACCCGTGATATATTTGAAGGGCTGCTACCCATTACATTTGGTGATTCAGCTGGAGTTTCCGCAAGTGAACTCAATGTTCATCAAGTTGCTCCTTTGGAAAATTTTAAAAATATCACCCATTGGTTGATCTAAATATTCAACAAAGTGCTAAAATTGAAATTCAGCAAGAGCTTATGCACAACCAGGAGGCAAGACAAATGCCTAGATGGTATTTACAGACTATGAAAGATAGTCATCTGGATGCACCCATGGCTGGACGTACTAGAAGGCAAGCTTGTATGGATGATACTGCACATACCATAGAGTTTGTTATGGCAGCAAGCACCCTTGACGATGAGGAGCCTGAATGTTTTGAAGATGCACAATAGAGCATGCATTGGATAGCAGCAATGCAAGCTGAATTGGATTCTATCACTGAGAATGAAACATGGGATTTGGTGTCTTTGCCATTTGGGAAGAAAGCCATTGGAACGAAATGGGTTTATAAGCTAAAACAAAATGCAGATGGATCCATTGACAAATACAAGGCAAGGCTTGTAGCTAAAGGCTGTGCATAGAAGAAAGGCATTGACTATGAGGAGACATTTGCTCCTACTTCCCACATGACGACCACCAGGTCTATGGTTGCTTTGGCTGCTCATTATGGATGGATTCTACATCAATTGGATATTAAAACTGCATTTTTACATGGAGAACTTCATGAGGAAGTATATGTATAGCAGCCCATTGGTTTTGCAGTCAAGGGCTTGGAACACTTGGTTTGCAAGCTGAAAAAAGCTTTATATGGTTTGAAACAAGCTCCTAGAGCTTGGTATGCAAAGATAGATGCTTTCTTGCTTAGCCAAGGGTTCATAAACAGCTCATCCGAGTCTACCCTTTATGTATATAAAGAGGGGGGATCCATGTTGATCGTTTGTCTTTATGTTGATGATCTCTTGCTTACAAGGACAGATGCTGATTAGATTTCAACATTTAAACAAAATTTGCAACAAACTTTTGATATGTTTGACTTGGGATCTTTGCATTATTACTTGGGCAGTCAGTTCATACATGATGCTAGAGGTATTGGGTTATCATAGTCAAGATACATTGGTAAACTTCTTGAGAAGTTTGGCTTACAAGATTGCAAGAAGCCAGTCTCTGTACACCAATGGAACCTAGAATCTAAAGCTATCATTACATGATGATAGTGATTTGTTTGATATAAAAACATATGCTCTAGCACTTGGATGCCTTATTTTCTTATGCAACACTAGGATGGACATGCAATTTGCACTTTTAGCCCTGTTCTACGTTGAGGATGTCTAATAACTACCCCTATACTCCCTTTCTTGTTGGGACCCCTAGATGCTCCATCAAAATACAATGTCCACAATGGATTCACATAACCAGCCATTGTCACCTCTACTCGTAATTATGATAGTCAAAATTTAGCATATTCAGAGGATGTACTAAAGGCTCCATCCCACCTTCTTCATTGAATGTAACAAGGATGCTTGTCAAGATTTGTAAGCAATGATGACAGAAGACTTTGATTTCCTAGACAAAGGATCTGTCCTCTTGCTCAACCACCTTATATCCTTTACTCCACTAGATAAGCTTACCATGATGATATCGCTGCTCCAAGTAAGGAATAAGCCGTTCCATCAACCAATGTTTTCTCTTGCAGGTTTCTGATAAACCCTTCATTGACCTACAAGGTATTTATTTCATTAGTGCATTTAGAGATAATAAGGTTCAATCTTATTAAGATTAACCTTATTTTTAAATTCCACTTCCTCAAGATTAACTAGTAATGCGATGGACTTATTTTTCCCTATTCTTACGATCTTGTGGGGATCGTCCCATTTGGGCTCAAGTTTTCTTGGAAGTAGTTCTCTACGTGCATCATAATATAGAACTAATTGCCCCTTCTTAAAGGTATATTTCTTCACTTTTAAATCATGCAGTTGCTTCATCCAATGCTTAGCCACTTCCTGGTGCAATATATTGTGGAATTTGAGCTCGTCCAAGTAGACCAGAGTCGTAAAGTGCTCGAAGAGGGCATCCTCATCACCTAAATAATGATTGATTGCCAATCTTCAGCAACTCAATCTCTAAGGGCAAAACATGCTCCTCCCCATAGACTAGTTTGAACGAGGTGTGACCAATGGATCATTTAAACGTCGTGTTATACGCCCACACCGCCACATATAATTTCTTATCCCAGTCTCGCTTCTTTTCAAACACTATTTTTGATAGAATACCTAGAAGCTTCTTGTTAGTAGTTTCAGCCTACCCATTCACTTGTGGGTTATAAGGAGTTATTTTGTTGTGTTTAATTTTCCATGCTTCAGTCACCTTGTTTAAAAACCCACGGTCCGATACTAATTCAATAGGAAACTGGTAGTCTCTTTTGCATCATCCTTCCTCGTCACTTGTGCTTCAAACCACTTTGTAAAGTATTCATCCCCATGATAATATATCTCTTTTGCATAATTGACGATGGGTTAATAGGACCTACAAAATTTATGCCCCACTTCTCAAATGGAAGTATAGCCATAATAGGAGTAAGTGGTCACTTCCTATTCTCCCTACTATCATGTCGTTGACAAATATCACATCTCTTAACATGCATGAATGCAACTTGGAAAATGGACGGCCACCAATAACCTGCTCTCAAAGCTTTTTATGCAATAAGCTGCTGCCCAACAAAATGTCCTCCGCAAGTGGAGTCATGGCACTCTTAAAAAATGAATGGAACATCTCAAGCATCACACATCGGCGATAGATATCATCAACCCCCTACCGATATAATGTTCATGTGATTAAGGAAAATTTCAATTCATGTTGTCTAATTTTCCTCTTCTCTGATTTTGATAGTCCAGATCTAGTCTCTCATGTCGAGAGGTAATGCACTATAGCAGCATACCAGGAGGGAATAGATGTCATTTCAATCTTAAACAACAATTCCATATCGCTTCCTTCTGCCAAAGTTTCTTTTAGCTCCCCAAAATCCACAAGTCATTCCACAATGCCCTATAACCTTGATGGCTTACTCTTAATCTCATAATCAAACTCCTGCAAAGTGATTAACCACTTTGTTAAACGATCAGGCAAGCAACTGTAACTTGTTCATCAACAATCTAAGCCCTTTTGCCTTCGTATAAAATACAACCTTCTCATAGAGAATGTAGTGCCTAAATTTTTTAGTCGCAAATACCATTGCAAGCCACAACTTCTCCATGTAGGTGTAGTTGATTTCTAATATACCTAAATTTTGACTAGCAAAAGCAATCGGATGGTACCATTTTTCCTCCCAGATTTGGGATAAGTAGCAGTTGATACTATGCATGGTGTACTTCTTTCAGACTCCACAGCGGACTCATGGTGACTATGACCTTGATTTTTTTAGGGTCAGTCACACGATCCCTATTGAACTAACCACATGGCCTAACAATAGCCCATAAGGCACCCCAAAGATGCACTTCCATGGGTTAAGGGCTATGAAAAATTGTATGGAGCACTCAAAACACTTCTGCAAAATAATCAACTGCCTTTCTCTTATGGTGGGTACCCCCAAGTCATCGATAGATACTTTCAACTCCTCTAGGGAGACATCACCAAAGGTCTTGTGTCTGTGGTTCTTTGCCATGACCTAGGTGCATTGCATAAACCAAATGCCTTCACATGGTACACAAAGATATCGAAGATAGTAATAAACATCATTTTAAGCTTGTCTTGTTTTGTAATTTCCATTTGGTTATATCTCGTAAGCAATCCATGAACGAATATATTTCCCTACCTGCTAATTGGTCCAAAATCCGATCAATGAAGGGGAACGGGTAGTAGTCCTTAAGTGTCTGCTTATTTAGCTCTCTAAAGTCTATGCAAAGAAGAATTTGATTATTTTTCTTTTTTCTGATAGCAACAAGTGAACACCATTTAGTATGCTGAACAGGGAAGATCAAACCAGCTTGTCGCAATTTCTATAACTCCTCAAACAACCTGTCCCTCAGTTTGGAAGGCATACACCTTACTTTCTGATACACATGATGAACATCTTCCTTTAAAGGAATGGTATGAAGAACTAGGCTGGGAGGAATACCTCTCAGCTCATCATAACTCTAGGCAAAGATGTCACATAACTCTTGGATAAGGGACACATAGTCCTCCCTTTATTCCATATTGAGCATGGACCGTAATTTAATTGCCGCAGATCATTTAGTGTACCAAGATCCAAATCAATCACATCCACGCCTCTTATTTGAGCTTGAAGCTCTATTGGCCCATTCAGAGTTATTTGATAGATATCATCTATAGTGGACCCTTCTTTGGATTCATCACTTGACGAAGTCTCACTATAGCAAATACATCTTCTAATGTCTCTAATTCCGTAGAGGATACAAGAGCTCTCTTGCTTTGAGAAGACTCATGATATGCATATACTACCACACGATTGGTACCTCTACCAAATATCAATCGACCAGTAGGTATATCCACTTGATAGTCGAATTGCCAGATCCATGGCCTTCATAACAATACTTGATAGCCTAGCTATTGTGCGAACCTAATAACCCTAAAGTCCATAGTGCAATCCACACTAGCAACGGTCATAAGGACTTTGGTAATACAACCTTCAGGTTGCCTTAGATTATCATCAGCCATTCACAAAATTGTGGAGGTCTCTTTTTGTGTAACGTGTCCCCCTGTCCGCTTGTAGAACATGTTTTAGCAGGCCATCGGGAAGAGAGTCCAGAAATCGCCGCCCGACACTCCCAAGGAAGGTCACGGGGTTTGCAATCTAGGTCTTCCCAAGTCTACCATGAAGCAGAAGCATTCCGGCCGTTCCCACTTAGGATCGACCTGAATCAGGGTTTCCCTAATGGTCAAGTTCCTAGGAGGTAACTAGCGTCGAGCCCCAAACAAACTACTTTGCGTAGAAACATCAGGGTCGAAGCGGATTTATACTGCACTTGGTTCAAGGAGAATGGGAAACGAGAGGGATGCAAAGATCGACCTCTCTGCTCGTAAGACATAGTCCCATTCCGTTCCCCTAAAACAGTATAAATTGGGATTCTAGCTTTCGAGATTCTAGTCATTGTTACCTTACTGTCAATTCCTTTGAGAAAAGTTCCCGGCCAACCAGGACCACCCTTCTGTAGGACGGACCCAGGGTCACATCCACCGCACTTTTCTTAGGTTGCTTTAGTTATCTAATTACCTACCAAATTTAGTTGACAAGAAAAAACAGCTTCCTTAATTAACCAATTAATCACTGAATCCTTTACGTAACTTAGACATTGAAATAGAAAAACAATGTCAAACAAGTTCCTTTTCAACATTTGATCTTTATTTATCAGTCTCTGGAATACATCAAATAACCTGCTCGAAGGCTATTCTAGCAATCCTCAAGGATCACTATTCCGAGTTCCGCCCGTTGACTAGTATGCGGACCTCTAGATCCCATCTCGAGTCACGTCGGCCTCTTGTGCATGATCTGGAGGCAAGGGATTTACGGCCAGAGCCTCCTCTGGCACCCAAGCATCCTCCTGCTCCAAGTAGCACCCACGGAGAGACCTCTCGCGGCGGGTTCAGTCCATGTACCCGGTGTGGCTCTATAACAACCCCCTTGGATAGGGTCAGGCAGACAGTCGGAGGTAATTGATACTGCCTCTCCCTCCAAGCTTTCAACCTGAAGCATTAGTTATTTTTCAGGCATTAGCTCCTTGAGCAAAGAAGTACAAACAGTGCTCCTAAGTGTACAATCACAAGCTTTCCAGTGGTCGTTTGTACGGCCAACTACTAAGGTGCGATTTCTTCTCCTCGAATACTTCTAGCATTCGATCGTGGATCAATCATAACTTGGCAAGATCCCAAGAGTTTCGTAAGCTGAGTTGCTTGTTTACCCTCTTTCCTTGGGTTAGCGTTTATACCCTGTTGACCCAAATTGTCAATATCTTAGGTTTCCTTATATTAAGGTCAATAAATCCTAAGCAACCTCGTCGCCCTAACTTGGTTGGTCAACTGCTTTCTTGGCCAATTCATAACTCCCCTAACTTGGCAAATCAGCCCCAAGGAAGGGTGATGTAGCAGGATGACTATTCATCCTCTAGAAAATTAGACTTGTACTTAGAACTCACCAACCTTGTCTAAGGAGTGGCAATACTATTTTGTGATTTAGACGCAAAACCATGCGACGTTGCAACTTGTTGCACGAGATAGGTGTCAACACCTAACTTGTGGGATTATTTTTCTCATCACATGGTATTCCTTGGTCAAGGATACCTTTGGTCAAGATGTAGGGTTTGGGAGTCCTATTGACCCAACCCAAAACCTTGATCCTACTAGGCTGATAATCGTTTTGGCCCTAGGGTTCCTAAACTCCTTGTGCAGGTCTAGTATTCGGTCAACTGATCCTGAGGGTAGGAACCCTAGATCATTCTTACACGGCGATTAGATAATCCTAACATTTCGTGGATGTGGGTAGGACCCTTAAGATTGGAAGTATTAAGTCGACAACCCAAGTGTGATACTAGGCAGAATTTTATCATAGCTTAACCCTACCTAGCACATTGAGGTGATCGTCATATACTAACTAATCATACCTTTATGATTCTCATGTAAGCTATTCAATTATATGTGAATTACTTAGTTGATCTAACCAACCCACGATTTAAGATGACATTTCCTTTTAAAGATGGAAATACTTTCTTCTAAATTTGCAAGTACTTTCCCCTAAAAGATGTAAGTAACTGCAAGATAGGTGAGATGCATCATTCCATGCAATTTCGAGACCATAGACCTTTTTGCCTTTATGCAACTTAAAGGATCTACAGAGATATTTCTTTTCGTTGCCCTATACTATAATGATTGACATTCAGAGCTAGCTTTTATAAACCCTACGTTGATGCAACGAAATCAAAGCTTTAATATTTTTAATGAAGATGCATTCAAACTTTGATAAAGAACTCCATGCATGAGCGAATGCCATGAGTCCATCATTGATTTAAACCTTCCTTTACCACTTAAACCGACCTAAAATGTAACTATCATTGCATGCAATTTGCAAAGTTCATAATTCCTTTCCATGCATTGTGACTATTTGGACATCATTTAATGACTATCTACGATTATCTTCTACATGAGTCACAACCAGGAATTTATTTCATAAGCGCATTATGTGTCATAAGCCCTATCCTTTGCGAGATACAACACGGACACCTTCACTCAATTTCATCTTTCAACTTTGCAATATACGTTCAAAAATGCAACTACCCTTGACCACGGAAGTGCATGCAATTGAACTATGTAGATTGAATGAGTATATAAATTTCCTAAGGCATTTAAACTTCCCTACATAATTCAAAACATGGTTAATGCATCCTTTCCATGCGGGAATATTATTCGGAACCTGGGCATTTAGTATCGGGGTGTTGTCTACTCTTGTACTTTGGGTGGAAGCTCCCACGTGCACTCCTCTCATCTTTTTCTTAGAAGCCATTGACGCAGTAGATTTTGACGTAGCGAATCTTCCTTGGCTCCCTTACACACTTCGAGGTTACTAGTATCCGAGATTCTCCTCTTCCGCGTAGGAATTGGGCCTTGCAGACATGGTTTTGAAAAAAACCCGAGAGGCACGAGTGAATTGGGTTTAGGAAAGCTTCAATAGAAGCTTCCAAAAGTTCTGGATACAGGGATGACGTGGAGAGAGAGTGATGATTGGGGATGATGATGAGGGAGGTGATGACGATGATGATAATTATGATGTTGAAGAAGATGATGATGATGATGAAGCGGCAGGGCGACAGTAGATGGACGGCGGCGGGCAGCATGATCCCCACGGCAAGCAACAACAACACGGTCAATCAATCCCCTCCCTCAAGCTTGGGGAGGGGGGTTCATATAGGGTGAAGATGGGGGGGGGGGTGGCCACACAAGTGGCAGGGTGCATGCTTCCCCTCCCCATGCCCTTCCACCACTCAAGCTCATACTCCCTCTCCTCGCCATGCAACAACTGAAGGGGAGGGAGTTTTAAAAAAAATTTGCACATAATCCTTTATCCTTTTTCCCTTGGAGGGGTGTTGCCGAGGTGAGCTATGGGTTTTTAGCCACGGTCTCTTATGCACAATGCGGGCTAGAGTTTGTTAGTGCACGAAGAAGGAGCACTTAGACCGAGGTTTTTCTGTTGCGGGTGATTACTTCAAACCGCTTTTGCGTGAGGTCTAGGGTCGTTAATATTTCGTGCAGAAATATTACATTCTCTCCCCCTTAGAGGAATTGAGATGTCCTCATCTCAAGAAAATCTAGGGGTATTGTTGGTTGAGAGTACTTTCATCCATCCAATTGGCATCCTCTTCGGGGTAATCTTTCCACTGGATGAGGTATTCTCTCAAGGTCCTGGATCTCAAATGGCTCTCCCTAACATCTAAGATTCTGTCAGGCCGTAGCTCAAGGACTCCTTGGCTAGGCATTACAACTTGTTGATCATCAAGCACGTGACTAGGGTTAGGCACATACTTTTTCCATAGACTGATATGGAATACATTATGAACTTTTAGGTTTTTAGGGAGTTGAAATCTGTAGGAATTAGGCCCTAGGCATTTGAGTATCTTATAGCATCCACAATACCTTGGACTTAGCTTTTTGCATTCGCCCAAGGATAGGGAACTCTTCTTTGGACGTACGTGAATGAAGACCATATCACCTTCAATGAAGGATCTGTCTTGCCGTTTCAAGTCCGCGTAAGCCTTATGTCTATCCTTGGAGGCTTGGATGTCTTGTCTTATTGATTTAATTTGGTCATCCATGTCTTCCAGCATCTGCTTTGAAGTTTCAACCCTCAAGGTTGGATCCGAAAAGCTCAAAGGACTACGACAATCATGCCCATACAATGCTTGAAAAGGGGTCATCTAAATGCTTTGTTGGTAAGAAGCATTGTAGGAAAACTCAACCAGTGGAAAATATTGAATCCACTTTTTGGGTTCACGGCAGCAGTGTGCCCTAAGCATATCTTCAATGACTTGGTTGAATCATTCCATTTGACCGTCAGTTTGGGGATGGCAAGCTGTATTGAAATAGAGTTGAGTCCCAATGGCCTTGAAGAAAGCCATCCAGAAGTGTGAGGTGAAGAGAGAGTCACGATCACTAATGATTCTTATGGGTAACCCATGGAGTTTGAATATCTCCTTGATGAATAACCTTGCGATGTCTGAGGCTTTATAGTTTGTCTTAATAGGGATAAGATGTGCAACCTTGTTGAGCATATCCACCACGACCATAATGGAGTTGTATCCTCCCTGAACTTGGGGCATGCCAACAACAGAGTCCATACTAATGAATTCCCATTTCATTTGGGGAATGTCAAGTGGTTGCAATTTCCTTGGCATTTTGACATGTTCAGCCTTAATGCATTGACAAGACAAACATTCAGTGACATATTTGAGAATGTCAACTTTGAGCCTATCCCAATAATAGCTCTTCCTGACCGCATTAAGGGTCTTGGCATAGCCAGGATGCCCTGAGAAAGGGGAGTCATGGGCTTCCCAAAGTATCTTCTTCTTGAGTGGTTGGCTTGTCGGTATACATAATCTTGTCCTATAGTAGACAAGTCCATTATTGATATAGAATTCTTGATACTTTGCTTGTAGCTTCGAGTCTTGATCCTTGATGGGGATCTCCCTTAGCAATTTCTGATAGGTTGGGTCATGGCATGCCTCTTCTCTAGCTAGCTCAAGAATTGGGTTTTTTGGCATGGATACCTTTGTGGCTAGAGATCTCGCTATTGATGGATCTTGCAAAATCAGAGAATTCAGAAATGCCTTACGACTGAGTGCATCGGTAACTACATTCTCCTTTCTAGGCTAGTATTTGATTTCAAAATCATATTCTTCCAGCACTTCAATCCATCGATGTTGCCTCATATTGAGCTCATTCTGGGTGAAAATCCATTTAAGACTCTTGTGGTCCATCACTAAGGTAAATTTGTTACCCAGCAAGTAGTGTCTCCAAAGTTTGAGAGTATGGATGATAGCCAACAGTTCCAGATCGTGGGTAGCATAGTTCCTTTCATGGCTCTTCAGTTTCCTTGAAGAGTATGCTATGGGATGACCTTCTTGTATGAGCACACATCCAAAGGCTAGTGCGCTAGCATCGGTTATTACTTCAAACTCCTTACTAAGATCCGAAAGTTTCAGGATGGGTGCTGATACCAAGCTTTGCTTTAGTTTGTCAAAGCTAGACTGTTTAGCAGGTGACCATACAATTGATACTTGCTTCTTTAGTAGATCAGTCAGAGGTGCTGCAATCAAAGCATAGTTTTTAATAAAGACCCTGTACCATCCTATCAATCCAAGAAAACTACATATTTCTTTGACAGAAGTTGGTGTTGGCCACTCTAGAACGTCGGATCCACTGAAATTCCTTCCGCCGATACAATGAATCCCAGATATTCAATCTATCGCTTGAAAAATGCACACTTCTTCTTCTTGGCATAAAGCTTGTGTGCCCTCATTATTTCAAGGACAATGCGAAGCTGGGGTTTACGATCTTCTTCCTGTTTGGAGTAGACTAGGGTATCGTCAAAGAAGAAGAGTACGAAGTCATCAAGATAGGGCCTAAAGATATCTTGCATTAACCTGTTGAAGGTAGCAGGAGCATTTGTCAGCCCGAATGACATGACTAGGAATTCAAAGTGTCCATACCTTGTGCTGAATGCAGTCTTCGGAATATCTTCTTCTTTGATCCTTATTTGATAATATCCAGAACTGAGATCTATCTTAGAGAAGATCTTCGCACCTTGAAGACAGTCAAGAAGTTCATCTATTCTTGGAATGGGGTATTTGTTTTTAATGGTCAATTGATTCAACCCTCTGTAGTCAATGCATAGTGGAAGCGTTTCATCTTTCTTCTTCTGGAATAGCACTGGAGCTCCCCATGGCAAACTATTAGGATGGATGTAGCCTTGGTCTAACAGTTGCTTGAGTTGCTTCTTTAGCTCAATCACTTCCGAGATGGACATCCTATATGGTCTCTTTGCGATTGGTGCAGCTCCTGGCGCTAGCTTGATTTCGTGATTGACTTCCCTTTGAGGAGGAATTTTTGTCAGCTATTCAGGAAATACGTCTGTGTACTCCTTTAACTATGAAGGTTCTTCCCTAGACTCTTGATTTTGATCTAGCTTATTTAGTTTAATCAAATAGACAGGTAGCCCCTTTCTAACTCCTTTTATTATCCACGTTGGTTTGGCCAGTTGAATTTTTCGCTTTCTAGCCTCTCCTTGAGTTGTGACTAGTTTCCCTTCAGAATTTCGAAAGGATACTTGGCCCTTTCCACAGTGAATGTGGGCATCATTGGGTATTAGCCAATCCATTCCAAGCAAACATTCGTGGAAACCTAGGTTCACTACCCTGAATCTGACCGAAGTTGATTTTCCACCCAGTAGGAATCTCACCTTAGCAATTTGCCTGGTACAAGAGGCCTCACGACCATTTGCTAATTCCACAAGTAAGGTAGATGCATCTTTTGTGGCTATTCCTAATCTTTTTGCACAGACTGGTGAAATGAAGGAATGTGTACTGCCACAATCAATCAAGGTTTTGAAGCTTTTACCTTGATAATCCGATGGTGTTTGAATCACTGAGAATTGGTGATTCGGGCCTTTCTTGTGAAGAACGGCATGAACCGTTGCCCTCTCAATGTCTGCTTCCATGGATGGACCTTCTTCATCACCTAGCTCCTTGTTGGCAACACTGGAGGTTCTTGCTTTGGCCAAGGCGGTGGCTCCTTGGCCATGGACGGCACCTTGGGATGGCCCTTGACGTTGTCCTCTGCTAAGCTTGGGACATTGCCTTTTAAAGTGACCTTGCTCATTGCAATGGAAGCAATGGAGATTGCAGCCATTACCTTGGGTAGGAATGAAGTTATTGACAGTGTTGGCCCTGGCTTTATTCCTTTGACCCTGATTATGGCCCTGCGCTCTCTTAGCCTGAGACCTATACATTCCCTTGTTCTGATCCCTATGAGACCAAGTCCTATTATTTCTTGGCTTGGTCTGCACCTCCTGTAGGAAGAAGCTAGATCCAAAAGCGCATAAGTGTGTCTTCATTGGATATTCACAAGAGAAGAAGGCATACAAATGCTATGATCCCTCTACCAGGGAGACCTTGGTGAGCAGGGATGTTATTTTTGATGATATGGGTTCTTGGTATGTATCATCGGCAATAGTGTCATCAGATATGCCTTCCACTCATGTATCTACAGTTGGTATGCATCAGAGCACTACTATGACAGGACCTAGTAGTCAGACAGTATCTCCATGGACAGGGAGATTGAGGAGCTCACCATCCACTGACACCAGTATGTCACTGAGGGGAAGATATGATGTTGCGGACAAAGGAAAAGAGAAAGTTACTGAGGATGTATTTGGGATGATGACACCTGGTAGAATGACTTTTGGATATGAGTCTACTGACACTTTAGACAATGAACTTGGTATTCTGACTGTCTATATGCCTAATGCAAGGCAGAGCAGGTACATTCCGCCTCATGAGAGAGGGGAATCGAGTAGTGCACCACAGCTTAGACGCTCACAGAGGGTTAGATACCCTGTTGACATGTTGACATATAGTGGCTACACTGCAAAGCATTATGCTTACATGACAAAAGTGATGGAGATCAAAGAACCAGGCACATATGCTGAAGCAGTGGAAAATGAGAACTGGTGTGCAGCTATGGATGAAGAAATGAATGCCTTGGCTGAAAATAAGACATGGGATCTTGTGCCACTGCCTGAAGGAAAAAAGACCATTGGCTACAAATGGGTCTACAAAATTAAATGCAAGTCAGATGGTAGTGTGGAAAGGTACAAAGCTAGGCTGGTTGCTAAGGGGTATGCCCAACAGTATGGACTTGATTATGAGGAAACATTCAGCCTTGTTGCCAAAATGGCAACCATATGCAGTATGATTGCTTTGGCTGCTGCTAGAGGATGGAAATTACAGCAAATGGACATTAAGAATGCATTTCTTAACAGTGACTTAGCAGAGAATGTCTATATGGTTCAGCTAGAAGGGCACGTTCACCCTGATTTTCAGCATTATGTATGCAAGTTGAAAAAGACATTGTACGGGTTGAAGCAGGTTTCGAGAGCTTGGCATTCTAGGATCAGTAATTACTTACAGAGGTTGGGATTTACTGTTGGTAGGGCTAATCACAACCTATTTACAAAGAAGACTGACAGTGGCTTGGTAGTGCTGGTCACGTATGTTGATGATTTGATAATCACTGGTGATGATGAATTGGGCATACAACATGTAATGAAGATGCTGAAATTTGGATTTGACATGAAAGATCTAGGTGAATTGAAATACTTTTTGGGTATTGAGGTAATCAAGGCTGAAAATGGCTTATGGATGATGCAGAAACATTATGCCATGGAAATGATGAAGAAGTATGGCATGGATGAATGAAAACCATTGGATACACCCCTTGATCAGAATGTCAAGTTGGACATTCGCACTGGAGCTGAAATTCAGGATGTGACTATGTATAGGCAGATGGTTTGAAGTCTGATCTACTTGACCATCACTAGGTTGGATTTGAGTTATGCAGTTGGGCTCATAAGTCAGTTTATGCAGAAGCCCAGGAAGTCACATTTGGATGTTGTTAGGCAGATTATGAGATATGTTAAGTCCAGTGTAGATTATGGGCTATTCTATGTGAGAAATAAGCCCTTGAAACTAGTTGGATACACAGATGCGGATTGGGAAGGATGCTCATATGATCACAAATCTACGAGTGGTTATGCTTTTGGCCTTGGAAGTGGCATGATCAGCTGGAGTAGCAAGAAGCAACCAACGGTTGCATTGTCTAGTACTGAGGCAGAGTACAGGGGTGTTGCATTGGCAGCATTCGAGATTTCATAGCTGCTCAAGCTTATGGATGATTTGGATATTCATGTGGATGCTCCAATGACCTTATTATGTGACAATCTCAGTAGTGTACTCTTGGCAACGAATTCAGTATACCATGCCAGGACAAAACACATAGAGGTACACTACCATTTTATCAGAGAGATGGTTCTTGTAGGGAGAGTAGATCTTATGCATGTGAAGGCTGATGAACAGGTTGCAGATATCTTTACCAAGTCTTTGGGTAAAGATAAGTTTAGTAGTTTTAGACAACTACTTGGAGTTCATCAGATGATTTGAGCTTGAGGGGGAGTGTTAGAATATCAAGCTCATACTATTCTCTTGCTAGTATGTATGACCCCGATATTAGTCTTGTCCAGCTATATCAACAAGTGTGGGACATTAAATAAGTCGGTGGTCTTAGACCCAGTGTGAATGGTCCTACGGACCTTAGTACTATTGTATAGACTTATGTTATGTTAGTAGTCTATAAAATAATGAAAGATGATGAACGACCTGAAGGTTAGGTTGTTGCTCCATTATATTGTCTCCCTCCCTCTCTCTTCCAATAACAATGTATGCACCCCAAGCTATGGTGGCCAAGATTATTCACCCTCTTAGATGGTGGGAGGTTGAGACCTCAAACAAGTAATGTTTGTAAAATGGCAAAAAGATGCTACACATGTTACACCTCCACCTTTTATACTTACCCTAGACTAAGGCATTTATGCTAGGTATTTATGCTTTATTACAAGTCATCCCGGCCTAAAAGAGCTTTGTCCTCAAAGCTGTAATTTTGAAAATTGATGAAAAAAGATTACAAGAATAGCTTGTAAGTGATGAATCCATGCTCAATGAAACTCCAAGCTGAAGAAGATCTCATATATCAATGAAGTATAGGTATGAAATTTGAATATACTGCTGGAAATTGTCCAAAACATGCTACTGTACAAAAGTGGCCATAACTTGAAGAAGGAATGTCCAATCATCATGGATGAGCTATAGAAATGTAGAGGGCAATCCCTAGTATCTAGCCATGCCATAAAAATCCAATTTTGATGACCATTGAGCAATTATTTTTATGACAGAAATTTAATACTGTAAGCTGTCTTGTTCAGATATTACTCTGTTTCTTGTAAAAACCATGGAAAAGAATCAAGATATGATGATGATTTCCAAGTAGACTCCTCCATGGGCAAACCTCTCCATTTAATAAGGTGCTCTAGCAGCAAACGGTTCCTTAAAACCTTTTCTCTTTTGCCAATAACTTTTTCAAGCTCATAAATGATAATACCATCTTCAAGCTCATAAATGATAAGACCATCTTCAACCATGGGAGGTAACTCTTCTAAAACCTTTATGGATGGACCCACATATCTCTTAAGTTGGGAAACATGGAAGCCAGAATGAATCCTTGTTGAAGAAGGCAAATCAAGCTTGTATGCAAGCTCACCAACTCGTTTGAGGATTTGATAAGGCCCATAGTAACAATGAGCCAACTTATTATGACGGCCTTTGAGAGAAGCATACCTAGATTTAGGCACTTTGAGGAATACCCAATCCCCTTCTTCAAACTCCAAAGGTCTTGCTTTTCATCAGCATAAGCCTTCATAACATCTTGTGCCTTCCGAATGTTTTCCTTGCATTGATGCAAAAGAGCTTCCATTTTCTCAATTTTAGCCTTGGCTTGTGGATTCACGTCTTCATGAAAAAGGGCTGAAGGTATTTGCACTTTGTATCCATAAAGCACTTCAAATGGTGACACACCAATGCTCATATTATGAGTATTATTATAATAGAATTCAGCAAGATGTAACCAATGATCCCACAAAGCTTGAGTGTCATGGCAAAAATGACGAAGATAGACTTCCAACCATTTATTGACATGCTCCGTTTGGCCATCGGTTTGGGGATGATATGCCATGCCAGGAGTCAAAATTGTTCCCATAGAAGTGAATACACTCCTCCAAAAGCTTCCCATGAACTTAATATCAAGATCGGATACTATCTTCAAGGGCATACCATGAAGCTTTAAAACACATTCCATGAATTACTCAGCCACTTGCTTTGGTGTAAATTGAGCCTTGGTAGGGATAAAATGAGTTGATTTAGTCAACCGGTCCACCACCACATAAATGCTATTCCACCCATGCTTTGTTGTAGGTAAACCCACAAGAAAATCCATTGTAATATCAGTCCACTTGCCTTAAGGAATAGGAAGTGGTTGAAGTAAACCACCGGGTAGAAGAGAGGAATCTTTATTTTGTTGACATGGAAGACATTGCATAACATAATCCTTAATATCCCTCCAAATGTCTTTCCAATAGAATCTCTTATGGATATTGTCAAATATTTTGAACAACCCATGGTGTCCCGCTTGAAAAGTGCATCTCATGCAAGATACCGTCTTTGAAAGAAGATTGTGGTATCAAGAATACTCTACCACGATACCATAAAAGACTGTTATGCCATTTGAAATTTGGATACTCTTCTCCTTTGCCTTGCTGAAATTCCTTCATCATCTTTGATGCTTGCTCATCAAGCAAATACTCCTCTTGGATATCATGGATCCAATCCTAATGCATGATTGAAATGGTAGAAATGGAACATGCCCACATTCTTGATAAGGCATCCACCACCACATTGTCTTTTCTAGCCATATAAGATATTTTGAAGTCATATCCTTGAAGAGTAGCTAACCATCTTCGTTGCTTGGGAGATAAATTTGGTTGTAAAAGGAAATATTTCAGCGCATGATGATCGCTTTTGACCTTGAAATGGTTGCCATAAATGTGATGATGCCACTTTTTGATAGCATGCAATATTACTAACATCTCTTGCTCATAAACATGTAATTGACGCTCCTTGTCATCAAGCTTTCGGCTCTCATAAGCTATGACTCCATGATCTTGACATAAAACAGCCCCAATTGCTCTTCCACTAGCATTCACACATATGATAAACTCCTTAGAGAAATCCGGACATACAAGGATGGGTGTTGAAATTAGAAGAGATTTCAGCTCATTGAAACTTTAATTGGTGATAGATTCCCAAAAGAAAGCTTCCTTTTTGAGCCTATCCATCAATGGAGCTACCACATGAGCATAATTCTTGATGAATCTTCTATAGAAGGATGACAACCCAAGTAATCCTCTCAAAGAGGTTGCATTCATAGGAGTAGGTCATTCTTTGACACATTTTACCTTATTGGGGTCCACTCTAATCCCTTGTTCTCCCACAACATGACCTAAGTATTCAACTTCATCTTCCATGAAAGAACACTTTGTCATCTTGGCAAAGAGTGTGTGTCTTTGTAAAGTATCAAAGACCTCTCTCATATGCTTAAAATGCTCATCCTTGGATTTACTATATGCTTCAAAGACCTCTCTCATATGCTTCAAAGACCTCTTTGTAAAGTATCAAAGACCTCTCTCATATGCTTCAAATGCTCATCCTTGGATTTACTATAGATTAGGATATCATAAAAGAAAACAAGAACTGTTTTGAACAAGAAGGGCTCCAATATTTTATTCATGAGGGATTGAAAAGTAGCAGGTGCATTAGAAAGTCCAAATGGCATAACCAAGAAGTGATATAACCCTCTTTCAGTTCTAAAGGTTGTTTTGAACTCATTTCCTTTCTTCATTCAAATTTGATGATAACCCGATCGAATATCCATTTTGGTGAAGACTTTTGCATCTTTAAGCTCATCCAAAAGATCATCAATTCGAGGAATATGATACCTATTCTTGACTGTTGACTTTTTCAAATCCCGATAATCAATACACATGCAAAATGATCCATCCTTCTTTTTTATTAAGAGCACGGGAGAGGCAAACGGTGATTGAATTTGTTGAATTAAACCCATTTGCAGCAATTCCTTGACTTGACGCTCCACTTCTTCCCTTTCAAACTTGGACAAGTGATAGGGAGGTTTGTTGATGGGGTTTTTGTATTGGGCAATAAGTCAATAGGATGGTCAACCTCTCGCTTTGGAGGTAAAGATGATGGTGGCTGAAATAAATCCTTGTACTCCTCCAATAGCTCTTCTAATCTTGGATCCCTTTCCTTTGAAGAAGAAAAAAGGCTGATTTGTTGATTGTCCTTCATCTACTTTTGCAAGGAAAAGAGTGAAGATGCATGACTTTGCATTGATTTCTTTTCGCAATTTCTTCATGGAGATGAGTTCTATTTGTTTGTGATCTATGCCTTTCAACTCTATGTGCTGTCTTTGCCAATTAAATTCCATTAGCATTTGCTCCAAGTTCAAGGTAAATTTGCCAAGTGTTTTCAGCCAATTACAACCAATGACAATGTCAATAGGCTCCATATCCAGAGTGATCAAATCCACTTTTATTGTGCAAGAGGGAAATAACTCAATTGAGGTACATGGACACACTTCTTTACTAGACTCATATGCACCGTTGGCAACTTGTATCCACAAGGAAGAATCCATATCAATGGGTATCAACTTCAGCCCATTCAAAGATTTGGTGTTGACGAAGCTATGAGTGTTGCCTGTATCCACTAGGATATGTGCAACTTTGCCATTAATGAAACCTTTGAGTCTAAGTGTATTTTTCCCTTTCCAACTAGTCCATGCATCATGTGAGATGGTATACAAGGAAACATGAGAATCATGATTACCACCTGGATCAAAAGGAAATCCATCCATGGGATCATAGAATTCTTCGTTGGTGGCATGCTCTTCTTTGTGAATCTTCTTCAACTTCCACTTCCTGAGTGATCACCATGTTGATTTTTGAGTTCTTAGCTTTACACTTCAGCTTATGATCTTGTGACCACTTTTCCCTACACTTGAAGCATAATCCTTTTGTATGCATTTCTCAAAGTTTGTCGTGAGGAAGGAAGTTGCTATTAGAACTGTTTTGGGGTAGTTTAGGAGCATTTTTAGCTCTTGAAAAAGTACTTCTTGGCTCAGCCACATTTTTGAAAGTTTGCCCCTATTTTAGTAAAAAATTTCCACTCTGTTTAGAGGTATAAATAGTGGAAAATGTTGGCACTTTACTATTATAATTGTTTGCATTGGTATAACCTATGTTTTCTTATCTAAAAGAGTCTCTTGATTGGCTGAAAACCTACCCATACTTTGTAGGTTGATTGGAAACATTATTACCTATACTTCTTTTGCTAAAAATTTCATGCATCCCTTTTGTACTTCAAAGAGTATCTTTCAGCCAATTGTATGGCCTCAGGTAATGTTTTTGGTTGTTGAGCTCCTACCTTCAATGATAGGGCAGGGTCAAGACCAAAAATGTATTTATTCAGCTTAGCAAAATCTGAAATACCTTCAACATACATGGAAAGATTCAAGTAGGCATTGGAATAGTCTTTAACAGACATTCCCCTTTGAGCGCATGCATACCATCTTCTTTGAAGCCTTTCTTTTTCCAAAGGAGACATAAAGACATCACATGCTTGAACTCCTCCCAAGAGTTAAAAAATTGCCCAATATTTTGCATGTAACACCACCAAGTATGGGCATAATCTTCAAGATGAAGGGCTATGAAATATATTTTGGCCTCTTCACTTCTAGGGTAAAGGGTGAAGTATAATTCAAGCTTATTGATCCACTCCTTCCATTCTGAGGGTGATGTATTATCTCATTTGAAATTAGTAATATTGATCTTCTCTTTATATTCTTTTTCATTGTAAGATGGCTGCCCATTAGATTTTTTGTCTCCATGAATATTTATTGCATGAATTTTGTCTAAAAGTCAGTTGCCTAAAACCATGAGATGAGGGTTGTCCATTTGAAACATGCTCTTGGTTTGGGATGTCATGGGCTGATCTTCACTCATTGTGCCTTCCACCTTCATGAACTTGATTATTGACTGCATTTCCTTTTTGTGCATTTAAGGACTCATGATAAAAATTCTTGTAGAAGGGGTCACATCCATGATAATCACTGTCCCATCAAGTGTTTTCATGTTCCTCTTCATGACTATGATTATCCTTTGGACTACTAAACTGAGGCCTTAGAGTATGAGTACCATGAATTTGTGAAGGATGAAGGTTGCCCTTGACTCTAGATGGCTCTCCCTTTTCAAAGATGTGCATTACTGGATGAGACTTTTCATTGTTTGGATGGGAAGGATTACCAACAAAGGGAATCGCATGGGAGTCTTCAATATTTTAAGGTTCACTTTGTGGTTTGCTTCCGATTTCCTTTATGGCTGAGATGAGCTCTTGGAATAAGAATTTATTGCTTTGCTACAATTTAGAGATTTTTTGGTATAACTGTGTCATCCCTTGCAACCAACCTTGATTCATATGTTAAACCTTCATTCAAAACCTTCAAATCCTTAGAAAGGCCTTCATTGACATGTCCCAGCTCTTTTGACAGTAGGAGATAATCATTCTTGGCATGCTCTTTATGCATGTCCTATTGTCCTTGATGTGTGCTATGAGCAATCCCAATACTTAATTCTTCATCTACTTGATCAACATTATGGGCTTCAGTTGTCTAATTTTGATCCTCTTGGAATTCTCTGACACCATCATTCAATGCCTCAGTAATAGGGTCTTTCTTCTTATTCCTGGCCATTAGGAAACATTACTATAATAGTAGATAGTTTATCACTAAACCCCTTGTTTCTCTCTGAATATGGCACCAATCCTGATGCTTAATAGCTCTATGGAAAGCTTATTATATGGGGATATAGTAGATTTAATAATATCTCAACTTGCAATAGGGTATATAGGTCGATTGAACTCAAACAGTGTATTCCAAACAGCATGTTTAGGTGCAGTCCACTAGACCCCTTGTCGGTAAATTGGCCATAACTTTTGCTCTCGATGCTAGAATGTTGAGAGTGGAAAAAGACTGAATTTTTGATTGATATTTGTTATTTTTTAGGTCTGAATGATTTTTTTAAATGGATTTAGAATGATGTATGGTTAATAATGGAAGTGTTTGAGAGTGTTTTGGATGATATTGATTATGTTTTGGAAGTTCATGATGATTTTTAGTGGAAATATGAAGCTCTGTGATGATTTGATAGGTTCTGTTGAGGTTCTAATTAGTTCTGATACCTTCTATATAGTCTCTATTTTGTTCTAATTTTCTTCTATATGAAGCATGGATTGATGATTGATGAAGGTTGAAATATTTTGAAGGTTTATTGAATAGTTTTTGATAGTTGGGAATGGTTTTAGTCTGAGTTATGAGGATTTGATGTTCTCTGATGACCTTCTGTAACCCTCTATAGACCTTCTATAGAGCCTCAGTCTCTACTCTGTCTCTGTTCTATCTGTGCTCTGTTCATGTTCAGTTCTGTTCTGTAGATCTTCTGTAAGTGTTGTGTAGAATGTATGTGTGACTTTGGGAAAGTTTTCTAACTTTTGGAAAAGATAAATCTAAGTTCAAAAGAGCTAAAACAAATGGAAGAAGCAGCTGTTGAAGACTGAAGTGATAGTGACTGCAGTAAGCTATGAAGAGACACTATAGTGGCTCTGGTGCCTCTTCACATCAGACATACCTCTTGGGAGGTGCATCCACGACCTAAAAAGGATTATTGAGAGTCATTATTAGAGTATGGTAGTGAGGAGATGATGTACTATTGAGAGAGAGAGAGAGAGAGAGAGAGAGAGAGAGAGAGAGAGAGAGAGAGAGAGAGAGAGAGAGAGAGAGAGAGAGAGAGAGAGATAGTCAATTCTATCAAAACAGTGTAATTGTATATGAGAGATTGAGAGAGAAAACTATAAAGACATTGAAGATGAATACTATGTGATTGATTTCCATTCAAAAATAGTGTATCCTTTTATGTTCCTTGTTCTATTGATGGATTCTGTGAAGAAGTTGAAAATTATGGTTGATTCTATCAAATCCGTGGGAGATATCTACTATGATGTTGCATGAAGATTTGCTATTTTTCTTATTTTGGTCATCAAAAGAATAAAATAAAAGCTTATTGATGTTACAAGATAGATTTTCTTGCAGTAGAATCCCCTTTTCCTTGGTGTCTCTCTTGCGGCTCCATGTTTTAGAATAAAAACAAGGCATAAAAGAATCCAAGCATGCATCATATTTTTATCTTTTGTCAAGAGAATAATACTACATTGTTGCAAAATCACTAAAATACACACTTACATGAGGGGGCCACATCCACCATCATAAATAAATGGTATACACAAAAGTGTTATGTGCATGCATTTGTGAAGGGTAGGAATACTCAAAATTAAAGGCTAAAGGCCTTATAATATCAAATATATCAAAGTTTCAAAGAAATAATAAAAACACGAAGGGATGTGCTTTTTGGGGAAGAGGTGGGGTGGAGTGCACGAGTGGTTATGTGCCTCTTTCCCTTCCCTCTCTTGTCCAATCGCATATTCTCTTTTTGGTGGTGCAAAAAGTTGTTCTCTCTCCTCTCTCCTCTGCTTTTTGTACAGAAATCCCTATTTTCCCTTTTGTTCTTGCATAATGGTTGAAGCTATGGATGAAGATGAAAAATTTGTTCATAATTAAGAGAAAGATTTATGGTTTCTTTTTTAGTTTTGATATTAATGGCAGAGCCATACACATAGATTTTGTGTGCTTTGTCCCTGGTTTTGTGGTTGATTATGTTTGTGGGAGGGTTGCTGTCACAAAATTACAAACTTTTTGATTCAAATTGGAGCTTAGGATCCCCTCTTTTAATCAATCTATTAGGAACCCAAATTACATCACGATAGAATTTTCTGTAATAGGAATTGTGTACCTGTCCAGAGAATTCTAGCAACCTATGTGGAAACCCTAGAATTCTAGAATTGTGTACCTGTCCAGAGAATTCTAGATGGGTATATACCGGTTGTTTTATTTGTCAAACACCTGTAAGTGTCCTAAAAATAGAAGATGCTCTACCCCTCTTCCAATGGTTCACCAACCACTTGTGGAACCCTTATTATTGTTGATCAATGCTGTACTTCGGCCAAACTCTGATAATGGAAATGTACCTGCACCTAAATTTGAAAATCGCATGGGCTCCGAGACAAGGGACGTACAAAGTTCCACCTCAAGCCGAGTTGTGCACCCCTTCAAGGTCTTAATTGGGAAGAGAGGGTCACCTCTCTTTTGTCTTCCTGACTTGCTTGGCATCCACTTTTCCTCATGGGAACCAACATGGCAAGTACATTCTAATGGCTAATCAAACAAGGATGCTATGCATTTATTGAAAAATCCTTTGAACTTTTAATGAAATGCAAGTAGGTATTGGGAAATGACTGAATTGAAAAGGCTATGGATAGGGCACTACCCTTTTGCAATGACTCACTACTTTTACAATATTCCCACTCACCATTTTCATCATTATTTCAGTCCTATAGCATCAATGATCAACCATCCAACAAAAATCCAAGTCAAGTAAGCAGTGAGTAGCATTTATACAATCAATTTTAGCTTCAACATTTGAATGGGAAGAAAAGAACTCATCAAACAATCATAATCAGTCCTAGGCTGAATTCTACATGCCTTCAATAGGAATTAAGAGGTTCTACTACACTTAATGTCTCTTATGAACAATAGGACTGGTTCAACAATTGGATAAAAGAGAGATTAAGCTAAAAGTACTGGAATCACCTCTTTAATGATGATGGGAAGTAGTGGATGAATCCAATCAATTAACCTTCAGCATAAGACCCCATCAATAGACCAAGATTTAAATCAATAAGACCAATCTTCAAGAAGAACTTGTCCAATATGATTGCTCCCAAGTAATCTTCAGCTCCCAATCAATAAGATTGCTCCAATGCAATCAAAAGAAGTCAATGACTTGCCAGAAATCCACAATAGCTTGTTGAAGAAGATCCTTTGAGCTTTAATACATGTAATTTCTCATTAAATTCATGGATTCCATGAATTTTCAGACATTGCCATGTACAAGGGATGAAAATGCTTTCAAACTTTAAGAATTCCTTCAATGTAAACCAAATCGTTGAAGAATACCTTCAATTAAACCTTCCCGGCTTTGTAGAAAACAAAAGCCCCATGAAATTGAAGAAGATAATCCAAGAATTGGATTCTTGAATCTTGCTGTCGTGTTTTGACTCCATAGCCACCATATTTTGAAGTTTCACGTCCAAGAAGGCTTCAATGTCGGTCCCTTGAGTGTTGAGGAAGCTCCATGATACTTGTTAGAGTAAAAGCCCTTTGATTCTTTGAAGAAATTCCAAGAAAATCAATGCTGTCCTAAAATCTGCCATAGCTAGGGTTGTGAAGAAAGCTTCAGGAATGAAGGAGAGTGAAAGATCAAGCAATAGAGTGTAGGTACTTCATGTCAGTGATGCCAATGATCCATCAAATGAAGGAGAAGTTCAGTGGTGAAGGAGATTGCTCAATAACAAGCCAGCAAGGAGCACCAAAAAAATGGTGCAAACTTTCCAAGAGCCTCTTCTTCTCCACGTGATCATTATCTTGCTGAAGATCCCTCAAATAGGTAGTCCATTTGTTGCTCAAGGCCTCAAGAATCAACTCCAGTAGGTGGCTTGAAGAGAGATGATCATGGCAAAGAGAAATGAGCAAAGATCTCCATGGCAGTTTCCAGCAACAAGCTTGAAAAGAGGAAAGAGAAGCTTGTTCCAAAAAGAAAGCACGGTTTAACCTCTCCAAACCCTGTTTAGGCTTCAGTTAAGTCCATGATCCTTCAAAATGGCCCATTTGACCATGTACCACTTAATGACCATGAATCCGCCATTGTTTCTTCAAACATTTTTCAAGGCCATCAAATTTAGTCACAGTTTACTTCAGAGACCTTAACTAGTCACAATTTTAACTGAATCAAATCCTATAACTAATTCTTGTCCTCCAATTACTATGTGCCTAGACTGTAACCAGATTCACCATGAAAATGACTCTTCCTATGGATCAAACTCCATGTTCTAATACCAATGTAATAAAGCTAAATTCCACAGCAAGCTTTTAAACTGAAAATACAAGAAACAGACATAAAATGCCAGGAAGCCATAGCCAAGGTGACTTGGCAAGAAATGGTATTACTAATATTGGTTGAGAATCAAATGATGAGAGGTTGCAGCAAGGTATGGACCCCAAGATATAGTGGCCAAGAGTATTCACCCTCTTAGATGGTGGGAGGTTGAGACCTCAAACAAGTAATGTTTGTAAAATGGCAAAAAGATGCTACACATGTTAGACCTCCACCTTTTATACTTACCCTAGACTAAGGCATTTATGCTAGGAATTTATGCTTTATTACTATTGGGACCTATTCTCTTATGTATGCCAAAAATTAGTGAGCTAGACTTACAAAACTATCAAGTAGAGCTCCAAAGCAAGAAAGGGCTAAACAAGCTAGATGATGGGCTAAGATAAACAAAAGATACTCTCCACAAAGGAGTGGCCCAATAGCTTTGCAAGGCAGGGTTTTAATAATCCTAGCTCGGCATACACTCCATTAGGGGAAGGAATCTCTAGTTCTTTCCCCCCTCTAATCAATCACTCCACTTCGAGTGGAGCTCTAGTTTTGGTTATTCAAACCCCTGTAGTAGCAAATTTAGTTGCTACCATGGTGGCACAACCTATTGCTATACTTGCTGGAATGGTGGATTTTCCAACCCTAGGTTTCCTCCTACCAATATTTAATGTGTTAGTGGAAGAATATGTGGAATTTCACACTAACGAATTCCAAAATTTGATGTTCAACTGTCAGATTAAAGATGAAGGACATTTAATGATGTTCTTTAACATGACTCTCAAAGGAAGAGCTATCGTATGGTATCACGTCCTAGAGGTTGGAATCATAACCACTATTGATTTATTTTTCAAAACGTTTGGAAGGGAGCTTGCCCCTAAAAGGGGTGATCAATATTGGCTACGTGTACCAAATGTGACACGTCAAGAGCCACATGAGGATATCCGCCAAGAAGTTAAAAGAGGTCTTTCGCAAATTGCAAGCCTCTATCCCTATTCTAGCAACTACCCAAGTGAAATATTTCTTGCATGGTCTGGATTTCAATATTCAGGTGCAGTTGAGTAGTGTCACTTTGTCGGATGTAGACAGTGCCATTAGAAAAGCATAAGAAGTAGAATCCTGACTACAAGTGTCATATGCCACCTCTTGAACCAATCTTAATATGGGTTTAGTTTCAGACAATAATTTGGCATTGACCAATGGCAATGGAAGTCAAGGGATAGCTATGATTAACCCGAATGTGAGAGGAGGCATGGTCCAAAATGTGCCTTTATTGCCAACTCCTCCCATTGTGACTATGCCTATGGCTAGTCAGATGGCTCCACCAAATGTTGGAGGCCAAATAGTGAACCCTAACATTGTTCCTATGAGTTAGCAACCCATGCCCAATCAAATTGTTAGGCCACTGGAACGACCAATAGACAATCATGGCTATGAGTCAAGTAAATAGCCGTTGATGTTAAATTTCTTTTTTAAAAATAGAATTTGATAGGGAGTCAACACCCTGAAGAGGGTGTACCCTTGAGATTTAGTTGTAAATGGTGTGGTGGCCAGCACTACCCTAGAAATTGTCCAAATGTCAAATGTGATATTTGTGGGAAGTCCGGCCATTTGGCTGCCACCTATTGGAGTAAGATTAGCTCTCTCCAACAAGGTAGTAGACAGCCACGTCCTGTTAACCACTGCACACAAGGGAACAATCTTCAAAGAGATGATGGACTGAAGCAAATCCTTCAAAGAGGTAAGGCTACTATAGAGGAGCTACCTAGTGGCAATGGAGTTATCCTCATTGATGATGTATGGGTTAATGGCACTGAAGCTTCTAATTTGTGGGCCATTACAAAAGGTCAAAAGGGTAGAGAAAGAAACAAAGATAATGTAAAACTTATCGATGGAAACCCTAAACAAGACGACAAAGGGACGCAAGTCCTTAACCCCAACATGGAAGGGGGACCTTTAAAACCCATAGGGAGTAAAGCTGACACCAAGAAGGATAAAGAATTACCAAGGAGGAAGGAAAAAGCTAAGAAGGAAGCACTAAAACCAGTTCAACAGCCAAAAGAGAGAATGATCTGGCAAGAGAAGAGAGTTCTAGTGAATTATCATTAATTCAATATGGCAAGCTCTCTTTGTGAAGTTAAACTAGACCTGAATCTCTTGCACTAAGCTGTGTCCAAGAGTGCGCAAGGAATTTAAAAAGATTGTGTACTGGGTATATCGTAGAACCTTTGGGCATAGCATGAGTAGGAGATTATTGGTGGGAGCCTACTGAAAAACATGCCCAATGGCTACAGCCTATGTTGATGGAATACTAGTGGATCATGCTATTGTAGATACATGATCATTTGTTAACATCATGAGTTCAGAATTGATGGAGAGGCTGGGTCTAGCAATCCAAAATGTAATATTTCTGCAAATAAATATTAACGACCCTAGACCTCGCGCAAAAGCGGTTCGAAGTAATCATCCGCAACAGAAAAACCTTGGGCTAAGTGTTCCTTCTTCGTGCACTAACAAACTCCAGCCCGCATTGTGCATAAGAAACCGTGGTTAAAAACCCATAGTTCACCGCGGGAACACCCCTCCAAGGGAAAAAGGATAAAGGATTATTTGCAAATTTTTTAAGAAACTCCCTCCCCTTCAGTCGTTGCATGGCGGGGAGAGGGAGTATGAGCTTGAGTGGTGGAAGGGCATGGGGAGGGGAAGCATGCACCCTGCCACTTGTGTGTCCACCCCCCCCTCCCCCCCCCATCTTCACCCTATATGAACCCCCCTCCCCAAGCTTGAGGGAGGGGATTGATTGACTGTGCTGCTACTGCCCACCGTGGGGATCGTGCTGCCTGCCGCCGTCCGTCTACTACCGCCATGCTGCCAGCTGCCGCCCCGCCGCCTTCATCATCATCATCATCATCATCATCCCCAATCATCACTCTCTCTCCATGTCATCCCTGTATCCAGAGGATTGGAAGCTTCTATTGAAGCTTTCCTAAACCCAGTTCACCCATGCCTCTCGGGATTTTTTCAAAACCGTGTCTGCAAGGCCCAATTCCTCGCGGAAGAGGAGAATCTCAGACAGTAGTAGCCTCGAAGTGCGTAAGGGAGCCAAGGAAGATTCGATGCATCGAAATCTACTGCGTCAATGGCTCCTAAGTAAAAGACGAGAGGAGAGCACGTGGGAGCTTCCACCCAAAGTACGAGAGTAGACAACGCCCCGATACTAAATGCCCAGGTTTCGAATAAAATTCCCGCGTGGAAAGGATGCATTAAGCATGTTTTGAATTCTCATAGGGAAGTTTAAATTCCTTAGGAAATTTATATACTCATTCGATCTACATAGTTCAGTTGCATGCACTTCCGTGGTCAAGGGTAGTTGCATTTTTGAACGTATGTTGCAAAGTTGAAAGATGAAATTGAGCGAAGGTGTCCATGTTGCATCTCGCAAAGGATAGGGCTTATGACACATAATGCGCTTATGAAATAAATTATTGGTTGTGACTCATGTAGAAGATGTTGAGATATCGAGCTCCATTCGTGATATGCCAGGGTGACCGTTGTGCATTTATGTCACTGACTTGTTAGCTGCAGATGCGGTTGGTACACTGCCCATGAATATTAGCTAGATGACAACTATCCTTATCTACTCTAGTTCGTGGCTCAGTTAGTTAGTTGAGTTTGGTTTGAGACCCATATATAGGGTTCTTCTATTTCTTTGTACTAGAGTTCTTTTGGCTTACACAACTAAGAAGAGGAAAACTGTTTTCAGCCTCCACCTTTGTGTGTATTCCCCCATTTGTGTATGCGAGAAAGCTACAAGTGAGACTCCTTCCTTCTCTCCCACAATCTTGACAGAAGATAATCATAGACGGTCATTAAATGATGCCCAAATAGTCGCAATGCATGGAAAGGAATTATGAACTTTGCAAATTGCATGTGATGATAGTTACATTTTAGGTTGAGTTAAGTGGTAAAGGAAGGTTTAAATCAATGATGGACTCATGGCATTTGCTCATGCATGGAGTTCTTTATCAAAGTTTGAATGCATATTCATTAAAAATATTAAAGCTTTGATTTCGTTGCATCAACGTAGGGTTTATAAAAGCTAGCTCTGAATGCCAATCATTATAGTATAGCGCAAGGAAAAGAAATATCTTTGTAGATCCTTTAAGTTGCATAAAGGCAAAAAGGTCTATGGTCTCGAAATTGCATGGAATGGTGCATCTCACCTATCTTGCAGCTACTTACATCTTTTAGGGGAAAGTACTTGCAAATTTAGAGGAAAGTATTTGCATCTTTAAAAGGAAAGATCATCTTAAATCGTGGGTTGGTTAGATCAACTAAGTAATTGACGTATAATTAAATATCTTACATGAGAATCGTAAAGGTATGATTAATTAGTATATGACAATCACATCAATGTGCTAGGTAGGGTTAAGCTATGATAAAATTCTACCTAGTATCGCACTTGGGTTGCCGACTTAATACTTCCAATCTTAAGGGTCCTACCCACATCCATGAAATGTTAGGATTATCTAATCACCATGCAAGAATGATCTAGGGTTCCTACCCTCAGGATCAGTTGACCGAATACTAGACCTGCACAAGGAATTTAGGAACCCTAGGGCCAAAACGACTATCAGCCTAGTAGGGTCAAGGTTTTGGGTTGGGTCAATAGGACTCCCAAACCCTACATCTTGACCAAAGGTATCCTTGACCAAGGAATACCGTGTGATGAGAAAAATAATCCCACAAGTTAGGTGTTGACACCTATCTCGTGCAACAAGTTGCAACGTTGCATGGTTTTGCATCTAAATCACAAAATAGTATTGCCACTCCTTAGAACAAGGTTGGCGAGTTCTAAGTACAAGTCTAATTTTCTAGAGGATGAGTAGTCATCTTGCTACATCACCCTTCCTTAGGGCTGATTTGCCAAGTTAGGGGAGTTACGAATTGGCCAAGAAAGCAGTTGACCAACCAAGTTAGGGCGACGAGGTTGCTTAGGATTTATTGACCTTAATATAAGGAAACCTAAGATATTGACAATTTGGGTCAATAGGGTATAAACGCTAACCCAAGGAAAGAGGGTAAACAAGCAACTCAGCTTACGAAACTCTTGGGATCTTGCCAAGTCGTGATTGATCCAGGATCGAATGCTGGAAGTATTCGGGAAGAAGGAATCACACCTTAGTAGTTGGCCATACAAACGACCACTGGAATGCTTATGATTGTACACTTAGGAGCACTGTTTGTACTTCTTTGCTCGAGGAACTAACACCGAAAAAATAACTAATGCTTTAGATTGAAAGCCTGGAGGGAGAGGCAATATCAATTACCTTCGACTGTCTACCTGACCCTATCCAAAGGGGTTATTAGCCGCGTCGGGTACGTGGACCGAACCCACCACGAGAGGTCTCTCCGTGGTTGCTACTTGGAGTAGGAGGATGCTTGGATACCAGAGGAGTATTTGGTTGTAAATCCCTTGCCTCCGGATCGTGCACAAGAGGCCGACGTGACTCGAGATGGGATCTCGAGGCCCGCATACTAGTCAATGGGCGGAACTTGGAATAGCAATCCCTGAGGATTGCTAGAATAGCCTTCGGGCAGGTTATTTGATGTATTCCAAAGACTAATAAATAAAGATCAAATGTTGAAAAGGAACTTGTTTGATGTTGTTTTTCTATGTTAGTGCCTAAGTTACGTAAAGGAACTAGTGATTAATTGGTTAATTAAGGAAGCTATTTTTTCTTGTCAACTAAATGTGGTAGGTAATTAGATAACTAAAGTAACCTGAGGAAAGTGCGGTGGATGTGACCCTGGGTCCGTCCTACGGAAGGGTGGTCCCGGTTGGCCGGGAAATTTTCTCAAAGGAATTGACAGCAAGGTAACAATGACCTAGAATCTAGAAAGCTAGAATCCCGATTTATACTGTTTTAGGGGAACAGAATGGGACTATGTCTTACGAGCAGAGAGGTCGAGCTTCACATTCCTCTCGTTTCCCATTCTCCTTGAACCAAGTGCAGTATAAATCTGCTTTAACCCTGATGTTTCTATGCAAAGTAGTTCGTCTGGGGCTCGACGCTAGTTACCTCCTAGGAACTTGACCATTGGGGAAACCCTGATTCAGGTCTGTCCTAAGTGGGAAAGGCCGGAATGCTTCTGCTTCGTGGCAGACTCGGGAAGACCTAGATCGCAAACCCCATGACATTCCTTGGGAGTGCTGGGCGATGCTTTTTGGACTCTCTTCCCAATGGGCTGCTAAGACGTGTCCTACAAGCGGATAGGGGGACACGTTACAGTTGGTATTAGAGCAACCAACGGGGATCTAATATTTACAAGAAAACTTAATAAGGGGAAGTAGAGCAATGTTGTCGTTAAGAACATTTCCTTACTTATCAATACTGGCCTGCAGAGTCGTGAAGCATGGAACAAATTATTGGTGTTCCAGGTTATGTATATGACTGCAATGCGTGCTTCGGATTATCGACGGAGGCTAGGCATGATGAATATTCTAGATCGTATCTACAATCCTTCACCCGTGTACGTGGAACGGAGATGGATGGGTGAATCAGGAATTTATTACATAGCTGCCCACCAACTTGTGTACCTTCAGACCAACTTGAATAGAGTCAAGTGGATGGAGGATTTAAAGATCATGAAGCTATTCATCTTTGTCGAGGCTCACGCAAACACAAGCCTACATGTCGGTGGTCGAAAGGTCGAGCAGAACAAGTATGTGTACGAGGAAGTGACTCGAATAATCCCTGCCAATAGAATCAAGGTGCTGGGACGTTATGAGAAGAACAGGTATCAAAGGAAGGGATACCCCAAGCTTCCTATGACCTATCGAATCCTGAAAATCCATGACCCCATTCTATATTATTACTCAGTTCCCGTAGCCGAATGTAACACAATCTTATTTTCCCCAAACTGATGTGCCAATCAGCTTGTTCTACCTTTCCAAAATAAATGTACTCAAAAGGGCTATGCCCACATGAATAAAATAGACTTTTTATCAATGATTGTCATGGCTGTAAGTGTTGGTAAAGGAGTTAAGTGATTGGGACATTGGCTAAAAGCTCAACTCGGCATATTAATGTAATGTGAGAAACGTTTAGTAAGTTTTTGACGTAAACAATCTTATTGCCTAGGCGCAACCTCAAGTGCAGATTCCTAGTCCGACCCCTGTACCAAGTACAACTGTAATTCAGGAGAAGAAGTTTCTTCTCAAACAAATCATGCCACCAGAATTCGATGGTAAGGGAAGGACCGTCCAAACTGATGCTGAAATCTAGATCGAATCCATGGAGGATTATTTTGAAGCAGCAGGTACTGCACCCGCTAGCCAATAATAATGAAATCCATGGTTATGTGCATCCAATGTCCTTTAGGGGTAGGTAACAGCTACAACAAACCACCTAGCTTATAAGTGCTATCCTTATTCTTCTGACATGGCATGCACTTAGAAACATAAGCTTTCACATCCTTTCATAAACCCTTCTAGTAAAAACTATTAAAAATCATGTCATAGGTCATTAAAAATACCTAAGTGTCTAGCTGTGGGTATAACGTGCCCACCCAAGCTTTCCTTGGTGGTGCGCTCTTAGTAGCCCATCAAGAGATGTCCTAGAAAGCATCGTCTGGGATTTTAATGAAAAGCCTCGGAGTTTGCTAACTAGGCTTGCTTGAGTCTACCCCGCAAGTAGTGGAAGTTTCGACCATTCCCATGAGGATCGACTTAAGTCTTTTATGGTCAAATCAACTACTAATGGTTGATTAGTGATAGTGGTTCGAGACTCCATCCCTTATAGAAATTGCTGATTGAAATTGGCTTATGTTGTGCTAGATTCAAAGAGAATGGGAAACAAATGGAAGTATGGCACTTTGAACCCTTTTGCCCATGGTTCTAAAGTGATGCGAGTTAGGATTTCTGATCTCTAATGGTCCATCATAAATGTGATTTTTATTTCTTCTTACGACAACTCTCGGCTTATCGAGACCACCCAACCATAGGTCTAGATCCATCGGGGGTCCATCCTCTCGCTTCCCTCGAGAGAGTATTTTTAATTAGCAAATTACCTACCGCCTTAAGTTCAACATATAAAAATAGATTCTTTGAATTATCTCATGATACAAATTTGTTACATGCCTTTAACTCATAATACAAAAGCAGAGTAAAGCAATTCATTATCAATAGTTCCTTTCAAAAAAATAACTCCTTACAATGTTTTCTATTCAAAGGTATTATTCTATCTAAGTTTAGTTCCTCAACTAGTATTGGAACTTCCAGGACATTGTCTAGAAATTGAAGGGTAGTTGGCAGTTTGTAAGAGCCTAAGGAGTTTATGACTAGAGCCCCCTGGTATCCTTACCTCCTCTTGCCAATTAGAGTTTCCTACAACAAGACCTTTTGTGTCATGATTAATCAATACTCACTAATGCGAACAAAAAAGAGAAAACCCCTTGGAGTAGGCTTTATTCATGCTGGCCTTTGAGGAGGTCTAGTGCCATCAAGAACACTGCCTCAGTCAGTGTTCTGTGCTCACCAAAATACTGCCTTAGTTGGGCGATCTGTACTCAGTCATCCATCTCTTAGCCTGATGATTTTAGGAAAGATTAGTACCTCACTTGCAATCATTAACATCTTAATTAAAATGCATTAAGCATAAACTTTTAACAAATTTATTTCCAAGACAATTCCTTTCTTTTCAAAAATAATAATATGAAGGCAAAGCTTAGCGTAAGTGGCAATACCTTCCAATAATCTTCTCGGATTTCCCGACCAATCATGAATGTTATTTGAATCTCATCACCCTCTCTTATCCAAATCTGGCAATAGCTTGATCTCAAGTGTATCTTCATGAAATACATTACTCCCTTAAGCTCATCAATCAAATCATCTACTTTGGGGATGGGGTTTGTGTTCTTTATTGTAATCTCATTACGGTCCATGTGATGGGACCTAAAATGGGCCGGCACTGGCTATAGCACTAGCCAGACCTCATGTTCATGACACACAAACACCCTCACGGCCTCGCGGACTAGGAGCATCAATCTAATGCTAAAGGACAAACTGCCCTAAAGCTTAATTCATGCATTTATAGTTTATAGTCCAATGTTTCCCTTAAACTCCTCAGAGGGAGATCCCAAAGTACATAGGCATAACGCCTCGTCACACACACATAGGAGGCACTCCACCGACTAATCGGAGCCCCACTGCAGCTCTCCTACATCGCAGGGATTGGCCCTTTGATGCGCTGCTAAACATATAACACAAACGAACACAAACTTCTCTCTTTATATTTATCATATTTCCAGGAGATATACCATGTTTCCTCACTACACTTTTCCCTTAGGACCCAATGACTAACCTATAGCTTAGGACATCCTCTCACGCTCATCGTTGGTCACAACCTAAGGAAAACAGGTGCCATGCATCTAGGAGGTTTTTCTGATACTTTTTAATTATTATGCTTAATGCAAATCGTGTATGGCTATGTGCTCAGACAAAAGAGAGATCAACATCGTGCATGGTGCATAAAGCATTCTTTCCATGAATTTTACTAGCGCGTACTGCGTCGAAAGGAGGCACCGAGCCATATGCTCATGCTACAATCCTCTTTATTCAAACCGTTTCCTATATGCCAAGTGCAATGCATAAATCAAATATTTTCTTTATCTTTCAGTATTTCATCCCCTCTTCATCCAACTCTTAGTATTTTGTATCATTGATCGGTTAGATAGGGTTTTTATGCATTTTTCCCTTTTAAAAGAATGATAAATACACACAAAACATAGAAATAGGGACAAACCGAGGTCAACCTCGTGCTTTGCCATCGTTCCACATTGCACAAACATAGATATGATTTTCCCTAATTTTTCTCAGCCCGTCTCCTATTTTTTCCTATTTTTAAATCCATTTTTGGGCATTTTTCCCTATTTTTCCTTTGATAAATAATGACTGAAAATGAAAGTTGATTGTGGGTTGTGGCCCTTAGGTTCATTGACAGAAAAAACTCAGATTTAGTTCGTGTGACATATCATATTTCTCATTTATATAGCAAAAAACCCAATTTTACCCTTAAAACGCGTGTTTTCATGTATTTTGACACTAATTCCGGCCATGTAGCCTTATATTTTCTGATTTTCAGGTTGCAAATAGTTGAAACTTATGGAAAACAACATCTAAATGAACTTTCATCCCATATGAACAAAGTTTCATAAAGCAAATAGCATAAAAAGATCATTTTTCTTTATAAAAATAGCATTACCGCTTATTTTCAGGTCTCAGTTTCTTGGTCTTGATTACGGGACTGATTTCCAGCATGCATTTAATGCTCATCATCTTCAAGAATAGAACTCTTCATGTCTTCATCCATCCGGAAGCAATCCAGTCTCATCCGGACAAGCTTTCCTCCATCATTCTTCATTGTCTTCTTCCACACAAGAACAACCCCTTAAGGGAGAGAGAGGGAGGAGAGAGAAAGACTAAAATCAGAAATCTTCATCCAGGCCATCATTGCGCAAGCAAGAGACGGTGATATGATCAGCAGGGAGAAGGTAGTCAAGCCCCATGATCAAATGGGGGGTTGCTCACAGGCAGCATGATGGATGCATCAACATCTTGGCACAAAAAAGGCGTGAAACAGGCGCCCCCTCTCACGTTTTCTTCATCTTTAAAATGTCCACGATTTCATGTTACATAAAATGCTCCAAACCCCCCCAAAGGTCACGACCGTTTGCCCAAGTTTTGTCCACCTCTTTACATCTTGACCGGTTCCTTGGCCATTTCCCCGTCCGGTGTCCGAATCGAGCTTTGTAAATTTCTATGTGTTCGGCTTGACATCCTGCATTGGCCGGCAACTCCTGACAATCTGCATGGCAGTCTGAAAAATTATCAAAAATCAACAAGTGTCGCTCAGGTGCCTTTTAAGAGTCGTATTTCACTTGGTGCTTAAAATCGTCCTAGTTGGAGCCGCCGCCTTCGACATTGAATATTTTTCCCTTGATATTCATAATTTTTGGCTATTTTTAAGCACTTCTCGGCATCAAACATCCGCTCTCACCATGTAATCAATGCACATCCTAAAGGAATCAACTTTCTTTTCAACCAACAAGACATGTGAGGCATATAGGGTGAAGGACTAGGTTTAATAAATCCCCTCTCTAACAACTCTTTGATTTGCTTGGAAATTTCTTTACACTCACATTTAGATAACCCATAAGCCCGCTTATTTATGTCAAAGGATATGGTCACCTCGAATGCTGAAAGAGATTTTATCTTAGCTATGGTCACCTCGAAGGTTGAAAGAGATTTTATCTTGGGCTCTGTCATTTGGCTATCAAGGTAATCTTGTTTATACTCTTCTTGGGCATGTAGACTTTAATCTTGATGATGCCTTGCAAATAGAATGCCCAATTTTGGTTAGTTTTCTAATTCTACTACCATGGATGTGGACAAAGAGCCTATAGGCCCTTGTCAGGCTACTCTACATCCCATCTCTAGCCACATCTAATGTATTGCTCAAGGTAGAACAAAACTACATTTCTAGTGGATGTTAAGTTCTTCGCTTTCTTGGATATATGTTTCATCTACAAACAAAGGAGGTCATTACACCAAAGATTGCCCATGTAAGGACTGGGAATCTATTGGAAATAAAAACAAGAAATGGATAGTCTAAATAAGAAAAATGATCCCAATAGTAGGCTATTGTAAAGGAGAAGAATAATCAAACAAGCAAAGAGAAGGAGGTCATCAACCTTGACAAAGAGCTCCCAAGAACAAAGAATGCCAATTGAGATAGGGGGGGTAGTGACTCACAACCCAATTCCTCTAACAATGAGAACATTTAGCCAAAAAATGTAGGAATAGATGTCAAGAAGAAGAAGAAGAAGAAGCCTTCTCTCAAGTGGTTGACCGAAAAGCCACTCATTGATATAAACTATCATGTTGCCTTGGAAGGGTCTAAAGATGAGGATGGTGAGTTACAAATTCATAAGTAAGATAACCATGAAAAGACTAACTATGGCTTCTTGGAATTTTCAAGGCATGGTGGTGAAGGCAAAACAAATGCATGTAAATCTATTATTAGAAAGAGGAAACCAAATACCATGGTGCTACATGATGTCAAATTAGGTGTGAAAGAAGCTAGTATATCTATGATTGGAGGATATGATATTCTTGGTGATTATTGCTCCCAAGTCAATAGGGACACCATGCTAATTGTGAGGGAGATAGTAGGTCCCAAACTGTGTGGAATAGACGGAATGATATTATAGTGCTCATCAGTGCAGGGTATGGGGTTCAAAGGATTATCACCCAATTTGCTTAATATATAGCCTGAACTCATTAACTGGCATGATTATGGGAAGAACTATTGGTTGGTAAAGGGAGTGAGCCTGGAGTGGAATCATGTGAGTGGAATCAAGAGCTATGGTGGAAGGAGCAAGAGCAAGAGAGAGAGGCATACACGATGTGGGAACTCCAATAGTCAAATGCCTTCTCTTATTGAAATGTCACTGAAAGAATAAAGAATGAAGTGACACTCACAGGCGTCCACCACTTGCAATGTACATGTGTCCGAGTACTGTCTGTGTAACTTATACATAGGTGGCTAAGCACAATTTCCTTTACCCTTGAAAACCTCCCACTACTTAAAGGGAAATGTGCCCCTAGTGAAAAGAGAATGAGAAAAAAGTGAAAAAGTACAAATGTATGTAAGTGGAATAGGATGAGGAAATACATAGTCTCATCCAACGCCCATCAACTTCTAAGGAAGGGAAAATGCTTTGCTGATACACTTTTTGTGAATATATATGCAGGATTTTGGTCAATTAAGATCTTGATAAGGTCAATAGACTTGTCCTCAATGACCTCTTTGATGAAGTGGTAATGCATCTCAATGTGTTTCGTCTTCACATGGAAGATTGGTAACTGGGTAGTACTCATAGAATCTGAATCCAATGTAGGGACCACATTAGAATACCAAGGTTTGCTACCAAACGGCCTAACTAGAGAGCCTCCTTGCAAGCCTCAATGGCTGCAACATGCTCAGCCTTGATAGTAGAGTACATCCTTGACATCCAAGAAATATTACCTCTAGCAAAGATGAAGACATAGCCAAAGTGGACTTCCTACTGTCTACATGTCTTGTATAATCAAAGTCAGTGTATCCCACAATTTATGTATCCTAACTACCATAACATATGCACATAGATGCTATGCCCTTCAGGTACTACATGATACCCTTTATGGAGTCCCAATGTTGTTTGCTATGTGTAGTCATATAGCATACCACAACTCCCAGTGCAAATGCTATGTCAAGACAAGTGGCTATCATGGCATATACCAAACTACCCACTGCAGATGCATAAGAGATCTTGGCCTTTTTCTCATCAAACGATGGAAAAATAGCCTAATTAACCTTGACATGAGAAGATAGAGAACAACCAATAGGCTTACCATCCTGTGTATGAAATTTCTCAAGGACGTTTTGGAAATACTCCTTCTATGAGACAGATAAAGGAGCCCATGAGAACGGTCATGCGTGATGTGCATCCCAAGAATATGTGAGGCCTCTATCCCATGTCCTTCATCTCAAATATCTTCTTGAGCTAAGTTTTCAAGGCATCCAACTCATCATGATCTCTCCCAGCAATAAGTATATTATCCACATAGAGTCCCAAAATCATAAGGCTACCATCATAAGTCTCCTTCACGTATAAACATAAATCCATAACACTATAGCTATATTTCTACAAATGCATAAAAGCATAAAATGTGTGGTATCATTCCGCAGGTGCTTCATTAAGGCCATAAAGACTCTTTCTTAAACTTCCACACTAGGTGTTCCCTACCTTTTTTCTTAAAGCCTTAGGCTACTACATACAAATCTCATCATGCAAGTCCCAATGTAGAAAAGCTATCTTTACATCCATCTAATAAAGGTCTAAATCTAACTAAGAAACCAATGCTAGTTCCAAGTGTAGGGTTGTCATTTTGACCATAGGATAAAATACTTCATCGAACTCAATACCATGTTGATGCTTGAAACCCTTAGCTACCAATATGGGCTTATAAGTAGGCTTGGGATGTCGAGGGATATTTTTCAACTTGTATACACACTTACATGGCAATGCTTTCCTGCCATAAGGTAAAGAAATCAAATCCCACATATGGTTTGTCTATAAGGTGTCAACTCCAATTTCATAGCCCTATCCCATGAGTGACTAGCATATCTATGCATGGCCTCATCATAAGAGAGAGGCTCACGTCTAGATCTAGTAGAGCATCTCAAAACAGGTGGATCCTGGACCACTGGAGCATTAATTACAACAAGTTGTTTAGCTGGCTATATGGGAGATGGAGGCTCCTTCTGAAAGATCATCATGCATACCTCAACTACCTACTCAGATTGCCTATGCATCCTTTCCTAATGGAAAACGATATCATGGCTAAGTCTGGGAGCCTATAGTTCCCATAGGTAATAGCCTAACTCGCATGCATCCCCATAACCAAGAAAGATGCATTTTATGGACTTAGGATCTAGCTTATTGCTAGAGGTTGCCTTGCTACATTTTAGTATCCGTCGAGAGTACGACACACTCTCCCGCTCAACACCTCTACCTTGGTCCTCTAGACATGAGAGTTCAGGGCATAGTTTTCATTCCTTCATAGTTTGTTTGCTACATGATTATTGTATATTCAACATTCACTCATTGATTTAAAATTGCATTGTGTTCATTTTCTCTAAGTTTATGCTTTGTTGTACAATTTCATTTATATTTCAAAACTGATCCCAAAAGCGACCATAAACAATTCTCAAATTGATAAAAATCTGAGCTGAAACTGATAAAAAAATTTGTCTCAAAATTGAGGCAAAATTCATGTCAAAATTATCATAAGCTAATGCAAAATTACAGTTCCACTATGCCCAAGTGAAACTCATACTCATCTCTGTATACATCTCATAGTGACTACACACTAAGTACTTATCCCATGGCAAACATACTATCAACAGCACACCTTGGATGCATGCTAAATACATCTAAGATTCACTACATATGAGAGTTGTCCACAATTGGTGGACTGGAAGTGTTACATCCCTCTTGAGCATCAGTAAATACTCTAGACCCCTGCTCTACTAAACTTGACTGAGCCTAAGCTCTAGCTGAAAGGCATCTAGATAAAGTTGCAACAACTGAGGATGGTCTACCAAGTCAGCCTCTTCCATCCATTTGGCATCCATTGGTGAATAATTCTAAAATTTTACCAAGTATCTCTTGGAAAATTTACTTTTACCTTTCCTTCCTTATGTGCCAAAATTTGCTCGAGCACCAAAATCTCATCTAATTGGCATAAGCTTATTGTATTGTTAAAGGATTAAGGAAAGGCCTACATGTTTACTTAATTAAGCTTAATATGATTGAGCAAGTTAATGAAGTTAAAGAAGAACCATCTTGGCTAAAGGAATATGCAAATGTATTTCTAGAGTAATTGATGGAAATCCCACCGAAAAGGAAGGTTGATCATGAGATTAAGCTAGTATTGAGAGTCACTCCAACAGTTAAGAGACCATATTGGATGTTCATTCTGGAAGCTATCAAGTTGAAAGAGCAACTCGAGAAACCTCTAGATAAAGGGTACATCATACCAAGCGATTCACCTTGGTCAGCCCTAGTCTTGTTTCAAAAGAAGAAAGACATAACCCTCTGCCTTTTCATTGACTACCGCATGCTAAACCAAGTGATAGTCAAGAACAAGTATCCCATTCCAAGCATGGTGAGCTTCTTGAGACTGACTTCAAGGAGCAAAAGTATTCTCCAATATTGATCTATGATCATATCACTACCAAAGGAGAATCAAGGAGGAAGACATTCCCAAAATTTCTTTCAACACATGATATGGTCATTATGAGTTTATTGTAATGTCTTTTAGATTGACTAATTCCCTTAAAATTTTCAATAGACTAAAGAGGGATAACTTGTGGCCCTATCTTATTGATTTTGTCCTTGTTTTCTCAACAACATCTTGACATGCTCTAAGAAAGATGATGAAGACCATGAACCACAACTTTGCATCATTCTTGAAACCATGAGGACACACAAGCTCTATAACAAGAGAAAGAAATGTGCATTCTTCAAAAGGCATATTGAGTATACCAAGTATAGCCTCTAATCAACAAGTTATGAAGATTTGCTAGATATTAAGGGCTATTCAAAACATCACAATTTGGGAAAAATGTCTTGGCTAATTTTGGTTGCAATGGTTGGCTTCACCTCATCAGAATGGTATGCCACTTGTGGCTTATGATGCCTAGAAGATTCTATGCCATCCATTCTTGAATAACAATGAAGTTCATGGAGTAGAACGAATATCTCAAGCTAAAGCTTTCATGGAACCTTGAGAATGAAGAAGAAGAAGCTCTTTTCCAAAAAATGACAATGTTTTAAGCTTCAACTAGCTCTAGCTACCTTTCTTTTGGAAAAGATGCCTTCAAAATGACCTAGGACTTGATGACAGCCTACTATTTTAGCCCACCACGGTGATGCCAAACTTGTCCAAGACTCATACTATCAGAGCTTCCAAGATAGTCTCTACTTCATGCAAATGACCTATAAGCACTTGCCACGTGTCTTCTATATTTGTTCCCTTGGATTTTATGGAGTAAAATAGGGAAAATAGATATTGAAAATGAAGAAATCAAATGGAGTATGAGCCTAATATTTGATACCACTGTAAAGAAGGAGACTTAGAGGAGAGAGAAAGTCTATAGAAGAGAGAGAAAGTATAGAATGAGGAGAGAAAAAGCATCAAAATATAGAGACATATATAGAAAGTAGAGAGAGAAGGGGAAGAAGCCATAGAAGCTGAAGCAAGAAAGTTGGAGATGAAGAGGATTTGTATTATTGCATGCATGACAAGGAAAATAATCCTCTTACATCTTATACTCATGCCAATGTCACTAGAGCATTATTCTCTCACTAGAAATTATATGTCTATTTTCCCCTTCATTACAAAGTAACTAAGTTAGAGGTTGACTTAATAGTCCAAAGTGGCAAGAAAATTGGGAGTAGATTTTTTGAGCTACTTGGGATGCTTGTTGGAAAAAGTTATAAATAAGGGGCTTCCATGCTTAAATTTCAATTATTTCTTCTTCCTTTCCTCTAGTCATTTCCAAAACACATGCATATGCATGTATTGGTTTGCATGAGAAGTAAATAAAATACACTAATGGAGGATGCATGCAGGGGCACATCAAAGAGTGTTACGAGAAGAGGTACATGTGAAGAAGGGAGACCCTTAGAAGCTCATTCACTAACAAGAAGAAGACAAAATGGATGCCACAAAGAGTATATGATATCCAAATATATCCTTATCTCAGTATTTCTAGTCTTTTACTTCCTATCCCATCTCTTGAGGTGCATATATCTTACTCTATCCATTGATTTCTATTCTATTCTATAGTTTGATTCATTGTTTGGTTAGTAATCCTATTAAAAGCCCCAATGAGCCATGAGCTATGGGTTAGACTACTAAATGTTTTTTGAAATTTTATGGGTTTCTAATTTAAATAATGTTAGTGTTCTTAGAAGCACCTCTTACCAATTATAATTATCCATGGCCAAGTTCTTTTGTTTGCTAGATTTTTCATAGAATTATATCCCTTTTTGGCTAGAAAGCTAAGCTTTCTTGAGAGGGTTTCTTATGATTATAATTAACCATAATAAATTTTTTATATTTCCTGATTTTTCATGAAATTTAGTGCCTTTTTATTTAATAAAATAAGTCAGTATTGATGTCCTTCTTACCACTTATAACAAGCCATTAACAAGATGTTAGGCTACCCCATTTTCCTTAAAGAAATATAAAGTTTGTTTTGATGAGCTTTCTTACCATTTATCATGAGCCATGAGAACGCCATTGTGATGCCCAATTCTTTCTAGAACGATATTGTTGTTGATTAGAAAAACTAAGTTATTTTTAGACTCATACCACCCTCTAGGATGAGTTATGACAAAAACTTAATAGTCTCTATGCTATCATGATAAATGAATCAACAATATAGATACACAATTTTTTTCACATTTAGAGCTTCATAACTAGCTTATTTAATACTCTAATCCATAATCTAGTGAGAATTTTTGTCGCTAAGAGTGGATAGAAAATGGTTATTGCCTATGGTTGGCTTGCTAGTTTGATCAGTGCAAGGAGCAAGGGACACCCGGCCCAATTTCTCTAATGGACCTAACTAGCTAAGCTAAGATTATCAATAGTACTAAATGACATTTACCTTGAAATTGGGAAAGAAGGGAGGATAGCTAGAATGGTTATATTGTTACCTAGTATATTTTCTTGATTTGTTGAAATGATTACAACTGCATCTCTAGTAAATGTCTAACCTTTAATATCACGAAGAGTTATGGCTTATGACAACCAAGTAGGGAAAATAACAAGTGTTAATAATTTTATTATGCTACTAAAGTAAAAGTTAAAAATTCCTTGTTTATCTTTGATAAAAAATGCTTTTATGCAAAGTAAAAGGTTAAGTGAATAAAACACTTTAAAGTTTTTGAGAAAAGGATTATGCCTTATAGATTGATAAAAGAAGTTTCATTTCTTTAGCAAAGTTTTCTCCTGATGATTAACACCTAAATAAGGCCTAATAAGGAAGAACATATAAACTTTCAAATTTGGGAAGGGGATATAATGGAACTCTTATATGTAAAAAGTATTTAAGAATGAAAGTTTACTATACAATAGAGTCTTGGGTTGACTCTTTTTTTGAAATGTTTATGAAATTCATTCACAAGAACTAAGAATTAAGAACTAGAAACCATAATAAATTGGAAATTCATATCCACATCAAGAAATTACTTATGTCAGTGTTTAACAAAGAGAGAAATAGAATCCCATCACTAAAAAAATTTCACTAACATTATAAAGTAAGACCTATGAGAGCAATAAGTGTCGGGACCTAAAACATGCATGACACTAGCTATAGGCACTAGCCGGGCCTCTACACACTCACAAGACAACCCCACATGGCCTCACAGCCAGGAGCGTCTAAGGGACACACTAGCCTAATCACTACTATAAATATTGCATTTCTAATGGAACGTAGTCCAACGATTGCCCTTCCTTACTCCTCAGAGGAGATCCCATACATCTTGGTATAATATACCATGTAATGTAAACATAGGAGGCAACCCTTGGGTTGAATGTCGTGGTCTCACTGCATCTCTCCTACATTGAGAGGATTTTCCCCTCGATGCGCTACTCTAATATAAATAACACACGAACAATCTCCACTCTTATATATATTTGAACAATCCAGGAGATTTGATATTTTCTTACCAAGCTTTCCCCCAAGAAACCATTCATCTACCCTACAACTCGGGTTTCCTTACACACTCCACATAGGTCAATATTTGGCAAACAATTGCAATGCGTCAAGGTTTGATACCATGTTATGCTCAATGCAAGTGTGGATGACCATTGTGCTCAAGCACTTTATCATTAGAAACGAGCTAGGTGAAGTGCAAAAACAACCCTTTAATGATTTTCAAGCTAGTTGTACATGCGGCATTGATAAAGACCAGCTTGAATTTCTTCATGCTACTAGTCTCCTTAATTTAAATGATAATCCATCCTATATGTTATGCACAGACAAACTGATCAGAATTTGAATCATTTTCAGCAACTAACCACCCTCAAAACCCTTTTTCCTCCTACCGTTTAGGTTTTGTATTCGTTGGGTAGGTGTAGGGTTCATTTTTATATAATTTTCGTGTAAAATTTGATAAAGACACACTATAACATAGAAAAAGGCTTGATCCTCATGCTTCAGTCTTGTTATACACTCACGGACATAAAATGTATTTTTTTTCTAAATTTTCAGGTTTAAAAACTAAAATTTCTCTTATTTTTCCTAAAATTTCCCATTTATTTCTTCATAAAAATGAGATATTTCAAAATTATGAGTTCTTACTGATCAAGGACACTCATCATCATTTCCGTATCCATTTCTATCCCATATGATCCCAAAACACTCAACAAAAACCCCAAATTCCATTATCTCAACTTACGAGTTTTGCGTGTTTTGTGAGAAATTATTATATCGATATATTTTCTGGGTTTCTTTCATATTTGAGAGAGAATGCAACATGGGAATACAACAAAAGAACCGCTCACTTACGCATAGAAACCACAATTTTGAGGCTTGTATATCATAGACGGGAGGCCGCTGATACTTCTTGGCTAGTGACGTACTCTCTCAGCCCGATCTATGTCTGCCATCGTTCCACATCATCATTATTTGCTTCCGATTCTTCATCACAACCCCCCCTTCTCTCTTGAATTGATGCATACAAATAGCCGCAAAGAGGAGAGAGGAGATGCTTCTTGGCTAGTGACGTACTCTCTCAGCTCGATCTACGTCCGCCATCGTTCCACATCATCATTATTTGCTTACGATTCTTCATCACAACCCCCCCTCTCTCTTGAATTGATGCATACAAAGAGTCGCAAAGAGGAGAGAGGAGAGAGAAAGACTAGAAAATCAGATTTCTTATTTCTCCATAAAAATAAAAAAATCAAAGCCATCTCCTTCCTCTCTTTGTCTAGATCGAGAATCTTACTCACTCTCTCTAGAATTCCTTAGAATGAAGAGGCATCGGGCAGATTTGGAGGGGGCGCAAAAAAATTTGTGCCCCCCTCTCCCCCCCCCTTTCATAAGTTTTTGATTAGTTTGGGGCTTCTTATTAAGCCTAAGGTTAATACATTTAAAATAACCGGTTTGGCCTTTTGTGTTCACACTGTCATACAAGTGGATATTTCAATTTTGTATGGGCAAATGAGCTCAGATTCGAGATCTATTTAGAAAACTGGCTTCACGGCATCGAAATCTATAAAGCTAGACCCTGTCGTGTGCTTTCCAACTCCCAGATCTAGTAGTTGCTTTATAATGCCAAACCTTGCGGGGATTAAATGGGGAGTCAAATGACCTTCAATCGACAAAGCGAGACTTGTGTTGGATTCCTGATGTCGAAATGCATCTAGGAAAACTCTAACTCGGCCATCTTTCACCATTTCATTTTCATGAAAATTTGGTCTTTGGCGCTTCCCGAGTACTTCTTGCTCCAAAAACGGTCTCAAAGGCTTCAATCATAGCTCAAAATCACTCCTAAAATCCAGCTCTCATTGGCGACCACAGGATAGGGTGACTCAGCCTGTCGAATCCCATGAATAGATCTGCACATGCATAACCACAAAGAGCATCAAGCTGATACAAAAAATACACAAAGAGCATCAAGCTGATACAAAAAATACACAACAAACATTCCATAGCTTTCACCCTATCCCTAACAAAATCAAGGCAAGAGGTCATTCTAGTGGTGGTTTGAACTACCTATCGAAACTTAGGACAACTGGACCTATCAACGAGGTCATCCTAGTGGTGGTCTGAACTACCTACTGAAACTTAGGACAACTGGACCTATCAAAGAGGTCATTCTAGTGGTGGTTTGAACTACCTGTTGGAACTTAGGACAATTGGACCAGGACCCCCTACTAGTCGAGGACTCCTATAGAAGCCTGGTCGTCATATTTTTCTTCTAACACATTTTCCATTCAAGGATCTATACTCTGGCATGTAAAAAGGAGGGAGCTGAGCATAGAGTGACCCAAGGAGAAAAGGGCATCCATCTCTGGTCTTGACTTGGTACCGAAGAGCCTACCAAGCTCTCACAAGGTGACACTTAATCCTTTTCTTTCACTCACTTTTATTTTCGCTCTAACCATCCTTTCTTTGCTTTTTGGCTAGTTGCTATCCCTAGGAAGATAAGGCATCAACCACCCTCAGTCTAATGACTTGTCCCCCAGGAACCTACTAGGCCTCCACAATGCGATAATCAACTGCTTGTAGGATTATTTCCATTTTTCTTTTCTTTTTCATTATTGAGGGGTTAGAACCCCTTTTTACATACCTCTAGAATTTTATTTTTAGATAGATTCACAACTTCATTTCCCTTTATATTTAGGCAGGCTTCTCTAACCGCCTCTCACACTAGTAGGGACTCCTAGGATAGCTACCTAGTAGGTCAGCAGAACAGGGTCACTAGAACTACCTTCTAAAACAGGTCTTTATCGCCTAACAATGTCCTAACAAGAGGTAGACAACTACTCAAATCTCCCCCAGATTTACGTAACCTAAACCTAGGACTTCATGCCTTGATCGTCGGTCCCCAACAACCGAAAAGAGATTAACTCCTACATACACATATAACATTATCTCTTTAAGGGAAAAAGACTCAGAAAGGCCACGAAACCACCTAGAATGGCCACAAGAAGCTCCTGGCAAAGGCTCCCTCCAGTAACTTCGTCAATCTGTGTGATGCAATTACTAAAATAAAAAACAATTAAACATACCTGCACCAAACAAACATATGGCCCTCTTGGCCTAAGGCAATAAATCACATTTCATGCCCCACAAAATTGGCCCTCCTAGCCTAAAGAGATAAAGCATTTAAACTCGACAAAATCGGCCCTCTTGGCCTAATGGAAGCAAACAAAACAACTCATATATATTTTCCCCCTTGTAAAATCTTGCTAATATACAACAAGATGCTCCATCCCAATGAGGCAATAGGGCTCTTGCCCTAAACTAAATGCATTAGATTGTGACCCATGCCTCCTACATAAATAGCAAGAGGTGTGTGCATAATGTGTCGTTTGACCAACCTATGGGTCCAAGATAACAAAGGAAAATGGGTCTCGGCCACTCTTTGCATCACCCATACTAACCATCACCTACCATACAGGACATGTTCTGTTAATAAAAGGTCCCATAATCGATCGGGTCCTATTTCATCATTAATAGAGATATCCAAACTAGGACCACAATTGAAGAAAATATCTTCTTCATACACAAAATTTGCTAACAAGTTCACAAACTGATTCCAATATCGTGGAACTATAGCTGAAGAGATGCTCTCTCAAACCCGTCGAGCAGGGTCATAACAGTGCGATAATGCATAGAAAGAATGGGATTTTGTACTATGTAACTCCATTTAGTTGGTTTAATACCAATTGGTGACAACTGATTTTTGACTTCAATAAGTGCTTAAAAATAGCCAAAAAATTTGAATTTCAGGGAAAAAATAGACATCGTCAAAGGCGGTAGTTGCAATTAGTACGATTTTAAGCGGCAAACCCCTAAAGTGCTTTAAAGACCCACCAAGCGACAGTTGGGAAATTTTCATAATTTCTCGGCATGTTAGATGAGACTTTGGGAGATGTCCGACAGTGAGGGGCTTCAAGACGGACATGCTTGATTTTTCAGATCACGAATCAAAGGCCGAACAATCGAATGGGGGTGCCCGAGGCCAAAGACAAAAGAGAAGTAGTGAGAAAGGGACTTGAGAGCCAAGGGGGGTGACCCTTGGGGTCTCCCACCCCCAAATTATCACGCGACGCAGGGCTTTTTTTTGTGAAGGAAAAAAAAAACCTCCATGGTGGCACGCGATTGATAAAAATGGAGAGGAGGAGGCTTATAAGCATTTTACTACTTCAATGCAACCCCCTGATCTGATTGCACCCATCATTTGCTGAAGGTTTTCACTCTCCATCACCACCTCTCGCACGAACAATGGCTGCCTGGACATGGAGATCAAAATTCAGTATTTCTCTCTCCTCCCTCCCTCTCCCCTCAAGGGCAAGTTCATGCACATGAAGAAGAATGAAGACCAGTTGAAGGATGCTTGCTCGGCATGAACTAGATTGCTCCAAGATCAAGAGGCGAATGAGGGGAGATATTCAACATTGAATATTTGTTATTGGTCGGTCCATTGGCAACCTGAAAAAATAATTCAAAAAACTCGGAACACACAAGTAAGCGGTATGCGCTATTTTTAGAAAGGAAATTTGCTTCTTGTTGATGTTTGATGGTTGAAATGGAATTCATATGGAACAAAAATTTATTTGGAGCTTGTTTACATTATGATTTAGGGCTGTGCATAAAAGAAATATAGGTCCATAATAATAAATAGTTGTAATAATTAAAATATAGCCCGAAAAGTGCCTTTTTATAGTATAAAAATGAAGGTTTTATTGGTTTCGGGTGGGGAAAAGAGATGCGCATGGGATACATTTTTGAGAAAAAACATATTTCAATTGTCATAATCAGTCACTAATCATAAATCAGAAAATAATCTATTTTTATGCACAATTAAATAGAGAAAAATAGCTAAAAATGAAAAAAAGAGGATTTTCGCATTATAGAAATCTAGAAAATTATGATTCGTGGTTTTGGTTGTATAACAAAGCTGAGGCATGAAGTTTGGCTTCGGTTTGACTTTTTTTATGTGTCATAGTTCATGTTTTTTCCATTTTATGCAAAAAAATATATACAAAATAATACCCTATACCTATGCAACGCAGCATAACCTAAACTTCAGAGGGAAAGGGTGGGGTTAAAAGATTAAGAGGGCTGAGAGGGTTTGAATCTTTGAAATATTTGATTGTGCATTGCATTTAGAATTGCGATATTTCAGTTTAAGAGGCTAGTAGAACGAGGAATTGGTGCTAGTCTCCATACATCAAAGCATACGTTTAGTGAAAATCATGAAAGGGCTGTTTTTTCCACATCACAAAATGCTAATTCGATGAATATTGTTTGTGCACTAGGATCATATGGACTATGCATGACGCATGACATGGTACTAGTCCTGAATTGCATAGCAATTGTCTTCCTAGGACTTAACTTATACGTAGAGTGGAAAGGAGCATTTATTGTAGGGCAGTTGTATGCTTTCCTTAGGACTGTTTGGTGAGGATCTATATATTACTGGATTGTACAAAACAAGAAAAGAGTGGAGTTTGTGCGTTATGTTTTATATGTTGGAGCAACACATCTTGGGGCCAATTTGTGAGGTGTAGGAGAGTCGTAATGGAGCCGCAGCGATCAGCCTCGAGGGGAGCTTCCTTATGTTTGTGTTACGAGGAACTATGTCTATATGTTATGGGATCTCCCTATTAGGAGAAGGGAAGGTAAATGTTGAACTACATATCAGCTACAAACACATAGTTAAGTCTATCTAGTGTATATCGGTGTATTACAAACTCTCTTGGCCCGTGAGGCCGTGTGGTGGGGTTGTCTATTGTGTGCATGAGGTTCAACTAGTGCCATAGCCAGTGCTGGCCCATTTTAGGTCCCATCAATGGTGCATTTTCCACAAGCCGCCAACAAGTGGTGGTTTTGAATCTAGGATTTCTAGGAACCAAATAGTTGGCTTATGTCCTTTGACAAGAACCGTCAAGCCGAAATACAAAAAGTGGAATGTATTAAGGGGGCTAGATGGCAGTTGGAGATTGTAAGGCGTTATTCTCCTGAAAGAAGCAGCCCATTACACATAAGCGGTAGTAGTTCTAGTAACTTAAGTAACATAAGTAGCCCTTTGAGTACAAGTGTAAATCTTAGTACTTCTCCACTTCTAGTCAATCAACCCACTTCGAGTGGGGGTGTAGTTTTACCTACACAAACTCCTGTTGTCAATCCTGTTGTAGCCATGGCACAACCCATCGCAATTCCAGTAGGGACACTAGATTTATCGACATTAGGAGCACCTTTTCCCATCTTCTATGGATTAGTAGAAGAAGATGGAGAACTCCATATTAAGGAGTTTCAAACGCTCATGTTCAACTATCGAATCCAAGATGAAGGACACCTAATGATGTTCTTCAACATGACATTAAAAGAAAGGGCAGCAGTATGGTATCACGGTCTAGAGGCCAGAACCATAACTAGCACTGACCAATTCTTCACAGCCTTCCGTAGAGAGTTTGCCCTTGAGAGGGGTGGATAGTATTGGTTGCGTGTCTTGAATGTAACATGCCAAGAGCCAAATGAGAATGTCCAAGCCTATGCCAAGAAGCTAAAGCAAGTTCTTCGCAAACATAATATTTATATAACCATTCCATCGACTGCATAGTTGCAATATTTCCTACATGGATTAGATTTCAATATCCAGGTGTAGCTGAGTAGTGTTGCTTTGGTCGACATTGACACTGCTATTACCCAAGCAGAAAGAGTAGAGTCACGCGGCTTGCACAGCAAGGATAAATTGGAATGGTAATAATTTGGCACTGACCAATGAGAGTCAAGGAGACCCCATGTCAAATGTGAATGATAGAGGGAGTATCATGCCAAATTTTCCTATGTTACTGGACCCTCCCAGTATGACTATGCCTATGGCTAGTCAGGTGGCCTCACTAGATAGTGGGGGCCAAACAACGAATCCTAATGTTGTCCAAGTAGGTCAGTGGCCAATTCCTAATCAAGTGGTTAGGCCGATGGGACGACAGACATATGATCGTGACTATAAGTCAAGTGCCTCAAATGTCCTTGGTGAAGTTAAGGATATGATGAAGCACTACACCAATATGATTTCTAAACAGTATAGAAAAATAGCTGTGGATGTTTATTTTCTTAAGAAGTAGCAGAATTTGATAGGGATTTGATGCCCTGAAGATGGTGCCCCCTTAAGATTCAGCTGTAAGTGGTGTGGTGGCCAACATTTCCCTAGGAATTGTCTGAATGTCAAATGAGATATTTGCGGGAAGTCTGGCCACTTAGCTGCTACCTGTTGGAGTAAGATCAATTCTCTCCAACAAGGGAGTAAATTGCCATATCCAGCTAACCATCATGCACAAGGGAATAATCTCCAACAAGATGAGGGACCAAGACAAATACTGCAATGAGGAAAGGCTATTGTAGAGGAGTTGCCTCATGGTAGTGGAGTCAGTCTTATTGAGGATGTATGTGTCAATGACGCTGAAAATTCTAATCTACGAGTCGTAACAAGAGGTCAAAAGATTAAAGAGGGTGATAAAGGAACTATAAAACCTATCGAGGGAAACCCTAAGCAAGATGCTAGCGGAAAGCAAGTTTTGAATCATAATGTGGAAGGTGGACCTCTAAGGCATGTTGATAGTAAAGTTGAACTCGAGAAGGATAAATGATTACTAAGAAAGAAGGCAAAAGTTAAAAAAGAGGCACCAAAGCTGGTCCAAAGACCAAAGGAGAGAAGATTGGTTCGATCATGTTAAAAAGCATTGCCCTAGGGTTCCAGCATACGTGGATGGAATATTAGTAGAGCATGCTATCGTGGACACTGGATCCTCTGTCAATATCATGAGTTTAGACTTGATGGAGAGGCTAGGTCTCGAAATTCAAAAAGATAGCTCCACACTTCTTAGGATGGCGGATGATAGTCTAAGACAACTAGAAGGTTGCATCACTAAAGTCCACGTTACAGTTGTGAGCATGGAATGCTATTTGTACTTTAGGGTGATAAGGTTTGCAGGACATCCTAGATATCGAGTTTTGCTAGGTAGGCCATGGATCTTACAAACAGACTACCAAGTTGATTTACCCACTGGTCGAGTGATTCTAGGTAGAGGTGGTAATCATATAATAGTGGATGCTTACCCTGAGTCTCCTCAAAGTGAGAGAGCTCCTTTATCCTCTACTGAATTAGAAACAATAGATGATCCATCTGATAGTGAGATGTTGTCGAGGGATGAATCTAAAAAGGGTCCAATACAAAGGACATTTATAAGATAACATTGAATGAGCCGATAGAGCCTCAAGGTTGAATAAGAGATGTGGACGTTATTGAGTTGGACCCTGGTATGCCTAATGATTCGCGACCAATTAAATTAGGTTCCATGCTCAATTTGGAAGAGAGAGAGGCTTATGTGTCCCTGATTCAGGAGTTTCATGACATCTTCGATTGGAGCTATGAGGAACTTAGGGGCATTTCCCCCAGTTTGGCTATGCATACTATTCTTGTAAAGGAAGGTACCCATCTTGTATGCCAGAAAGTAAGGCGCATGCCTTTTGAACTAAGGGACAGGCTGCTTGAGGAGCTACAGAAGTTGTGGAAAGTTGGTTTGATCTTCCCTATTCAGCATATTGAATGGTGTTCACCAGTTGTGATTAGAAAGAAGAAGAATAATCAAATTCGGATTTGTATAGACTTTAGAGAGTTGAATAAGCAGACTGTTAAAGACTACTACATGTTGCCCTTTATTGACCAAAATTTGGATCAATTAGCAGGTAGGAAAGTATATTCGTTCATGGATTGCTTTGCGGGGTATAATCAAAGGGAAATTGCTGAGCAAGACAAGCCTAAAATGACATTTATTACTGTCTTTGGTACCTTTGCATACCATATAATGGGATTTGGTTTATGTAATGCACTTGGTTCGTGGCAAAGAACAGTCGACAAGACCTTTGGTGACATCTCCCTAGAGGAGTTGAAAGTATTCATTGATGACCTTGGGGCAGCCATCACAAGAGAAAGGTAGCTGATTATTTTACAGAAGTGTTTTGAGTGTTGCAAACAATTTTGCATAGCTCTCAACCCACAGAAGTGCGCCTTTGGAGTCCCTTATGGGCTATTGTTAGGTCATGTGGTCAGTTTAGAAGGGATCGTGATTGACCCTGAAAAGTTCAAGGTCATAGTTTCCATGAGTCTGCCACGTACTCGAAAGGAAGTGCATAGCTTTTTGTCATCGGTAGGGTATTATTAAAGGTTTATAAATGCCATGGAAAAAAGAATGTTACCGTTGACAAACCTATTGTCTTTTAATTGTCAGTTTGCATGGAGTGATGCTTGCAAAGTATCTTTTGATGATGTGAAGTAGGAGCTTGCCAAAGCACCTATTTTAAAAGCACCTGAAAGGAACAAAATGCTCTATATATTTTCAGCAACTCACCATGTATAGTATTAGCTATTGCTTATCCCAAATTTGGGAGGAAAAGTGGTACCATCCGATATCTTTTGCTACTCAGAAGTTGGGCATATCGGAAATTAGCTATACCTATATGGAGAAGTTGTGCCTCGTGATGGTATTTGAAACCAAAAAGTTCAAGCACTACATTCTTTATGAGAGGTGGTCTTTTATATGAAGGCGGAAGGGCTTCAACACACTATTTATCTACGGGAGAGATTGGAGCTACTTTATCCAAATCCGAGAAGAGGAAAATTAAACATCATGCATTGAAATTTTCCTTGATCTCGCAAGAACACTATATCGGCACTATGTCGAGATGATATCTATCACCGATGTGTGATGCCTAACAAGGTTCCATTTATCTTGGAGGAGTGCCATTACTCTACTTGTGGAGGGCACTTTGCTGGGTAGTTGACGACACAAAAAGCTTTAAGAGCTGGTTATTCGTGGTGGTCCATCTTCTAAGATTCATTCGAGTATATTAAGAGATGTGATACATGTCAAAGACATGACAGTAGAGAGAATATGAAGTGTCCACTTACACCTATTATGGTTATTCTTCCATTTGAAAAGTCGGGCATCGACTTTGTGGGTCCCATTACCCTGTCGTCTACCACTCAGAAGAGATACATGATAGTAGCCATTGATTACTTTACAAAGTGGTCATAAGCACGAGCGACAAGGCAGGACAATGCAAAAGAGATATCCAGTTTCCTACTTGAGTAGATTATCTGCCGTTTTGGTCCGCCAAAGGAAATAGTATCAAATCGTTGAACCCATTTTTTGAACAAGGTAATTAAAAGCCTAACTGAAGCATGGAAGATCAATCATAACAAGATGACCCCCTATAATCCACAAGCCAATGGACAAGTTGAAAGTACTAATAAGCAGCTTGTGGGTATTCTATCCAAAATAGTCTCCGAAAAGAAACAAGACTAGGATACAAAATTATGTGGTGGTTTGGGCATATAACACAACGCTTAAACAAGCCACTGGCCACACCCCATTCAAATTATTTTATGGGGAGGAGTGTGTCTTGCCCTTGGAAATTGAGTTTCCAACCATAAGATTCACAATCAATCATTCTTTGGGTGAGGAAGATGCCCTATTCGAGCGGTTTACGACTATAGCCACTTCGATGAGCTTAAATTGTAGAGACTATTGTAGCAGGAGGTAGCTAGCGTCGAATAAAGCAGTTGCATGATCTAAAAGTGAAGAAATATACCTTTAAGAAAGGACAGTTAGTTCTATACTACGATCCAGGTAGGGAGCTATTTCTAGGAAAGCTGGAACCTAGATGGGATGGCCCTTACAAGGTAGTTAGGATAGGTAAAAATAAGTCCACGGCTTTACTATCTAATCTACAGGGAGTGGAATTTAAAAATAAGATTAATCTTAATAAGATAAAACCTTATTATTTTTGAGTATGCTAATGCGCTAAATGCATTGCAGGTCCATGTTGGGTTGATTTGAGACTTGCAGGACAGCTTAAATTAGTTGACGGGGTGGTTAATCCCTTATTTGGAGCACCCATATCTAGAGCAAAGGTATTATCAGGGGAATCTTATCTCATGGAGAAAAGGATACAAAGTGATTGAGCACGAAGATGGTACCTTTGTGTGGAGATCAAAGTTTTCTGCCATCACTATTTACAAATTTTGACAAGCATCCCTATTGAGTTTAATGAAGAAGGTGGAATGGAGCCATCAGTTCACCCTCTAAATATCTTAAATTTTGATTATTATCATTACAAATAGGGAATTTCTTGATGGCTAGATGTGTAAACCCATTGTGGATGTACACAATATACTCTGATGGAGCGTCCCGGGACCCTCATAAAAAAGGGAGTGTTGGAGTAGTTATCTAAGATCCCCGACGTAGAGTTGCAATGAAATTAGCTACTAATCTTGGGGTAGGATTCACTAACAATATGGTAGAGTATAAAGCCTTGATTATGGGACTGAACATTGCCAAGAAAGGTGGTATTTGGTGATTGTTAGTAAAAGGGGATTCCCAGCTGATCTTAAATCAATTAAATGGGACATACACAGTCCGGAATCCTATCCTTCACATGTATCATCGAATTGCTATGACCCTACTTGATGAATTTCAGAGAGTACCTCTTCAACTACTTCCATGATCTTGGAAGCAGTTTGCAGATTCCCTTAGTGAATTTTGCTTATGAGGAGGACCTCTTCTGTTGAGATATCGAGCTCCACTCATGATACCCCAGGGTGACCGTTGTGTATTTATGTCACCGACGTGTCAGTTGCAGACGCGGTTGGTACACCGCCCATGAATAATAGCTACATGATAGCTATCCTTATCTACTCTAGTTCGTGGCTCAGTTAGTATGCCACCTTAGTTAGTTGAGTTTGGTTTGAAACCCATATATAGGGTTCTTCTATTTCTTTGTACTAGAGTTCTTTTGGCTTACACAAACTAAGAAGAGAAAAACTGTTTTTTCAGCCTCCACCCTTGTGTGTCTTCCCCCATTGTGCAAGCAAGAAAGCTTCAAGCGAGACTCCTTCCTTCTCTCCCACAATCTTGACATGGTATCAGAGCCTTGTTCGTGGTAAGGAGCTCAAGAAAGCAAGCCAAGCTCACGGTGTTCTGGTAAGAGGAGCAGTGTTGCTTTCATTTTCTGTTTTGGGAGCAGATCTCTGCAGGTAGCACAGCCGGAAATTGCAGGAGTGCATTGTCTCAGGTTGAGACGCCCTTCGCGCTGAAGCAAGAGGGCAGTATATGCTGCGGGAGAGGGATTTAGCCATTGGCGACCTTGTTTTTTTGATTCGAGGCCATTTCGGGGCCTGTTTTGCAGACGGAAGTTTTCTGCACGCACTCAGGAAAAGGCTCAGTTTTATGCTGTGCAGCCACTGTTCTACAGGTCGGTGAAAAGTTACTGTAGAAATTGCATCGTATGCTTGTGCGCAGAGACATTGGGAGTTTCAGAATAATTCTTGGTTCCTGTTTATGCAAAATCGTCACTAGGAAGTGACTGTGTGGTCAAATACCACTTTCGCCAGTTTTGCAGATTTGCCCTTGTGAGGGTGAAGCTGAGTTTTTGCAGTGACAGAATTTTTCGCAGTGTTCTGTAATGGCGTCTGATTCTCTTTCATAGATTGTAACTGAAAAGCTTGACAAGAACAACTTCCAGGCATGGAAGTTTAGAATGACGAATTTCCTTATGGGAAAAGGATATTGGGAATTTGTTGCAGGAAATGAAGAAGAACCAGTTCTTCCTGATGTTCCCAATCAACAGCAAATGTAGGCATTTAAAGCATGGCATGAGAGAGCCAGGAAAGTTATGTACTGGCTGTCTATCAGTATTTCAGACTCTATGATTGTGCATATTCAGGATGCAAGTACGCCAAAGGAGGCATGGGATACTCTGTCAAAGATGTATAGCACAAATACACAAGCCAGGAAAATGCAGCTCAAGCAAGAGTTGCACAATGTGCAAAGAGAAAATATGAGCATCAATGACTACCACATGAAGGTGAAGAAGATTGCAGATGCACTTGCTTCCATTGGGTCGCCAGTGGAAGATGATGATTTAGTTTCTGTGACCTTGAATGGTCTAGGAAAGGATTATGCACAGTTCCGAACATCCATTTCCGTCCGTGAAAGATTTCCTGATTTTGAGGAGTTGATTGCTCTTCTAATTTCTGAGGAGCAGAGAAATGGTGGTGCATCTTCTTCAGGAGGAACTTCAAAAGAAGCTGTCTTCTACTCAAATGCTGGAAGAGGTAGAGGCAGAGGTAGAGGAGGCCGATTTGGAGGCCGTGGTAGAAATCAGAATATGCAGCAATCTCAAGAAAACCAGTCCTATGGAGGAGGACGTGGTAACTCTAGAGGCAGGGGGAGCCAAAGAGGTCGTGGTGGATGGCAGAGAGGCCAAAATGTAAACAGTAATGTTGAATGCTACTACTGTGGTAAAATGGGTCATATGGCTAAAGACTGCTACAAAAAGCAGAATGACATCATGAATGGAAAACTGCAACAAGGGAATTATGCATCTTCTAGTAGACAGGGTGATGACAGAAATGAGCATTTGTTCATGGTGCAGCACATGAACAATTCTGTGACAAGTGCAGAAGAAAGCAACGATGTATGGTATGTTGACTCAGGTGCATCAAACCACATGACAGGTCATGCAGAATGGATGGAGGATGCAAGGAAAATGGAAAAACCAGGATTTGTGGAGACTGGTGATGATACTGCACATCCTATTGTGCAGATTGGAAAAATTCCCTTGTCTATGCAGGATGGGAAAAAGAAATACATGTCCGATGTATTTCATGTCCCGAATATCACCAAGAATCTGGTTTCTGTTGGTCAAATGGTTGAGCAGGGCTTGCAGGTCAGATTTAATCCTCATGGATGCTTTGTTGAGGATATGAAAAATAAAGGTCGCTTGATAGCAAAAGGAAAGAAGAAGGGCAGAATGTTTACGTTGGATGCAGACATGTCTGAATTGAGTGCAGCAATGTTTGCACAAGGGACCGGTGTAGTTGCAGATATTGATATCTGGCATAAACGCATTGGTCATGTTAATGTACAGCGACTTAAATCAATGCAGGCCCAAAATATTGTTGCAGGATTGCCAAAATTCAAGGTTGCAGAAATGCATAAGGTATGTGAAGCCTGTCAGTTTGGAAAACAGGCAAGGAAACCATTTCCTAGACATGTTCAAGAGAGTGAGAAGCCATTGGAATTAATCCACTCTGATGTGTGGACTACTAAAGCTGCATCTCTTGGAGGCTGTCATTATTTTGTCACTTTTATTGATGACTATAGCAGAAAAGTTTGGGTGTATTTTATGAAAAAGAAAAGTGAAGTTTTTGGGCATTTCAAAACCCTTAAAGCTATGGCTGAAAAAGAAACAGGTCTGCAAATAAAATGCCTAAGGTCAGATGGAGGGGGAGAGTACCTCTCAAATGAGTTTGCAAGGTTCTTGCAGGAGCATGGCATAAAGCAGCAATATTCATGCAGTTATACCCCACAGCAAAATGGAATTGCAGAAAGAAAAAACAGACATATTGGAGAGGTGTCTCGTGCCATGCTCAATGAAAAAGACCTGCCAGATTTTTATTGGGCTGAAGCAGTTGCTACAGCAGTTTACATAATGAACAGGACTCCCACTACAGCAATACATGGAATGACTCCAGAGGAGAGGTATACTGGTAGGAAACCAGATATTTCTCATTTGAAAATTTTTGGTTGCATTGCCTATGTACATGTGCCAGATGAGTTGAGATCCAAGTTGGATTCAAAAGCTGAGAAGTGCATCTTTATTGGTTACTCTCTGCAGCAAAAAGGGTATAGATGCTATAACCCTTCTACTCGTAAGTTTACAGTGAGCAGAGATGTTGTTTTTGATGAGATGAGTAGCTGGTATAAACCAGTAAATGTGATTGATGATGTAGATGCACAAAATGGTAATGCTGCACAGAATTCACAGTAGCAGTCACAAAATATTAGTGGACCTGGAGCGTCCTCTAGCAGTGGTTCACATTCTTCGCCATGGACAGGCAGATTGAGATCAGGGGAATCTTCTCAAAGCAATGCAGATAGTGGTATGCAGGTATCACGAAAAGGAAAAGAGAAGGTTGATCAGCCCATGTTTGATGTGAATGCAGGTCACTCTTATGTGGATGGTGAATCCAGTGGCTCAGAACAGAGCATTGATGATGAGTTGGGTATTCCTTCTATTGTTACACCTGGAGTAAGGAAGACCAGGGATGTTTTGAGGGCACCTGGGAGTGAACCCACTTTGCGCAGGTCTACCAGAGTTAGGTATCCTGTGGATAGGCTGAAATATGATGGATTTACAGCCATTCACTATGCATATATGGTCAAGGTGATACAGGAACCAGAGCCCACTTCTTTTGAGCAAGCCATGGGAAAAGAAAAATGGGAGAAAGCCATGGATGAAGAAATGGATGCCTTGGAAGCAAATGCTACATGGGAATTGGTACCTTTGCCTAAAGGTAAAAATGCAATTGGCTGTAAGTGGGTTTATAAGGTGAAGCACAATGCAGATGGTTCTGTGAACAGATACAAGGCAAGATTAGTAGTCAAGGGGTATGCACAAACATATGGCATTGACTATGAAGAAACATTCAGTCCGGTTGCAAGGATGGCAACCGTAAGAGCAGTCATTGCTATGGCTGCATCAAAGGGATGGTCTTTACATCAGATGGATGTAAAGAATGCCTTCTTGCATGGTGATTTGCAAGAAGAGGTCTATATGGAGCAGCCACCAGGTTATGTGTATGCTGTTCATCCTGAGTTTGTTTGCAGGTTGAAGAAAGCATTGTATGGCTTGAAGCAAGCACCTAGAGCATGGTCTGACAAGATAGGACAGTATCTTGTCACTATTGGCTTTCAGATTTCCAAGGCAGATTTCTCACTTTATGTGAGAAAAACAGAGAAAGGTATTATGCTACTTGTCATTTATGTTGATGATTTGATTATGACAGGTGACAGTGATGAAGATATCCTTCATGTGAAAATGCTATTGAAGCAGAAGTTTGAGATGAAGGATTTGGGAGAGCTGCGTTATTTCTTGGGCATTGAGGTGATTAGATCACCAAGTGGGATACAGCTCTTGCAGAGGCAGTATGGATTGGACATGCTGTCCAAATATGGGATGACAGGCTGTAAGCCTATTTCAGTTCCTTTGGAGCAGAATGTGAAGCTGAGCACAGATGCAGGTGAGTCTCTAGAAGACCCTACTATGTATAGACGCATAGTAGGAAGTTTGATTTATATGACTATTACCAGGCCAGATTTGAGCTATGTTGTTGGATTGGTAAGTCAGTTTATGCAGGCTCCAAGGAAACCGCATTTGGATGCGGCTAGACGCATACTCAGGTATGTGAAGTCCACATTGCAGTATGGACTATTTTATGAGACTGGGATTCAGATACAGTTGCATGGATACACTGATGCTGATTGGGCTGGTAGCATTTCTGATAGACGATCTACCAGTGGATATGTGTTCTCTTTTGGGAGTGCTGCAATCACTTGGAGCAGCAAGAAACAGCCTACAGTTGCCTTGTCGAGCACAGAGGCCGAGTACAGGGGTGCAGCAATGGCTGCATGTGAGGTAGCTTGGTTGCATAAGCTACTTTATGATATGCATGAGCCTACAGATGGGCCAGTTGTCATTTATTGTGACAACATGAGTAGTATACACTTGGAAAATAACCCAGTCTATCATGCTAGAACAAAGCACATTGAGGTGCATTATCACTATGTGCAAGAGAGGGTTTTACTAGGTCTTATTGATCTAGTTTATGTCAGCACAGAGGATCAAGTAGCTGACATATTCACGAAGGCATTGGACGGAGAGAAGCTGCGCAAGTTCAGAGACCTGCTTGGTGTGCAGGAATTGGGATTGAGCTCGAGGGGGAGTGTTGAGATATCGAGCTCCACTCATGATACGCCAGGGTGACCGTTGTGTATTTATGTCACCGACGTGTCAGTTGCAGACGCGGTTGGTACACCGCCCATGAATAATAGCTACATGATAGCTATCCTTATCTACTCTAGTTCGTGGCTCAGTTAGTATGCCACCTTAGTTAGTTGAGTTTGGTTTGAAACCCATATATAGGGTTCTTCTATTTCTTTGTACTAGAGTTCTTTTGGCTTACACAAACTAAGAAGAGAAAAACTGTTTTTTCAGCCTCCACCCTTGTGTGTCTTCCCCCATTGTGCAAGCAAGAAAGCTTCAAGCGAGACTCCTTCCTTCTCTCCCACAATCTTGACATCTTCTTCAACTGTGGTCCCAGTCCAATGTTGCTATTGATCATGAGACAAGACTTGGTCACTTGTGGGGAGTTTTATGAAACCACGTGTTATATGGCAAGCGAAGGTTGATATGGGTAATGCGAAGAGTGGCTGAGACCCATCTACCACTATTATCCTAGACCCATAGGTTGATTCGATGGCATGTTATGCATACCCCTCTTGCTATATATGCAGGAGGGATGGGTCACAACTTGATGCATTTATTTTAGGGCTAAGAGCCCTATTTTTCCCTTGGAATGGAGCGTATTTTTGTATATATTCCTTCTTCCAAGAAGGGATCTATATGAGCTGGTTTGATTGATTTCTTTAGGCCAAGAGGGCCAATTAGTTTGTAGTAAAATGTGCTATTTCTTTAGGCCAAGAGAGCCCTATGTTTGTTTGGTGCAGGTATGTTTAATGGTTTGTTGTTTTAGTGATTGCATCATACAGGTTGATGAAGTCGTCGGAGGAAGCCTTTGTTGCAGAGGAGCATCTTGTGGCCAGTCTAGGTGGTTTTATCCCCTTTTCAAGTCGTTTTCCGTTAAGCAATTAATGATATATGTGTCTGTCAAGGTACTTTCTTCTTATTTGTTGGGGACTGGCAATCAAGGCATGAAGTCCCAAGTTTAGGTTCAGTATGTTTGGGAGTAGTTATTGCCTCCTGTACCGGCATTGTCATGCACTGAAAGACCCGTTTTAGATGGGAGTTCTAGTGACCCTATTTTGCTAATGTGCTAGGTGGCTATTCTAGGAGGTCATGTAAGTGTGGGATAGTTGGAGAAGCCTACTAAAAATAACCAAAAGGAAAAACCCTAAATATTTGAAAGAAAATCTATGAATATACAGAGATGTGTAAAAAGGGGTTCTAACCCCTATAAAAATAGCGAAGAAATAAAAATCTTTGAGCAATAGTTTATCGCCTTGTGAAGGCCTGGTAGGTTCTTGGGGAGGAGACAAGACCTGGGGTTGATGCCTTTTCTTCCTAGGGGTGGCAACTAGCTAAAAAGCAAAGCAAATAAAAGAAGGTTGGAGCAAAAATAAAAGTGAGCGTTAGAAAATGATTAAGTGTCGCCTTGTGAGGGCTTGGTAGGTTCTTGGGTATCGAGACAGGACCTGAGGCCGATGCCTTGTTCTCCTAGGGTCACTACGCTCAGCTCCCTCCTTTTTACATGCCCAAGTATGGAAACCTAAAGCTCCTCGTAGGAGCTCCTCATTGAGTTGGCCTCAGTTAGGTAGGTAGTTCAGACCACCACTTAGTATGACCTTTTTGATAGTTCTTTTTAGCTTGGCCATGTTAGAGCAGTTGGTTAGTGACTAGCTTTGGGCTTTCTATCAGATTATGCTAGGCCTACTCCTCATGGATTTCCTACTTTGGTTTTGTCAGGGGGTCGGGTGAGAGTTGTGATATGTTCTGTTGTGTATCTATTTTGTATCAACTTGATGCTCTTTGTGGTTGAGTTTTGTGTATATCTATTCATGGGATTCGATCGGCTGGGTCACCCTATCCCATGGTCACCAATGACAGTTGATTTTTGACTCCGATAAGTGCTTAAAAATAGCCAAAAAATCTGAATTTCAAGGGAAAAATAGACTTCTAAGAAGGCAGTAGCTGCAATCAATACGATTTTAAACAGCAAACCCCTAAAGTGCTTTAAAAACCCACCGAGAAACGGTTGAGGATTTTTCATATTTTCTCGGCATGTCAGATGAGAATCTAGGAGATGCTCATCAGTGGGGGACTTTGAGATGGACGTACCTGATTTTTTAGATCACGAATCGGAGGCCGGACAATCGAATGGGGGTGCCCGAGGCCAAAGACAAAAGAGTAGTGTGAAAAGGACTTGAGAGCCAAGGGGGGTGACCCTTGGGGTCTCCCACCCCCCAAATTCTCACGTGAAGGGGGGGGGACCTTTTTTTTTGTAAAGGAAAAAAAAAAAAACCTCTATGGTGGTACACGACTAAGAAAAATGGAGAGGAGGAGGCTTATAAGCATTCTACTACTTCAATGCAACCCCCTGATCTGATTGCACCCATCATTTGCTGAAGGTTTTTGCTCTCCATCGTCGCCTCTTGTGCGAGCAATGGCTGCCTAGACATGGAGATGAGAATTTAGTATTTCTCTCTCCTTCCTCTCTCCCCTCAAGGGGCAGTTTATGCACATGAAGAAGAATGAAGACCGATTGAAGGATGCTTGCCCAACATGAATCGGATTGCTCCAAGATTAAGAGGAGGCTAAGGGGAGATGTTCAACATTGAAGATTTGTTGCTGGTCGGTCCATTGGCAACTCGAAAAAATAATTCAAAAAACCCATAACATGCAAGTAAGCAGTATGCACCATTTTTACAAAGAAAATTTGCTTCTTGTTGATGTTTGATGGTTGAAATGGAATTCATATGGAAAAAAAATTTGTTTAGAGATTGTTTGCATTATGATTGAGGGCTTTGCATAAAAGAAATACAAATTTAAAATAATAAATAGTTGCAATAATTAAATTATAGTCCAAAAAGTGATTTTTTAGTGTAAAAATGAATGTTTTATTGGTTTTGGGTGGGGAAAAGAGATGCGCATGGGATAAAATTTTGAGACAAAACATCTTTAAATTGTCATAATTAGTAACTAATTATAAATCAAAAAATAATCTATTGTTATGCACAAATAAATAGAGAAAAATAGCTAAAAATGGAGAAAAAGAGGATTTTCGCGTTATAAAAATCTAAAAAATTATGATTCGTGGTTGTGGCTATATAACAAAGCTAAGGCATGAATTTCGGCTTTAGTTTTGGATTTTTTTATGTGTCATAGTTTATGTTTTTTTCGTTTTATACGAAAAAATACAAACAAAATAATACCTTACACCTATGCAATGCATCATAACCTAAACATTAGAGGGAAAGGGTGGGGTTAAGAGACCAAGAGGGATGAGAGGGTTTGAATCCTTGAAATATTTGATTGTGCATTGCATTTAGAATTGCGATATTTTAGTTTAAGAGGCTAGTAGCACGAGGAATCAGTGCGGTCTCCATACATCAAAGCATATGTTTAGTGAAAATCATGAAAGGGTTTTTTTTCCACATCACAAAATGCTGATTCGATGAATATTGTTTGTGCACTAGGATCATATGCACTATGCATGATGCATGACATGGTATCGGTCATGGATTGCATAGCAATTGTCTTCCTAGGACATGACTTATATGTAGAGTGGAAATGAGCCTTTGCTGTAGGGGAGTTGTACACTTTCCTTAGGACTGTTTGGTGAGGATCTATATATTCTTGGATCGTAAAAAACAAGAAAAGAGTGGAGTTTATGTGTTATGTTTTATATGTTGGAGCGATGCATCTTGGGGTCAATCCCTGAGTATAGGAGAGTCGTAGTGGTGCCGTAGCAATCAGCCAAGGGGAGCTTCCTTATGTTTGTGTTACGAGGCACTGTGCCTATATGTTATGGGATCTCCCTCTTAGGAGAAGGGAAGGTAAACGTTGGACTATATATCATCTACAAATGCATAATTAAGTCTATCTAGTGTACATCGGTGTATTATAGACGCTCATGGCCCACGAGGCCATGTGGTAGGGTTGTTTGTTGTGTGCATGAGGTCCAGCTAGTGCCATAGCCAGTGCCAGCCCATTTTAGGTCCCATCAAGAATCCCTTTTTACTAACAACTGACGAATACCACCTCTCTTAGCAATATTCAGGCCCATGATTAAAGCTTTGTATTTTGCCATGTTATTGGTAAATCCAACCCCGAGATAAACATCTAATTTCATCACAATTCTACATCAAGAACCTCTAATAACTACCCCTATACTCCCTTTCTTGTTGGAACCCCTGGACAATCCATCAAAATACAGTGTGTATATCCACAATGGGTTCATATAGCCAACCATTGTCACTTCTACTCGCAATTATGATAGTCAAAATTTAGCATATTCAGAGGATGTACTGAAGGCTCCATCCCACCTTCTTCGTTGAATATAATAGGGATGCTTGTTTAAAATCATAAGCAGTGATGACATAAGACTTTGATTTCCCAGACAAATGATCCATCCTCGTGCTCAATCACTTTATATCCTTTACTCCACCAGATAAGCTTCCCCTGATGATATCTCTACTCCAAGTATGGATGTTCCAAGTAAGGAATAAGCCGCCCCATTAACCTCTTTCATCTCTTGCAGGTTCTTGATCAGCCCAGTATTAACCTACAAGGCATTTATTTTGTTAGTACATTTAGAGATAATAAGGTTTAATCTTATTAATATTAACGTTATTTTTAAACTCCACTCCCTGAAGATCAGTCAGAAATGTCATGGACTTATTTTTCCCTATCCTTAACGATCTTGTAGGGGCCGTCCCATTTGGCCTCAAGTTTTCCTAAAAAGATCTCTCTTCATGCATCATACTAAAACTAGTTGTCCCTTCTTAAAGGTATATTTCTTTGCTTTTAAATCATGCAGCTGCATCATTCGACACTTATCCACTTCTTGGTGCAACAAACTCTGCAATTTGAGCTCATCCAAGTGGGCCAGAGTCGTAAAGTGCTCGAAGAGTGCATCCTTGTCACCCAAAGAATGATTGATTGTGAATCTTATAGTCAGAAACTCAATCTCTAGGGGCAAAACACACTCCTCCCCATAGACCAACTTGAACAGGGTGTGGCCAATGGATTATTTCAACATTGTGTTATATGCCCACACCACCACATATAGTTTCTTATCCTAGGCTCACTTCTTTTGTGACACTATTTTCAACAGAATACCCACAAGCTACTTGTTAGTACTTTCAACTTGCCCATTTGCCTGCGGGTTATAAGGAGTTGTCTTATTGTGCTTAATCTGCCATGCTTTAGTCAGGCTTTTGATCACCTTGTTTAGGAAATGGGTTCCACAGTCCGATACTGATTCTCTTGGCGGACCAAATCGGCATATAATTTGCTCTAGTAGGAAACTAGCAATCTCTTTTGTGTCATACTTCCTCATCGCTTGTGCTTCTGACCACTTTGTAAAATAGTCAGTCATGCCACTACGATATATCTCTTCTGCATAGAAGATGACAGGGTAATAGGACCCACAAAGTCGATGCCCCACTTCTTAAATGGCATTATAGCCATAATCGGAGTAAGTGGTTGCTTTCTGTTCTCCCTACTGTCATGTCGTTGACAAGTATCGCATCTCTTAACATACGTGAATGCATCTTGGAAAATGGATGGCCACCAATATCTGGCTCTGTGGGAGCTTTCGCTCAACCGCCAAGACCCACGGACCCCTTATTTCTTCAAGCGTTCCAAGCCGAGCACTAATGGCTACCTCTCACATAGCCAACACGCCTTCCATATCTACAGGTGTAGTGAGCTTACCTCCATGCCGTTTGAGTTACCTCCTCTCCTGCGCACTCCGGTAGCTCCACGATCCAAGTGCAAGCTTCAAGCAAGCTCCATTCTCAAGCTCCACGCTCCAATCTCCATCTCCGCAAGCAAGAGAAGAGAAGAGAAGAGAAGAGAAGAAGAGAGGAGAAGAGAGGAGAAGATGGAGAGCTTCTCCACCCCACGGTCCCTCACCCTCACACACTCACTCCCTCACACTCTCACACTCCCTCTCTCAAGCACAAGCTCAAGCAAGAAAGAAGAAGAAGAAGAAGAAGAAGAAGAAGAGAGCTACTTTTGGCCACACACAAGAATGAGCTTCTCATTCACTTTCAACTTTATATACACAACCCTAAATCTCTTTTGGGAGGTCATCCCCTTTTCCCTTTTTTACATGGCCGACCCTTTTTCCCATTGTCCTTCTATCTTCCTAGCTTCCTTCCCCCTGCCCTACTACATTTACAAATTGCACGGGTGAGAGCCCAGCCCTCCTTGAATTAAACCATGATGCGCTTGCGCCCTTTTACGAAAGTTTTTACTTGCACTTTTCCTTGTGCGCCTTTGTCTTCCGTTTCTCTTTGCCTTGGCCTTTGTCTTTGTCTTCTGTTTGAGCTTTTCGGATTTTCCATTGTATGGCACTCTTTTACAAGATTTCAGGGTGCGCCTTTGTATTTTAAAATGCACCTTTCCCCTTTTGCATTTGCCTTGGTCTTTTTAAGGTTTCCCCTGCGCTTTTGGCCTTTTCTTTTCTTCTTTCTTCTGTCGGGCTACCTTTTTTCCGCCTTTGCCCTACGTCTTTTCTATTTCCTTTTACTTTCTTCATGTTGGGGTTAACATTACCCCCTCCTAGACGAGTGCTAGTCCCATGGCACTCTTCGTCGAAGGTAGCATGTGGAGCTTGCACCGAAGATGTGGGTGGAAGGGACTGTTGTGGTTTGCATTGGGGGAGTTCTGATGTTGGTGCAGATGAAGGTCGTTGGTGACATTGTGGTGTTCCGATGGTTAGTGATATGATGGCGATAGGACTATTTGGTATTAGGAATGGCCACTCATAGCTGGCACGGGGGTTGGCCGTCGTGGGATGCTCATGGTGGATTTTGCTCGTGATGATTCTTTGGTGGTTTGCATGATGAAGTAAAGGACAAGGGGTCAGAGTGGAGGGTTGATGTAGAGCTACCGGCACGTTCGTTGGAGTCTGTAAGACCTACAATTGGAAAACCTCTCATGTGGTCTCTCCCTAAGGGGTGGTGCTAGTCTTCTTATCGTGCGCAAGACAGATTTGGATTAGTTTGGGAGATAGGTCGAACTCGAAGCAAGCTTGGAGTATTGTCTTGCACTTGAGGACCCAAACTCTGTGTATACTTTGGTGTAGAGATTATGTGAGTGCCCGTGTATACTTAGATATTACGTAGGTAAAAGATCGCGTGTTGGTTTCATCTAATGACATGTGGAGTAAGCAAAGTCGCCCCCGATGGAAAGAAGTACACGTGGAGACGTATGCAGCATCCTGTACATTGTGATTGCACGACCACAATTGATTGCAATGAGATTAAGGCAGAGTGCAAGGGGGAATTGTGGGAGTGGGTCAGGGTGACAGGTCTAACCATAGGCAAGATAGGCTCCCTAGGTATGTCCTACCCTTGAGGTGCCCTGAACAATTGTGGGGGATTTTTGCTAGGAGGCTAGGGGATTAGGGGCGGAGCCAGCCAACCAAGGGCATTGGACACACCTGATTTGAGGGCCCCTAGGTGCGGTGCTGTGATCAGGGGTGCATTTTATTTATCATTCTTTTGTTTTCTTCTCTTGTCTTTTCTTTCCGTCCATTTTTTTTTTGCCACAATACAACCTTTGCAATATGCGGAGCCTATGAGCCTTTCAATGGGTCGGGACATGTCAAGCCTCGGAGGCTCAGGAAATGGATATGATTGTGATGATTTTGCCCTAGCCTCGTTGTTAGGGGAGCCATTGTTGTGGTATTGGTGCGATTGCGGTGACACTCGTCGTGAGCGCAGAGCGTGAGCCAAGAAAGCCCTTGACTACGTGTGGGTTCATGCGATGTGTGCACTTGCGAGGGTGATGGTTCGCGTTCAACAGCGTGACTTTGTTGTGGTTTTGTAGTGACCCAAGCGCTAAACATGTTTGCACGAAGACCTGTGTTATCCTGCATCCACTTGTCACATCGTGAGAGCACATGCTTGATTTCGTTTAGTAATTCAACAGATGTAGTTGAGTTAAAACATGACTTTTCGAACTACTATGATGTTAATCGCACTACATAGGCGATCGCTTGTTAAAGATTCGGCATACATTAGCTATGGGCAGCAGAAGTGGCATGAATGGGGAGTTTCCCTTTCACCCCTCAAAAAGACAAAAATGTCAAGCTGCTCGTACATCACAAGGCTTGGTCAATTTCTATTAGGCAGGGCGATTCCGATTGGTTGGGCGATTGGGCTGGTGCTGGTGCGGGATTGTTGTGAGGTCGGGTGGGGCACATGTCGACCGGGACGTGGATGGTATAGTCCTGAGCCACCGCCAATTCCAGAATGCTTTTAACCAACTTGTTGAACTCTTCCCTGTCCCTGGCTGCCTTTTTTGCTCTTGGGCATTTGGTGCTTGAGCGCTTGTGGGGGATTTGTGCAACCGGTGTTGCCATGGGTTGCACACTTAGACGAGCTCTAACTTTCCTGGCCCAAGGATCTTTAGGCCTTCGTCGGGGATGATGCCGTTTAGGTCCGCGCCTCTTTGCGTATCTCTTGAGTGTGGACACATAGCGCTCCAGTGGAAAGGCACATGCCGCGTGCTCTCGTCATGTGCGAAGAGCGTCTTTGCACGCCAGCTGATCGTGGTTCTCCATGTTTTCCTTTTGGAAACCTGCAAAATGCAATCCAAGAGTTAGGCCTTGATACGGGATAAGAGTGTTCCCATAGGAGGGACTCGGTGTGGGTTGTCAAATGCATGTGACAAGAAGAGAAGGTGCAGAACATGCTGGACTCTTGTAATGGTGTCCCTCTAGCCTCTAACTACGAGCAGATCTTGACTCACGCTGAGTTGCATCGGTTGGTGGTGCTGCGTTTGGAAGGCTCCTCCTCGGAAGGATAGGCCGGGGAGGGGATCGTGTGCAGAGAGAGAGAGACTGCACCCTGCTTACATCATTAGGGATGTTGGTCAGAGCTACCATGGTGGTAATGCAGGGCACATGCCCTTTGCTCGGAGGAGGACATGAACTGGTGAATGGGGGACCGGCCTAGCATAGCTTGTTAGCCCCGATTCGTCTGTCTGCGCTTGACTTGTTATGGCTTGTGTGTGTTGATAATGTCTATACAAGGTGATACAAAAATCATTGTATATATATGTGTATATATATTTTTCCGAATCCTTGTCACTTCACTAGGATAGAAACCAATGGTAGAACTCAGGATTGTACTGAAGAGTGGCACATGCATCTAGCACACGTGGTAGCTTACTCAATACTGATAAATATTTTGCCACTCGAGTAGCATGGAACCTTGTCCAAGTTTACTGGCGACATGTAACTCCTCCTCAGTGAGAACCTTAGCAAACAGAGGGTTTTCTTGGCTTGGTTCGGTCAAGTCCTTGCCCCAAATGGCAGTCAGCACTCGAAGGGAAGTTGGTGCCACATAGGTTGGGTCTCTTTGGGATCGCCATTTGGCCAATCGCTCCTCAGAGACTGTCATGATTTGAGCCCCTAGTTCGGCCATTGCCACACGGCTTTCACACCAACGCTGCTCAAACCGACTCGGCCTGCTGACAATCACTTTAGTTGCTCTATGTCTACGAGATTCGGTTGGCAGAGCACCTCATTGAACATGATAATTAAGCGCAGTTCGTCTACTTCCTCGCCTGAGATGAGTTGCAAGCGTTCGTGTAGGAGCCTGCTATAGTGCTCGTCAAGGTGTTCCTGCTCTTCCCTAGATAGAGGGAAGGGCAAGTAGTCTCCAAGCTGCTCCTTAAGGAATATGCCCATGTCCACAAGGAAGTAGACACGTGCAAACACCTTGAGCTTAGCATCCAACTTAGCTAAGCATTTTGTGACACTTCTCTATTCAACGAGGGCTTTCTCATTTGCTATCTCATGCAAGGTTCTATGAGTTTGCCTAGGTTTTAGCATATCTAGGGTTTCAAGCCTAGATGAGTAAGATTGGTCAACGCTAGGATTGCTCATGCTCTTGGGGTTTCCATGTTTCTCTTGAGGCTTCGTAGTTGTGTCATGGTTCTCCTTGGATGTGACTGGTATGAATTCATCACCCTGTTGTGATAGTGTTGTATCCACTCTTGATTTGTCAATGCGAGTTCTATTGTCAGTAGATAGAGTGTTGCAAGGCAGCCATTGATGGGAATGGCTACTTTGACTTGTCAGAGCACGCGGGTATATATGAGGTTTCACCACCATTAGGAGAGGCATCAATGGCTTCAATGGTGGATGGACATGATGCTTTATTCCCCCGCTCACTAGTGCTCTTGGTTTTAATGCTCTTGGGGTCCACGACCACCTGCAGTTGCTATTGTTTGTGCTAATTTCTCCTCTTTCTCTTGGTCAGTGAGGGCACATCTCTCAGTTGTTCAGGGCCTTGGACTAGGTCAACCATTGTTGTGCATGGTTGGGCCTTAACATTTTCCTTCTCTAGTGTGCCCTCATGGAGCATCACTGTGGCCCACTGAATAGCCTCGCTAGGTTGAGTGGTTTGGTGCACCATTTCCTTGGCCACACCCTTGAGGGGTTTCTCCTCGAGCCTAGGCTTCAGGTGCTTGGGACAGATGGGAATTGTCAAGGCTATTGGTTGCGGCACCTCCTCCTCAGATGTAGTGTCTGGGACACGCTCTGCAAGGGGCGTGGTCACAGCCGAGGGCTATGACAGTTGCGATCCTTGGTTGGGAGTGGCGGCGTTGAGTCTAGTGTATTGGGCACTCTTGGTGGATAGTAGTGTGGAGTCACTGGGGCGATCAAATGTGGATGTGTCTTTTGTTGTCCTCTGAACACTCACCTGCATGGATTGATCCTGTATTGATCCAGTCACATTGGGTCGCACAGGAGTATCCTTGGGCCGAGAGCTGCGGCCAGTGTCCTGTTTCTCCTCTTGGGTATTTGGAAGCTTTATTGGAGAAAAACGTTGGGGATGATCCCCTGCCCTTGACGGCTATTGTTGTGCCTCCGGGGTCCATTTGGGAAGAGAGGACATAGGGGGCCTAGGACTCTTAGGCAGACCTGGCCCCGGCTGAATGATTTGCTTGTGATCGTTGGGGGATTTTGTCGTTAGCTTTGCCGAGCAATCAGCCCCATCATGAGCTACATTGTGCCTATGGTGCTCCTTGTCCCCTTGGGAAGTCAAAGGCTCCTTGGCCACTAGTGGGCCCCGTGTACATTCGACGGATCCCTCTGATATCTGCTTGTTAGGCACGCTAGGCTGTGGATCTAGTATTTGATGGGTCGTGTTTGGCTTCTTGATTTCACTCGTGAGGGGTGCTATCAGTCCAATATTTTTGGTCCGAGGCTCGGGTTCTCGTTTAGAGATCCTCCCATGCCTTGTTTCTTTTTACCTAATTTGGGCTCCTGACCGAGGTGGTTTAGCAGGGGGTTTCGGCACCCAAACCCATCGGTTGCCCACATAATACCCTTGAGCACAAAGCAGCGCCTTGGGTATCCATCATGGCATTGTGTGTGCTCTCCCCAGATGCCTTCGGCTATAAGGCTTGGGCTTCTTTCATGATCTTCTACGATATTTATAAGTCCAAGCCCTATCCTTGGGCTTATCTCCTACCCTCTTTGTTTCCACTATGGCCTCACTCACTGGTTCTCTTCGTTCAACTTGCGCTTGCATCAGCTCTTTCAACAATTCCCTACTCCCAGCACTAGGCTTGCTTGGTATGTCAGAATGCTCCTTGCCCTTCCCTCGAGGCTTGGCGAGGTTACCCTTACTAAAGGTCGCGATTATCCTCACACCTGGTAGTGCTAGGTGTATCCTCTGTGCTATATAGTCGGCTTGACACTTCATTGCCTTCTTGAAGGGCCTTCCTAGGAGGATTTCCTTCCCATACTTCTCGCTATTTGGAGGAACATAGAACAGGACTAGCAAGCTCTCTATTTCAATAGTAACCAGGATTCTCCACTTCCCTAGAAGTGCCAGTGGGCTTTCCCCGTGAGACTTAAGAGTTGCATCAGTCGGTTGGAGCTTTGGTTGACCTAGTAGGGTCCATGGTTCGTAAGTCAAGACATTGAAATCTGCTCCTTCATCAATGAGAGCATCAACACTATGCTCTCTTTTTGCGGTGAGTTTGACCCTAAAATAAGCAGGTGGTACTATACCTTCATCGTCCGGGTCTTGATTTACAGCTTCAAGTCCTCTAATACATGCCCTTGAGTCCCTAGCTGCACAGTCAGACACGGATTCTCCACGGAAATCTTGGGTTGTCTGTGCAATGTTGCTCAGGGTACATCTATCATCAGGACTATCATGTCTAGTCACCTCTGCATTAGTAGCTTGACGATGTTGCATTCCGCTTTGACTAGACGTAGTTTGAACACAATGCACGTGTGTCCTTGTAGTGTGGCCTTTTTGCCCTTGATGGCTAGATCGGCCCGTTAAGGTTCTAGGGTCTTTGTTTGCCTCTATTCGAGTGCGGACTTCTGGTTGCTCCTTTGCAAGGGAGCCTCCATGCTCGTGCAGGGCCATTACTGCCCGAGGGTCTAAGTTGAAGGGCCTGTCACAGCGCACGTTCTCTCTCCAACCTACTTGGGGCGGAAATGGAGGGGGTAGGGCCCCCTTTGCGGGGGTCCTGGAGGCAGTGTTGAGATGACAAGCTCAACACATGCGGACATTAATGATGGACCGCCTGGTTAGATGGGCCCACACATCTACACTTAGCACGTTGGTGGTCATTATGAATCTGACATGGCCACTAACTCATTACTTATTATATTCAGGTTGTTACACCTATTTACAGCTGGCATAGTTATAGCACCAGTCGACTAGTGTAGTCGATTATGCATTGTTTGACTTAGTAGGCCACTTTCCTTTATGTTGTATCTTATCTATACTTTGTGTACATTGTAAAGTGTGTGGAAGAAGAAGAAGAAACCAGCAAGAAAACGTTTTGGCCTCCATCTCTCTTCTTGTCTCTTGAGTGAGCTTCTCCTTGTGCATTTTGTGTGTGTTTGGCACAACATCTTGAGCAAGTCCTCCCACCACGCGATTCTTGATATGGTATCAGAGCCGCACCACTAAGAGAGGCTGATTTCGAAGGCTGAAGTAAAGGAGAAGAAGCAAGGTTCAAGAAAGCAAGCCACGGGTAAGAAGCTCTCCCATCCTCCACTCTTTCTCTTAGATAGTGCCTGTGGAAGCACCGGAAGCAGGGCAGAGCAAAAATCTCAGATTGCAATGAGATTTGGTGTGCGCGAATAGTGCTGTGTATTCTATATATAGTGCCTTTTAGGGCTTACGCATAGTTATTTTGGGCATTTGAGGCCATTTCAGGCCCCGTTTTAGAGCCACAAGGTTGCGGACAGCAGTTTCAGGGTTCACTATGATTTCAACTGTATTGACCGGAAGTGGGTGCATAGGTTACAGATTTCATATTTGTAAGTTTAAAGGTGTTTACCAGCAAGTAAACACAAAGTTTATCTGCAAACTGGTTGCAGATTGCATGTATTGTTGAGCAAACAGTGAAAAAGCATATCTGGTATATTGCTGTGCACTACAGGTCGAGGGTTGCAGAAAATTTGCTTGCTGTTGGTATTAATTTTGTGATAATGGTAGAGAAAATTGGAAGTCCCATCATTGAGAAGCTCGACAAGAACAACTACCCTTCATGGAAGTTCCGTGTCAAGAACTTCCTTATTAAAAAAGGCCTCCACGAGTTTGTGTCAGGTGAAGAAAAGGAGCCGGAGGTGAGTGATCCTCCAACTGCAGAAGAGACAAAGGCACGGAAGGAATGGAATGCAAAAGACAAGAAGGTCATGTATTGGCTGTCTGCAGTAATTGACAATAATATGCTGGGACATATTAGAAATGCAGAGAATTCATATGTAGCTTGGACCATACTTGAAAGTATGTTTTCTGTAAATACAAAGGCACGAAAGATTCAACTCAAGCAAGAGTTGAATACATTGAAGAAAGGGAAGATATCTATCAATGAGTATGCACTGAAGGTAAGGAGCATTGCAGATGCATTGGTAGCAATTGATGCAATGCCCGATGATGATGATTTGGTATCGTCTACCTTGGGTGGACTTAACAATGAAAAGGCTTGGAAGTCTTTTGTAACTTCTATATATGTCAGAAAGCCATTTCCAGATTTCGATGAGTTGGTCTCCCTTATGATCACTGAAGAGATCAACATGCAGAGTGAGACATCTGAAAGAAGTGGTGAACAGGTCCAAGCTTTCTACTCCAGTTCAGGAAGGGGACGTGGCAGGTTCTCTTCAAGAGGCCGTGGTGCAGGACGTGGTAGTGACAACCAACAAAATAGATTGAATCAGCAATTTGGCGATATGCAGGTTTCAGGAGGTCGTGGTAACTTTAGAGGCAAGGGGAGCTTTAGAGGAAGAGGTGGATGGCAGAACAGAGGTTCTAACAACTCTGGTATTGTGTGTCACTACTGTGGCAAAACATGTCATATTGCAGCCCAATGTTATGCTAAGAAAGATGATATCCGCAGTAGTAAGTTGCAGCAAGGAAACTATGCATCATCTTCACGACATAATGAAGACAAAAATGAACGTATGTTTGTTATGCAGCATATGCTGAATGCTGTTACAGGAAAGGGAACACATGATGATGTTTGGTATGTTGATTCAGGTGCATCCAATCATATGACCAGCCATGCAGAATGGTTTGGAGAGATGCAGGATTTGCAAAATGCAGGTTATGTGTAGACGGGTGATGATTCATGCCACCCAATTTCACACATTGGAAAAGTTCCCTTGTCCTTGCATGATGGTAAGACAAAGAGTCTTTCAGATGTATTACATGTGCCATCTATTACAAAGAACTTGGTGTCAATCGGTCAAATGGTAGAGCAAGGGCTGCAAGTTAGATTTAATGCAAAGGGCTGCTTTGTAGAAGACTTCAATGACAAGTGCAGGTTGGTAGCAAAGGGAAGTAGAGTTGGACGTATGTTTACTCTGAATGCTGGAATTCCTACTATGAATGCTAAAGGAAAAGGTGTTGTTGCAGATATTAAAATTTGGCGCAAACACATTGGGCATGCAAATGTACAAAGGCTGAAATTAATGCAGTCCAAATGGTTGGTTTACAGGTTTGCCTACATTTAGAGTTGCAGAATTTCATAAGGTATGCGAAACATGTCAGTTTGGTAAGCAGGAAAGACAACCCTTTTCACATGACAGAGATGTAAGCATAAATATCCTTGATGTTGTGCATACAGACATTTGGGGGCCTACACAAAATGTATCTCTTGGAGGCAGTTCATACTTTGTCACATTCATTGATGATTGTTTTAGAAAGCAGTGGGTATATTTTATGAAGGAAAATAGTGAAGCGTTTGAGCACTTTAGAACTTTCAAGGCTGCAGTTGAAAGAGAAACATGCTTGAAAGTAAAGTGCTTGAGGTCAGTTGGAGGGGGAGAGTACCTCTCGAATGAGTTCAGTGATTTTCTTAGGTCCCATGGGATAAAGAAACAGTTCACATGTAGATATTCCCCACAGCAAAATGGGGTTGCAAAAAGGAAAAATAGGCATATTGCAGAAGTTGCACGCGCCTTGATGTGGCTGAAAAGAATATGCCTAAGCATTTTTTATCTGAGGCTGTTCATACTGCTATTTATATTATGAATAGAACTCCTACAGCTGCAGTTCATGGAATGACTCCTCAAGAATGCTTTACTGGCAAGAAGCCTAATGTATCGCACTTGAAGGTATTTGGCTGCATTGCGTATGTTCATGTGCCAAGTGAGTTGCGAAAGAAACTAGATCCAAAGGCTGAGAAGTGTGTCTTTATTGGATACTCTTTAGAGCAGAAAGGGTATCGCTGTTATAACCCTGTCACATGTAAGTTCAGAGTGAGCAGGGATGTTATCTTTGATGAAATGAGCAGTTGGTATGCATCTAGTGTTGATGCATTAGATGATGATGATGATCATGACACTCATGTGCAGGCTGAAAAGCAAGAATCACAGACTCTTAGTGGACCAGAGACATCATCTGGTAGTCCTTGGTCTGGGAGAATAAGGAGTAGCTCTACATCTTCAAGTGCATCTAGTAGCACTATAGGTAAAGACAAAGGAAAGAATAAAGTGTCAGAAGGCATTGATGCAGTTCTTGATGGAGACTCCAGTGGCTCAAAGAGCTTGGATGATGAGCTTGGCATTCCTTCTGTCAGGACACCAGGTGTACAGAGAGCTCATAGTAATGTAAAGACTCCATTGAGTGATCCGGTGGTATGCAGATCTAGCAGGGTCAGATACCTTGTTAAAAATTTTGGTTTTGAAGGTTATGCAGCTCACCATTATGCTTATATGGTGAAACTAGTTGAGAATGTTGAGCCCACATGTTTTGAGGAGGCTGTTGGTCATGCTCATTGGGATGTAGCAATGGATGAGGAGATGGCTGCATTAGAGGCCAATAAGACTTGGGATCTAGTATCATTTCCGAAGGACAAGAAAGATATTGGATGTAAGTGGGTTTATAAGATTAAGCACAATGCATATGGTTCTATTAGTAGGTACAAAGCTAGGCTAGTTGCAAAAGGCTATGCCCAGACATATGGCATAGATTATGATAAAACCTTCAGTCCAGTGCTAGGATGGCAACTGTCAGATGTGTGATTGCTTTGGCAGCAGCCAAAGATTGGAGATTGTAGCAAATGGATGTGAAGAATGCCTTCTTGCATGGTGATTTGCAGGAGGAAGTGTATATGGATCAGCCCACAGGTTATGAAGATTTAAAGCATCCCACATATGTGTGCAGGTTGAAGAAGGCACTCTATGGGCTCAAGCAAGCACCTAGAGCATGGTCTGACAAGATCAGAGAGTATCTTGTCAATATTGGCTTCTATGTTTCTGATATTAATCACTCACTTTATGCGAGAAAGGGAGATGCAGGTTTGGTCATCATAGTTATCTATGTGGATGACTTGATTATTACAGGTGATAGTGATAGTGGGATTGTTGAAGTCAAGGATTTTTTGAAGAAGAAGTTTGAGATGAAGGATTTAGGTGAGCTAAGATACTTCCTTGGCATTGAGGTGATCAGATGTGATGATGGTATATGGCTCTCCCAAAGACAGTATGGCTTGGATATGTTGTCCAAGTATGGTATGACAGCATGCAAACCACTTTCAGTCCCGTTGGAGCAGAATGTAAAGTTGAGTGCTGATGTTAGGGATGAGATAGAAGACCCTACTATGTTCAGGAGGATAGTGGGGAGTTTGATCTACATGACCATTACAAGGCCAGACTTGAGCTACGCTGTTGGTCTTGTGAGTCAGTTTACTGATGCCAAGATTGAAGCGGATTCCCTCGCCAAGCTTTCCTCTTCTCTCTTGCTCTCTTGAAACCCTGCAATGCACAATGTGGCCTTTCTTGCCACTTTTGGCCCTTATACCCTTTTCCGAGTATGGTATTGGCACCCCCAATAACTCACTTACCGACCTTAGGTATCAAAGCAAGTTTTTAACCACTTTTGCACGATTCTTGCCCTATTTCTGTCCTGTTTTGCAACAGTAACCCTAATGCTTATTTTCTTTGTTTTTCTTTGTTTTCTTCTACTCTAATGCATACAACTCACAAAGTAAATACCTACTCTACTCCATCTCACCACATAACTCTCAAAAAGAAAAAAAAAACCTACTTCCCAATGAGATCGAATACCATCTTCAATCCCCTCACTACCTACCTATCTCAAGTACTGGTTTAGGGAAACCCTTACTTTGATGCTTCGAATCGAGCGCAAGCGCTCAAGGCTTGAATCCATTGGTCCCGGAAATGGAACCAAAATGTGGGAGCTTTCGCTCAACTACCAAGACCCACGGACTGCTTATTGCTTCAAGCGTTCCAAGCCGAGCACTAATGGCTACCTCTCACATAGCCGACGTGCCTTCCATATCTACGGGTGTAGTGAGCTTACCTCCATGCTGTTCGAGTTACCTCCTCTCCCGCGCACTCTGGTAGCTCCACGATCCAAGTGCAAGCTTCAAGCCATCCTCAAGCTCCACGCTCCAAGCTCCATCTCTGCAAGCAAGAGAAGAGAAGAGAAGAGAAGAGAAGAAGAGAGGAGAAGATGGAGAGCTTCTCCACCCCACGGTCCCTCACCCTCACACACTCTCCCTCACACTCTCACACTCCCTCTCTCAAGAACAAGCTCAAGCAAGCAAGAACAAGAACAAGAAGAAGAGAGCTACTTTTGGCCACACACAGGAATGAGCTTCTCATTCACTTTTCAACTTTATATACACAACCCTAAATCCCTTTTGGGCGGTCATCCCCTTTTCCCTTTTTTACATGGCCGGCCGTAGCCTAGGCCCTTTTTCCCATTGTTCTTCTATCTTCCTAGCTTCCTTTCCCCTGCCCTACTACATTTACAAATTGCACGGGTGAGAACCCGACGCTCCTTGAATTAAACCATGATGCGCTTGCGCCCTTTTACGAAAGTTTTTACTTGCACTTTTCCTTATGCGCCTTTGTCTTTCGTTTCTCTTTGCCTTGGCCTTTGTCTTTGTCTTCTGTTTTAGCTTTCTGGATTTTCCACTGCATGGCACTCTTTTACAAGATTTCAGGGTGTGCCTTTGTATTTTAAAATGCACCTTTCCCCTTTTGCATTTGCCTTGGACTTCTTAAGATTGCCCCTGCACTTTTGGCCTTTTCTTTTCTTCTTTCTTTTGTTAGGCTACCTTTTTTCTGCCTTTGTCCTGCATCTTTTTTGTTTCCTTTTGCTTTCTTCGTATTGGGGTTAATAGGCTCTTAAAGATTTTTGGGCAGTCAGCCATCCAGCAAAATGCCCTCCACAAGAGCGGAGACATGGCACTCTTCCAAAATGAATGGAACCTCGTCAGGCATCACATATATGTGATAGATATCATCAACCCCCTATGAATATAGCGTTCCTGTGATCAAAGAAAATTTCAAAGCTTACTGTCTAATTTTTCATTTCTCCAACTTTGATAAAGTGGCTCCAGCCTCTCCCATTGATAAATAATGTGTTATAGCAGCATACCAAGATGGGAGGCCATATCAATTATAAACATTTCCTCAATATATCACTTCCTTTAGCCAAAGTCTCTTTGAGATCCTCGAAATCCATAAGGCATTCCACAATACCCTATAGCTTAAGTGGCTTGCTCCTGATCTCATAATCAAACTCTTGTAAAGTGATTAACCACTTTGCTAAACGATTAGGCAGTTATAGCTTGTTCATTAGCAATCTAAGTCCTTCCACCTTCATACAAAAAACTCCCTTCTTATAGAGAATGTAGTGCCTAAATTTTTTAGTCGCAAACACCATTGCAAGGCACAAATTCTCCATGTAGGTGTAGTTGATTTATGATATGCCCAACTTTTGACTAGCAAAAGCGATTAGATGATAACAATTTTTCCTCCCAAATTTGGGATAAACAGCAGCTAATACTATGCATGGTAGTTGCTAAAAATATGTAGAATATTTTTCCCCTTTTAAGTGCTTTTAAAACTGGTGCTTTTACTAGCTCTCGTGTTTCACATAATCAAAAGCTATCTTACAAGGGTCGCTCCATACAAATAGACAGCTAAAGGATAATAGATTTGTTAGTGGCAATGTTCTTTCTACCAAGGCATTAATGAACCTCTGATAATACCCTATAGATGCTAGAAGGTTGTGTACTTATTTAGGTGTGCGTGGCAGACTCATGGCAACTATGGCCTTAATCTTTTTAGGGTCAATCCCGATCCCTACCAAACTAACCACATGGCCTAGAAATTTCCCATAAGGCATCCCAAAGACACACTTCTATGGGTTAAGAGCTATGCAAAATTGTATGCAGTGCTCAAGACACTTCCTTAAAATAATCAACTGTCTTTCTCTTATGGTGGCTAGCCCCAAGTCATCGATAAACACTTTCAATTCCTCTGGGGAGATGTCACCAAAGGTCTTGTCTACTGTTCGCTGCCATGAACCAGGTGCATTACATAAACCAAAGGCCATCATGGTACACAAAGGTACCAAAAGACTGTAATGAAAGTTGTTTTCAGTATATCTTCTTATGCAATTTCCATTTGGTTGTATCCCGCAAAGCAATCTATAAACGAATATATTTTCCTACCCGCTAACTAGTCCAAAATCTAGTCATTCATCTTGGATATAACAATTGAACATCAATTTTTGGAATTCGTTAATGTGCAACTCTGAATCTTCTTCCGCTAACCCATTAAAGATGGGTAGGGGAAAACCTAAAGCTAGAAAATACATCATTCCAGTAGGTATAACAATAGGTTGTGCCACCATGGTAATAACCGGATTCACTACAAGGGTTCAAACAACTGGAACTAGAGCTCCACTCGAAGTGGAGGGACTGATTGGAGGGGGGAAGAACTAGAGCTTCCTCCCCCTAATGGAATGTGTGCCCAGCTAGGGTTATTATGACCCCGCCCTTGCAAAGATATCGGGCCACTCCTTTGCAAAGACTATCTTCTATTTATCTCATCCTGCCATCTAGCTCGTTCATCCTTTTCTTGCTTTTGGAGCTCCACTTGACAGTCTTGTGAGTCTAGCTCACTAATTTTTAGCATACACTAGAAAATAGGTCCCAATCGACCAAGGGACAGAAACCACCACTTGTAGGTAGCTCCTGGCAAATGCACCACTTGTTGGGACCTAAAACGGGCCCAACACTAGCTATAGGCACTAGCCCAGTCTCTATAACACTCACAAGATAGCCTCACAAGGCCTCGTGGCCATGAGTGTCTAAGGGACACACTGCCCTAATTACTACTATAGATATTGCATTTGTGATGCAACATACTCCATCGATTGCCCTTCCTAACTCCTCAGAGGGAGATCCCATACACCTTGGTATAATATACCATGTAACACAAACATAGGAGGCAACCCCTGTGTTGAATGTTGTGGCCCCACTGCAGCTCTCCTATATGAAGAGGATTAGTCCCTCAATGCATTGCTCTAACATAAAGAACAAATGAACAATCTCCATTCTTATATATTTTAAAAAATCCAAGAGATTTGATATTTCCTTACCAAGCTTTCCCCCAAGAAACCATTCCCCTACCCTACAGCTCGGGTTTGCTTACACACTCCGCATAGGTCAATATTTGGCAAACAATTGTAATGTGTCTAGGTTTGATACCATGTTATACTCAATGCAAGTGTGGATGACCATTGTGGTCAAGAATTTTATCATTAGAAACTAGCTAGGTGAAGTGCAAAAACAACCCTTCAATGATTTTCAAGCTAAGTGTGCATGCGGTGTTGAAAGAGACCAACATTGAATTTCTTCGTGCTACTAGTCTCCTTAATTCAAATGATAATCCGTCCTATATGTTATGCATAGATAAACTAATCATAATTTGAATCATTTTTAGCAACTAACCAATCTTACAAATCCTCTTTCCTCCTATCGTTTAGGTTTTGCATTTGTTGGATAGGTGTAAGGTTCATTTTTATGTAATTTTCATGTAAAAATCAATAAAAGCACACTATAACATAGAAACAAGTGACAGAGGCTTGATCCTCATGCTCTAGCCTTGTTATATGCTCATAGACATAAAGTTTTTTTTAAAAAAATTTCAAGCAAAAAAATAAATTTTTACTTATTTTCACTATTTTTTCCATTTATTTCTTCATGAAATTGAGATATTTCAAAATTATGAGCTTTTACTAATCAAGGACACTCAACATCATTTCAATATCCATTTCTATCCCATATGACCCCAAAAAACTCAACAAAAATCTCAAATTCCATTATTTTTATCAAAATTGTAACTTGAAGTTTTGCGTGTTTTGCGAGAAATTATTATATCATCATATTTTCTAGTTTTCTATCATATTTTAGAGAGAATGCAACATGGGAAATCAAGAACAAACAAAATTAAGTACTTTCTTCAATCATTTTCTATAAAACAAAAGAATCACTCACTTACGCATAGAAACCGCGATTTTGAGGCTCATATCTCATCGATGGGTGGCAACTGGTGCTTCTTCTTGGCCGTTGATGCACTTTCTCAGCCTGATCTATGTCCTCCATCACTCCAACATCATCATTTTCTTCCTATTCTTCATCACAACCTTCCCCCTTCTCTCTTGAATTGATGCATACGAATAACCGCCAAGAGGAGAGAGGAGAGAGAAAGACTAGAAAATAAGATTTCTTATTTCTCTATAAAAATCATAAAAATCACAAACATCTCCTTTCTCTCTATCTAGATCGAGAATCTCTCTCTCTCTCTAGAATTCCTCGGAATAAATAGACATTAGACATATTTTTTGATTAGTTTGGGGCTTCTTATGAAGCCTAAGGTTATTACTTTTGAAATGACCGGTTCGGCCTTTTGTGTTTACATTGTCTTGTAGTGGATATTTCGATTTCGGATGGGCAAACGGACTTGGATTCGAGTTCCGTCTAGACAAGTGGCTTCATAGATTCAAAATCTATAAACCTAGACCCCATTGCACACTTTCTGGCTCCTAGATCTAGTAGCTACTTTATAATGCCAAACCTTGCGGGGATTAAATGGGGGGTCAAACGACCTTTGATAGACAAACCAAGACTTGCGTTGGATTCTTGACGTCAAAATGCGTATAGAAAAACTCAAGCTTAGCCATTCGCCACTGTTTGATTTTTCATGAAAATTTGGTCTTTGGCGCTTTCCCGGCACTTCTTGCTCCAAAAACAACCTCAAAGACTTCAAGCATAGCTCAAAATCGGCTCCTAAAATCTAGCTCTTTAATATGGCAAGTGGAGGGTTTATTACTATAGATTATAGAAATCAATGGAGCTTTTGAAAAGAAACTCTTCAACCTTCACATTTTAGAAGTGAAAAAAGTAACTATGGTTGGCTATGAACTATATACCTTCAACCATTGGAATCACCCCATTGAAGTCATTTTATTGACTACACTTGATAAGACTTCCTTGAACACTATGGTTGAGTTGATTTACTAACGATTTCATTATATCATATAGTGATGACCTAGAATGGGAACTCCTTTATGGCAAGGTATTGATATAGTTATATATATGTAATGAAGGGGACTAAGAGGGGAGAGAAAGAAGACTAGAAGAGAGAGAGAAAGAGAGTTTAGAGGAGAGATAAAGTAGAGAAATAGAGAGAAAGAGAGAGAAGCCATGAAAGCTATAAGAGAAGGTGATATGAAAGAGACTATCTTGATTATTACTGAATGATGAAAAAGTGAAAGTCTCTTACATATTATACCTAGCCAGTGTGGCTGGTATTCCATTTTTTCCAAATTATAAATCTTCCTAGTCCTTTACATTCCATCCTCACCTAAAGGTTTTTGCCCTAAAAAACAAAATAGGGACTTATTACAATGCTAGAATGATAAGGAAAACAAATTACTACTTTGTTTTCATCATTATAAGGATGCAAAAATTTAGGAAAATCTCAAGAATTTTGGTTGAATTAAAGGTTAAAGAATGAGCCTCTTCAATGTATAACATTTAGAAAATAAATTATTGACCATAGAATCTGCTTGAAAAGATGCTTATAACCAGTAGACAACTTGCTGAAAGGTGAGAAGGATCGAAGCTTGCATGCGAGCTATGGCGGGAGAGCAAGAGCAAGAAAGAGAGAGACAAGAAATGGGAACTCCAACAGTCATAATGTGTGACCGGGCCTTCCTTTATTCAAACTGTCACTAAAAGAATAAAGAATTAAGTGACGTGATGGGCGCCCGCCACCTGCAGTGTGTAGTGGTGGGTACTGTCAGTGTAGTAATACACGGGGCGGCACGGCGGAGGCGCCTTTACCCCCAACAACCTCCCACTTAAAGGCGAATTTGCCCTAGTGAGAGAGAAAAGAAAAAAGAAAAGACAGTACAAATGTACATAGGTACAAGGGATGAGGAAAGGCGGCATCTCATCCAATGCCCATCAACCTCCTAAGGAAGGCAAAGCACTCAGTAGTGAGGCTCTTCGTGAGCAAATCTGCAAGATTCTCGTCAGTGGAGATCTTGACAAGGTTAACAGACCTGTCCTCCACGACACCACGTATGAAGTGATACCTCACCTCAATGTGTTTCGTCTTCGCATGGAAGATCGAATTCTTAGCCAACTGAATGGCACTCATAGAATCCGAATGCAGTGTAGGTGTAGCATCAATCCCAAGGTCAGCAACTAGACGGCCTAGCCATATGGCCTCCTTGCAAGCCTTAGTGGCTGCAATATACTCGGCCTCAGTGGTAGACAAAGCCGTACACTTCTGGCTAGGCCGTCTAGTTGCTCATTTGTCTCGGCCCTCTGCTCATTTGTCTGCGGACAATCAACCTGTGATACCTTCACATAAGAAGGTAATGGACAGCCAATAGGCTTTACGTCCTGCATGCGGAAGCACTCAAGGACTTTATGAATGTACTCCCGCTGTGAGAGATACAAAAGCCCCTGATGCCTATCGCGCTTAATGCGCATCCCAAGTATATGTGAGGCCTATCCCAAATCCTTCATCTCAAAGCTCTTCTTCAGCTAAGATTTAAGAGCATCTAGCTCATCATGAGCTTTCCTTGCTATCAGCATATCATCAACATAGAGTACCAAGATAACCAAACTACCATCACGGGCTTTCTTCGTGTAAAGAAACGGATCCATAGCACTCCTACTGTAGCCGTGTGATTGCATAAAGGCATCAAACTTATGATACCATTCCCTAGGTGCTTGCTTCAAGCCATACAAGCTCTTCTTCAACTTGCACACTAGGTGCTCCCTGCCAGGTTCTGCAAAGCCCTTAGGCTGATCCATATAGATCTCATCATGCAAGTCCCAATGTAGAAAAGTCTTCTTGACATCCATCTGATATAGATCTAAGTCAAGCTGTGCAACCAAAGCCAAGACTAAGCGCAGGGTGGTCATCTTAACCATAGGAGAGAAGACCTCATCAAAGTCCACACCATGTTCCTGCTTAAAACCCTTTGCTACCAATCTAGCCTTGTATGCCGGCTTGGGGTGTCCAGGGGTACTTTTCAGCTTATACACCCACTTGCATGGCAAAGCCTGCTTGCCCTTAGGCAAGGCAACCAAATCCCAAGTCTCATTCTTATGGAGGGAGTCTATCTCAGACTGCATAGCCCTCTCCCAGGAGTGACTGTCACCCCTGCGCATAGCCTCATCATAAGTGAAAGGCTCTCCTGCATTTGTAACCAAAACATAATGCATAGAGGGCTGAAATCTGTCAGGTGGACGTCTATCTCTAGCAGATCATCTCATCGCAGGCTCTACTGCCTGTCTAACTGCCTGTCCAATACCCTGGCCTTGTGGAGGAACTGCTGCAGGCTGTACTACTGGCTGTGCTGGAGCTCTAGGCTCCTCCTGAAAGATCACTCTGCGGATCTCAACCACCTTCTCAGGCTGCCTGTGCATCTTGTCTTCATGGAAGACGACATCATGGCTGCGTACTATTTTCCGCGCCTGCGGATCCCATAGGCGATAGCCCATCTCTCCTGACTCACCATAGCCAAGGAATATGCATTTAATGCTCTTTGGATCCAATTTACTCCTCTTGTCCTTGGGCACATGGCAGAATGCCTCACATCCAAAGACACGGAGAAGCGCATAAGAGGGTGGCTTACCAGCCCAAACTTCCTCTGCAACCTGGAAATCCAATCCACTAGAAGGCGATCAGTTTATGACATGCACTGCCGTACTAACTGCCTCAGCCCAAAAACTTTGGGGTAGGCCTGCATGGCTAAGCATAGAGTGCACACGCTCCTGAATAGTCCTGTTCATGCGCTCAACCAAACCATTCTGGGGTGGGGTGTAAGGGGCGGTCAACTGATGCTTAATACCCCTGTCATCACAAAACTGCTCAAAAGCACGTGAGACATATTCTCCCCCATTGTCAGTCCTAAGGCATTTCAGCTTATACCGAGTCCGGTTCTCAATAAGAGCAAGGCAACGCTGAAAGACTGCCAAGACATCGGACTTTTACTTTATGGGATAAGCCCACACTTTCCTAGAAAAATCATCAATGAAGGTAACGAAGTACTTCGCGCCACCCATAGACATGCAAGGCATAGGCCCACAAACATCGGAATGCACCAATGCCAAGGGCTCACTCATTCGTGGCCTACCCCATTTCTTATGTGTAGACCTATTTTGCTTACCATAAAGACAATGATCACACGAGTCAAAACGTGCATAGTCCAAAGGCGAAAGATACTGCAAACCAGATAACATTTTCATTCCCTTCAAAGACATATGCCCCAAACGGGCATGCCAAAGTGATACATGTGGGATAGAGCCCACTGCCAAAACATGGTCTACAAAAGACCCAGATACAACAAGAGGATAGAGGCTGCCAACCTTGGCACCTCTAGCAAGCATAAGTCTGCCACGAGTAATCTTCTAGGCAAAATCCCCAAAACATACATGAAATCTTGCATCATCCAGCTATCCTGCAGACATAAGACTGCGCATAAGCGCAGGTACATGACGTACATCCCTAAGCAAAAATGAACTGCCAGTGGAAAACTACAACTGAATATCACCCATGCCCACAATGTCAAGAGACCTGTCGTCTCCAAGTCTGACTGAACCAGATATAGTGCGGTAAGAGTGGAACCACTCACGGTAAGGCGTCACATGGAAGGATGCTCCTCAATCCAATAACCAGCACTGTGCATACATACTAGATGTCTCAGTCAAGTGTGAAGCATCAGAAGAACTAGTTGCAAGTATAAACTCATCACCACCATCGGACTCCTCAGTGTGCGTGACATTAATTTCCTCAATCTTGATGCTGGACTTCGCAGGTACTATGTTGGGATCAGAGGACTTCTCCTGCACTTTATCTTTCCCCTTATCCTTGTGCTTCTCATTGTGCAACTCATGACACTGTGGTCTAATATGGCCCTTTTTCCCACAATGATGACAAGTGACATTTGCATTGCGCCCACGCGACTTACTACGCGACTTGCCATGAGATTTATACCGACCCTTCTGCGAGTCACGGTCTCAGCCATTACCACGGTCATACCTATCATTCCTGCCTCTAATTGTCAAAGCATGACTACCACGAGAGGCATCCAAGTTTTTGCGATTCACCTCTTCCTGAAGAAGAGCACTCTCAACATCTGCCAATTTTGAGGCACAAAGAGCAGTGCGGAATACATCCCATGACTCATTCAGAGTCCCAAGCAAGAAAAAAGGAGTTACTTCCTCTCCAAAGGTGATATCCTGCGAAGTCAAGTTCTTCAGTACAGCATGGAACTGGCTCAAGTGAGCAGACATAGTCGCATTATCCTTCATGCGCAGATCCATAAGCTGCTTCAACCAATACATCTGACTCGCCGGACTTTTCTTATCATAAAGATTCTTGATCTTATTCCATAGATCCCATGCACTCTGTGCTTCCTCAAATACATTATAATGTACCTATTCAGTGAGAGACAATACAATCGTGGACTTGCATAGCTCATCAAGTTCAAGCCAGTCGTCATTGTCCATAGTTTCAGGCTGCTCCCCACTCAACCGAAGTGGCTTAATCTCAGATTACTAAACCAAGACCTGCCAAATTTGACTCTTCCAATAAGAGTAGTTGGTACCATCCAACTTTGTGATGTTAAATATGGGATTATCAGTCGAAGAGGACGCCATAATGCAGGCTGGAAATGCACAGACAATGTAAAACTACTGGCTGTTTTACTGCAGAAAATGCCCAAAAATGACCAAAACGGGGTCCAAAGGGCGAGCAAAGTGTGCCAAAAGTTGCTGCCCACTTAGTACTAGGTGTGGTACACCAAATCAGGATATTTCAGCATGAAAGTACACCTCAATCCACCAATAACTGCTTGCTGTAATAAATTGCAGGTATGCAGTCTAGAGAGCAAACTGTCCCAAAATAGGATCCAATGTCAAGCAAACAATGCTAGGTCCAAAGCCGGCATGAAACAGACATAAGCAAGGTCAATGACAGTGAAAAGAACATGAGCTCAACACCGAAGCATGTCAAAATAACATCTGCCAGTGAAAGGCACACCCCTAGACACTCTAGGCAGAGTGTTCCTGTAACTGCCAAAACCTGACACAAATAGGTGTCTGCTCAAAGAGAAAGATCCAAATATGAGACTCAGCTCATAAGCATCCTGTGAACCAAGAGTACATCAATGCATATCCATAAAGATTGGAGTATGATCCCAAAGTCTCAATGCGTATGTAGCTGCTCAAGACATAAACTGCTCCAAATACATGTAAGTGCTCCAATAGCATGCAACTGTTAAAGGTCAAGCAAGCATGTAAAATGCTCCCACTGGCACAAAAAGCGTACAAAGCGAGCTTAGAAGCTCAAACAACCCAAGAGAAAGTACCAGTGATAAGTGACCCTGTCAATGCATCAAGCGCATCCAAGAGAGCATGACATACATGAAGCACCGGTCGTATTAACCATGAAGCAATACATAAGCCCAAATAAGCTCTCGGTCAACTCAATGACATCCAAATAGCAACCAAGATCAGTGATCAAGTAAGCCAGGAATGCTCAAATACATCCAAATCCAAGCTCCAAATGTCGGTATGGCATACACGAACCAAATAGCATATGTCACGAACCAAAGCATGTAATTCAAAAGCCTAACTGTCAAGCAGAGACATGAGGCATAGGCGGTCCACGAGCATGCCAAGTCGGTCCAAATGCCAGTGAAGACAGAGCTAATGCGAAGCTCAAAAGCATCCCATAATATCATACATATGCTCCAAGTCATCCCCAAATGTCAGAGACATCATGCCAAAGCTCAAAGAACACAATATTAGTGAGTTTGGGAATCTCCCAATTCCCATTTTTTGAATACTAAAAAGGTGGTATCCGGATAACATGCCCAGAAGTTTCTCAAAACCATATGGTGTGACATATCATTGGAAAGCGCTTGAAAAATGGAATCTATTGAGCTATAGAGTGCTCAATTTGGAGTTATAGTGTTCAAGTTATGACAAATCCAAAGATTTGACCACGTGTCCCAAATGTCAAGATTGTGGGAGAGAAGGAAGGAGTCTCGCTTGAAGCTTTCTTGCTTGCACAATGGGGGAAGAAACACAAGGGTGAAGGCTGAAAACAGTTTTCCTCTTCTTAGTTGTGTAAGCCAAAAAGAACTCTAGTACAAAGAAATAGAAGAACCCTATATATGGGTCTCAAACCAAACTCAACTAATTAAGGTGGCATACTAACTGAGCCACAAACTAGAGTAGATAAGGATAGCTATCATGTAGCTATTATTCATGGGCGGTGTACCAACCACGTCTGCAACTGACAAGTCGGTGACATAAATACACAACGGTCACCCTGGCGTATCACGAGTGGAGCTCGATATCTCAACACTCCCCCTCGAGCTCAATCCCAATTCCTGCACACCAAGCAGGTCTTTGAACTTGCGCAGCTTCTCTGCGCCCAATGCCTTCGTGAATATGTCAGCTACCTAATCCTCTGTGCTGACATAAACTAGATCAATAAGACCTAGTAAAACCCTCTCTCGCATATAGTGATAATGCACCTCAATGTGCTTTGTTCTAGCATGATAGACTGGGTTATTTGCCAAGTGTATACTACTCATGTTGTCACAATAAATGACAACTGGTCCATCTGTAGACTAATGCATATCATAAAGTAGCTTATGCAACCAAGCTACCTCACATGCAGCCATTGCTGCACTCCTGTACTCAGCCTCTGTGCTCGACAAGGCAACTGTAGGCTGTTTCTTGCTGCTCCAAGTGACTGCAGCACTCCCAAAAGAGAACACATATCCACTGGTAGATCGTCTATCAGAAATACTACCAGCCCAATCAGCATCAGTGTATCCATGCAACTGTATCGGAACCCCAATCTCATAAAATAGTCCATACTGCAATCTGGACTTCACATACCTGAGTATGCGTCTAGCCGCATCCAAATGTGGTTTCCTTGGAGCCTGCATAAACTGACTTACCAATCCAACAGCATAGCTCAAATCTGGCCTGGTAATAGTCATATAAATCAAACTTCCTACTATGCGTCTGTACATAGTAGGGTCTTCTAGAAGCTCACCTGCATCTGTGCTCAGCTTCACATTCTGCTCCAAAGGAACTGAAATAGGCTTACAGCCTGTCATCCCATATTTGGACATCATGTCCAATCCATACTGCCTCTACAAGAGCTGAATCCCACTTGGTGATCTAATCACCTCAATGCCCAAGAAATAACGCAGCTCTCCCAAATCCTTTATCTCAAACTTCTGCTTCAATAGCATTTTCACATGAAGGATATCTTCATCACTGTCACCTGTCATAATCAAATCATCAACATAAATGACAAGTAGCATAATACCTTTCTCTGTTTTTCTCACATAAAGTGAGAAATCTGCCTTGGAAATCTGAAAGCCAATAGTGACAAGATACTGTCCTATCTTGTCAGACCATGCTCTAGGTGCTTGCTTCAAGCCATACAAGGCTTTCTTCAACCTGCAAACAAACTCAGGATGAACAGCATGCACATAACCTGGCGGCTGCTCCATATAGACCTCTTCTTGCAAATCACCATGCAAGAAGGCATTCTTTACATCCATCTGATGTAAAGACCATCCCTTTGATGCAGCCATAGCAATGACTGCTCTTACGGTTGCCATCCTTGCAACCGGACTGAATGTTTCTTCATAGTCAATGCCATATGTTTGTGCATACCCCTTGACTACTAATCTTGCCTTGTATCTATTCACAGAACCATCTGCATTGTGCTTCACCTTATAAACCCACTTACAGCCAATTGCATTTTTACCTTTAGGCAAAGGTACCAATTCCCATGTAGTATTTGCTTCCAAGGCATCCATTTCGTCATCCATGGCTTTCTCCCATTTTTCTTTTCCCGTGGCTTCCTCAAAAGAAGTGGGTTCTGGTTCCTGTATCACTTTAACCATATATGCATAGTGAATGGCTGTAAATCCATCATATTTCAGCCTATCCACAAGATATCTAGCTCTCGTGGACTTGCGCAAAGTAGGTTCACTCCCAGGTGCTCTCAAAACATCCCTGGTCTTCCTTACTCCAGGTGTAACAATAGAAGGAATACCCAACTCATCATCAATGCTCTGTTCTGAGCCACTGGATTCACCATCCACATAAGAGTGACCTGCATTCACATCAAACATGGGCTGATCAACCTTCTCTTTTCCTTTTCGTGATACCTGCATACCACTATTTGCATTACTTTGAGAAGATTCTCCTGATCTCAATCTTCCTGTCCATGGCGTAGAATGTGAACCATACTAGAGGACGCTCCAGGTCCACTAATATTTTGTGACTGCTGCTGTGAATTTTATGCAGCATTACCATTTTGTGCATCTACATCATCAATCACATTTACTGGTTTATACCAGCTACTCATCTCATAAAAAACAACATCTCTGCTCACTGTAAACTTACGAGTAGAAGGGTTATAGCATCTATACCATTTTTGCTGCAGAGAGTAACCAATAAAGATGCACTTCTCAGCTTTTGGATCCAACTTGGATCTCAACTCATGTGGCACATGTACATAGGCAATGCAACCAAAAATTTTCAAATGAGAAATATCTGGTTTCCTACTAGTATACCTCTCCTCTGGAGTCATTCCATGTATTGCTGCAGTGGGAGTCCTGTTCATTATGTAGACTGCTGTAGCAACTGCTTCAGCCCAATAAAAATCTGGCAAGTCTTTTTCATTGAGCATGGCACGAGATACCTCTCCAATATGCCTGTTTTTCCTTTCTGCAATTCCATTTTGTTGTGGGGTATGACTGCATGAATATTGCTGCTTTATGCCATGCTCCTATAGGAACCTTGCAAACTCATTTGAGAGGTACTCTCCCCCTCCATCTGACCTTAGGCATTTTATCTGCAAGCCTGTTTCTTTTTCAACCATAGCTTTAAGAGTTTTGAAATGCCCAAAAACTTCACTTTTCTTTTTCATAAAATACACCTAAACTTTTATGCTATAGTCATCAATAAAACTGACAAAATAATGACAGCCTCCAAGAGATGCAGCTTTAGTAGTCCACACATCAGAGTGGATTAATTCCAATGGCTTCTTACTCTCTTGAACATGTCTAGGAAATGGTTTCCTTGCCTGTTTTCCAAACTGACAGGCTTCACATACCTTATGCATTTCTGCAACCTTGAATTTCGGCAAACCTGCAACAATATTTTGGGCCTGCATTGATTTAAGTCATTGTACATTAACATGACGAATGCGTTTATGCCAGATATCAATATCTGCAACTACACCGGTCCCATGTGCAAACATTGCTGCACTCAATTCAGACATGTCTGCATCCAATGTAAACATTCTGCCCTTCTTCTTTCCTTTTGCTATCAAGCGACCTTTATTTTTCATATCCTCAACAAAGCATCCATGAGGATTAAATCTGACCTGCAAGCCCTGCTCAACCATTTGACCAACAGAAACCAGATTCTTGGTGATATTCGGAACATGAAATACATCGGAGAGGTATTTCTTTTTCCCATCTTGCATAGACAAAGGAATTTTTCCAATATGCACAATAGGATGTGCAGTATCATCACCAGTCTCCACAAATCCTGGTTTTTCCATTTTTCTTGCATCCTCCATCCATTCTGCATGACCTGTCATGTGGTTTGATGCACCCGAGTCAACATAACATACATCATTGCTTTCTTCTGTACTTGTCACAGAATTGTTCATGTGCTGCACCATAAACAAGTGCTCATTTCTATCATCACCCTATCTACTAGAAGAAGCATAATTCCCTTGTTGCAGTTTTCCATTCATGATGTCATTCTACTTTTTATAGCAGTCTTTAGCCATATGACCCATTTTACCACAGTAGTAGCATTCAACATTGCTGTTTGCATTTTGGCCTCTTTGCCATCCACCACGACCTCTTTGGCTCCCCCTGCCTCTAGAGTTACCACGTCCTCCTCCATAGGACTGGTTTTCTTGAGTTTGCTGCATATTTTGATTTCTACCACGGCCTCCATATCGGCCTCCTCTACCTCTGCCTCTACCTCTTCCAGCATTTGAGTAGAAGACAGCTTCTTTTGAAGTTCCTCCTGAAGAAGATGCACCACCATTTCTCTGTTCCTCAGAAATTAGGAGAGCAATCAACTCCTCAAAATCAGGAAATCTTTCACGAACTGAAATGGATGTCCGAAACTGTGCATAATCCTTTCCTAGACCATTCAAGGTCACAGAAACTAAATCATCATCTTCCACTGGTGACCCAATGGAAGCAAGTGCATCTACAATCTTCTTCACCTTCATGTGGTAGTCGTTGATGCTCATATTTTCTCTTTGCACATTGTGCAACTCTTGCTTGAGCTGCATTTTCCTGGCTTGCGTATTTGTGCTATACATTTTTGACAAAGTATCCCATGCCTCCTTTGGCGTACTTGCATCCTGAATATGCACAATCATAGAGTCTGAAATGCTGATAGACAGCCAATACATAACTTTCCTGGCTCTCTCATGCCATGCTTTAAATGCCTGCATTTGCTGTTGATTGGGAACATCAGGAAGAACTGGTTCTTCTTCATTTCCTACAACAAATTCCCAATATCCTTTTCCCATAAGGAAATTCGTCATTCTAAACTTCCATGCTTGAAAGTTGTTCTTGTCAAGCTTTTCAGTGACAATCTACGAAAGAGAATTAGATGCCATTACAGAAGACTGCAAAAAATTCTGTCACTGCAAAAACCACAGCTTCACCCTCACAAGGGAAAATCTGCAAAACTGGCAAAAGTGGTATTTGACCACACAGTCACTTCCTAGTGACGATTTTGCATCAACAGGCAACAGGGATGATTCTGTAACTCCCAATGTCTCTGCGCACAAGCATACAATGCAATTTTTATAGTAACTATTTACCGACCTGTAGAACAGTGGTTGCACAGCATAAAACTGGGCCTTTTCCTGAGTGCGTGCAGAAAACTTCCGCCTCCAAAACAGGCCCTGAAATGGCCTCAAATAAAAAAAACAAGGTCGTCTCAACCTGAGACAATACACTCCCGCACTTTCCAGCTGTGCTTCACCGCGAAGGGCGTCTCAACTTGAGACAATGCACTCCTGCACTTTCCGGCTGTGCTACCTGCAGAGATCTGCTCCCAAAACAGAAAATGAAAGCAACCCTCCTCCTCTTACCAGAACACCGCGAGCTTGGCTTGCTTTCTTGAGCTCCTTACCACGAACAAGGCTTTGATACCATGTCAAGATTGTGGGAGAGAAGGAAGGAGTCTTGCTTGAAGCTTTCTTGCTTGCACAATGGGGGAAGACACACAAGGGTGGAGGCTAAAAACAGTTTTCCTCTTCTTAGTTGTGTAAGCCAAAAAGAACTCTAGTACAAAGAAATAGAAGAACCCTATATATGGGTCTCAAACCAAACTCAACTAACTAAGGTGGCATACTAACTGAGCCACAAACTAGAGTAGATAAGGATAGCTATCATGTAGCTATTATTCATGGGCGGTGTACCAACCGCGTCTGCAACTGACAAGTCGGTGACATAAATACACAACAGTCACCCTGGCGTATCACGAGTGGATCTCGATATCTCAACACCAAACTTATGGGAAATTCCCATATTCCCCAATATGGTGTTAAAGCATACATCCGATATCGGTAGGTAAGTGCCAAAGCATGTAAAGTACCTTCAGCCCACTGTTATTCCAACATGTATTTACTGTTCTAAACAATAGATTTCAGCCCCAAAGTCAAGCCAAAATCATGGTCAAACCAAATGCATACATCCCCAATACATCCGGGTAGGAAGTAGACCGCATACGGGCATCAAATAGCTCCAATGGAATGAGGCATAAGCAACAAATGTCAGTGTCAGGGGTGCTGCCCTGTTTCCAGCACTGTTATGCAGTGAATGATAGTTTCAAAACTGAGAATGATCAGCTTCCAACCTCAATGTCAAGCCAAAGCATCAAAATGACATCCAAAAATGGCTCAAATGCCCTCCAAATAGGCCAATGATGAGTGCTCCATGAGCAACAAGGCATTCAGCTGTAAAACGTGGAGTTCAAAGTCTGAAAATGGGCGCCATATTCAGCGTGTTGAGGCCTGGAGTACTGCTGCCAATCATGTGGAGTTATGATGGTTGGGGGGGCTCAATGATGGCCCAAGGTAGGCACATACCAAGCCATGAAGGCCCAATGCAAAGGGGAGGGAAGATATGAGCTATGGAGCTCAAGAAGAGTGGCTGCCCTTTGTTCCTGCCCTGTTTCAAACTGAGAATACACTCAAACGCGTGCAAATGCTGAAGCAATACCTCAAGGGCAAGGCCCTGATGAAGCTCAAGAAGGCCGGGATGGAGCTCGGGAAGTCGGGGAGAGTCGGGAGCTCGAGAGGTCGGCTATGGCTGCCGGGATGGAGACCCAATGCGTGAAGCAAGTCGATGCGAAGGTCGGGAAGCACTGAGTCGAGCTCGAGCAAGAGAATGCCAAGCTCTGATACCAGTTGAAAGGTGAGAAAAATCGAAGCTTGCACGCGAGCTATGGCGGAAGAGCAAGAGCAAGAAAGAGAGAGACAAGAAATGGGAACTCCAACAGTCACAATGTGTGACCGGGCCTTCCTTTATTCAAACTGTCACTAAAAGAATAAAGAATAAAGTGACGTGACGGGCGCCCACCACCTGCAGTGTGCAGTGGCGGGTACTGTCAGTGTAGTAATACACGGGGCGGCACGGCGAAGGCGCCTTTACCCCCAACACTTGCTATTAGTTTAGATCCTACCGAACAAAATCTAAAATAAGTTTTCATACGCTAGTTGAATGGGGTATACAAGACACCAAAATAAATCTCATTTGAAATATGATGGGACTAAATGGGCCGGCACTAGTTGTGGCACTAGCCAAACCCTCGTGCATACAATAGACACCTCCACCACCACATGACCTCGCGGCTTAGATAAGAGTCCAATGGCACCTTCCCCAAAACCCCTAAAAGGGGGTATCGCTCACATATTGGCAATAAGTGCCACATATCACAGACACAGGAGGCACCCCATCGGTTGATTACCGTGGCCCCACTGTAGCTCTCCTACATCTTAGGGATTGGCCCCTCGATGCACTGCTTTTATAAATGCATTCGCACAAAACTCCTCTCTTTTTAGCGAGATCTAGGAGATACCATGTTTCTCACCGATAAATTTTCCCACGAAACGAATGGCTATCCTATGGCAAGGGGAATCTCACCCTCTCAAACGTGGGTCAACTATAATTCAAACAATTGCTATGCATTTCCAAGAGTTGATACCACATGTATGATCAATGCAATAGTGGATGTCTCATTGTGCACAAACAGTTATGTTTCAAAATCAGTCTATGTGCTAGTACGCAAACAGTCTTTCCATGGATTCCAACTAACACGTATATGCTTCGTTGCAATAATCTAGCACCAAGGTGAACCTTGTGCTTCTAGATCCCTTATTTCCAAATAGGCCATTTCCTAAATGATATGCATAGGAAAAACCAATCAAAATTTATATTATTTCAGCCCTCAAACTGTTGTACAAAATCTTACTCCCCCTCACCGTTTATGTTTTGATTCGTTGCATACGTGTATAGAGATTATTTTGTCATGATTTAGTGCATAAAGAGCAATTAATCACACACTGTAACAAAAAGATAGGGCAAACAAAGGCCAAACATCATGCTTTGCCCTACCATACATCCACAACCACTTATTATATTTTTCCATGTTTTTCTAAGGCATATTCTTATTTTTTCTCTTATTTTTCTCTATTTTTCTCTATTTTTCTCTATTTTCTAATTTAAAAAATTGATATATTTTTAGAGCTATGGCTCTTGATTCTTAAAAAAATAGAAATATAGATTTTATTAGCATTTTATCCCATGTGTATTGGTTTATCCCACCCGAAAACACCAAAAGCCACATTTTCCTCATAAAAACCATGTTTTACGGGTTTCTAAAAATTATTTCCAGCATTTTGACTCTATGTTTTTTTAAATTTTCATCATGAAAGCATAGAAAAAATAGTAAATAGCATGTCTACCAATTTTCACTCCATAAGAACAACATTGGCTCAATCAAATGTAAAAAACAAGCAATTTTCCTTTGTAAAATAGAATTACCGGTTTTTTCCTTCTTTGCAGGTTTAAAATATGATGCGGGACTGCAGATCAGCCCTCATTCAAGGCTTATCCCACCTCCAAACAGCCAACTCTAGCCCTCCACCGATCCAGGAGTGATCCGGTACCATGCCGGACAAGTGTTCTTCAACTGGTTCTCTTCTTGGTTCTTCCCACATGAATTGCCTCTTGGAAGAGAGAGAGGGAGAAGAGAGAAAGATTGATTTTCATCCTCCATAACCAGGCAGCCATTTCACAGGCAGAGACAGGTGATAGGGAGCATAGGCAAGGGGGAAATCCTCCATGTAATCTGTTTGGGGGGGGGGGGGGGGGGTTGTATTGAAGTGGCATAGCCCCCCATCAAGAATCCATCGCCATCTTCATGGCGCCCTCTTCCTAGTGGCAAAAAACACAACCCCCCCCCCCCAAATCATTTTTTGGTTGCTTGGGGCTCCAAGGGGAGGCCCCAAAGGTCGCACCCCTTTGGCTAAAGTCCCTTTTACACAATTCTTGGTCCTTGGCCTCCCATCCAGTGACCTATCTCCCGCATTCGGCATCCAAATCCACCTCCGAAAATTCTTGGGCATCCGTCTCGAAGTCCCTCACTGTTGGGCATCTCCAGAAGTCCAATTGATTGCAGTTGCTGCCTTCGACAATTTTTGGCTATTTTTAAGCACTTCTCGGTGTCAAAAATCATCAATCAAAATACTTTCAATCTATGTAGGTTGCATTTTGTTGTCATTATGGAAGAGTAAAATTTGTTCAAAAAGTAGAAGGCTATCTAAGGAGTATCTACAATGAAACAAGGCCAACTATAACTAGCTTTTAGCCAAAAAAGCGTCATGAATTCGAAAATGGATGTTGGCCTCCAAGAAGCTTTATAAGGTGTCTCTGATTGAAGAGCCTTCAAGAAGCTTTATATGGTGTCCCTGATTGAAGAGCCTTCATTGGCACAATTTTCAATCATCCATCAAGAGATGTTTCTAATCGATGCCATCTGAGACTCCTTGGAATACCACAGAGTTTGTTGCCTAGACTTACTTGAGTCCATGGCATAGGGGAAGGTTCTAGATATTTCCATAAGGATTGACTTGAATTCAATTCCTACATAAACTACAATCACCTAATGGTCTTCTAGTGTCAGCCTTCAGGCATTTATTTTGCACAAACCACTCAAAACAAAGTGGAGTCATGTTGCACTTCATTCAAAGAGAGTGAGAAACAAGGGGGAGTGTTGCACATCAACCCCTCTTCCCATAAGGCATAGTTCACTCAAGTCCCCTAAAATGCTATAGAGTGAGGGCTCTACTAGTTTTACTAATTTGGGTCAATGTGTGACTTTATAATTCCTAATGTAACTTTTTGAAGAAAGCTCTTAGCTAATCAAGACCACCCAACCTTAGGACAAAACCCATCAAGGATTTCACCCTCTCACTTTCCTTTTGAGATGGGCATTCTTTAGTTATCTAATTATCTTTCACATTTATGTGAACATGTAAAAACACCTTCCTTAATTAAGCTTTAAACACATGGTTCATTCACATAAATCAAACTCATGAAAATCAAACAATAAAAGCAATGCTTATCAAAGAGTCATTTATTCATCTTAAGGGTTTATCTTATTACAATATATTTCCCATCCATAAGGACAAATCCAAAGTATAATCCACCAAGTTCCTACACTACCTTAACTAGTAACATAGGCTTCTACGAAGACCATCCTAGGCTCATAGGGGTTAGGTAGTCCCTAGACAAGTGAGGAATTTGTGACTAGAGCCCCCTAGAACTCTTACCACCTCTTAACATCCTCTCTACAAAGAGACCTCTTACAAATGGGGCTAGTCCTCCTAGCTTTGGATGTGGTTTTAAATAACCACTTGTGTCTTGGGGGAGGTCTAGAGCAAACCATATCAAATTTTTATTGTTAAGATTCAATCAAAATACTAAATCTTACAAACACAAATAGTTCATTTCATGGTGTCAATAAATCTTCAATGACAAGAAAATATGGAATTCACCCTAGTTTACTAGGGTTTCCAAAGTCTTGAACTTTTCCAACCTTCTTAGAGAACTAAGATTCTCTCTTATGTTCATCTTGTTTTACCTTAATCACATTCTTTGATCCCACCTACACCTCAAATGATTTTCTATTTTGGGATACGCTCTCTTGATGTTTCAAGCTTCTAAAGCTTCAACCCCTTAGTTGATGGATCTTGAGCACTCGTGTATATTGACATTTTATACTTCTCTTATGTATCAATGAAGTCTTAAAGGGGTTTCCTCAAATTTTTCAAGTTGACGTGATGATGTAAATCTCTTGGAACTCAAATGATGGAACATAGGGTCACGAAGAGGGGGACTAATGCCTCCTCTTCATCTTTTTCCTTTAAGAAGACTATAGCACTTAACCATGCTCGAGTTACTTTGACTTGGGAGCTCAATAGCCTTTTTCCCTCTTCTAGGGCTATTCCATGAGTAAGGTAGTTTACCAAGGTTTTTAATTTAGAACCTTATGCAAATCCTATTAGATCGATGGCATTTGGATCTTGTTACTCTATGGCCCACTATCATGTAGTAAGATTTACATATGAAAGAGGTTTTCCCCTTAATCATAGGCCTTCTAATCCTTATGAGGACCCCAAGAGAATAGTTATTTTCCATGTATGCAAGATAAACACAATCCTAAGTATTTTTAATGGAAAATTTATACCCTACAAATAATATGTCTAACTAGAGTTACAATGTGCTAGTTGATTTACTTTATTAATCTAAGTCGGAGCCTTGCAAGCGAAAATTCATAAATCAAAATTTTCTCTAAACTATTACTTTATTATTCTTCTAAAATGAGCATCAAAGCATTCATTTATATTACAAGGATTTGTATGCAATAGAAGAACCTTGAATTGGTTTGGCAAAGTTGGTGTGTTATTAATATTTGCTAGTGTGTTTCCCATAGGCACTTGTAGTTCCCAAGCTTCTTCTCTTGGGTGCCATCACTTGGTGAAGATATTCAACTTCAACAATGGTTTCTTTGCTTTAGCAATCTTGAGAGAGTTCACAATGGAAACTGAGACAATGAATGCAGCATAGCTGTAGAAGCTTCCTTCGTCACCAAGTATAGAAAGAAGGGAAGTCACTTGGGCTTTGATGGAGAGGGGAAGAAGGGTCCTTTGATGAGATCTTAGAATCTTCACATTCTCCTTCCCTTCCTTCTATCTCTTGTCTCTCTCTATGTACTCTACCTCCCTCTCTTTATCTCTCTTCCTCTCTCTCTCTGTATATATATATATATATATGGCATCACTTTGGCCCAAATAATTTAATGTCAAGGCCTTAAGCACTAAGGCTTATATAGCCTTGGAGGGGGGATACCCTCCCCTCTTTCTCTCATAATCGTCGTCTGTCCTTGATATTATCAATGCCACAATGTGTGGTTACATGGTGGGGTGGGTGGGACTTCTAGATTGTAGCAAGCTAAGGAGGGTGATGTTCACAATGGCAAGGGGGATGAACCAATCGACAAGCATTTCAAGATGGCATGGTAGTAAGACAAATCAAGGTGGTGGTGGGATTGGGATTCGACGACACAATTGGTAAGTATTACATGTGAGGTTTTAAATAATAAAGTTTTAAATTGCCTATTCTTTCATTTATTAATCTCCCCCCAAGGCCCCATTCATACACAGTGGGGAGGGGAAGGAAGTGCAAAATGTTACATCCTTTTCCCCTTAGAGGAGTCAAGATGTTCTTATCTCAAAAGAAATTGGGAATATTGCTTACATGGTGATTTCTCATCAATACAATTAGCATTCTCTTCAAGATACTTCTTCCACTGGATAAGATACTCTCTAATGGTTCTACTTCTTAGGGTTCTCTCTTTTACATCAAGTATCTTATCATGCTGAAGCTCAAGAACTCCTTGGCTTGGGATTAAGATTTTTTTATCATCACAAGAACACAATCAATATTGGCTACATAACACTTCAATAAGCTCATATAGAACATTTTGTGAACTTTCAAGTATTCAAGGAGTTGTAACTTGTATGCATTGGTCCTAAGCACTTAACAACCTTGTATGACCCACAATATGTTGGGCTTAGTTTCTTTAATTGTCCCAAGGACAAGAAACTCTTCTTAGAGATAACATGGACAAAGACTTGGGCTCAGTTTCTTGAATTGTCCCAAGGACAAGAAACTCTTGTTAGAGAAAACATGGACAAAGACTATGTCCCCTTCTCCTTGAAGATTTTCTCTTATTTTCTTAGATTAGCATATGCTTTTTCTCAATCTTTGGTAGCTTGGATATCTTATTTGATGGCCTTAACTTTTTCATCCATTTTTTGTAACATTTCAGCTTCTACCTTTAGCATAGGATAAAAAAATTTAAGTGGTGTAAGACAAATCTTGCCTATACAATGCTTGAAGTGGAGTCATTTGAATGTTCTAATGACAAGACATGTTGTAAGAAAATTCAAGCAAGGATAGATACTTTATCCCTTTCTTAGGTTCTCTACAATAATAAGCTCTAAGTATGTCCTTAATGGCTTGATTTACTTGCTCTATTTGGACATCACTTTGAGGATGGTAAGTTATATTAAAACAAAGTTGCATTTCAATCACCTCAAACATGCTCTTCCAAAAGTGAGAAGTAAAAAGAGAATCATGGTCATTGGCAATCCATGAATCCTAAAGATATCCTTAATGAAAATGCTTGCAATATTCAAAGCCTTGTAGTTGGTTTTGATTGGCATAATGTGAGCAACCTTTGTCAACATATCCATAATCACTAATATTAAGTTGCATCTTCCTTGAACTGAGGGTAATCCAACTATAAATCCATACTAATTTCCATTTCATTTGAGGAATATCAAGTGGCTAGATCTTGCTTAGTATCTTAACATGTTTAGAATTTACTCATTGGGATATTGATCATTCAGTAACATACTTAAGTACATCTTCCTTAAGTTTCTCCCAATGACAGATTTTTCTTATGGTATTGAGAGTTTTTGCATAGTCAAGGTTTCCTAAGAATGGAGAGTTGTGAGCTTCCCAAAATATCTCCTTCTTGAGTTCTTGACTCAAACGAATGCACACTCTCATCTTGAAATAGACAAGTCCTTCATCAATAGAGAATTTTTTATTCTTGAATTTGAGTTTAGGGTTTCATTCTCTGGCTTGGACTTTTCTTAGCATATGTTAATACCTAGGATCTTTAGTTTCTTATTTTCTAGCCATCTCTATAATAGGATTATTGGGCATTGATACCATGTCAACTAGAGATTCTACTTTAGAGGGTTCCTCTAAGATGAGAGCATTGAGAAATGCTTTGGGTTTAGGGCATCTGTTACTACATTCTCTTTACCTAGTCTATACTTGATTTCAAAATCATATTCTTGTAAGACTTCTATCCACCAATGTAGCCTTGTGTTTATATCTAACTCAATGAAGTTTCACTTAAGACTTTTGTGATCAATGATGTTGAGAAATAAGACATAGGATAAGTATATATCTTATGTATGCATAAATAAAAGAGAGGCTATGTATAAAGTGACTTAAGGGTCAAAAGGTATCTATCACTTTAGTGAGATACTTTGTGGGTAGACTGTTGAATGTGGGAAGAAAGAGAAGAATGAAGATCAAGATGAAGATTATTCCTTGAGACTCTACATCTTGTGCCATTCTCCCTTCTATTGTGCATCGATATCAATACCATATCAAGAGTGTAGGAGCAAAAGATAGGATCTAAGAACATGAAAAATTGAGGTCTACTTCAAGTTGAAAGCTTGGTGTTTGCTATTAAATCACATACAAATCCTCATCTAATCCACCTACTAAAAGCAAGTACATGGATTCAAGAGCTATTGTGGCTTAGATTTGGGACCTATTGAGCTTGCTTTGAATGTATTTTGAGAAGTAAAAGGAGGTTGAAAATGAATTATGATAACAAGGTTTTGATTGTCTTTGGATTTGGATCTTGATTGCCAAAAGCTAGGGGGCTGTGACCAAAGGGCTTGCTTGTCACTCAAAAGCTCAAGGGTAGCTTGTGAGAAAGTATAGGGGCTCTTTGGCAAAGAGAAGCAAGGGTCTTATCCATTGTAGCCACAAAGAAGAGAAAGAGAAGAGTTCTTTGTAATTTCCTATTGTGGTTATAGAGCTTAAATCTCTAAATACAAAAGCCCATAAATCAAACTCATTTCACACTACAACTTCAAGAACTTGTTATTTGGAGTATTCACATTGGAAGGAAAGAAGAATATGTTATTTTGGCAACTTTAGTTTCACAATGGGAGACGTCTGAACTAGTTATTTTGCAAACTCATTCAATGTCTTGCATTCACACTGCAATCCTATTGAACTAGCTTGTTTCAAGGCTAAAAGGTCAATTTTTATGCCTTTTTTAGTGTTGATTTGAAGGGGAAAAATGTTTGAAAAAATCCTACGAAATTGATTCTCGATTGACACTTAATTGGGACTCCATTCTCTACATGAGAAAATGCATAAAAAACCAAGAAAAATGCTCAATTTTAGACATGTATTTTGATGGCTTTTGGGCCACTGTACACGTATTGTTTGAGCCCGCTTTCACTAATTCTTGTTGGATAGTTGATGTATGACATATGGGCATGATATATGGATATATGGACAGAAATTGAACACATGTATGATAGCCACAATAGTGAAACTTAGGTTATGTGTATTTTCTTGGGCATTTTAAATTCTTTTAGGTCTCCATTTTGAGTGATTTCTTGAGAGCAGAGTTTTGGTGCCAATAAGTGCTTAAAAATAGTTAAAATTTACAACTATCAAGGGAAAAATATTCAACGTCGAAGGCGGCGGCTCGATCTAGGACGATTTTAAGCGCCAAAGTGCTTTAAAGGCGCCCGAGCGACACTTGTTGATTTTTCATAATTTTTTAGACTGTCCTGCCGGTTGACAAGAGTTACCGGCCAATGCGAGACGTCAAGCCAGACACCCAGGATTTTTCAGAGCTCAATTCAGAGTCCGGACGGGGAAATGGCCAAGAAACCGGTCAAGATACGAAGAGGTGGAGAAAATTTGGCCAAAATGGACAAGTGACCCTTGGGAGCCAAAAATTTAAATGTAGCATGAAACTTTTCATGCATATGAGGAATAAAAAAACGTGGAGGAGGGCGTGAGGAGGAGGGCGCCAAAATTTGCACCCTCTTGTTGATCATGCCATCTCCTGCCTGTGAGCAACCATGCCAATTGATCATGGGGCTTGAATCCCCCCTAGATGCTGATCCTTTTGCCGTGCTTCGCTCCTCCAATGGCGGTCTCTATGAAGATCTCTGATTTCAATCTTTCTCTCTCCTCCCTCTCTCTCTTCTAAGGGTAGATTCATGTGGTGAAGAAGAAGAAGAAGAATGGATGACGGATGCTTGTCCAATGAAGACCGGATGCTTGTCCAATGAAGACCGGATTGCTCCATGGTTCAAGAGGAATGAAGATTGCTGATTGTGGACTGTCATGAGCATTAATGGTGGCTGGAAATCAGTCTTGAGATATGGCAAATAAAAACCCGCAACCCGCAAAGAACGGTAATATCATTTTTACAAAGGAAATTGATGTTTTATGCAATTTGCTTCATGAATATTTGTTCCCATGGGATGATTATGCATTATAATTTTGTTTGCTATGAGTTTGATCATTTTATGCTTAGAAAATCAGAAAATCGTAAGTGTTGTGAATGAAATTAATAGTGTAAAACCCGTAAAACACGTGAAATATGGAAAAATTGGGTGTTTTTGATATATAAATGGAAAATATAATAAGATATACCAACTAAATTTGTGTTTTTGTTGCAAATGAACCTAAGGGCCACAGCCCACAAGTCATTTTGAATTTTTAATTATTTAATATTGCAAAAAATACAAGAAAAATAGTGAAAATGGGGAAAAATATGGAAAAAATAGATTTTGAGTGCCGAAAATTAAGGAAAACTAGGATTCATGTTTGTGGATGTATGGGGGGTCTGAAGTATGAGGTTTAGCCTCAGTTCAATCCTACCTTTATGTTTTAGTGAGTTTTTATTGCTTTTCATACAATAAAAATGTGAAAAATGAACCGTAAACCGATCAATAATGCACAACCTAAATGGGTGAGGGGGTAGAGTGTATAAAAGGTGTTTAAATGCTGAATGAAATGATGAAAAGCTTGCTGGTTTTTATGCATACTATTTAGGTTGGTCAATAATTAAAAATTAAGAACCTAGTCGCACGAGGGTTTCTCGGTGCTAGGTTCATGCAACGCTGCATATGAGCGATAGTCAAAATCATTGAAAGAAATGTTTTTCACATGTGCACCAATGCTGATTTTCTTAATTGTTTGAGCACATGGACATTCACAATTTTCATAAATCATAAAGAAATGATAAAATGTATCAGACAATACCTCTTGGATGCATGGCAATTTCTTTCTAGAGAAATATGACCAACGTTGAGTGAGTAAGGTTGTCCGAACTGTAGGCTAGGCGTTGGGTCTAGGGAAAAGTAAAGTGAGAAAGCATGGTATATCTCCTGGAAATACGAGAATCATGAAAGAGAAAAGTTTGTGTTCGTATGTGTTATATATGTTTAGCGACGCATCGAGGGGCCAATCCCCAAGGTGTAGGAGAGTCACAGTGAGGTAGCGGCAGTCAGCCCGTGGGAGGACCTCCTATGTTTGTACTTCATGCTATTTGGCAATGTGCTGGGACTCCCTGTGAGGAGTGTTAATTGGGTTAGAGTTGGGCTACAAGACGTGATACAAATGCAATATGTTTAGGAAGATGATGTATGTGTCATCCACACTCCTGGCCATGAGGCCGTGGGGTTGTTGAGCGCATGATAGAGGTCCGGCTAGTGCATGAGCCAGTGCCGGCCCGTTTTAGGTTCCATCAATGGTGCATCTGCCAGGAGCCGCTTAGAAGTGGTGGTCCTCGAATCCTGGTTGTCTAGGGATCAGTTAGCAGTTTATGCCAAAGGATACTGAGATTGACCCGTTATTCATCGATAAGCATCGTCTAGCCGAAATCCAAAAGCAGGAGAGAGACGAAAGAGCTAGGCGACGTGTTGAAATTCTTAGGAGATATTCCCCTAAGTGTAGCGGTGCTAAACCCTCACGAGGGAGTGGATCTAGTGGTCTTGGTGCCACAAGCAGTAAGTTAGGAGAAGGTGGAAGCTCTAGTGCTCCCCTTTCTTCCATAAGGCAGTCTACATCAAGTGCAGGAGGTGTAACTCCACCGTCCCCTATTTCTAGTGCAAATCCAATTTCCGTCATGGCATAGCCCATTGCAATTCCTGCAAGAACGATGGATTTGCTGGCTCTAGGTTACCCGCTACCTATTTTTAATGGGCTAGTTGAGGAAGATGCGAAACTCCACATCAGGGAGTTTCAAAAGCTGATGTTTAACTGTCGCATCCAAGAAGAAGGGCATTTAATGATGTTCTTCAACATGACTCTCAAAGGAAGAGCTGCCATATGGTATCATGGTTTAGAAGCCGGAACCATATTGAATATTGATTCATTTTATGAAGCTTTTCGAAGGGAGTTTGCCCCTGAACGGGGTGGGCAATATTGGTTGCGTGTACTCAACGTGAGCCGCCAAGAACCACACGAGGATATTCGTGCTTATGCGAAGAAATCAAAAGAGGTTTTCTGTAAGTTGGACACCTCTATTCCTATCCCCGTAGCTGCCCAATTGCAATATTTTCTGAATGGTTTGGATTTTAATATCCAGTTGCAGTTGAGTAGTGTCCCTTTGGGGGATATAGATACTGCCATTACATGAGCATAAGAAGTGGAATCCCGACTACAAGCAACCTATGCCTCTCGAGACAATTCGAATATGGGTCTAGCATTGGGAAATAATATGGCGATAGCCAATGGCAGTGGTAGCCAAGGGATAGCGATGGCTAATCCTAATGGGAGAGGGAACATGATGCAGAATGTGCCTTTATTACCAGTTCCCCCTAGCATGTCGATGCCTACGGGCAGTCAAATGGCTCCAAATGGTGGAGGCTAGATAGTTAATCCTAATACCATGACTCTGGTTCAACAACGAGTGCCTAATCTAATTGTTAGGCTGATGGAACGACAGGGTAATGATCAAGGCTACGAGTTGAGCGCTTCCAATGTTCTTGGCGAGGTTAAGGACATGATGAAGCATTATACCGACATGATTACGGAGCAGTATCGACAAATAGCCATTGATGTCAACTTTCTTAAAAAACCACAAAATTTGATAGGAAGTAGATACCCAGATGAGGGTGCACCTTCGAGGTTTGGCTGCAAATGGTGTGGTGGGCAACATTATCCACGAAATTTCCCAAATGTCAAGTGCGACATCTATGGAAATCTGGCCATTTAGCAGCCACTTGCTGGAGTAAGATTAGTTCCCTCCAGCGAGGTAGTCGGCAACCAGGGCCTGTTAATCATCGTGTGCAAGGAAATGATTCCTTGTGAGAAGACGGACCTAAACAAATACTCCAACGACCAAAGACTACACTGGAGGATCTGCCTAGTGGTAGTGGGGTTAGTTTGATTGAGGCTGTGCGCGTTAATGACGCTGAAACCTCTAATCTGCGAGCTGTCCTTACAAGAGGTCAAAAGGGTAGAGAGGTCGACAAGGATAAGCCTGTCGACGGAAACCCTAAACAGGGTAGCAAAGGAACGCAAGTTCTGGATCCTGCCATGGAAGGGGGACCTCTAAAGCTCGTGGATAGTAAAGCTCATGTTAAGAAGGATAAGGAACCATCGAGGAAGAAGGTGAAAGTTAAAAAAGAGGCAATAAAGCCGGTTCAGTGACCTAAAGAGCGGATGGTTTGGCGTGAAAAGCGAACTCTACCGAACTATCATGAATTCGATTTGGCGAGCTCTCTTTGCAAAGTCAAGCCGAATGTGAACCTTTTACAGCTTATTAAGCTTTCCCCAGGAGTACGCAAGGAATTTAGAAAGATCCTACGTACCGGGTATATCGTAGAACCTTTGGGTATTGCGCGACTTGGTGATGACTGGTTCGAGCATGCTGAGAAGCATTGCCCAAGGGTTGCAGCCTATGTCGATGGGATATTAGTAGATTATGCCATTGTCGACACGGGATCATCTGTTAACATTATGAGCTCTGAATTGATGGAAAGGTTGGGTCTTGCAATCCAAAAAGATACCTCCACAATTCTCAGAATGGCGGATGATAGTTTGAGACAGCCGGAATGCTACATTACTAAGGTCCATGTCACTGTTACAAATGTAGAATGCATGTTGGACTTTAGGGTGATTCGTTTTGCAGGGCGTCCAAGTTACCAAGTATTACTTGGACGGCCTTGGATCTTGCAAGTGGACTGTCAAGTGGATATACCCGCCGGTCGGCTGATATTCGACAGAGGTGCTCAGCGCGTGGTGATTGATGCCTATCCTGAGTCCCCGCAAAGTGAGAGAGCTCCTCTATCTTCTACAGAATTGGAGACATTAGAGGATTTATTTGGCAGCGAGACATCATCGAGTGATGAGTCCAAAGAGGGATCCACCACGGAAGACATCTATCAGATCACTTTGAACGAGCCGATAGAGGCCCAAGATCGTATAAGAGATGCTGATGTTATCGAGCTAGACCTTGGTATGCCTGATGAGTCGTGACCAATCAAATCAGGGTCCATGCTCAGCGTCCAAGAATGTGAGGAGTACGTCTCTCTGATCCAAGAGTTCCGTGATATTTTCGCTTGGAGTTATGATGAACTTAGAGGCATTCCTCCTAGTTTCGCCATTCATACAATTTCGTTGAAGGAAGGAAGCCGCCCTGTATGACAGAAAGTAAGGCGTATGCCTTTCGAACTGAGAGATGGGCTATTTGAAGAGTTACAGAAGCTTCGGAGAGCGGGTTTGATTTTCCCTATGCAACACACGGAATGGTGTTTTCCAGTTGTGATCAGAAAGAAGAAAAATAATCAAATCCGATTATGTGTGGATTTTAGAGAGATGAATAAGCAAACAGTTAAGGATTACTACCCGTTGCCATTTATTGACCAGATTTTGGATCAATTAGTGGGTAGGGAGGTATATTCGTTTATGGATTGCTTTGCAGGATATAACCAGATGGCAATTGCAGAAGAGGACAAGTTGAAAACAACTTTTATTACTGTCTTTGGTACTTTTGCATACCATGTGATGGCCTTTGATTTATGCAATGTGCCTAGTTCGTGGCAACGAACAGCAGATAAGACATTCGGTGACATATTCCCTGAAGAGTTGAAGGTGTTTATTGATGACTTAGGGGCCGCTACCGTGAGAGAAAGGTAGTTGATCATTTTAAGAAAATGCTTTGAGCACTACAGACAATTTTGTATCACTCTAAACCCACGTAAGTGTGTTTTTGGTGTACCTTATGGGCTATTGCTAGGCCATGTGGTCAGTTCGGTAGGAATTGTGACAGATCCCGAGAAGGTCAAAGTCATAGTTGCCATGGGTCCACCACGCACTCCGAAAGAAGTTCATAGCTTCCTGTCTTCGGTTAGTTATTACCATAGATTCATAAACCCCTTGGCAGACAGAACGTTGCTGCTTATAAATCTATTATCCTTTAGCTGTTCATTTGAATGGAGTGACCCTTGTAAGGTAGCTTTCGAGGATGTGAAACAGGAGCTAGTAAAAGCTCCCATTTTAAAAGCACCTAAAAGAGGTGAGGTGTTCTACATATTTTCAGCAACCGCCATGCATAGTATCAGCTGTTGTTTAGCCCAAATTTGGGAGAAAAAGTGGTATCATCTAATAGCCTTTACTAGTCGAAAATTGGGCATTTTAGAGATCAATTATACCTATATGGAGAAGTTGTGTCTTGCGATGGTCTTTGGGACCAAGAAATTTAGGCACTATATCCTCTATGAGAAAGTTGTGCTTTATACGAAGGCGGAGGGGCTTCGATTATTGATGAATAAGCTGCAGCCGCCTGATCGTCTAGCGAAGTGGTTAATCACTTTGCAGGAGTTTGATTATGAGATTAGGAGTAAGCCACCAAGGTTATAGGGTATTGTGGAATGTCTTGTGGACTTTGGGGAGCCTAAAGAATCTGTGACTGAAGGTACTGACATGGAGTCATTATTTAAGATAGATACGGCATCTATTCCCTCCTGATATGCTGCAATAACGCATTATTTATCGACAGGAGAGGCTGGATCCGAACTATCTAAAGCTGGGAGAAGGAAAATTAAGCAGCAAGCATTAAAGTTTGCCTTGATCGCAGGTACACTATATCGGCAAGGGGTTGATGACATCTATTGCCGATGTGTGATGCCTGACGAGGTGCCATTCATCTTCCAGGATGCATTCGCGTATGTTAAGAGATGCGATATTTGCCAACGAAATGATAGTCGCGAGAATAGGGAAAGACCACTCACCCCTATTATGGCGATACTTCCATTTGAGAAGTGGGGAATAGACTTTGTGGGTCCTATTACTCCGTCGTCGACTGCACAAAAGAGATATATTATTGTACCAACTGACTACCTCACAAAGTGGCCACAAGCACGTGCAACAAGGAAAGATGATGCTAAAGAAACTGCTAGTTTCCTTTTAGAGCAGATAATATGCCGTTTTGGTCCCCCGAAAGAATTAGTGTCAGACCGTGGAACCCATTTCTTGAATAAGGTGATCAAAAGCTTGACTGAGGCTTGGCAAATCAAGCACAATAAAACGACTCCTTATGATCCGCAAGCAAATGGACAAGTTGAAAGTACTAATAAACAGCTTGTGGGTATCTTGACTAAGATAGTCTCTAAAAAGAAACGAGACTGGGACAAGAAGCTGTATGTGGCAGTATGGGCATATAATACCACGTTCAAGCACGCCACTGGCCACACGCCGTTCAAACTAGTTTATGGTGAAGAGTGCGTTTTACTCTTAGAAATTGAGTTGCCGACCATAAGATTTGCAATAAACCATTCTTTGGGTAATGAGGACGCCCTATTAGAATGTTTCACGACTTTAGCGCACCTCGATGAAATTAAGTTGCAAAGCCTATTACACCAAGAGGTGGCTAAACATCGCATGCAACAGTTGCATGACCTGAAAGCGAAGAAGTATACCTTTAAGAAAGGACAACTGGTTTTATATTATGATGCGCATAGGGAGCTGTTCCCAGGGAAATTGGAACCTAAATGGGATGGCCCCTACAAGATTGTTAGGTTAGGGAAGAATAGGTCTACAGCCCTATTAGCTGATCTCCAGGGAGTAGAGTTTAAGAATAAGGTTAATCTTAATAAGATTAAACCTTATTACTTCTAAGTATGCTAATATATAGAGAAATGCATTGCAGGTCCGTGCTGGGAATGATCTGAGACCTGCGAAAGAGCTTAAAGACGGTTGATGGGTCGATTAATTCCTTATTTGGAGCACCCATATCTGGAGCAAAGATACCATCAAGGGAAACTTATCTGGTGGAGCAAAGGATACCAAGTGATTGAGCAAGAAGACGGAACCTTTGTGTGGGAGATTAAAGTCTTTTGCCATCATTGTTTACGACTATTGATGAGTATCCTTGTTGAGTTCAATGAAGAAGGTGGGATGGAGCCGTCAGTTCATCTTCTCAACATGCTAAACTTTGATTATCATAATTATGAATAGAGGAGTTTGTGATGGCCAATTGTGTAAACCCATTGTGGACGTATACATTATATTTTGACAGAGCATCCAGGGGCCCTAATAAAAAAGGGAGTGTTGGAGTAGTAATCCAAGATCCCCGACATAGAGTTACAATGAAGTTAGCTGTTTATCTCAGGGTAGGATTCACTAACAATATGGCGAAGTATAAAGCCTTGATTATGGGACTGCATATTGCCAAACAAGGTGGTATTTGTCAGTTGTCAGTAAAATGGGATTCCCAGTTGATCCTGAATCAGCTAGATGGGACATACACAGTACGGAATCCCATTCTTTGTATGTATCATCGGACTGCGACGACCCTACTAGAGGAGTTTGAGAGAGTGTCCCTTCAGCTGATTCCACGCTACTGGAATCAGTTTGTAGATTCATTGGCAAATCTTGCTTATGAAGAACACCTCTTCTTTAATTGTGGGCCTAGTCTGGATATTGTTATCAATGATGAAACAGGATCCAGTCGCTTGTTGGGGATGTTATTAGAACATGCAATATATGGCAAACGATGGTTGATATGGGTGATGCAAAGAGTAGCCGAGACCAATCTACCGTTATTATCTTGGACCCATAGGTTGATTAGACAACATGTTATGCGTACGCCTCTTGCTATATATGCAGGAGGGATAGGTCATAACCTTATGCATTTAGTTTAGGGCTACGAGCTTGTTTTTCCTCCTTGGAAAGCAGCTTATTATTGTATATTTGGATTCTTCCAGGGAGGGATGTGTAAGTGCTATTCTGTTTGATCTCGTTAGGCCAAGAGGGCCAGTGTTGCGAGGTTTTGAATGCTTTATTTCGTTAGGCCAAGAGGGCCGATTCAGTTTTGTAGTGAAGTACTTTATTTCATTAAGCCAAGAGGGCCAGTTGTCTGTTTAGTGCAAGTGCGGTTAATGGTTTCTTGTTTGAGTTTTGTGCTAGACAGGTTCGGAAGAAGAGCTTGGAAGGAGCCTTTTGTTGCGTGGAAGCTTCTTATGGCCCTATCTAGGTGATATCTTTCCTTTATGAGTACTGTGGTTTTTATGTTATATGTGTTTGTGTACTTGTTAAGGGGGGTTTTTCATTTCTTATTGGGGACCGACGTCCAAGGCATGAAGTCCCAGGTTTAGGTTCAGTATGCTTGAGGGAGGTCTGAGTAGTTGTTGCCTCCTGTAAAGACATTGTCAAGCATCAGAAGACCTGTTTTAGAAGGGAGTCCCAGTGACCCTGTTCTGCTAGCTTGATAGGCAGCCGTTCTAAGAGTTCTTGTTAGTTGTGAGGCAATTAGCGAAGCCTGCAGAAGGAAAATAAAGATGATAAAGGGAAAAAATGTCAAGATTGTGGGAGAGAAGGAAGGAGTCTCACTTGAAGCTTTCTTGCTTGCACAATGGGGGAATACACACAAGGGTGGAGGCTGAAAACAGTTTTCCTCTTCTTAGTTGTGTAAACCAAAAGAACTCAAGTACAAAGAAATAGAAGAACCCTATATATGGGTCTCAAACCAAACTCAACTAACTAAGGTGGCATACTAACTGAGCCACGAACTAGAATAGATAAGGATAGCTATCATGTAGCTATTATTCATGGGCGGTGTACCAACCGCGTCTGCAACTGACAAGTCGGTGACATAAATACACAACGGTCACCTTGGCGTATCACGAGTGGAGCTCGATATCTCAACACTCCCCCTCGAGCTCAATCCCAATTCCTGCACACCAAGCAGGTCTCTGAACTTGCGCAGCTTCTCTGTGCCCAATGCCTTCGTAAATATGTCAGCTACCTGATCCTCTGTGCTGACATAAACTAGATCAATAAGACCTAGTAAAACCCTCTCTCGCACATAGTGATAATGCACCTCAATGTGCTTTGTTCTAGCATGATAGACTGGGTTATTTGCCAAGTGTATACTACTCATGTTGTCACAATAAATGACAACTGGACCATCTGTAGACTAATGCATATCATAAAGTAGCTTATGCAACCAAGCTACCTCACATGCAGCCATTGCTGCACCCCTGTACTCAGCCTCTGTGCTCGACAAGGGACCTGTAGGCTGTTTCTTGTTGCTCCAAGTGACTGCAGCACTCCCAAAAGAGAACACATATCCACTGGTAGATCGTCTATCAGAAATACTACCAGCCCAATCAGCATTAGTGTATCCATGCAACTGTATCTGAACCCCAGTCTCATAAAATAGTCCATACTGCAATGTGGACTTCACATACCTGAGTATGCGTCTAGCCACATCCAAATGTGGTTTCCTTGGAGCCTGCATAAACTAACTTACCAATCCAACAGCATAGCTCAAATCTGGCCTGGTAATAGTCATATAAATCAAACTTCCTACTATGCGTCTGTACATAGTAGGGTCTTCCAGAAGCTCACCTGCATCTGTGCTTAGCTTCACATTCTGCTCCAAAGGAACTGAAATAGGCTTACAGCCTGTCATCCCATATTTGGACAGCATGTCCAATCCATACTGCCTCTACAAGAGCTGAATCCCACTTGGTGATCTAATCACCTCAATGCCCAAGAAATAACGCAGCTCTCCCAAATCCTTTATCTCAAACTTCTGCTTCAATAGCATTTTCACATGAAGGATATCTTCATCACTGTCACCTGTCATAATCAAATCATCAACATAAATGACAAGTAGCATAATACCTTTCTCTGTTTTTCTCACATAAAGTGAGAAATCTGCCTTGGAAATCTGAAAGCCAATAGTGACAAGATACTGTCCTATCTTGTCAGACCATGCCTGCAAACAAACTCAGGATGAACAGCATGCACATAACCTGGTGGCTGCTCCATATAGACCTCTTCTTGCAAATCACCATGCAAGAAGGCATTCTTTACATCCATCTGATGTAAAGACCATCCCTTTGATGCAGCCATAGCAATGACTGCTCTTACGGTTGCCATCCTTGCAACCGGACTGAATGTTTCTTCATAGTCAATTCCATATGTTTGTGCATACCCCTTGACTACTAATCTTGCCTTGTATCTGTTCACAGAACCATCTGCATTGTGTTTCACCTTATAAACCCACTTACAGCCAATTGCATTCTTACCTTTAGGTAAAGGTACCAATTCCCATGTAGCATTTGCTTCCAAGGCATCCATTTCTTCATCCATGGCTTTCTCCCATTTTTCTTTTCCCATGGCTTCCTCAAAAGAAGTGGGTTCTGGTTCCTGTATTACTTTGACCATATATGCATAGTGAATGGCTGTAAATCCATCATATTTCAACCTATCCACAGGATACCTAGCTCTCGTAGACCTGCGCAAAGTAGGTTCACTCCCAGGTGCTCTCAAAACATCCCTGGTCTTCCTTACTCCAGGTGTAACAATAGAGGGAATACCCAACTCATCATCAATGCTCTGCTCTGAGCCACTGGATTCACCATCCACATAAGAGTGACCTGCATTCACATCAAACATGGGCTGATCAACCTTCTCTTTTCCTTTTCGTGATACCTGCATACCACTATCTGCATTGCTTTGAGAAGATTCTCCTGATCTCAATCTGCCTGTCCATGGCAAAGAATGTGAACCACTGCTAGAGGACGCTCCAGGTCCACTAATATTTTGTGACTGCTGCTGTGAATTCTGTGCAGCATTACCATTTTGTGCATCTACATCATCAATCACATTTACTGGTTTATACCAGCTACTCATCTCATCAAAAACAACATCTCTGCTCACTGTAAACTTACGAGTAGAAGGGTTATAGCATCTATACCCTTTTTGCTGCAGAGAGTAACCAATAAAGATGCACTTCTCAGCTTTTGGATCCAACTTGGATCTCAGCTCATCTGGCACATGTACATAGGCAATGCAACCAAAAATTTTCAAATGAGAAATATCTGGTTTCCTACCAGTATACCTCTCCTCTGGAGTCATTCCATGTATTGCTGCAGTGGGAGTCCTGTTCATTATGTAGACTGCTGTAGCAACTGCTTCAGCCCAATAAAAATCTGGCAAGTCTTTTTCATTGAGCATGGCACGAGATACCTCTCCAATATGCCTGTTTTTCCTTTCTGCAATTCCATTTTGTTGTGGGGTATAACTGCATGAATATTGCTGCTTTATGCCATGCTCCTGCAAGAACTTTGCAAACTCATTTGAGAGGTACTCTCCCCCTCCATCTGACCTTAGGCATTTTATTTGCAGACCTGTTTCTTTTTCAGCCATAGCTTTAAGGGTTTTGAAATGCCCAAAAACTTCACTTTTCTTTTTCATAAAATACACCCAAACTTTTCTGCTATAGTCATCAATAAAAGTGACAAAATAATGACAGCCTCCAAGAGATGCAGCTTTAGTAGTCCACACATCAGAGTGGATTAATTCCAATGGCTTCTCACTCTCTTGAACATGTCTAGGAAATGGTTTCCTTGCCTGTTTTCCAAACTGACAGGCTTCACATACCTTATGCATTTTTGCAACCTTGAATTTTGGCAATCCTGCAACAATATTATGGGCCTGCATTGATTTAAGTCATTGTACATTAACATGACCAATGCGTTTATGCCAGATATCAATATCTGCAACTACACCAGTCCCATGTGCAAACATTGCTGCACCCAATTCAGACATGTCTGCATCCAACATAAACATTCTGCCCTTCTTCTTTCCTTTTGCTATCAGGCGACCTTTATTTTTCATATCCTCAACAAAGCATCCATGAGGATTAAATCTGACCTGCAAGCCCTGCTCAACCATTTGACCGACAGAAACTAGATTCTTAGTGATATTCGGGACATGAAATACATCGGACAGGTATTTCTTTTTCCCATCCTGCATAGACAAGGAAATTTTTCCAATCTGCACAATAGGATGTGCAGTATCATCACCAGTCTCCACAAATCCTGGTTTTTCCATTTTCCTTGCATCCTCCATCCATTCTGCATGACCTGTCATGTGGTTTGATGCACCTGAGTCAACATACCATACATCATTGCTTTCTTCTGCACTTGTCACAGAATTGTTCATGTGCTGCACCATAAACAAGTGCTCATTTCTGTCATCACCCTGTCTACTAGAAGATGCATAATTCCCTTGTTGCAGTTTTCCATTCATGATGTCATTCTGCTTTTTATAGCAGTCTTTAGCCATATGACCCATTTTACCACAGTAGTAGCATTCAACATTACTGTTTGCATTTTGGCCTCTTTGCCATCCACCACGACCTCTTTGGCTCCCCCTACCTCTAGAGTTACCACGTCCTCCTCCATAGGACTGGTTTTCTTGAGTCTGCTGCATATTCTGATTTCTGCCACGGCCTCCAAATCGGCCTCCTCTACCTCTGCCTCTACCTCTTCCAGCATTTGAGTAGAAGACAGCTTCTTTTGAAGTTCCTCCTGAAGAAGATGCACCACCATTTCTCTGCTCCTCAGAAATTAGAAGAGCAATCAACTCCTCAAAGTCAGGAAATCTTTCACGAACGGAAATGGATGTTCGAAACTGTGCATAATCCTTTCCTAGACCATTCAAGGTCACGGAAACCAAATCATCATCTTCCACTGGCGACCCAATGGAAGCAAGTGCATCTGCAATCTTCTTCACCTTCATGTGGTAGTCATTGATGCTCATACTTTCTCTTTGCACATTATGCAACTCTTGCTTGAGCTGCATTTTCCTGGCTTGTGTATTTGTGCTATACATTTTTGATAGAGTATCCCATGCCTCCTTTGGCGTACTTGCATCCTGAATATGCACAATCATAGAGTCTGAAATGCTGATAGACAGCCAGTACATAACTTTCCTGGCTCTCTCATGCCATGCTTTGAATGCCTGCATTTGCTGTTGATTGGGGACATCAGGAAGAACTGGTTCTTCTTCATTTCCTGCAACAAATTCCCAATATCCTTTTCCCATAAGGAAATTCGTCATTCTAAACTTCCATGCCTGGAAGTTGTTCTTGTCAAGCTTTTCAGTGACAATCTGTGAAAGAGAATCAGACGCCATTACTGAATCTTGCAAGAAATTCTGTCACTGCAAAAAACACAGCTTCACCCTCACAAGGGCAAATCTGGAAAATTGGCGAAAGTGGTATTTGACCACACAGTCACTTTCTAGTGACGATTTTGCATCAACAGGCAACAGGGATGATTCTGTAACTCCCAATGTCTCTGCGCACAAGCATACAATGCAATTTTTACAGTAACTTTTCACCGACCTGTAGAACAGTGGCTGCACAGTATAAAACTGAGCCTTTTCCTCAGTGCATGCAGAAAACTTCCGTCTGCAAAACAGGCCTCGAAATGGCCTCAAATCAAAAAAACAAGGTCGCCAAGGGCTAAAGCCCTTTCCCGCAGCATATACTGCCCTCTTGCTTCACCGCGAAGGGCGTCTCAACCTGAGACAATGCACTCCTGCAATTTCCGGCCGTGCTACCTGCAGAGATCTGCTCCCAAAACAGAAAATGAAAGCAACACTGCTCCTCTTACCAGACCACCGCGAGCTTGGCTTGCTTTCTTGAGCTCCTTACCACGAACAAGGCTCTGATACCATGTCAAGATTGTGGGAGAGAAGGAAGGAGTCTCACTTGAAGCTTTCTTGCTTGCACAATGGGGGAATACACACAAGGGTGGAGGCTGAAAACAGTTTTCCTCGTCTTAGTTGTGTAAGCCAAAAGAACTCAAGTACAAAGAAATAGAAGAACCCTATATATGGGTCTCAAACCAAACTCAACTAACTAAGGTGGCATACTAACTGAGCCACGAACTAGAATAGATAAGGATAGCTATCATGTAGCTATTATTCATGGGCGGTGTACCATCCGCGTCTGCAACTGACAAGTCGGTGACATAAATACACAACGGTCACCCTGGCGTATCACGAGTGGAGCTCGATATCTCAACAAAAAAACCCTGAATATCTTAAAGCTAATAAAAATATACAAAGGTGTGTTAAAAGGGGTTCTTATCCTATAAAAATCGAAAAGGAAAGAAAGAAAATTTTATAAGCAGTTACTCATTGCCTTGCGAGGGCCTGGTAGGTTCCTGGGGACGCCTTGTCCTCCTAGGGGTGGCATCTTGCTGAAAAAGAAAAAAATGAGGAAGGTTGGAGCGAAAATAAAAGTGAGCGTCAGAAAATGATTAAGTGTCGCCTTGTGAGGGCTTGATAGGTTCTTGGGTACCGAGACAGGTCCTGAGGGCGATGCCCTGTTCTCCTTGGGTCACTACGCTCAGCTCCCTCCTTTTTACATACCCGTGTATGTCAATAAAATAAAACCCTAAAAGAAGAAATGTGCTGAAAGAAAATACTTCTTGATCAGGCTATAGGAGTCCTCGCCTAGTAGGAGTTCCTAGTTGTGTTGTCCTTAGTTAGGGAGGTAGTTCAGACCACCACTTCGGGCAACCTCTTTGATAGTTCTTTCTAGTTTGGCCGTGTTGGAGCAGTCGATTATTAGTGACTAGCTTCGGCCCTTTTATCAGATTATGCTAGGCCTACTCCTTGTGGATGTTATGCCTTGGTTCTGTCAGGGGATAGGGTGAGCATTGTGCTATGTTTAGTATCTATCTATTTTGTATCAGCTTGATGCTTCCTTTGGTTGTTATGTGCAGATATGTTCGTGGGTTCGACGGGCTGAGTCGCCCTATCCCGTGGTCACCAATGAGAGCGGAATTTTGGTGCCGAGAAGTGCTTTAAAATAGCTAAAAATTACAAATATCAAGGGAAAAATATTCAACGTCGAAGGCGACGGCTCGATCTAGAACGATTTTAAGCGCCAAAGTGCTTTAAAGGCGCCCGAGCGACACTTATTGATTTTTCATAATTTTTCAGACTATCGTGCAGGTTGACAAGAGTAACTGGCCAATGCGGGACATCAAGCCAGACGCCCAGAATTTTTTAGAGCTCAATTCAGAGTCCGGACGGGAAAATGGCCAAGAAACCGGTCAAGATATGAAGAGGTGGACAAAATTTGGCCAAAAATGGGCAAGTGACCCTTGGGAGCCAAAAATTTAAATGTAGCATGAAACTTTTCATGCATATGAGGAAGAAAAAAATGTGGAGGAGGGCGTGAGGAGGAGGGCGCTGAAATTTGCGCCCTCTTGTTGATCATGCCATCTTCTGCCTGTGAGCAACTATGCCAATTGATCATGGGGCTTGAATCCCCCCTAGATGCTGATCCTTTTGCCGTGCTTCGCTCCTCCAATGGCGGTCTCTATGAAGATCTCTGATTTCAGTCTTTCTCTCTCCTCCCTCTCTCTCTTCTAAGGGCAGATTCATGTGGTGAAGAAGAAGGAGGGCGTGAGGAGGAGGGCGCTGAAATTTGCGCCCTCTTGTTGATCATGCCATCTTCTGCCTGTGAGCAACTATGCCAATTGATCATGGGGCTTGAATCCCCCCTAGATGCTGATCCTTTTGCCGTGCTTCGCTCCTCCAATGGCGGTCTCTATGAAGATCTCTGATTTCAGTCTTTCTCTCTCCTCCCTCTCTCTCTTCTAAGGGCAGATTCATGTGGTGAAGAAGAAGAAGAAGAATGGATGACGGATGCTTGTCCAATGAAGACCGGATTGCTCCGTGGTTCAAGAGGAATGAAGATTGCTGATTGTGGACTATCATGAGCATTAATGGTGGCTGGAAATCAGTCCCGAGATATGGCAAATAAAAACCCGCAACCCGCAAAGAACGGTAATCTCATTTTTACAAAGGAATTTGATGTTTTATGCAATTTGCTTCATGAATATTTGTTCCCATGGGATGATTATGCATTATAATGTTGTTTGCTATGAGTTTGATCATTTTATGCTTAGAAAATCAAAAAATCATAAGTATTGTGAATGAAATTAATAGTGTAAAACTTGTAAAACACGTGAAATATGGGGAAATTGGGTGTTTTTGATATATAAATAGAAAATATAATAAGACACACCAACTAAATTTGTGTTTTTGCTGCAAATAAACCTAAGGGCCACAGCCCACAACTCATTTTGAATTTTTATTTATTTAATATTGTAAAAAATACAAGAAAATAGGAAAAATAGGAAAAAATATGGAAAAAATAGATTTTGAGTGCCAAAAATTAAGGAAAAATAGGATTCATGTTTGTGGATGTATGGGGGGTTTGAAGTATGAGGTTTAGTCTCAATTCAGCCCTACCTTTATGTTTTAGTGAGTTTTTATTGCTTTTTATACAATAAAAATGTGGAAAATGAACCCTAAACCGATCAATAATACACAACCTAAACGGGTGAGGGGGTAGAGTGTATAAAAGGTGTTTAAATGCTGAATGAAATGATGAAAAGCTTGCTGGTTTTTATGCATACTATTTAGGTTGGTCAATAATTAAAAATTAAGAACCTAGTAGCACGAGGGTTTCTCGGTGCTAGGTTCATGTAACGCTACATACGAGCGATAGTCGAAATCATTGAAAGAAATGTTTTCCACATATGCACCAATGCTGATTTTCTTAATTGTTTGAGCACATGGACATTCATAATTTGCATAAATCATAAAAAAATGGTAAAAGGTAACAGACAATACCTCTTGGATGCATGGCAATTTCTTTCTAGAGGAATATGACCAACATTGAGTGAGTAAGGTTGTCCGAATTGTAGGCTAGGCGTTGGGTGTAGGGGAAAGTAAAGCGAGAAAGCATGGTATATCTCCTACAAATACGAGAATCATAAAAGAGAGAAGTTTATGTTCGTATGTGTTATATATGTTTAGCGACGCATCGAGGGGCCAATCCCCAAGGTGTAGGAGAGTCACAGTGAGGTAGCGGCAGTCAGCCGTGGGAGGACCTCCTATGTTTGTACTTCGTGCTATTTGGCAATGCGCTGGGACTCCCTCTGAGGAGTATTAATTGGGTTAGATTTGGGCTACAAGACATGATACAAATGCAAGATGTTTAGGAAGATGATGTGTGTGTCATCCACGCTCCTGGCCGCGAGGCCGTGGGGTTGTTGAGCGCATGATAGAGGTCCGGCTAGTGCATGAGCCAGTGCCGGCTCGTTTTAGGTCCCATCATTGCTACTCAGACTTGTTCACATGGTTGGATCTATAGTGATTTGGCACATTACATACTACTAGTTTTTCTAAAAGTGTAGTTGCCATAGTGTCAAAAACCACACATATTACTCAAATTGTGGGTGACGAATTGAGTAAGGACAATTGCACTGTATATTCCCATAATTGTATGGAGAAGTTTTCTATGGAAAAGGGTCTACAAGACCTCATTACAAGTGAAGATACATGCCTTGAACATCCTGATGAGCCCATGAGGGAACAAAAGAAAGCATATAAGAATTGGACAAGTAAAGAAAGGTCTTGTAGTAGATATCTATATGGATTTTAGAGATGTTGGTTTTGTACATTAAGAAGGCTGGTACATGCAAAGATGCTTGGGAGATCACTGAGAAAATGTATGGAACTTACATGAAGGCCAAGAAGATACAATTAAAGTAGAGATTGCATGGTGCATGGCGTGGTAATAGAAGCATTAGTGACTATGTGGTAGAGACAAAGCAATTTACAAAAGACTTTGCTTCAATAAACGCACCAGTTGATGATGATGATTTGGTATCTATTACTTAAAACAAACTTGAACCTACATAGAAGTCCCTCGACACATTCATCGCTGTGAGAAGAAGCTCTATGCCTAAATTTGAGGAGTTGATTTCTTTGTTTCTTTTAAAAAATATTAAATTGGGCCTTAATGCATTTAGCAATGGGGAGAATACAAGTCAAGATAGTGTATTTTATCATCAAAGAAACACCATGGTAGCTCATTTAGAGCTAGAAAATCTTTATATGGTCATGAAAATGCATATGGTTATAACACTTTTGGAAATAGTGACCAAATTCCTAGAGGTAGGGGAAAATCCCACTCTAGAAGTAAATGCCGTTCTAGCCCACAGGAAGATGGTGCATGCCATTACTATGATAGTTTGGACACTTTGAGAGGAAGTGATTTCATAAGTAGAATGCTATGGGTAGGGGTCAAGGAAGGACCCAATTTTGGCACTATGTAGATGGATAAAGTGGTACTCATTTGATTCAAAGTTAGGCTCACAGGCAGGAGATGACCACACAAGGCACACATGGAAACTAACACAATCTTCATGCTCATCCTAACTTGAAGATTGGATAGCTAATTTGGAAGCCTACCTTGACATTGTCTCAAAGATGAATAATCAGAAGATTCAATTTTCCACTTTACATTTAGAGGGATTTTCACATACATGTTGGTGCTATATAAAGAAAGAAAATAATATTGTAGACACTTGGGATGAGTTCAAGGCACTCTTGGCACATTTTTTTGTATCCTTAGTTGAAAAGAAAAGGCTTGTTCAAAGGTATTACAACTTAGAATAGCGTGGACTTACTGTATCAGTGTATACAATTCAAATTCTTAACCTTATTATGTACATGGAAATCATTACTGATGATGATGGTGGCAAGCTATAGAACTACATATATCTAATTTTTTTGCTAGATATAATGGTACAATCTCCTTCCAATCTATTCAAAGCTACTGAGCTAGCTAAAAGGTACTCAAGGAAGTATTGGAGAGATTCATCATTTCAACCATCTTTTGGATAGCCAAGGACAACTATGAATCAAGGACAAATTGGAGAGAATTTTACTAGAAATAAAGTGCCCAATAGTAGCCCTGAGTTTTTACTTACACACCATTTAATACATAAAGGCCACATGTCAATTTCAAGTCAACAAACATCCTCAAAGTGGACAATAAACAAGTGAAAAAAAATCAAAGAATTTTACAACTCAAGCTGGACAAAAAGTCATCCCTATAGATTTATTTAAGGAGCATAAAGAAAGAGGGTTATATTTTAAGTGTGGGAAAAAATATTCAATTGATCATGCTTTAAAGTGTACTTACAAAAATTCAAAGGCCAAGAATTATAATATGATGTTCTTGAGGATGTAGAAGAAGAAGTTGAGGATCCAACTATTGTAATGCATGCTAAAAATGAAGATTATGAAGAGATTTGATCAATAGTAATGATATGACCCTTTTGATGCCTTTCCCCTTAATTGCAATTGGCAAGTTTTGGTAGCATCCAATAAAGGTATAAGTAGCCAATGGGAATGAGGAAGTTAATACTCAAATATGCTGACAAGTTTACCTATGCCTTGTTGAAATTCATGAAGTGCCAATGGACTTGATTGTGCTAGGAATGGGCCCTATTGATGTTTTTCTAGGATGTGATTGGCTGAAGCAATTGGGCAAGATTACATTGGACTTCTCTTAGTTGTACATGTAATTTATGTGTGATGGACATCTATTACACTTAGAGAGGGTTTAGCATACATAAGATTTTTAGCTTATCACTACTAAGCAAATCAAGAAAGAATTTAAGAAGTAGTCTCAGATATTTCTATTATATCACAATAAGAAAACCATAGATGAGTCTAAGGATTCAAAAGCAAGGGATGTAGCCCTAAAATCTCTATTGGAAGAGTACAAGGTTTTGTTTCAAGTTCCCACAACACTCTCCCCAAAAAGAGTAGTTCATCATCCTATCGACTTAAAGGTTGTTAAAACAAACCCTCTTATAGGCTCTCAAAGCGTGAAAGAGAAGAAGTAGCCAAGCAAATTAAAGAATTTTTGGAGATAGAATTCATAGAATACAGTTCTTCTCCACATGTTTCTTCTGTGTTATTGGTTAAGAAGAAGGATGGTACTTTCATATGTATATAATTTATAGGGATTTGAATAATATTACTATCAAGAATAGGTAGCCTATCCCACGTGTTGATGATCTCTTAGATGATCTTAAGGGGTAGTAAATTCTTCACAAAGGTAGATTTGAGGCTAGATTATCATCAAACAATATGAGAGAGAGTGACGAGATAAAGACAGCCTTCAAGAATAACACTAGGCTTTATCATTTTCTTGTGATACCATTTGGTTTGAGAACATGCTAGCCACCTTTTAGAGCCTTTTGAATAAGATACTTCATTCCTTTCTTTTCAAATTTGTCTTGGTATTTTTTAATGATATTCTCATTTAGAGTAAATCATTGGAGAGCCATTTATCTCACATAAGAAAGCTGTTTGATATGTTGAGATATCATAGGCTCTTTGCCAAGAAGACACAATGTGCCTTCATTTAGATTGAAGTAGAGTACTTGAGACACATTGTAAGTGAAGAGGGGATAAAGATTGGTTCTAAGAAAGTACAATATATTTGTGATTGGCAAACACTACTAATATTAGCTTCATTTATGGATTATTGGTTCTATCCTCTTTTTGTTAAATATTTACTATGCACTATGTGACTATTGCAGCACCAAAGACAAATAGGGTAAAAAAGGAAGCATTCTTTTGGGATCCACTATTGATCATAGTTTAGTAGTTGATATGACAAGCTCAACACATGCGGACATTGATGATGTAACACTTGGTTAGATGGGTCAAACATCTATACTTAGTGCGTTGATGGCCATTGTGACTCTTACATGGCCAGTGACTTATCACTTATTATATTTGGTTTATTGCACCTACCTATAGCTAGTATAGTTATAGCACCAATTGAGTAGTATAGTCCATTGTGCATTATTTGAATTAGGAGGCCACTTTCTTTTATGTTGTATATTATCTATACTTTGTGAAAATTATATTATATTTAAAAGAAAAAGAAGAAGTTGGCAAGAAAACATTTTGGCCTCCATCTCTCTTCTTGTGTTCTTGAGTGAGCTTTCCTCTTGCCAGTATGGTCTGTATTTGGCATAGTAGCTTGAGCAAGTCCCCCCATCATGTGATTCATGACATGCTATCAAAGTATTACCATTGAGAGAGACTGGTTTTGAAGGCTAAAGTGAAGAAGAAGAAGAAGCAAGGATTTGAGCAAGCAAGCAATGGGTAAGAAGCTCTCCCATTCTTCCCCTCTTTCTCTTGGATAGTGCATGTGGAGGCACTGGAAGTAGATCAAAGTAAAAATCTCATATTGCTATAAGATTTGGTATATAAGTAAAGCACTATATATTGTATACCTAAGGTCTTTAGGGCTTATCCACTACCTTTTAGACCATTTGAAATCGTTTTAGGCTTGTTTTAAACTCAAAAAGTTTTGAACAACAATTCTAGGATACTATAATTTTGATTGTATCATTCAAAAGTGAGTGCATATGCGATAGATTTCTAATCTAAAATCTCTAAGGTGTATTCTTGGAAGCAAACATAAGTTTTATCTGCTAACAAGTTGTAGATTACATATACAAACAATCAATGAAAAAGGTTGCTTGATGTGTTACTATGCACTTGTTATAAAAGTTTGTAGAGGACTTGCTTGCCATTTTATATCAATTTTGTGATAATGGTAAAGAATCGTGGAAACCCCATCATTGAGAAGCTAGACAAGAACAATTATCCATTATGGAAGTATTATGTGACAAAATTTCTTATTGGAAAAGGCCTTTATGAGTTCATTTCAGGTGTAGAAAGGGAACCAGAGCAAAGTAATCCTACAACTGTAAAAGAATTAAAGATATGGAAAGAATGGAATACAAAAGATAAAAGGGTGATCTATTGGTTGTCTGTGGTCGTTGATAATACCATGGTGGGATATATTAAAAATGTAAAAATTTCACATGCAGCTTGGAAAATCTTTTACTAACAACATATTTTTAGTAAATACAAAGGCATGAAAGATTCAACTCAAGTAAGCGTTGAATACTGTGAAGAATGAGAAGATGTTTGTAAATAAGCATGTTTTGAAAGTGAGAAGCATTGCAGATGCCTTAGTAGCTATTGATGCAATGCCTGACAATGATGATTTGTTTTCATTTACTTTGGGTGGCCTTAATAATGAGACTCCTTGAAAATTGTTTGTTACTTTTATATATGAACAAAAGCCATTTCCAAATTTTAATGAGTTGGTCTCTCTCATGATCATCACTGAAGAGATCAACATGCAAGGTGAATCATATGAAAGAAGTGGTCAATAGGTCCAAGCATTTTACTCAAGTTTAGGAAGAGGATATGGTAGTGTCTCTTCAAGAGGCTATGGCATAGGACGTGTAAGTGATAATTAGCAAAACAAGTTAAATCAACATTTCGGTGAAGTACAAGTTTCAGGAAGTTGTGGCGGCACGGGAAGCTCTAGAGGAAGAGATGGATGGTAGAATAGAGATACTAGTAGTTCTAGTATTATTTGTCATAATTGTGGAAAGACATGTCATATTGTAGCTTAGTATCATGCTAAGAAGGATGATATCTGCAATTGTAAATTGTAGGAAACTATGCATCGTCTTCATGAGAAAATAAAGAAAAAAATGAGCATTAGTTTTTTATGCAACATATGATAAATGTTTTTACAAGAAAGGAAACAAATGATGATGTATGGTATGTTGATTCAAGTGCACCTAATCATATGACCAACCATGTTGAATGATTTGGAGAGATATAGGATATAGAAAATCTAGGTTATGCACAAATGGATAATGATGCATGCCACCCAATTTCATATATTCAAAAAATTTCCTTATCCTTGCATGACAACCAAACAAAGATTCTATCAGATGTATTATATGTGACATCCATCACATAGAATTTAGTGTCTATTGGCTAGATGGTAGAGCAAGGGCTACAAGTTTGATTGTTTTTTTTGTGGAAGACTTTAATGATACAAGTTGGTAGTAAGATGTGGGTGTATTTCATGAAGGAAAAGAGTGATGTGTTTGAGCACTTCAAAACTTTTAAGACTACTATTGAAATAGAAATATGCTTGAAAGTTAAGTGCTTTAAGTTAGATAGAGAGGAAGAGTACCTCTCTAATGAGTATAATGACTTCTTCAAGTCTCATGGAATAAAGAGATAGTTTACTTGCTCGTATACCCCATAGCAAATTGGGGTTGTAGAAAGTAGTCATTTTGCAAAAGTTGCAAGGGTATTGATGGTGGTGAAAAAGAATTTGCCAAAACATATTATTTATGAAGCTGTTCATACTATTATCTATACTATGAATAGAATATCCGCAGTTGTAATTCATGAAATAACCTCGAAGAATGCTTTATAACTAAGAAGCCCAATGTGTCACACTTGAAAGTGTTTGGTTGTATTGCATATCTTCATGTGCCACATGAGTTGCAAAAAATCTTGATCCAAAGACTAAAAAATATATTTTCATTGGATACTCTTTGGACCAAAAAAAGGTATCACTATTATAATACTATTATAGTGAGTTCAGAGTGAGTAGGGATGTTATTTTAAATGAGATGAGCAGTTGGTATACATTTAGTGGTGATGCATTAGATGACAATAATGATCATGATAGCTATATGCAAAAAACAAAAAGAATCACAAAGCCTTAATGGACTAGAAACATCATCTAGAACTATATCTACAATTAGACTATGGAGCAAGCCCACATCTTTAGGTGCATTTACAAGTACTGTAAGTAAAGACAAAGGGAAAGAAGAAAGTGTTAGATGGTAATGATGCATGTGCTAGTCATTTGGAGTTTGATGGAGGTTCCAATGGTTCAAAGATTTTAGATGATGAGCTTGTTATTCCTTTAATTATGACACCTGGTATACATAGAGTACATGGTAAAGTAAAGGATCCACTAAGTGATCCAGTGGTATGTAGGTCTAGTAGGGTCAGATATATTGTTAAAAGATTTTATTTTGAAGGTTATACATCTCACCATTATGCTTATATGATAAAGGTGGTTGAGGATATTGAGGCCACTTGTTTTGAGAATATTGTTGGTCATGCTCAATGGGATGCAACAATGGATGAGGAGATGGCTACATTAGAGGCCAATAAGACTTGGTATCTAGTACCATTGCCTAAGGGCAAGAAAGTTATTGGCTATAAGTGTGTCTACAAATAAAGCATAAGGCCAATAGTTTTGTTAGCAAGTATAAGGCTAGGATGGTTGCAAAAGGCTATGCTCAAACATATGGCATAGATTATGAAGAGGCATTTAGTCCAGTTTGCTAGGATGGAGACTATTAGGTATTTGATTGCTTTGGCACTAGCCAAAAGTTGTAATTTGTAGCAAATGGATGGAAAGAATGCCTTCCTGCATAGTAAATTACAAGAAGTGGTATATATGGAATAGCTAGTAGGTTATGAGGATTTAAAACATCCCACATATATGTGCAAGTTAAAGAAGGTGCTATATGGACTAAAGTAAGCACCTAGAGCATGGTCTAATAAGATTAGAGAGTATTTTGTTAAGATTGGATTTTATGTTTCTGATACTAATCACTCACTTTATGTGAGAAAGGGAGATATAAGTTTTTTCATCATAGTCATATATGTGGATGAATTGATTATTATAGGTGATAATAACAATGGGATTTGTGAAGTCAATGAACTTTTGAAGAATAAGTTTAAGATGAAGGATTTGGGTGAGCTAAGGTACTTTCTTGGTGAGTGTTCTAACAAAATTAGTCTCTGCATCATGCAATAACTGGGACAACAAGCTCATGGTAGCTTTATGGGTATATAGGATGGCCTACAAAACAACCATGAAATAGACTCCATTTAGATTGACCTACGGAACTGAAGCTATTTTACCAATGGAATTCTTTATTCCAAGCTTGAGAATAGCAATATATAAGAGATGAGAGAGACAAGATGCATGGACAAATCAATGATTAGAGTTGGAGCGTCTATCTGAGACTCGACTCATTGCAACTCATGCTCTAATCTGCAAAAAGGCACAACATAAGAGCTGGTTTGATAAACACATGAAACAATGAAACTTTGGGCAAGGAGACCTAGTCTTGGTATACTTTGTCAAGGGACATAAGCAGAAAATGAAGTTCATGGGATTGGAACCTTTCAAGGTTCACAATATTAGTAGATTGGGGAATATAAAACTTGAAACCCTAAAAGGAGAGGGCATAGGTTTCTTCAATGAAAGTCGCATTAGAAAGTATTACCCTCTGTCACATCCATTTCATGAATCTTTGATGATAGAACCACTGATGAAAGTGAAGGTTGCAACCATCATTGAACTCGAGGAGGTGTATGAGGAAGTGGTAGCACCAACCTACCTGTGAATCACTGTAAGTAACCTCCCAAAAGGCATACATCCTTGATGCACTAATTGATGAGGGAGCTGATGCAAACATCTTAACACATGAACATTGGACCACCATGGGTCAAACCCAATTGCAACCAACCAATGTAAAACTTATCTCGTTTGGGGGTAAGTCCCATCCACTCTTGGGGAAATGCAAACTAATGGTTTCTGTTGAGATTGAGAGCCTACCCATTGTCTTTTACCTACTACCTAATGGTTTCTATTGAGATTGAGAGCCTACCCATCGTCTTTTACCTACTACCTAACAATAAAACTGTTAGTAAGAAATCAATGCTGGGGCGTGTGTTTAAAAAGAAAGTTCACTATAATGTCGACTATGACTCAAAGCATATCCACCTTGCCATCGGTAATGTTAGAATAGTGATTGCTTTCAAAAAGGGTACCATGGTTGTCCGAAGGTTGATAGTGCCATCGATAAGCTAGACCTAGTGTCAACCCTAAGGAGGGGGTAGTCCCAAAAATTGAGCTTCAGAAATGTCAATTAAAACAAGGAAGGATAAAATCCAAAAGGAAGGGTGCTCAATCCTTGAGTTCTCAAATGGTCTATCGATGCAAAGCTCAACTAAGAGTCCATGAGCAACCGCTCTTGAGTAAGCCCTTGCCTAATGAATCTAAGGTGATTACCACTTCAAAGCACAATGACATAGCATCAATAATAAAACTCTAAACCTCTCAAACCAAGCTTGCCACACCCGCTGAGAATCCACAAGTAGACATACCACACATCAACTTGTCATGCTCAACTAAACCCAAACCACTAGTAGGCCTTAGGCCATCGTATCCTTGACAATCTATTCTTGAAGTAGCTTCCAACTTGGCCATGTATATAGGGAATGACTTGGTAACCTGCATCTGATGACTAGACTCAACTTTCGTGTTGTTTACTAGAAGTTACAAACATTTGGATCTAGTCCTAAGTCAGAGACACGATGCTAAGGAAAATCATAAGAGGCTACTAAATCCCATTTTGGTGACCTTGCCCTTTGAGAAGTGGAACATTGAATTTGTTGGACATGTGCATCCTTTTCTACTACACAAAAGCATTATATCATTGCGATAATGGACTATTTTACGTAGTCTAAAGCCCGCACTACAATGAAGGATAATGCGAAGAAGATTATTAGTTTCATTTGGAGCAAATTGTTTGCCATTTTGGTCTACCTAAAGAGCTTGTGACTAATCATGGGACACATTTTTTAAATAAAGTGATTGAGGATTTGATGGAAGCTCTAAATATTAAGAACAATAAGGCCACGCCTTATAACCCCCAAGCAAATGGACAAGTAGAGAGTACCAATAAGCATCTTGTGGGGATTTTATCTAAGATTGTATCTAAAGGTAAGCGTGATTGGAATAAAAAGTTGTATGTAGTTGTTTGGGCTTATAATTCGACCTTTAAAAGAGTTACAAGACACACCCCTTTCAAATGAGTATATGGGAAAGAGTGTGTTTAACCTTTGGGCATTGAGTTGCCTACAATAAGGTCCACTCTAAATCATTCTTTGGGTGAAGGGGAGGCATTGTAAAAAATATTTACTTCCCTTGCACATCTTGATGAGATTAGATTACAAGCCTTGCTACATTAGGAAGTATGGAAGAAGTGAATGAAAATTATTCATAACCTTCATGCTAGGAAGTATAAATTTTCCAAGGGTCAATTGGTTCTATATTATGATGCTCATTGTGAGCTATTCCTTGGCAAGTTAGAACCCAATGGGATGGCCCTTATAAGATTGTTTGTATAGGTAATAATGGTTGCACATCTCTTTTACCATATTTGTAAGGGGTAGAGTTCAAAACTAAATTAAAATTCAATAAACTAAAGTCCTATTATGTATAGGTACTGTCATCGAACTTGGTGCCTTTGCAGGTCCTTCATGATTTAGCTTAAACCTCCATAGGGTACCAAGACTATTGGATGAAAAAAGTAATTTCTTATCTTGATTATCCATATTTATAGCAATGTTACCACAAGGAAAAGTGATTTGGTTGAGTAAGGGTTATCACATTGCTGAGTTGATTGATTAATCTTTCACACGAGACATTCGAGTCTATTGCCATCATTGTCATTGGGTTCTTACTAGCGTCCCCATTGAGTTTAGTGATGAGGAAGGAGGAATTGAACCTGCTGCACATCAATGAAACCTTGATTTATACATTATATTTTGATGGAGCTTCTCAAGCACCTCATAAGTATACAATTATAGGGATTTCCATAGAAACCCCCATCGTCGAGTGGTTTTGAGAATAAGAGTGCATCTAGGCACTACTTTTACTAATAACATAGTGAAATATATGGCTTTACTTATGGGGATAAGTTTAGCCAAACATGGTGGTCTTCACGGGTTATTGGTAAAAGGCAACTCGTAGTTAGTGATCAACCAATTGAATGGGACATATAGTGTGAGGTATCTTATTCTAAGAATGTACCATCATGCAGCCTTGGATATCCTTGAGATCTTTGAGATAGTGACTTACTAGCTAAAGCGGAATCACTTTGTAAACTCCCTGGATAATTATGCCTTTGTTGAAGATGCCTTCCTCAATTATGGTCCTAAGGGGCTTTACAATTGTCTCTTGATATCAACCTAGGGCTATTATGGGGACTTCTTTACTGACATTTCATGTTTTGGCCATTGATGGCTAGTATGGATTATGAGCCAAGTAGCGATTGACCATCTGTCTATTCTTTCATAGATGCATTAGATCGTTCAATGGCGTATTCATTAGACTCCCCTTTCCATTTATGCAGGGGGCTTACCTAACAATTTGATGCATTTAGTGTACGGCCTAAATATCCCATCCCCTTGGTCTAGTTGTATGCTTCAGTAGGGTTTATGTGGGCACCAAGGGTTTGCTTTCAGTAGTAGGTTGTTGAATGTATGCTTTATGGTTGTTCTTGTTAGGAAAAGAGGGCCATGTGTTTATTTGGTGTGGGTGCGTTTGATGGTTCCTTTTTTTAGTGCTACACTAGACAAGTTTGAAGGAGCACATGAAGGGAGCCCATTGTGGCATAGAAGTTTTTTGCGACTAGTCCAGGTGATATCTTTCCTTTTTAAGTTATTTTCCCTTAAGCAAAACGTGTCATATGTATTTTGGAAATTTTTCATTCTTGTGTCTAGGACCAATAGTTAAGGCATGAAGTCCCAAGATTAGGTTAGGTATGTTTGGGGAGGTTTGAGGAGCCTCTTGCAAAGACATTGTCAAGCATGTAAAGAGTTGTTTTAAAGGGTAGTCATAATGACTCTATCCCCTTCTAGCCTACTAGGAAGTTGATTCTAGGAATCCTTGTTAGTTGTGAGGCATTAGAGAAGCTTGATAAATAAAAGAGAAAAACAATAAATATATTTGAAATATATATAATATGAAGATGTGTAAGAAGGGGTCCCAACCCCTACAATAAGAAAATCAAAAGAAAGAAAAATTTCAAAGAGATGATATTCATCACCTTGCGATGATTTGGTAGGCTCTTGGGGACAATTCAGGATGTATTCTCTTCATGGGGGTGGAATTTTTGCCAAAAAAGATAATGAGGATGATTGGAGAGAAAATAAAAGTGAGCGGGAACAAAAAGGGAAGTCATGTTGCCTCATGAGAGCTTGGTAGATTCTTGGGTATCGAGATTAGACCTAAGACCGATGCCTTGTTCTCCTTGGGTCAAAATATGCTTAGCTCCCTCCTTTTTACATATTAGAGTAAATAATAATAAAGAATAGAGATTGAGCTAAAATTATATATATATATATATATATATATATATATATATGAGATAGGCTATAGGAGTACTCACCTAATAGGAGTTCTTGGTCTAGTTGTCTTAGGTAAGGTATGCATGTTATACTACCACTTTGGATGAGTTCTTTGATTGTTTTTCTAGCTTTTCTATGTTGGAATAGTTGGTTTGCAGTTAGCTCTTTATCTCTTTGTCAGATTATGCTTGGCCTATCCTTCTTGGAATTTTTGCTTTGATTTTGTTAAGGAATGGGGTGAGAGTTGTGTTTTGTGTTATGTTGTGTATTTTATTTGAAGTAGCTTGATGCTCTCTATGGTTTATCTGTATGTAGATTAGTTTGTGGGTTTGATGGAGTGGGTCACCTTTCCAGTGGTTGCCAATGAGAGGCAGATTTAAGGGTACACTATAATGGGTAAAAATGAAGATTTTAGGCTACAAAGTGATTCATGATGCAAAGCAATCATGGTGCAATAGACAAAGAAGTTTGAGATGCAATGAAGTGCCAAGTTGAGTCTACAAATAACAAAGAAGCATCCAACCATCACTTGGGTATTAATTCTGCATGCTTAAGGGGGAATTTAAGGCTATGAGACCTTAATTTATGTCCAAATGTAGAGTGGGTAGCCAAGGAAGCCAACAAAGGCTCTAAAACCATGTGGGCATGCCCAATTTGAAAGGTCACTTACGGTAGGCCTCAAACTAGTGCTTTTTCTTGATGTGTTTAGTTGTTTGGAAGAGAGAAAGAAGGAAAAAAAGAGGGTAGAAATTTTAAAAATGCCATCATATTGGCCATTTGATGATTGTTGTATGTGAGATCCTCGTCATTTCTCATGTGTGTGATGGATGAAATGAATCCTCCTCGTCGTCCTCTACACAATGATGTAAATTTCATGGTCATTATGAAGAATAAACAATGCTAGTCTTTTTAGTCTTTCTCTCTGCTCTCTCAAAACATTCTTTCTCTCTCCTTCCTTTCCTCTTGCATAATAGCTATTCTTATGAGAGAAAGGGATGGGTGAAAGAGAGAGAGAGGTGAGAGTTATGTGAAGTGCCACCAAGTATGTTAGCAATGATCTCAAGCATCAATGGCCTTGGAATCTACACGGCACCTCATTCATGTCATAGTGTGTAAGCAATTTTTGGGTAGGTTCATTAATTTTCATAGTAATGAAATAGGATTGAAAATTTATTTTAGAGAATGAAAAAGTGATATGAATATTTGAGTTTTAGCACTTTCCATTTGCTATTCACTATTTTTATTAGTTTTTATTAAATAAATAGATTAAAAACAAGAAAAAATATCAAAATAGAGAAAAATACCAATAAATAATAAAATATTGAGAATAAAATTGATAAATATATAATATAATATAATTATATATATATATATATATATATATATAAGTATTTTTGTATCTAAATAAGGCATTTTGGTAGCACGAGAGTGGTTCGGGTACCATTCGTGGTGTGTTAAAGGAATCTAAGTGTAAACAAGTAGAGAATAGTTACTAAAAAGAATAAATTTTCACTATAATTCATGAGTACAATGGTCATGTGTTATTTATGTTCCCAAAGATAGCATTGGGAGGACTCTATGCCCTTTGGGGTATGTTTAGCAACATCGCAACGAGTAGAAATTTCATGGAAACATGTAAAGGAATGATCACTACACATTCACATTTTGGTTGTCTCATTAAACATGCTTATGCACATTCATTCACATTTTGTACATAAGCATAATCTTCATATACCGTTGCATTGCAATTGTATTCTATTGTGATTGAGTGTGTTTAGATATGTGGGTCATAAGGGATATAAGTGAGGAAAGAACATAGTATATTTTGTTGTTCTTTATATATTAAGATGGTGCATCTTGGGGCCAATCTATGGGGTATACAAGAGCTGTAGGGGCCACAAGAGTTTGCTAGGGGTGCTCCTTTTGTGTGTGTATTGAGGTGAAGTAGTCACCTATGTGTAACAGGCTCCCTTTGCTTGGAGCCGGGATGGGCAGTATATTGGACTACCGTTTGAAAATTATATCTACAAATACATTTGTTAGATACATTACTTTGTAGCATCCAGATGCTCTTGTCTACAAGGCTATGAGGGTTTTTTTAGAGAGTGTAGGAGCTCGACTAGAGCCCTAGAGCCAATCTTGGACCTATTTTTTGTCATGACACTTTTTCTTCTTTTTCTTCTTCTTCACCCCCCTCATCCTCTTGTTGCCTTCTCCTTCTCCTCCTCCTCTTCCCCTCCTTCCCTCTTCCTTCCCTCTCCTTCGTCTTCTCCTCCCCCTCCATGCCTTCTCCCTTTAGCCCCTATATTGTCTTTGTTCATCACACTCACTTCTTCCTTCCTCCTCATCCTCATTTCCCGTAGGAGCATCGTAGCTTTCGGTATGCACAAATGATGCTAGTCATGGCAGTGCTACCCATAGTGTTACCACACTATCTACACCACTATTAGAGCCTTCAAGTCCACCCCTACTTGGTATCCTCAGCCACTCCCCATGTATCCTCCATATGCTTGCCTTGCCATGCCATCGTCTCCGCCCTCCCCTCCCTCCCTTCCTTCTGCATTCTCCTCCTCTTCATCTCCTCCACCCCTCTAAACTTCCTTCTCCTTTAGGTCTTCTTCTTCTCCACTCTACTACCTCTTCCACCCAATCCCGCTACCTCCTAACCTAGTTTCCCTCTTCCAACCCTGGTTTTCCCCAATCCATCTAATGACCAAACCCTAGTTCTCCCCCACCCTCCCACAAGCTCCCCTTTATCCCCCTTCAGCCAAACCTCCCCCGTGCACTCCCACCCCCATAACCCCTCGGTTAGCCCCCATCCCCCCACTTATAATACAACCCTAAAATACAAACCAACCCTAAGAACATGAAAATCCATCTCTCCTCCATCCTTGTATCCATCTCTCCTCCACCCGTGTATCCATAAGGCTTGTGTGGTTCCAACCCTTAGTCACACGTAGTTTCTTCTTTTGTTGGGGTTTTTGTTTTCTAGCTTTACTATTCACACTTGGGATTGTGTTGCCATTTCCTGCATACATGCCCACATGCGATCTTTCACATGGGAGTGTTCATGTGCCATGGACATTGCAGTTCACTATTCTTTAGACTCATAGCTTCTTTGCTATTGTTCATGAGCAAGGTGCTCGTTGGGCTTGATTATGCCAAAGTAGCACGCATTCATGTGCATCATCATGCTCAGTATATACCTCTTCCTCTAATAAAATCACACGTCATTTTTTCCTCACATCCCATATAATATACTAAAATAAAGAGAAACATGCTAAAGAAAAACATTAAAAAAACATTCATTAAATATCATGAAATTTAAAAAATCCAATCCCATCAAATTCATCCATTACAAATAAGGAAATGAAAAAATAAAAATAAAAAATAGACACAAAAAAGTAAAATCAAATATAATAATAATAATAATAATAACACAATAATAAAAAACAAAAAAATAATTTCTCAAAAATTCAAGAACTAAACAAACAAACATTATTAAAAATTTAATAAAACAAAAATAAAATTTAAGGAAAAATTAGAAAAAACACAACATCACCCAAAACTCAAATTTCATCTTCATGTCCACATATTTGAAAAAAGACAAAATAATGTCTCCTTACTATTTATTTTTTTAAAAATAAATTTAAAATCACTTAATTTTCAAAAACTCCACCCACTCATTTATGATGAATATAAAAAACAAAAACAAATAAACAAACCCTCCTCATATTTAAAATATCCCCACATTTTAACCTTATGACACCATGCTACCACATTTTTTTATTTTTGGATTTTCCTTCTTTTTTCCATTGGTTTTTTCCACAAGAGGCTAATTATAATCTAATCATTTGTCTGCCCTCTGTTCTTGTGGATGTTTGGATGACAAGGGTTCATAATTGCACTTCCTTTGCCTTCATGCCATTAGACCTTGCAGATGTTTCCACACACTAAAAGGTTTACTTCTTTTTCCTCCTCATATACCTTAACACATAATTAAATTGTAATAAAATCCACCCTCTATTGCACAACGACATAAACACAATGCACTTAATAATTTTTAATTGAAAAAAGACCGATCATTAATCTTATAAAAGGAACCCCACCCTTGCATGTGTATCTTGCTCCATAATCCATGAATCCATAATAAATTCGTTGCTCGTATATGCCCACACACATGTGCATTAGACATATTAAGTTGTAATTAAAAGTAACCCCATCATCATTCATGCATGCACTTATATCGCCTCACATAATGTAATTAATAAAATGAACTACATTGTAGAGACCTCTTGTTTATTCCAATTTGAGTGGGGTTGGGATATATTTAATTACAATTCACTTTGCATTAACTAATTCAATAATGAACCAAATATTAAGTTATCATTTCATAAAAAGAATCCAATTAGCTTTCCACACTCATTGCATTGCACTTTAGGATTGACAAAAATGTGCAAACATGGATGGGGTCTATTAGTTGAGTTTGGTCTTATCAATCCCTACCTATCCACCTTGTCTTTTAGTTTTTCAGTTGTTCTTATATGAGTTAGTTATGTTCTCGTAGGTCTGATATCTGTTTGGGTGAAGGTGAGTTTATCTCATTTTCTTGTGGATGCTTGATTATGGGGTTTTATGTCCCTATTTGTATGCATCTCATGATGCTTTTAGTCACATGTGTGCATAGCTTTCTCAGATCCAATTTTTGACATAGGCTTATGGATTTCTTGGGGATGTTTGGTCCAATCGTGTCCATAGTAGCCCTCTTTTATGATTCTTTCTCAGTTTTGGGTGTGTGATTTTTGTAGGAATTCCCCTATTCCTCCTAGTTTTTCTTATATGCGTGGTTGTTCTATGTAGTTTGAATGGAACCCCCACTGATAGTGGTTCAAGATCTTCAACTTTTGGTTCATTATTATTCCTTGCTCTTGGAAGTGGACTATACCTATTGTGTGAGTTTGTGCAATTTTTTAGCTCTCTGATTCCCTCTGAGATGCTAAGCTCTATTATCAATTTCTAGAATCCTATAAACACCATAGTGTTTTGTCCTATGATTGTTCTTTTACTCTCTCCTTAGCCAATATCAATAAGGCACTATCTTTACCACTCTGCTCCATTAGTTCCTAATGGTGTCCATCTGTTGTCTATTGAGCAGATTGTGGATGTGCTACAAAAGGAAACTTCTACACCTTTGATGCTCCAAAGTCATTAGCATTTTTGGTGTACATGTGGCCATTGTTTCTAATACCTTATGTAAGAAACTTTACCATTTCCTTCAAGATCAGGTCATGTCTAGGAAAATCCTTGCCCAAGTGTTTGTTGAAAGAGCTCTTTACTACTCGTGCTAAAATTCTCAACATTACTAAGCTCAACTAGGCCTTTTTTGCCTTCACAAAGATGGATCAACATCTTCAAAAGGTCCAAAAGGGTGAGCATACTAATGTTTCTTATGGTCTATTTATTTAGAAGGTAATTACTTTTGCAACTCCTCTTGGTGTAGTGCTTCTTCCTACTCCTACTCCTCTTTTTGCACAACCTCCACCTCTAATTCCTTCCCCTTCCCTACCGTAAGATGAATCATATGACAATTAACCTCCCTTGATTATTCATCATAAGCGTTCTTGTATGCAGGGTCACTCCTATCATGACCCTATTTGTGTTCCTTCTCCACGGGCTCCTTTACCTATTGTTTCTATTAGCACCCTTTCCTTGTTCCTTTCGTGCACCCATCTATTTGCAGCACAAAGGAAAGATCGATTTTATATGCAAACTCCATCATCTTTGCCAACAATATTAGTTGGACCTATGTTATGACAAATGGTCTCTAGTGTCCAATCAACATTAGAAACAACAATCACCTCCTATCTCCAATCCATGTATACAAGAGTATACACATTGTTATAGGATAAAGTGGATTATTTGACCAAAAATTTGAGTCAGGTCTTGGAGGATTTAGCCTTAGAAAATCTACTCTCTGTGACATCCATAAACAAATGGTAGAAACTACAACTATCATGGATTCATAAAAGAGTAGCATTACAGATCTAGAAGCCAAATTAGTTGCCTCACATGGTATTAATGTTTCCATTACCAAGGAATGGGATCACACCATTGAAGAGATGATTGGTTTAGCCACCAAACTCACTTATTGTGAGGGTGAATTGCAGCAAAGTTGAGCCACTATTGAGTCACAATAGAAGACTATTGAGGAACTACAGACTTGTGTGTGGCTAAGCGTTCCATTTCTCTCCCTATTCCTGTGGTTTCTTCTAGCATGACTTCCCAGGATGATCTTGCTCACTTACATGACAAGCTAAAATGTGTGATCCTTTTCCTACTAAGGTGAAACATTTACAAGAGTACATGGATTGTCTACATGAGGATTTTCATTCTTACACTAAAACTTGTGTCGCCTCCACCATCTTTTTGGATTTGTTATCACCAGTAGTGCTATGCTCTTTATATGACCCTTAGCATTATTGATCTAGAACCCCCTCTTGATGGGTGGCATACTCCTCAGTCTGCTAATTTGCTAAAAATATGTTTTTAATCATGTAATGGATAATCTTATTAGTCTTGAGGCACATTTGCTCTCCTTTATGTACCTCACGGGTGATTTACAAGTAGCAAATGAGGAATACATGAACATTTATGTGAGGGATGTTGTTTTGCAAGTAGTTTTATATATGCATTTTTTGGAATTGACCTTATTAGAATACCATCACATGTACATTTACTTGACCTCTTGGTGTAGATTATGTTTTTGGCATTTGCCACTTGATAAAAATGTTATGGTCCAACATCGTCAATAGAATAATTTTTACAAATTTGATATTCAGCCTTTGTGCATTAATGTATTAACCATATTGCTATGAATCCTCTTTTCACTAATGTTTTCTTTCGCATTTTTCATCAACATTGATCTATCTATTCAACTGACCCTTCTATTGCTATTACTTACTAGTAGATGGATCATTACCTTTCTTCATTGTGCAGATGTCTCATCCAAACTTTATTCCTCTTTCATCCTTTACTCTTTCACCTCCTTCTAAAATTCCCATATTTACCACTTGCCCTTTATTTCTAACCCTACATTTTCTCCTATCCCAAAAAATCCTTCTCCAATTGTCCCACCTATTCCTTCCACATTTTCTGAAGAGTCACTTCAATTCTTTTTATTGTCTTTTCCTCCTTTTCTAGCATCCCTATAACTTTCTACTTTTATGATTTATCTTACTCATGCCTTCATTGCTCATCTCTTATTCCACTTCCCCAACCCACAAAATACATTAATCTTCCTCTTCAATCTATCATTGATAAAGAAGGATTTGACAATGATATCCTCCATCCGCAATAATGGACTTCACATGATTCATTAACAAGACGGCTTTTTAATTGGCATGCCATTCTTGAGTCATGGGAGAATTTATCAACCTATCATATCTGGGTCCTCATCATCCTCATCAGCCTTTTCAAAGTTATGTTTTTGATTTTCAAGGGTTTGTACCATTTAGACTAATGTGTATGTTTCTTGTATATGTGTGGATGTGCATGTACACTACCATCTTTCAAGGGCTCCTACTAGGTAAAACAATGAAATGAAATGATGTAAAATATCATTGAAAGGGATGTATTGCTTCTTTCAAGGTACATTTCAAGGATGGTATTATTAGGTTTAAAATATTAACATGGTTTGATATGAATTTTCTTTGAACTGAATGTGTTTCTAATAGATGTACTCTAGAGTTCTTAACAAGACAACACAAGTTCTGGATATAAGTTCAAGCATTTATTTTGTTCATCAAACACCCCATTATTGCATTCCATCCTAGAGTTGACAATTGCCTCTCATTGCTTCCACTTTTGAGAAGCCCAATATACCCTCTTTGGAGGGTTCCATTATTGCAATGGATTTTACTACAAGATCAACAAGATAGATCATTAGTAGAGATTGACTTTCCACATAAACATGAAAATATCCTACATTGATTTGTAAAAATAATAGCTATGTGTATAGGAGGTAGTTGTACCCCAAGAAGGACATAAAAGAGGAGCCAAGAGATCCATGACCACATCATAGTGTGAGTATGTGTCGGTTGTGGTGCTTCCACAAGCTTCTCATATGCCAAGCTTCCATTAGAGAATTATGATCGTGCTTGTAAGTTCTACAATGTACAAAATGAATATATACATATACAAATTAGATAATTTATCTTTAAGTCTAAAAGCAAAAGTGTCATATATTAGCAAAAGGATTATGGAAAAAGTCCCTAATGAAATGAAAAAAAAAGGGAATCCTTGAGGCAGAAGACTTAGTAACACCACTGCTTTTTAAACAAATAGATCTATCCACAATGAATATATACATATACAAATTAGTTCATTTATCTTTAATTCTGAAAGAGCAAGTGCAATGCACCCTTCTCATAGCACTCCTCCACATGTACGTGGAGGTTTTCAAGTGAATAAAATACCCCCATAAGTGATAAGGTATAATCTTTACAGAGTCATCATTATGAATAGTTGAGGAGTAGTGCAAAACATGCTTGGAAGAAAGTTAGCTAATTTAGCCTTAGCTTCTCCCACCATCATGTCATAACATGAGGTATTATTTGTTTAGAAAAATGCTATGGAGAGGTAAAAGAACAACATAATTTCTTTACATGGTTATCATTATCAATGGTTCAAAAGGAGCAATACAACCATGCTTGGAAGAAAATGAGCAAATTCAGCCCTAGCTTCTACCACCATCATATCATAACATGAGGTACTCTTTGTTAGACAAATGCTATAGACAGGTCAAAGAGTGGGTGAATAGGGAAATCTTAAATAATTTGGATGTTTCAAGGTGCACGATTGTTCTTGTGGTTAGTTTACTATGAAACATCACTCAATTATCAACATCTCATCACACCTCCTTATTGAGAGCTTTCTTAGATACATTGAAAGTTTTGTCCAAGTAAAGAGTGATGCTTACATTGCACAAAGTATTGTTGAATCCATTGAAATTGTGAGAGCAACAAATGTGGTGCACATTGTGATGGGATAATGCTAAGAATTTTAGAATTATTGGAAAAAAATACAAAGAGTGCAGTTGCACAATAATGCTAGTAATAGCAATACACACAACTTGAATTTCACTTTGCATGATTGGTACAACAGTGATGGCATAGAATGGTGTAGAGACCTTGTAAATAAGTCTCATATGATAGTCCGATTTGTGGCTCTTGTAGGATAGTCAAATTGTGCTCAGCCAACAACGTCTTGAATACATATAATTCACATGTATTCCATGTCAAAATTACCAGCAAAAACCAAGTTTTGTATACATTTTTGAATGCTTGAGTCATTGGTAAAAGACAACAAGATCATTTCATGTACCCTCTATCAAAATTGGGAGAAATTTTTAAAAAGAGAGTGTGCAACATAAGAGTATTGAAGTTGAACAAATTATTAAAAAGGAATTGTTTTGGAAGAATGTAGTTGATGTATATCATAAGGCATGTTACGAGATGCTATCATAGCCCTTGATATGTAAGGATGTGTGCTATCATGGCCCTTGACACAAGGACATGAAATATGGGTAAAGTGTGGATGACTTGGTGGGCTGTGTGTAGTAGAGTCTATAAGACCCTAACAAACTAAGGGATTTGATTGTCTCTCCATGAAGAATTCTATAAACAAAGAGAAAAGGAATGTGTTGTTGAATGAGATTCCCAAAGATAGGTATCTACACATAGTTTGTTGTAGAATGTAGTCAAGACTATTGCCATTGGGAACTCAATAAAATAATTGGATATTCATAATCTTGAACCACTTGATTCTACCTCACAAAGGAAGCTCCATCTCAACCCCACAAGGTTTGACTTGAAAATGTGAACCTGTTTTAAATGCTATAGTCACTTATTAGCCATCTAACATTAGCTTATGAGGTGACTACGTTGCTATCATCCCTCAAGCTAAAGCAAACCATTGTTGCACTTGGTTCAAAGTGAGTGAAAAAAAAGGGGGAGTGATGCATGTCAACCCCTCTACCCATAGGGTAAAGTCTTATCTCGAACCTCCTAAGATAGCATTGGTTGGGTTCTAATGATGACATGCTAAGATAGTCAACACTAAGCCATTCTAGGCTTACCTAATCTAATGTTTTGAGTTGTATCGGAAGCCTCTCAATGAATGGAGCCTATCCTACCTTTGGTAAGGCCCCATCAAGAATCTAACCACTCACTTTCCTCTAGGGTTTTCTTTAGTTTACTAATTAATCCTAGCACAATTTAATTTGACATATATCAATCAGCCTCGTTAATTAGCTCTTTAAAACAATGTTCATTTGGGTAAATTAGGCATGGATACAAATACAATTCCAAATATATTTGAGAAGAGTTGTAAGTAGTATATTTATTAGTATCTTCTCCAAGGCACAATGCCATATTGGTATTCTGTCCCTTACACAAGGATCCATATTCGAAGTACATGGATAACCATGCATGGACACAATCCACCAATCCACCCTTATCTAGCATTAGGGCCTTCTAAGAAGACCATCTTGGGCTCATAGGTATTAGGTGGAGAGATCCTTGATGTGCAAGGAATTTATAGCCATAGTCCCCTTGGCACCCTCATTGCCTCTTAGCCTAACATCCTCCTACAGAGAGACCTCTTGCATAATCCAAGGTGGATCTAGCACTCCTTGTAGACGAATCTATCCCCTTGGTGAAGGGATTTGCCACTAGTCTTGGGGAAGACCTAGGGCATATCCAAGAATCTGCCCATGTGGACAATATATATATATATTTGAAAAAAAATCCACAAACAATGCAATTAGCCTATTCTCAACTAGGAAATCATTCTTTTCCAAGCAACAATCATATCTTAAGACATTGCATCAAAACCAAAATATTTTCTTTTGAATATCCCGTGAGGGAAAGTACAATCCATAGCTTATTTCTCCTTAGAGTGCAATCATATAAAGTGATGCATGATAATTCTCCTAGTATTTTAGTGTACAATACTTCCCAAACCTCTTTATATTTTTCAAAGTTCATAAGATTTTTTCCTAGATAATATAATGCATTAGCATGCAACACTTTAACATACATAATCAAGATATATATCTTTACTCTTAGTAGTTCCATCCTTTAAGAGATGATCTCATGACTAGTTCTTAATGAACACTTCATCTCTATATCCTAAGGTCATTGTAAATTACAATTTGCCCTGAGTACATAATAATTTAAGGATATTCAAGGTTCTTATCTACATGGATAAAAACTACCCTTTTCCCTTCATTATTGCAAGTAGTAATAACAATACCCAACTAGTATAATATAATTAATCAATCAATCAATCATTTTATCTAATTACAATAATTTTTTATCTATCCAAAGGCACCTGAATAAAAGTTAGTGCAGATGGGATCTTGTTGACAAGTGCAACCTCTTGTCCTACTCCAATACTCTACCACTTTGGGCACATTATAGAAGGGGAGATTTTTCTAAAACATTTTTTAATTTATCCCTTCTTAGACCCTTGTATCACCTCCAAATCCATATAACTTGAACTAAAACTAAGCAAAGAAAATGAGATTCTTAGAATCTAGCAAAGCAAAAAGGTTTCTCTATTAGGAGGTATTAAGATGTTGAGCTCTACATGAGCTGGCATCCACTATATGTCCTGATGTGGTAGGATATCATTCACTAGCATGTTAGGTGATAGATATGAGAATACACCAATGATTCTATAGCTAGACTACACCCAAGTAGTCCATCCTTAGTTATGGCACATTCATTGTGCCACCTCTTCTTTCCTTAGTAGGTTCACACTTAGTAATCACATGTACATACATTATGGTACTATCATATTATTATTTTATCATATTGTAGACTTAGTTATTTGTGTGGAAGAAGAAGAAGAAATAAGAATAATATTTTAGCTCAAAAGTAAGGAGAGTAACCATGCACGGAATGCCCTTAACCCCTTAACCCGTAATCCTAGTGTCACTAAATTGATTGCTTATTACACATTCTCTATTTAATAAATTCATGTCAATAAATTAATGACTCACTTTTTTTAAAGTGTTAATGATGATCTAGCATGGCCATGAGACCATTTAGAGACCAATATTCCTAGTGCATCACTTAATGGGGTGATCAGAGCACTATAACAGGGATATCTGGTACAGGCAGTACAAGTTATGAAGGGGGAAAGAAGTGTCTGCCAAGTGTAAGAGTGTGCACAAGAACCAAGGAGTTACACATAAATGAAGATGGATTAAGTTCTAAGAAGAGGAAGTGCATTAGCATTGTGTATATGTATTTATATGTGCATCCGGGAACGCCTGGGAACATTTACTTGTGTGTAGTGAGCATTGCATTCATTTGGGGTCATCCTCTCCCTTACAAGTCAAGGTTTAAGGTCTTTTATTTCATTAAGAAAGACAAGAGAGGTAATTCTCTCACTAAGAAAGACAAGAGACGTGATCCTCTGAAAGTGAGGAGAGAAGTGATTTTCTCTTTCTAAGGTCTAAAAAGATACAAGATTTTGTGTGGAAGTCAATCTTAAGGTTGAGGCCCAAGGCAATTTAATGAACTCTCCTTAAGGTGGTTGCATAGACCACAAGTTAAGAGTACAATTTGAAAAGCTTTTCTTTTTAAAAAAGACATGGTGAATCCATTTTTAAAATATCTTGTGATAAAAAGACGATCTCTAAAAACGGGCCTTTAGGGTTATCGGAAACAATTAGATCTACAACTTTTGTGTTGGACATTTTTTCATCCGAACAACGCACAGAGAGATATCTCAAAATTAGTGCTCCAAAGTAGGTCCTGGAACAACCACATCTTGCATAAAGATCAACTCAAGTCTCTCTCCAAGAAGAGAAGCTCTTGAAAGCCTATAAAAGAGGAGGCTCTCCTTGGGTGTGAGGGAGGAAAAGGAAGCATCACTTTGCATGCATCCAAGAGGAGAAGAGAAGGTGCAAGTGCTACAGAAGCTCTGCTAAAATCAAGTATTGCACAAGCACTACTAAAATCAAGTTCCAAGAGGAGAAGAGAAGGTGCAAGTGCTGTGGAAGCTCTGCTAAAATCAAGTTCCAAGAGGAGAAGAGAAGGTGCAAGTGTCAAGATTGTGGGAGAGAAGGAAGGAGTCTCGCTTGAAGCTTTCTTGCTTGCACAATGGGGGAAGACACACAAGGGTGGAGGCTGAAAACAGTTTTCCTCTTCTTAGTTGTGTAAGCCAAAAGAACTCTAGTACAAAGAAATAGAAGAACCCTCTATATGGGTCTCAAACCAAACTCAACTAACTAAGGTGGCATACTAATTGAGCCACGAACTAGAGTAGATAAGGATAGCTATCATGTAGCTATTATTCATGGGCAGTGTACCAACCGCGTCTGCAACTGACAAGTCGGTGACATAAATACACAACGGTCACCCTGGCGTATCACGAGTGGAGCTCGATATCTCAGCACTCCCCCTCGAGCTCAATCCCAATTCCTGCACACCAAGCAGGTCTCTGAACTTGCGCAGCTTCTCTACACCCAATGCCTTCGTGAATATGTCAGCTACCTGATCCTCTGTGCTGACATAAACTAGATCAATAAGACCTAGTAAAACCCTCTCTCTCACATAGTGATAATGCACCTCAATGTGCTTTGTTCTAGCATGATAGACTGGGTTATTTGCCAAGTGTATACTACTCATGTTGTCACAATAAATGACAACTGGTCCATCTATAGACTGATGCATATCATAAAGTAGCTTATGCAACCAAGCTACCTCACATGCAGCCATTGCTGCACCCCTGTACTCAGCCTCTGTGCTCGACAAGGCAACTGTAGGCTGTTTCTTGCTGCTCCAAGTGACTGCAGCACTCCCAAAAGAGAACACATATCCACTGGTAGATCGTCTATCAGAAATACTACCAGCCCAATCAGCATCAGTATATCCATGCAACTGTATCTGAACCCCAGTCTCATAAAATAGTCCATACTGCAATGTGGACTTCACATACCTGAGTATGCGTCTAGTCGCATCCAAATGTGGTTTCCTTCGAGCCTGCATAAACTGACTTACCAATCCAACAGCATAGCTCAAATCTGGCCTGGTAATAGTCATATAAATCAAACTTCCTACTATGCGTCTGTACATAGTGGGGTCTTCTAGAAGCTCACCTGCATCTGTGCTCAGCTTCACATTCTGCTCCAAAGGAACTGAAATAGGCTTACAGCCTGTCATCCCATATTTGGACAACATGTCCAATCCATACTGCCTCTGCAAGAGCTGTATCCCACTTGGTGATCTAATCACCTCAATGCCCAAGAAATAACGCAGCTCTCCCAAATCCTTCATCTCAAACTTCTGCTTCAATAGCATTTTCACATGAAGGATATCTTCATCACTGTCACCTGTCATAATCAAATCATCAACATAAATGACAAGTAGCATAATACATTTCTCTGTTTTTCTCACATAAAGTGAGAAATCTGCCTTGGAAATCTGAAAGCCAATAGTGACAAGATACTGTCCTATCTTGTCAGACCATGCTCTAGGTGCTTGCTTCAAGCCATACAAGGCTTTCTTCAACCTGCAAACAAACTCAGGATAAACAGCATGCACATAACCTGGTGGCTGCTCCATATAGACCTCTTCTTGCAAATCACCATGCAAGAAGGCATTCTTTACATCCATCTGATGTAAAGACCATCCCTTTGATGCAGCCATAGCAATGACCGCTCTTACGGTTGCCATCCTTGCAACTGGACTGAATGTTTCTTCATAGTCAATACCATATGTTTGTGCATACCCCTTGACTACTAATCTTGCCTTGTATCTATTCACAGAACCATCTGCATTGTGCTTCACCTTATAAACCCACTTACAGCCAATTGCATTTTTACCTTTAGGCAAAGGTACCAATTCCCATGTAGCATTTGCTTCCAAGGCATCCATTTCTTCATCCATGGCTTTCTCTCATTTTTCTTTTCCCGTGGCTTCCTCAAAAGAAGTGGGTTGTGGTTCCTGTATCACTTTAACCATATATGCATAGTGAATGGCTGTAAATCCATCATATTTCAGCCTATCCACAGGATACCTAGCTCTCGTAGACCTGCGCAAAGTAGGTTCACTCCCAGGTGCTCTCAAAATATCCCTGGTCTTCCTTACTCCAGGTGTAACAATAGAAGGAATACCCAACTCATCATCAATGCTCTGTTCTGATCCACTGGATTCACCATCCACATAAGAGTGACCTGCATTCACATCAAACATGGGCTGATCAACCTTCTCTTTTCCTTTTCGTGATACCTGCATACCACTATCTGCATTACTTTGAGAAGATTCTCCTGATCTCAATCTGCCTGTCCATGGCAAAGAATGTGAACCACTACTAGAGGACGCTCCAGGTCCAGTAATATTTTGTGACTGCTGCTGTGAATTTTGTGCAGCATTACCATTTTGTGCATCTACATCATCAATCACATTTACTGGTTTATACCAGCTACTCATCTCATCAAAAACAACATCTCTGCTCACTGTAAACTTACGAGTAGAAGGGTTATAGCATCTATACCCTTTTTGCTGCAGAGAATAACCAATAAAGATGCACTTCTCAGCTTTTGGATCCAACTTGGATCTCAACTCATCTGGCATATGTATATAGGCAATGCAACCAAAAATTTTCAAATGAGAAATATCTGGTTTCCTACCAGTATACCTCTCCTCTGGAGTCATTCCATGTATTGCTGCAGTGGGAGTCCTGTTCATTATGTAGACTGCTGTAGCAACTGCTTCAGCCCAATAAAAATCTGGCAAGTCTTTTTCATTGAGCATGGCACGAGATACCTCTCCAATGTGCCTGTTTTTTCTTTCTGCAATTCCATTTTGTTGTGGGGTATGACTGCATGAATATTGCTGCTTTATGCCATGCTCCTGCAAGAACCTTGCAAACTCATTTGAGAGGTACTCTCCCCCTCCATCTGACCTTAGGCATTTTATCTGCAGGCCTGTTTCTTTTTCAACCATCGCTTTAAGAGTTTTGAAATGCCCAAAAACTTCACTTTTCTTTTTCATAAAATACACCCAAACTTTTCTGCTATAGTCATCAATAAAACTGACAAAATAATGACAGCCTCCAAGAGATGCAGCTTTAGTTGTCCACACATCAGAGTGGATTAATTCCAATGGCTTCTCACTCTCTTGAACATGTCTAGGAAATGGTTTCCTTGCCTGTTTTCCAAACTGACAGGATTCACATACCTTATGCATTTCTGCAACCTTGAATTTTGGCAAACCTGCAACAATATTTTGGGCCTGCATTGATTTAAGTCGTTGTACATTAACATGACCAATGCGTTTATGCCAGATATCAATATCTGCAACTACACCGGTCCCATGTGCAAACATTGCTGCACTCAATTCAGACATGTCTGCATCCAATGTAAACATTCTGCCCTTCTTCTTTCCTTTTGCTATCAAGCGACCTTTATTTTTCATATCCTCAACAAAGCATCCATGAGGATTAAATCTGACCTGCAAGCCCTGTTCAACCATTTGACCAACAGAAACTAGATTCTTGGTGATATTCGGGACATGAAATACATCGGACAGGTATTTCTTTTTCCCATCCTGCATAGACAAGGGAATTTTTCCAATCTGCACAATAGGATGTGCAGTATCATCACCAGTCTCCACAAATCCTGGTTTTTCCATTTTCCTTGCATCCTCCATCCATTCTGCATGACCTATCATGTGGTTTGATGCACCTGAGTCAACATACCATACATCATTGCTTTCTTCTGCATTTGTCACAGAGTTTTTCATGTGCTGCACCATGAACAAATGCTCATTTCTGTCATCACCCTGGCTGCTAGAAGATGCATAATTCCCTTGTTGCAGTTTTCCATTCATGATGTCATTCTGCTTTTTATAGCAGTCTTTAGCCATATGACCCATTTTACCACAGTAGTAGCATTCAACATTACTGTTTGCATTTTGACCTCTTTGCCATCCACCACGACCTCTTTGGCTCCCCCTGCCTCTAGAGTTACCACGTCCTCCTCCATAGGACTGGTTTTCTTGAGTTTGCTGCATATTCTGATTTCTACCACGGCCTCCAAATCGGCCTCCTCTACCTCTGCCTCTACCTCTTCCAGCATTTGAGTAGAAGACAGCTTCTTTTGAAGTTCCTCTTGAAGAAGATGCACCACCATTTCTCTGTTCCTCAGAAATTAGAAGAGCAATCAACTCCTCAAAATCAGGAAATCTTTCACGAATTGAAATGGATGTCCGAAACTGTGCATAATCCTTTCCTAGACCATTCAAGGTCATAGAAACTAAATCATCATCTTCCACTGGCGACCCAATGGAAGCAAGTGCATCTGCAATCTTCTTCACCTTCATGTGGTAGTCATTGATGCTCATATTTTCTCTTTGCACATTGTGCAACTCTTGCTTGAGCTGCATTTTCCTGGCTTGCGTATTTGTGCTATACATCTTTGATAAAGTATCCCATGCCTCCTTTGGCGTACTTGCATCCTGAATATGCACAATCATAGAGTCTGAAATGCTGATAGACAGCCAGTACATAACTTTCCTGGCTCTCTCATGCCATGCTTTGAATGCCTGCATTTGCTGTTGATTGGGAACATCAGGAAGAACTGGTTCTTCTTCATTTCCTGCAACAAATTTCCAATATCCTTTTCCCATAAGGAAATTCGTCATTCTAAACTTCCATGCCTGGAAGTTGTTCTTGTCAAGCTTTTCAGTGAAAATCTGTGAAAGAGAATCAGATGCCATTACAGAATACTGCAAGAAATTCTGTCACTGCAAAAAACACAGCTTCACCCTCACAAGGGCAAATCTGCAAAACTGGCAAAAGTGGTATTTGACTACACAGTCACTTCCTAGTGACGATTTTGCATAAACAGGAACCAAGGATGATTCTGAAACTCCCAATGTCTTTGCGCACAAGCATACGATGCAATTTTTACAGTAACTATCCACCGACCTGTAGAACAGTGGCTGCACAGTATAAAACTGAGCATTTTTCTGAGTGCGTGCAGAAAACTTCCGCCTCCAAAACAGGCCCCGAAATGGCCTCAAATAAAAAAAACAAGGTCGCCAAGGGCTAAAGCCATCTCCCGCAGCATATATTGCCCTCTTGCTTCACCGCAAAGGGCGTCTCAACCTGAGACAATGCACTCCTGCACTTTCCGGCGCTACCTGCAGAGATCTGCTCCCAAAACAGAAGATGAAAGCAACACTGCTCCTCTTACCAGAACACCGCGAGCTTGGCTTGCTTTCTTGAGCTCCTTACCACGAACAAGGCTCAGATACCATGTCAAGATTGTGGGAGAGAAGGAAGGAGTCTCGCTTGAAGCTTTCTTGCTTGCACAATGGGGGAAGACACACAAGGGTGGAGGCTGAAAACAGTTTTCCTCTTCTTAGTTGTGTAAGACAAAAGAACTCTAGTACAAAGAAATAGAAGAACCCTCTATATGGGTCTCAAACCAAACTCAACTAACTAAGGTGGCATACTAACTGAGCCACGAACTAGAGTAGATAAGGATAGCTATCATATAGCTATTATTCATGGGCGGTGTACCAACCGCATCTGCAACTGACAAGTCAGTGACATAAATACACAACGGTCACCCTGGCATATCACGAGTGGAGCTCGATATCTCAACAGCAAGTGCTGCAAAAGCTCTACTGAAATCAAGCACTAAGAGGAGAGCCCTACATATATGGTGTAGGAGAGAAGGAGACTCAAGAAGGATCAAAAGGTGCCAACTTCCAAGTTGTGCAAGTGATTAGCCGGTTGTATACCGTGCAAGGAACTGTGATCTTGTTTCCAAGATCTACAAGTAAGAACTGGGTTATGTGTAAGGGAGGAGCTTGCTCCTTGTCAATAATATAACTCCACAAAGGGGGGGACTGGCCCATCTTCTAGTCCCTAGTGTGTTGCCAATTTCTCTACCTCTCTCTCTCTCTACATCTTTCTTGTCTCTCATCTATTCTCCCTCTATGCGCCAACATAATATTTGCCATATATATTCTAAGTATATAAGAAAGTTGAGCGTGCATCTCAAATATTATAACACTGGTATCAGAGCAGGTCTCTTTGCTTTTCTCAAAGTAAAGGTGATCCCTGCAAGAAGAAGGTAAATATGGCAACTCATGAAGTGCCTACAAGTGAGCAGTTACAGGCTCAATTGACAGACTATTGTAGCTTGTTGGAAATTCCTGAAATATGTCAATTGATTGACAGATTAAGGACAAGGGAAGAAGCTACTTATGAAGGACTTAATCCTCCAAAATATGGGATACTGGAAGAAACACCATTGCACCATTGCACCAATTGATGGTGACGGTGCAAAGCATCCAATTGTTGAGAAGTTTCCGAGAAGGAAGAAGGACTCTCGGGTCAAGAAGAGTAAACAAATCTCACCTTGAGTGAGGTAGATAAGGATGGAGTCATCTCCCTCAGCAACCAGCTACTCACTTGATTATTCAAGTTCCTCATCCTCCTCATCAACTTCTAGTTCCTACTCTCTTGGTTCTAAGTCTCGTACAATGCACAAACGGACAAAGAGGGACCATAAGAGGAGCAAGATTAAGAAGACTAAGACTTTCAAAGTCTGGGAATAAGGACATAAAGTTTGACTCTTACTTTGGTAAGAGAGGTCCTGCTAAGGTGTTAGCCTTTGTCAGGCAATTTGAAGTTGCTTTTTCTGATGGTAATTTCTTAGAAAAGTCCAAGCTAAGGCATGTAGGAATGCGTTTGAAAGACACCGCTAGCAATTGGTGGTTGACTCTCATTTTGGAGGGAAGGAAACCCACGACTTGGGAAAAGTTCAAGAAGAAGTTTTATGCTCAGTTCTTGCCTCCTGATTTTGAGAATGATGTCAAGAAGGAGTGGGATTGACTAGGACAGAAAGAGCATGAGAAGGTCACTAGTTATGTGGACAAGTTTTGGTCCACTCTTCTCAAGGTTACTCCTTTCATGGAGATCAGTGATGAAGAGAAGAAAAGGAAGTTTGAAGCTAGCCTACTCCCTCATTTACACAGAACCATGAAGGTGTATCCACATGAAACCTTATCTCGCATGATGGAGTCTGCCATCATAGCTGAAAGTTTGCATACACCTAGTACATCTCAAAAGTTGGAGATGAGTTCTTATAGAGCTAGACAAGAGCAGCTCTATGATCAACCAAGAGACAGGACTAATTGAAGAAGACCTACCTTTACCCATGACCAATATTCAAAGCCAAAGGGTAACATACCCTTTGAGATACAAAAGTACAAAGAGGAAGGAAGGTGTTTTTTTTGTGGTGAGTTACGGCATATGAAGCCTGATTTTCCTCACAAAAGGAAGGAAGCAAATGTGGTTAAAGATCCTCCTTCGCCATCCTCAAATTCTATTCCGGATGTGAAAGCTAACACTCATTCAAATGAGAAGAAAAGACAACTCTTAAAGGGTTGGGGGACCCTCAACGATCAACGAGTTTTGATACTCTCTGATCTAGGTTCCACATATAATTTTGTGTCAACAGATACTATTGAAAGGCTACAAATTTCACCGGATTTATTGGGAACACCAATTGGATCAGGTCCAGAATTTGAAGGACTTACAACTAATTCTACTCCTATCCAAGGGAAGTTGAATCTTAGAATTGGGGATTACCGCGACCAAGAATCTTTCCTACTTGCACCCATTGGTAACTGTGATGTTATCTTAGGCCTGCCTTGGCATTACAAGATTTTCTCTTCTTGATTTTGTTAAGAAGACCCTTGCATTTCAATTCAAGGGTCGAAACATAGTATGCATTGCTGATGCTGGATATTGGCCTGTGCCAATGGTTAGTCATGTTAGCATTTCTAAAGAAATGAAGAAAGTTATTTCTACGTACATGATTTTTGTGAGAGAGTCAAAAGAAGCTAATGATTCAAGGGCACTTGATGCCTCTAATGGACACACAATACCAACTAATGCTTCTAAGTTTCAAACTTTAAAAGAACCCCTCTCTTTAATTGATCAAGCCATATATGATTTTGTTAAACAATATGAAGATTGTTTTAGTGATTCACTCCTAGGAGAGTTACCTCCTAAGTGCCCGAAAGATCACACAATTGATCTTATCCCAGATAGTTCACCACCTAACCAACCGCCTTACCAAGTAAGTGCAAGTCAGCAAGAGAAGATCCTAAAATAAGTAAGCAAACTATTGGAAAAAGGGTTAGTTCAACCTAGCTCTTCTCCATACTGTTCTCCAATCAGACTTGTTCAAAAGAAAGATGGTTCTTTCCCTATGTGCATAGACTACAGATATTTGAACAAGATCACAATCAAGAATCGTTTTCCTATCCCAAGGATAGATTATATCTTGGATAAGTTGCAAGGGGCTAGTATCTTTAGTTGCATTGATCTCAAGAGTGGCTATCACAAGATATACGGATAGCACCTGAAGATGTTCATAAGACAGCTTTTCGTACAACATTTGGACTACACGAGTTTCTAGTCATTCCATTTGGTTTGACTAATGCACTTGCCACATTCAATCAAATGATGGAGAGAATTTTCGGACCTCACTCAAAGTTCACAGGTGTCTTCTTTGATGACATTCTAATATTTTCATGGTCTGAAGAAGAGCATAGGAAACATCTATCTATTGTTTTTCAAAAGCTTCGCAAGCATAGAATACAAGTCAATGCTAAGAAGAGTGAATTTTTCATTTCAAAAATTCATTACTTGGGCCATATTGTTTCTCACAATTTGGTGAGAATGGATCCTGAGAAGATTTGAATGGCCTACACCTACTTCTGTACATGAAGTTAGAAGTTTCATGGACCTATGTTTATACTATAGGAGGTTCATATGAGATTTTGCATATGTTGCATCTCCTCTACATGACCTTACTAAGAAGCGAATGCCTTTTTGTTGGGGATCAAGGAAACTACAAGCCTTTGAAAGAATTAAGTTTCTTGTGACTCAAGAACCAGGTCTCATAGTTTCGGATCCTCAAAAGCCTTTTGAAGTTCATTGCGATGCTTCTGGGGATTTCGTTGGAGCTATGCTTAACCGAGAGCATCATGTAGTAGCATTTGAGAGCCGATGCCTCAAGGATCATTAGCTACATGCTCTAGTATATGAGAAAGAGCTTATGGCAGTGGTACATGCTCTTCAAGTATGGAAACAATACTTACTTGGTACAGATTTTGTTATTAAAATAGATCACCAAAGTCTAAGATACTTCCTCACTCAGAAGAAGCTCTCAGAGAAACAAAAGCGCTAGGCAAATTTCTTATCTATGTTTCATTTTCAAATCCTTCATACATCTGGAACTAAGAATGTGGTAGAAGATGCTCTATCACGGTGACCTCGAGTGAATACAATCACAAATGTTTACCATAACGAGTTCATGGATTTACCTAAAATGTATGCAACTGATTTTGACTTCTCAACCATATGGAATCAACTTAACTCAGGTTAGTCAATTACACCTTACTCAATTTGAGATGGTTATTTGTATCATCATCAAGAAATTTGCATAGCATTACCATTGCGACACAAGGTAACGGATAAAGCACATGCATCTCCATATGCTGGACATAGAGGTATTCTACCCACTACTCAAGCATTGGAAAGATATTTCTTATGGCTCACTCTTAGAGATGACATTGAAAGATATTTCCGCGAGTGCAAGATATGCCAAAAAGTAAAGTATGACAGGCATAAACCACCTAGTCTACTAAAGCCATTACCTATTCCCAATGAGCCTTAGGAAAGTATAGCCATGGACTTTATCATTGAGCTTCCTCGCACACAACTAGGCAACGATGCAATCTGGACTATCATTGATAGATTTAGTAATCAAGCTCACTTTATACCTGTGCGAAAGACAATCAGAGCCGATCATATGGCTAAGCTATTCATTGCTCATATTTTCAAACATCATGGCATGCCTAAGTCCATTATAAGTGATTGACATCCCCACATGACCAGCCTCTTTTGGAAAGCTCTCTTCGAGAACCTCGGGACAAAGTTAAAGTTTTCATCCTCTTATCATCCTCAAACAGATGGGCAAATTGAAAGTGCTAATTCTACTAAATCCTATGTCTTTGATAATCAAAGAGAATGGAAAAAGTATTTGCCTTTAATAGAGTTTGCATACAATAAAATGGTGCAATCTAGTACTGGTAAGGCACCCTTTGAGATCATCTATGGTAAGCCTCATTTACCACCCATCCTTCTTATGAAGGATAAGATCTTTGCAACAGATGAGTTTGTTAGAGACATTGATACAACTTTCACTCAAGTAAAAGCTGTTATCCAAATAACACAAGAGAAATAGAAATGCAAAGCTGATAAGCATTGTCATAAGTTAGATCTCAATTTGGGACAACATGTTCTTTTTAAGTTTGAGAAGGCTTGCTTAAAGAAGTAGAAAGGTCAAAAGGGCAATGTGGTTAAGCTTTCTAATCGCTATTATGGCCCTTTCAAGATCATAGATAAGATAAATGATGCGACTTTTTATTTGGATCTACCAAGTCATTGAAACATTCATAATGCTTTCCATATAAGTTTGCTACATCCCTTGGAGAACCTCTAATGGAACCAATCAAGGAAGATTCACCTGACATAGAAGAAAAAGAAGAGTTCCTTGTGCCTAAAAGAATTTTACACCATCAGGACAATACTCTAAGGTCAGGTACAGTATTACGAAAGTATCTGGTTAAGTTTAAGAATTATCCCCCATTGGACACTCAGTTTATGACTAAGAGAGAACTACAAGACTTTTTAGATCTTCTTAAGGACTATGTATCCCCTCTACAGTTGAAGTCAACTGCTTAGAAGCCAGAGGGATGTCACTAAATTGATTGCTTATTACACATTCTCTATTTAATAAATTCATGTCAATAAATTAATGACTCACTTTTCTTAAATTGTTGATGATGATCTAGCATGGCCATGAGACCATTTAGAGACCAATATTCCTAGTGCATCACTTAATGGGGTGATCAGAGCACTATAATGGGGATATCCGATACAGGTAGTACAAGTTATGAAGGGGGAAAGAAGTGCCTGCCAAGTGTAAGAGTGTACACAAGAACCAAGGAGTTACACATAAATGAAGATGGATTAAGTTCTAAGAAGAGGAAGTGCATTAGCATTGTGTATATGTATTTATATGTGCATCCGGGAACGCCTGGGAACATTTACTTGTGTGTAGTGAGCATTGCATTCATTTGGGGTCATCCTCTCCCTTACAAGTCAAGGTTTAAGGTCTTTTATTTCATTAAGAAAGACAAGAGAGGTAATTCTCTCACTAAGAAAGACAAGAGACGTGATCCTCTAAAAGTGAGGAGAGAAGTGATTTTCTCTTTCTAAGGTCTAAAAAGATACAAGCTTTTGTGTGGAAGTCAATCTTAAGGTTGAGGCCCAAGGCAATTTAATGAACTCTCCTTAAGGTGGTTGCATGGACCACAAGTTAAGAGTACAGTTTGAAAAGCTGTTCTTTTTAAAAAAGACATGGTGAATCCATTTTTAAAATATCTTGTGATAGAAAGACGATCTCTAAAAACGGGCCTTTAAGGTTATCGAAAACAGTTAGATCTAAAGCTTTTGTGTTGGACATTTTTTCATCCGAACAACGCACAGAGATATATCTTGAAATTAGTGCTCCAAAGTAGGTCCTGGAACAACCACATCTTGCATAAAGATAAACTCAAGTCTCTCTCCAAGAAGAGAAGCTCTTGAAAGCCTATAAAAGAGGAGGCTCTCCTTGGGTGTGAGGGAGGAAAAGGAAGCATCACTTTGCATGCATCCAAGAGGAGAAGAGAAGGTGCGAGTGATACGAAAGCTCTACTAAAATCAAGTGTTGCAGAAGCTCTGCTGAAATCAAGTTCCAAGAGGAGAAGAGAAGGTGCAAGTGCTACAGAAGCTCTGCTAAAATCAAGTTCCAAGAGGAGAAGAGAAGGTGCAAGTGCTGCAAAAGCTCTGCTGAAATCAAGCACCAAGAGGAGAGCCCTACATATATGGTGTAGGAGAGAAGGAGACTCAAGAAGGATCAAAAGGTGCCAACTTCCAAGTTGTGCAAGTGATTAGCCAGTTGTATACCGTGATAGGAACCGTGATCTTGTTTCCAAGATCTACAAGAAAGAAGTGGCTTATGTGTAATGGAGGAGCTTGCTCCTTGTCAATAATATAACTCCACAAGGGGGGGGATTGGCCCATCTTCCAATCCCTAGTGTGTTGCCAATTTCTAACTCTCTCTCTCTCTCTCTCTCTCTCTCTCTCTCTCTCTCTCTCTCTCTCTCTCTCTCTCTCTCTCTCTACATCTTTCTTGTCTCTCATCTATTCTCCCTCTATGTGCCAACATAATATTCGCCATATATATTTTAGGTATATAAGAAAGTCGAGCGTGTATCTCGGATCTTATAACACCTATGAAGGATTTTTCTTATTTCAACAGGGGGAGGGGTTAAGGTGGAAATAATAATAAAACTCAAAAGCCAAGGAAAACAAATCAAAACCAATTCATGGTTAAGAAAAAGGGTCATAAAATTTGGGATGTATGGATTGCTTGAGGGAGAAGTTTAATCCTATAATTAAGCATTTCAAATCCACAAGCATGTAATCTTTTTCTTTTGTAGATAATTGTTTTGAAAAGCACTAATGGTGAACATGGCTTCATGATAGGCACCCAGCATGGCAAGTAAAGAGAAAGCCAGCAAGTTGCCATTTTAAAAAGAAGAGTAGGAAAAATATGACATTTCCATGTGGAAACAAGGGCCTTTAACCTGTTCAAGGTCAGGCATGTCTTGAACTTGGAGGATGTTGAAATGAAGGAACAAGTAGTGAAGCAAATTGTCGAACAATGCCATCTACAAAAGTACATGGAGGCAGTTGGCCAAGTTGTCGACTATGAGAAGTGCCTGGAATTCCTCCACATCTTTGGTAGGAACTGCCGCACTATGACAGTGTGGAAAAGAGAAGAAACATGCCAAGTCTAGATTGAGTTAACCCTAGAGTTGGTGGAGAAAGCATTGGGCCTAGCCAATAAGGTGGAAAGGAGGCCAAAGAAAGATGTGTATGCCATGTTAGGAATGGACAAGGTGATGGTCCACACAAACAATGGCATCAGCTTGGTAGACATCCTTGACCCCAAAATCTACCTCTAGGCCAAAATAATGTATGCATTGTTCTCCAACCATAGGTACGACTCAATAATGAGCCGAATCAAGGTGCCTATGTTGGAGAACATTGCAACAAGATCCCTTGATGAAGTGAACCTAAATGGCTTTGTGTGAAAGACCATTGAGTCTTCAGCAAAAACATTGGCAATAGGAGGAAGACCCGCAAGAAGAGAGTCCCTTGCTACTATCAAGGCAAAAAGAAAAGCATCATCCTCAAAGGCCTCTACCATAAGATTAGATGGGGTTTTGATAACTATAATAAGGGACATATTGGGGGAAGAACATGGTGAAGAAGAAGGAGTCGAAGAAACACCAGAGAGGTCACCTCCTCACCATGAACAATAGCCACACTCTAGTGAAAGGACGGTGAGTGATGATGAGGAAGGAGAATGAGAAATGTAAAGTAGCCAACGAAAATGCAAAAAGCCAAAGAAGAAGGATTTGCAATGAAGTCTGAGGAGGAAAGCTGGAAAAAAGAAAAAGAAGACCTACAAAAAGCTAAAAGAGAGCCTAAGAAGGAAGAGGAAGAGAGGAAGAAGAAAGAAAAGGAGGAGTCCAAGAGGTTGAAAGAAGAAACATGAAAATCTGAGGAGGAGAGACAAAGGAAGGTAGCTAAAGAAGAGGAAGAGTTAAAAATAAAGGAAGACGAAGACATGGCTTTGGCAACACATCTATTTATAGATGCAAACATGACGAACTAGGTGCCATGAGCCCGTTTAGAGAAGAAGGCCCAGGCTCAAGCACACAACTGCTAGAGATCATGCCACCTGCAATGAAAGAAGGCAAGGGCAAGGCCCGGATCAATACCATCCCTACTCTCATAGTGCTCGCCACTCCCACAATCATATCCACACCAAGCTCCATGGCCAAATTGGATGCTAGCAACCTCATGGATTTGGGTATAGTACTTTGTTAATAAGGAAATGGTCTAAGGAATGGGAGAGGGTACCCCAATAATAGGAACTAAAAGACCGACAACAGCAAATGCTGAGTCTACGCAGGATCCCAAGAGGCAGAAGGGGGAAACCTCCACAACCTCCATTCCCACAACAGAGCTACCACCTGCAAACTATGACGAATACGTCAAGGAGCTTCTCTCACAACAACTAGAGAAGGCAAAGGAAGATAAGAGGATAGTAGTGGCTAAACTAGAGGCAGAAAAGGAGGCCATGATGCATCCCAATTAGAGAAAACTTGATGGGACCTCAAATGGTCCGGCACTGGCTATGGCACTAGCCGGACCTCATGCTCATAACAGACAAACATACCCTCACGGCCTCACGGACAAGGAGCGTCTATTTACTACTAAAGGATGAACTGTCCTGAAGCCTAATCTATGCATTTATAGTTTTATGGTTTTGTAGTCCAACGTTTCCCTTTCTATAAACTCCACAGAGGGAGAAACCATACACATTGGCAATAAATACCACGATAATCACATACATGGGAGGCAACCTCTCGGTAGAAACACCGTGGCCCCACTGCAGCTCTCCTACATCGCAAGAATTATCCCCTTGATACATTGCTCAACATATAAAACAAACGAACAAACTCCACTCTTTCATTTCAAATGTCTCGAGGAGATACTATGTTTCCTCACCAAATGATTCCCCAAGAAATGAACGTCTATCCTACGGCTTAGGATACCTTTCCACACTCAAGCATGGGTCATTATTATTGAAAAACAGGTGCTATGCATCCACGTTTTTCTTATTCCGATACCATGATCGTCATGCGCATGCAAAGTGAATGATTCTAAAGTGTTCAAACATCATTTTAAATCAGAAACATGTGGTGCCCAACCAGGCTTTATAATGCATTTACTAACCCGTTGCGGCGATGTAAAGATAGCACCGAGATAACACTCGTGCTACTATCCTCTTAATTAAAATAACAAAACTCTATGACATGATGTGCATCAGAAAATAGGCAACAATCAGCACGCAAATCACACCATTCAAACATCCCAACCCCTTACGTTTAGGTATTGCTTTTGTTGCATAGGTGTAGAGGTTCATTTTGGCATGTTTTGATGTATAAAAAGCGATAAATCACAAACTTTGACAAAAAGATAGGGAAAACTGAGGCTAAACCTCGTGCTTTGCCACTACCATGCATCCACAAACAATCATCATATTTTTTCTTATTTTTCCAAGACGTATCTCTATTTTTTCTCTTATTTTTTCCATTTTCTTGATTTATTTGGCAATAAAATATGCTATTTTTTTATTTTTATTTATCCAATCACTTCAGCATACTAACATTCAATTTATCTTCCATATTCCCCCATGGGAACACCTTTTGCCCACCCGAAACGGAAAAACTACCATTTTACTACTTAAAGACCGCATTTCGGGTTTACGAGAATTAAATAAAGCATGTAAATCATTGCAAAATCAGAATTTTCTGATACATGGCAATTACTCATGATGCAAACAGCACACAAACAAATTTTCATCCAATAAGAACATAATTATCATCATAAACTACAAAAAATCCTTCATTTTCTTCATAAAAATGGTCATACCGTGTTTTTACGTAACCCGAGACGCCTTGAATGACTGCATAACTAGCAAACAGAGTCTCCATTGCTCTCAATCCAATGTTGTACTTCAATCTTCAGCATCTCCATCAATCTTCATCACCATTTCCTTCATTCTCCTTCCCCAATTCCTTCATCAAGATGGTACACATGAACAACCCATAGAGGGGAGAGAGAGGGAGGAGAGAGAAAGACTAGAATCTGTTCTCTTCATCCGGGTAACCATTCCTCACGTGAAGAACAGTGATATCATCAGCCAAGAGGGAGAAGTTGAGGGGTAATCTCTGTCAGATAGGTTGCTTACAACCTCCATGCTTGATCATGATGGGAGAGGGTGCATTTTTCGGCGCCATGCTGCCGCCATATTCTCCACGCTTCCTCACGTTCTTTTCATCCTTCTTGCATAAAATTTTAGGGGGGGGATCAAGGCTCCAAAGGGCACCCCCCTTTTGGTCCAAAGTTTGGCTCCCTTTTTAAATCTTGCCCATCTTGTGGCCTCTTCCTTGTCCAGACTCTGATTCAAGCTTTGAAAAATCTTGGGCGTCTGGCTTGACATTCCGCACTAACTGGCAACTCCTGACATCCCGCATGGCAGTAAAAAAAAATATCAAAAATCCACAAGTGTCAGTGGGGTGCCTTTTAAAAGCCGTCTTCCACTTGGTGCTTAAAATCGTCCTAGCTGCAGCTGCCGCCTTCGATGTAAATATTTTCCCCCCTAAATTCCATATTTTTTGGCAAATTTTAGACACATCCCGGGCTCAAAACTCCACTCTCATTGGCAACCACGGGATAGGGTGACTCAGCCCATCGAATCCCACAACAGATCTGCACAAAACAATCAAAGGAAGCATCAAGCTGATACAAAATAGATACATACTAAAACACAACACAATGCTCACCCTACCCCCTGACAAAACCAAGGCATGAAATCCACAAGGAGTAGGCCGAGGATAATCTGATAGAAGGTCCGAAGCTAGTCACTAACCGACTGCTCCAACATGGCCAAACTAAAAAGAACTATCAAAGACGTCGCCCTAAGTGGTGGTCTGAACTACCTACATAACTAAGGACAACACAACCAGGAGCTCCTACTAGGTGAGGACTCCTATAGCCTGATCAATAAGTATTTTCTTTTAGCACATTTTTTCTTTTAGGTTTTTACTTTCCCCATACTCGGGCATGTAAAAAGGAGGGAGCTGAGCGTAGTGACCCAAGGAGAACAAGGCATCGGCCTCAGGTCTTGTCTCAGTACCCAAGAACCTACCAAGCCCTCGCAAGGCGACACTTAATCCTTTTCTGACGCTCACTTTTATTTTCGCTCCAACCTTCCTTACTTTCTTCTTTTCCAGCGAGACGCCACCCCTAGGAAGACAAGGCATCGGCCTCAAGTCTTGACTCGTCCCCAGGAACCTACCAGGCCTTCGCAAGGCGATGATCAATTGCTTATAAATTTTCCTTTCTTTCCTTTTCTACTTTTATAGGGGTTAGAATCCCTTTTTACACACCTTTGTATATATTAATTGTCTTTGAGATATTCACGGTTTTTTTCCTCTATCATCATCATTTTTCCCTTCGACAGGCTTCTCTAACTGCCTCACAACTAACAAGAACTCCTAGAACAGCTGCCTAGCAGGCAAGCAAAATAGGGTCACTAAAACTACCTTCTAAAATAGGTCTTTCGGTACCTGGCAATGTCTTTACAAGAGGCAACAACTACTTAGACCTCTCTCAAACATACCTAACCTAAACCTGGAACTTCATGCCTTGGACTGTGGTCCCCAATCAAGAAAAGAAAATCCCCTACAAGTATACAGACACATATAGCATAAAAACACGGTACTCGCAAAGGAGAGATATCACCTGGATAGGGCCACGAGAAGCTTCCGCGCGACATAGGCTCCTTCCAAGCTCTTCTTTGAACTTGTCTAGCACAGAACTAAAATAAGAAACCATTAACCGCACCTGTACTAAACAGACAACTGGCCCTCTTGGCCTAACAAAATAAAGCACTTCACTACCAAACTGATCGGCCCTCTTGGCCTAATGAAATCAAACAACATAGCACCTACACATCCCCCCCCAAAATAGTACAAATATACAATAATATGCTCCTTTCCAAGGAGGAAAAATAGGACTCACAACCCTAAACTAAATGCATAAGATTATGAACCATCCCTCCTGCATATATAGCAAGAGACGTACGCATGACATGTTGTCTAATCAACCTATGGGTCCAAGATAACAATGGTAGATTGGTCTCGGCTACTCTTTGCATTACCCATATCAACCATCTCCTGCCATATATTGCATGCTCTGATAACATTCCCCATAAGCGATCGGGTCCTGTCTCATTATTGATAGAAATGTCCAAACTAGGACCACAGTTGAAGAAAAGATCTTCTTCATAGGCAAGATCTATCGGATGATACCACTTTTCCTCCCAGATTTGGGCTAAACAGTAGCTGATACTATGCATGGTGGCTACTAAAAATATGTAAAATACTTTGCCTCTTTTAGGTGCTTTTAAAACTGGTGCTTTTACTAGCTCCTGTTTCACATACTTGAAAGCTACCTTACAAGGGTCACTCCATACAAATAGATAGCTAAAGGATAATAAGTTCGTTAATGGCAATGTCCTTTCTGCCAAGGCATTTATAAACCTCCGATAGTACCCTATCAATGACAGAAAGCTATGTACCTCTTTCGAAGTGCGTGGTGGACTCATAGCGACTATAACCTTGATCTTTTCAGGGTCAGTTGCTATCCCTATTGAACTGACCACATGGCCTAGCAATAGCCCATAAGGCACCTCCAAAGACACACTTCCATGGGTTAAAAGCGATACAAATTTGTCTACAATGCTCAAAGCACTTTCTTAAAATAATCAACATCCTTTCCCTCATAGTGGCTGCCCCCAGGTCATCGATAAATACTTTCAACTCATCTGGGGAGATGTCACCAAAGGTCTTGTCTATTGTTCGTTGCCATGATCCAGGTGCATTGCACAATCCAAAGGCCATTACATGGTATGCAAAAGTACCAAAGACAGTAATGAAAGTTGTTTCCAACTTGTCCTCTTTTGCAATTGCCATCTGGTTGTATCCTGCAAAGCAATCCATAAACGAATATATTTCCCTACCCACTAATTGATCCAAAATCTGGTCAATAAATGGCAACGGGTAGTAATCCTTAACCGTCTGCTTATTCAGCTCTCTAAAGTCTACACATAGTCGGATTTGGTGGTTTTTCTTCTTCCTGATGACAACTGGTGAACACCATTCCATGTGCTGTATAGGGAAGATTAAACCAGCTTTTCATAACCTCCTCAAACATCCCGTCCCTCAATTCAAAAGGTATACGCCTTACTTTCTGACACATAGGAGGATTGCCTTCTTTTATAGGAATAGTATGAACAACCAGGCTGGGAGGAATGCCTCTCAGCTCGTCATAACTCCAAGCAAAGATATCGCACAATTCTTGAATCAAGGACACATAGTCCTCCCTTTTTGCTGAACTGAGCATGGAACCTAATTTAATTGGCCGCGAATCATTCGGCGTGCCAAGGTCCAACTCAATCACATCCGCGTCTCTTATCCTATCTTGTGGCTCTATCGGCTTTACACCCAACCTCTCCATCAACTCTAAACTCATGATATTGACGGAGGACCCATTGTCTACAATAGCATGCTCTACTAATATTCCATCCACATATGCTGTAACCCTAGGGAAATTCTTTTCAGCATGATCAAACCAATCTTCCCCTACTCGTGCTATGCCCAAAGGTTCTACAATATACCCAATACGCAGGATCTTCTTGAATTCCTTGCATACTCTTGGAGATAATTTAATCAACTGTAAGAGGTTTATATCTGGTTTGACTTTGCAAAGAGAACTTGCTAAATCAAAATCATGATAGGTAGCCAACGCTCTCTTTTCGCACCACACCATCCTTTCTTTTGGTCTCAGGACTGGCTTTGGTGCTTCTTTTTTAGCTCTTTCCTTCTTTCTTGGCACTTTCTCATCCTTCTTAGGATCGACTTTTTTGTCAATAAGCCTTAGAGGTCCACCTTCCATGCTTGGATTCAGGACTTGCATCCCCTTATCCCCTTGCTTAGGGTTTTCCTCGACCAGTTTTGCATTATCTCTATCACCCTCTTTATCCTTTTGGCCTCTTGTCACGGCTCGTAAGTTAGAGGTTTCAGCGGTATTGACGCATATAGCCTCGATAAGGCTAACTCCATTGCCTTGTGGCAACTCTTCTATAGTGGTCTTTCCCCTTTGCAGTATTTGTCTTGGTCCATCATTTTGCTGGAGGTTACTACCTTGCGCTCTATGATTAACTGGACCTGGTTGTTTACTCCCTTGTTGAAGGGAACTAATCTTACTCCAACAGGTAGTGGCTAAGTGGCCCGACTTCCCACAAATATCACTTTTAACATTTGGACAGTTTCTAGGGAAATGTTGTCCGCTACACCACTTATAGTTGAATCTTGAGGGACCACCCTCTTCAGGGCGTCGACTCCCTATCAAATTTTCTGCTGCTTCTTCAGGAAATTGACGTCAACAGCTATTTGTCAATATTATTCAGAAATCATGTCAGTGTAGTGCTTCATCATATCCTTAACTTTGCTAAGGACATTAGAGGCGCTCAACTCATAGCCTTGATCATCTATCCATCGTTCCATTGGCCTAACAATTTGATTGGGCATTGGTTGTTGACTCACAGGAATAACATTAGGGTTTGAAACTTGGCCTCCAACATTCAGTGGAGCCAACTGACTAGCCATAGGCATAGTCACACTGGGAGGAGCTGGTAGCAAAGGTATATTTTGGACCATGCTTCCTCTCCCATTAGGGTTATTCATAGGCATCCCTTGACTTCCATTTATCAATGGTAAATTTCCTCCAAGTACTAAACCCGCATTAAGATTTATTCGGAGGAGTAAGCCGTTTGCAATCGTGACTCTACTCCTTCTGCCCGTGTAATGGCGGTGTCTATATCAGCCAAAGCCACACTGCTCAATTGTACCTGAATATTGAAATCCAATCCATGCAAGAAGTATTGCAATTGGGCAGCTAGCGGAATAGGAATGTAAGTTTGTAACTTACGAAACACTTCCTTAAGCTTCTTGGCATAGGCTTTCACATTCTCATGGGGATCTTGGCATGTTACATTCAAAATACGCAACCAGTATTGGCCACATCTTTCAGGGGTGTATTCTCCTCGGAAAGCTGCATAAAATTGGTCGATTGTGGTGATGGTTCCAGTCTCTATGCTATGATACCATACCACAGCCCTTCCTTTTAACGTCATGTTAAAGAACATCATAAGATGTCCCTCATCTTGGATTCGATAATTAAACATCAATCTTTGGAATTCACAAATATGAAACTATGCACCTTCTTCGGCTAACCCATTAAAAATGGGCAAAGACACTCCTAAAGCTGGCAAATACGGTGTCCCTACAGGAATTGCAATGGTTTGTGCCATGATGACAATCGGATTAACAATAGGAGTTTGGATTGATGGAATCACACCCCCACTTGAAGTGGGTTGACTTGGTGGAAGAGAGGAAGAACTTGTGCTTCCTGCTGCACCTAAAGGACTATGTGCAGCAATTGGGTTACTAAGACCACTGCCATCGGGCTACTCCTTTGAGGAGAATAGCGACTTACGATCTCCAACCGTCGTCTAGCCCTCTCAGCACTTTCTGCTTTTTGTATTTCGGCTTGATGGTCCTTGTCAAAGGACATAAACTAACTTTTTGGTCCCTAAAAACCCTAGATTCAAGAACCACCACTTTTTGGCAGCTCCCAGCAGACGTACCACTGATGGGACCTCAAATGGGCCAGCACTGGCTATGGCACTAGACCTCATGCTCATAACAGACAAACACACTGCTAAAGGATGAACTGTCCTAAAGCCTAATCTATGCATTTATAGTTTTATAGTTTTGTATTCCAGCATTTCCCTTTCTATAAACTCCACAGAGGGAGAACCCATACATATTGGCAATACATACCACGATAATCACATATATGGGAGGCAACCTCTCGGTAGAAACACCACAACCCCACTATAGCTTTCCTACATCGTAGGGATTTGCCCCTTGATGCACTGCTCAACATATAAAACAAACGAACAAACTCCACTCTTTCATTTCAAACATCTCCAGGAGATACCATGTTTCCTCACCAAATGATTCCCCAAGAAATGAACGTCTATCCTACGGCTTAGGATGTCTTTCCACACTCAAGGGTGGGTCATTGTTATTGAAAAACAAGTGCTATGCATCCAGGTTTTTCTTATTCCGATACCATGATCGTCATGCACATGCAAAGTGAATGATTCTAAAGTTCTCAAACATCATTTTAAATCAGAAACACGTGGTGCCCAACCAGGCTTTACAATGCATTTACTAACCCGTTGCGGCGATGTAAAGATAGCACCGAGATAACACTCGTCCTACTATCCTCTTAATTAAAATACCAAAACTCTATGACATGATGTGCATCAACAAATTAGCAACAATCAACACACAAATCACACCATTTAAACATCCCAACCCCCTATGTTTAGGTATTTCTTTCGTTGCATAGGTGTAGAGGTTCATTTTGGCATGTTTTGATGTATAAAAAGTGATAAATCACAAACTTTGACAAAGAGATAGGGAAAACTAAGGCTAAACCTCATGCTTTGCCACTACTATACATCCACAAACAATCATAATATTTTTTCTTATTTTTCCAAGACGTATCTCTATTTTTCCCCTTATTTTTCCCATTTTCTTGATTTATTTAGCAATAAAATATGCTATTTTTTATTTTTCTTTATCCAATCACTTCAGCATACTAACATTCAATTTATCTTCCATATTCCCCCATGGAAACACCTTTTGCCCACCCGAAACGGAAAAACTACCATTTTACTACTTAAAGACCGCATTTCGGGTTTACGGGAATTAAATAAAGCCTGTAAATAATTGCAAAATCAGAATTTTCTGATACATAGCAATTACTCATTATGCAGGCAGCACATAAACAAATTTTCATCCAATAAGAATGTAATTATCATCATAAACTATAAAAAATCCTTCATTTTCTTCATAAAAATGGTCATACCATGTTTTTACGTAACCCGAGATGCCTTAAATGGCTACATAACCAGAAAATGGAGCCTCCATTGCTCTCAATCCAATGCTGTATTTCAATCTTCAGCATCTCCATCAATCTTCATCACCATTTCCTTCATTCTCCTTCTCCAATTCGTTCATCAAGATGGTACACATGAACAGCCCATAGAGGGGAGAAAGAGGGAGGAGAGAGAAAGACTAGAATCTGTTCTCTTCATCCGGGCAGCCATTCCTTGCGGGAAGACCGACGATATCATCAACCAAGAGGGAGAAGTTGAGGGGTAATCTCTGTCAGATAAGTTGCTTACAACCTCCATCCTTGATCATGATGGGAGAGGGCGCATTTGTTAGCACCATGCTGTTGCCATGGGAAGTATGGATTCCAGCGGAAAGGATATCCTGAACTTCCGATGAATTATCGATTCCTAAAGATTCATGACCCAAAACCCTACTATTACACAGTTCCTGTAGACAAATCCAATACAATGTTGTTCTCCCCAAACTAAATGTAATGATTGGATTATCATCACTCGAGATGTTGTATGAGGCTACGCCATATAAATATAAATAAGGATTTCTTTTACCACTATCTGATTGTGCATCAGGGTTGTTGCAAAAAGTTAAGTAGCTTCATGAGTTACGAGTTAGCTGAACTAAAGATAAGCTAATGTCAATTATCATATAATAATGTTAAGAAAACTTTTATCCAGGCACAGCCCCAGGTACAGGTTCCAAATTCACCCCCTACATCAAGTACGACTGTGATCCAGGAGAAGAAGTTCCTCCTCAAACAGATAAAGCCACCCGAGTTTGACGGGCGAGGCAGATTCGTCCAGTCGGACGCTGAGATTTGGATTGAGTCTATGGAGGACTACTTCGAAGCAGCTGGCACTGCACCTACCAATCAGGCCATGCTCGCCAAATTAAAACTCACCGGTGAAGCCAGACTATGGTGGAAACAATGGTGCAGGGATCAAGGGATTTCAGAGGGGTCCGTTACCTGGGAGAAGTTAAAGCAAGCCGTGCAAGGGAGATATTTGCCACCCGCATATCGTACTCAGAAAATGAATGAGTTCTATGAGCTAAAACAGTTAGGACTCACCCTTGACGCATACTACTCTAAGTTTGTCTCACTCTTAAAGTATGTGCCACAAATGGACACGACACAGCAGGTGTCCAAATTTTGCGCAGGCTTAAATCTACCTGTAAATACCCGTCTCGAATCTATGCGACCATTAGATCTTCAGGATGCACTCATTCGAGCGGCCCCTATAATTCAGGAAGTACAAGCTAAACCAAGGAGTATTAAGAATTGGTCTTATAGCGACCCAAGCAGAGGAGCATTCAGACCCCAGGTTAAGAGAGTTCAAGGCCACAATCAGGGACAAAGAAAGAAAGCAAGGACAAATAACGTCAACAACTTTGTTCCTACTCACGGTAATGGCCGAAACATCCGATGTTTCCACTGCAATGAACTCGGTCACTTCAAAAAGCAATGCCCCAAGCTCAGCGAGGGACACCGTCAAGGTATTGGCCGCGGTCAGGGAGCCGCCGCCCGTGGAAGGGGAAGAGCTACCTGCATTACCAATAGGCAAAGATGTGAAGCAGAGGAAGAGGAAGATCCGACTATGGAAGCGGATTTCGAAAGAGCGACGGTCCATGCCGCTCTACACAAGAAGGGGCCGAATCGCCAGTTCTCGGTAATTCAAACACCGTCGGACTATCAAGGTAAAGGTTTCAAAACCTTGATTGATTGTGGCAGTACACATTCCTTTATCTCACCAGCATGTGCTAAGAGATTAGGAATAGCCACAGTAGAAGCACCTACCCTACTTGTGGAATTGGCAAACGGTCGTGAGGTAACTTGTGATAGGCAAACTGCTAAGGAGGAGTTCTATCTGGGAGGAAAGAAAACCTCGGTCAAATTCAGAGTCATGAACTTAGGTATCCACGAGTGCCTACTCGGGATGGATTGGCTTAAGCCTAATGACGCTCACATCCACTGTGGAAAGGGCCAAGTTTCCTTTCGAAACTCTGAAAGAGAGTTTGTTACAACTCAAGGTGAGGCAGGAGTGCCAAGGATCCAGTTAGCCAAGGTATTCCGGATCATAAAAGGGGTTAGGAAAGGATTACCTGTTTACTTGATCAAACTCAACAAGTTAGATCAAAAGCAAGAGTCTCATGAGGGACCCTCTTGGCTAAAAGAATATGCTGACGTATTCCCTGAGGAATTAACTGAACTTCCACCCCCAAGAGAAGTTGATCATGAGATAAGGCTAATACCTGGAGCTGCGCCAATTGCAAAGAGACCTTATAGAATGTCCGTTCCGGAGGCTATTGAGTTGAAGGAGCAACTCAAGCAGCTGTTAAACCAAGGCTACATTAGGCCTAGCAATTCACCATGGGGAGCTCCAGTCCTATTCCAGAAAAAGAAAGATGGGACACTTCGACTATGTATTGATTACCGTGGGTTGAATCAATCAACAGTCAAGAACAAGTACCCTATTCCTAGAATAGATGAGCTTCTTGATCGCCTTCAAGGTGCAAAGATCTTCTCCAAAATTGATCTCAGGTCAGGTTACTATCAAATCAGGATCAAGGATGAGGATATTCCAAAAACGGCCTTCAATACAAGATATGGGCACTTTGAATTCTTGGTTATGTCATTCGGGCTTACAAATGCACCTGCCACCTTCAATAGATTAATGCAGGATATTTTTAGACCATACCTTGATGATTTCGTGCTTGTCTTCTTCGACGACATTTTAGTCTATTCTAAACAGGAAGAAGATCATGAACCTCAACTACGGATTGTGTTGGAGACAATGAGGTCTCATAATCTGTATGCAAAAATGAAGAAGTGTGCATTCTTCAAACGTCAGATTGAATATCTAGGATTCATAGTATCATCAGAAGGAATATCAGTAGATCCAGCCAAAGTCAGAGATGTGCTTGAATGGCCAATACCAGTATCTGTCAAAGAGATACATAGTTTTCTTGGCTTGACAGGATGGTATAGGATCTTTATCAAAAACTATGCTTTGATTGCAGCACCTCTTACCGACTTATTAAAGAAGCAGACTTCTATTACATGGTCTACTCCCGAACAAAATAGCTTCGACCAATTGAAGCAATGTTTGGTATCAGCGCCTATTCTGAAACTTCCGGATCTCAATAAGGAGTTCGAGGTAGTAACTGATGCCAGCATTCTTGCCTTGGGGTGTGTTCTTATGCAGGAAGGTCATCCAGTAGCATACTCTTCAAGGAAATTGAAGAGTCATGAAAAGAATTATGCCACGCATGATCTGGAGTTATTAGCTGTCATCCATGCTCTAAAGCTTTGGAGACACTATCTGTTGGGAAATAAGTTCCCTCTAGTAACTGATCATAAGAGTCTCAAATGGATTTTTACCCAGAACGAGCTCAACATGAGGCAGCGTCGATGGATTGAAGTATTGGAGGAATATGATTTTGAAATCAAGTATCGACCAGGGAAAGAGAATGTAGTTGCCGATGCACTCAGTCGCAAGGCATTCCTAAACTCCCTAATCTTGCAGAATCCATCAACGGCCAGATCTCTGGCTACAAAGGTATCTATGCCAAGCAACCCTATACTCGAACTAGCTAGAGAGGAAGCATGCCATGACTTAGCCTACCAAGCAATGATAAAAGAAATATCTACCAAGGATCAGAATTTGAAGTTACAGGCCAAGTATCATGAATTTTCTGTTGACAATGGACTTATTTACTATAGAACAAGGCTATGTATACCAGCAAGCCAGTCACTTAAGCAGAAGATATTGTGGGAATCTCATGACTCCCCTTTCGCAGGACATCCTGGCTATGCAAAAACTCTCAATACAGTCAGGAAGAGCTATCATTGGGAGAGGCTCAAAGGTGACGTCCTCAAATATGTCACTGAATGTTTGTCTTGCCAACGTATCAAGGCTGAACATGTCATGATGCCAGGAAAATTACAACCACTTGACATTCCCCAAATGAAATGGGAATTCATCAGTATGGATTTTGTGGTGGGCTTACCCCAAGTCCAAGGAGGATACAACTCCATTATGGTTGTAGTTGACATGCTTACTAAGGTTGCACACCTGATTCCAGTAAAGACAAACTATAAAGCCTCCGATATTGCAAGAGTGTTTATCAAAGAAATATTCAAGCTACATGGGTTACCTAGAAGGATCATTAGCGATCGAGATTCTCTTTTCACTTCTCACTTCTGGAGAGCTATCTTTGAAGCTATTGGAACCCAACTCTGTTTTAGCACTGCCTACCATCCCCAAACAGATGGACAAACAGAGCGAGTAAATCAAATCATTGAGGATATGCTTAGGGCTTACTGCTGTCGAGAGCCAAAGAGATGGATTCAATACTTGCCGTTAGTAGAATTTGCTTACAATGCTTCTTACCAGCAGAGCATTCAAATGACCCCTTTCCAGGCATTGTATGGTCATGATTGTCGAAGTCCCCTAAATTTTTCTGATCCTACCCTGAGAGTGGAAGCTTCAAGACAAATGTTGGAGGACATGGATGACCAAATAAGGTCAATAAGACAAGACATACAAGCAGCCAAAGATAGACAAAAGGCATATGCGGATTTGAAACGCCAAGAGAGGGTCTTCGGAGAAGGAGACATGGTCTTCATTCGTGTACGGCCGAAAAAGAGTTCTTTATCTCTAGGTAAATGCAAGAAGCTAAGTCCAAGGTATTGTGGACCATATAAAATCCTCAAATGCCTAGGACCCAATGCTTATAAATTGCAACTTCCTGATAACCTAAAAGTTCACAATGTATTCCATATTAGTCTCTTAAAAAAGTATGTACCCAATCCAAATCATGTACTTGATGACCAACAAATTGTAATGCCTAGTCAAGGAGTCCTTGAACTAAGACCGGAAAAGATTTTAGATGTCAGGGAGAGACAGTTGAGATCTAGAACCTTGAGAGAATGCCTCGTCCAGTGGAAAGATTATCCCGAAGAGGATGGTACCTGGATGGATGAAAGCTCTCTCAGTCTTCAATATCCCCAGTTTACCTCGAGATGAGGACATCTCGATTCTTCTAAGGGGGAGAGAATGTAATATTTCCGCGTACCGCGTACCGTAAATATTAACTTCCCGCACGCCGTGTAAACCCTGTGCAAGGGTATTCCCTATTTCGAAATTATTGGAAGCTTAATCCACACCATGCACGCTAAAAAATGAGGCCTCCACGTCGAGAATTAGAGGCCGGGGTTGAGGACCGTAAGAACCGCGTGGGAACACCCTTTTCTGAAGGGGCAATTGGATAAATTCAAGGCAAATTTTTTTAATTATTATCCCTTCCCCCAGCCGATGCATGGTTGGAGGAGAGGGAGTGTGGGGGGGATGGCCAAGGGGGAGTGAAGTCGGACTGCATGAGGGGGAGTCCTCCACGTGTGTGGAGGCCCTCTTCCCCACCCCCCCCAATGCCTATAAAAACCCCCCCAAGGCTGAGGGTGAGGGAAGGACGGGCCGTGGAGAGGGAGGTGAGGTCGCCGTGAAGAGGAGGTCATCGTGCAGGAGCCGCCGCGCTGCCGCCCAGTCTGCCAGTCACACTGCCGCCCAGTCCGCCAGTCGCGCTGCCGCCCCGTCCGCCTGTCGCAGGCCACTCCAGTCCGCCGCCACGCTGGATCACGACCCCCCCCTCTGCCCCCCACGTGGCCTGTAGAAGCTGGAAGCTTCTTAGAAGCTTCTTAGAAGCTTCTAAGAGGAGGGGGCTTCCTTAACCCCCCTTCCCACCACATTTCCCAAAGGCCCATTCATACCCCCTCCCCGAGACTGTGAAGAGGAGAAGGTGAAGCCCGTAAAGACCCCCACAAGACCCATCGAAAAAGACTTTTCACCAAAAAGATTTCAAAGCCCTCAAGCCATCCGTGAATCAATTCTGTGCCAACTCGAGTTTTTCCTAAAAGAACTCCTAAAGCCCTTTGCCGCGAGCGCCATCCCGCAAAGGAATCTTCTGTATACGAGGAAAAAGGCCAAGGACGGAAGGCTGCATTCCGAGGCAAGACAATTCGTAGACCACAAAGGCAAATCAGAAGCCGAATCTACGCCTACGATGGCCCCCAAAAGATCACAAGGTGCGACTGCGGGAGGTTCATCTCCGAGTATACAAGTGGATATCTCCCCGACCCCTCAAGTCCAGGTTCTTTCGAGTTATTTTCGCATAAAGAAATGATTAGGCGCGCTTAGTTCATAAGGGAGATTGCATCTTTACGCTTAATTTTAATGCATGTGGAAATTGGAAAAAAAATACATTTGGTAAAGTATCTCTTGAAACATTAGGCAAGATTGAAATATGTCATGAATTTGAACGAGTTATCCACCTTAGAAGACTAGTTGCATGTAGTTTCTTTGGTACATTATCAAAGTAATGAGCCTAAACTTAGGGCAAAGAAATGGAATTTATAAGTGCATTCTCTTTCATCCTAGACATGGTAGGAATAAGCGTGTGCCGCATGTTAGGTAACATCCTCCTCGTAATGATTTCATGAGGAAAGGTTAACACCCATAAGATATTATCCGAAAAGAAATAATAGAGTACGAAAATGATCTTATGGACCTGCAAATAGCATGTAAAATGGAATGAGTTAACACTAGCTTTAGTTCGGTATAAACTTCGTTAACTACATTATAGCTAGGAGAATGTTGCGTATTGCATAGTCATCATGCGAAAACGTCATTCATCAGAAGCCGCATTTAGGAAAGGTTGCATGGTTCGTCAAAGCATAAGATTCGAAAGTATAGGCTACAAGGTTGTAGGCATGATTAATAGGTCTTAGGAAAAGTTAGTATCCAGATTATCATGCATTTTTGCTACACCAAGGAAAGATAAAATTATCATGAACCATGTGATGCGTAGAAGCAATAAATCGCATGTTTACGTGTATTGGTGTAGTTGTAACTATTGTTCTCCATTGGATTTAGTTTATTACCTTTAGAAGGTTCATCCTTGTCACAATACAAGTATATCGAGTTGTCTAAGTAACCTAAAACACAAGGGATTCATATGGGCATGGCTCAGTCGATATGATAGGTATCCCAAGTGTTAACTAGGGTTTAGTGCAATAAGAATTTGACCTAGTTTTTACACTGGTTGCCAAGACAAAACCCGCAAACCCAAAGATCTTACACACGTTCACGAAATGTCAAATCAATTGGATGTTCATGCATAAAGTGAGCTAAGGTTTTATCCTAGGGATCACTCGTTAAAATGATGTAACTCCGACGGAGTTGGAAATTTCTAGGACCATGGGACAACATAATTAGGAATGGGTTGGAGGATACCCTAAACCCTGCTACTCGGCTAGAGGTAATTCCGTGGCCGGAGGACGCCATTCAATGGGTGGAATGATCCCGTGGAATAGATGCAATACATGTGCAAAAAGCTGCAACATTGTATAGACTTGAGATTTGTCCACAAGAGAGTTTTGTCATCTCTCGAAATGAGGTTGGCAAGTTATTGAAAGAACTTAACTTACAAGAGGATGAATAATCATCCTGTTACTCACTTTTCTTGGGGAATAATTGCCAAGGAAAAGGAAAGTTAGGTATTTGCCTTGAAGCAAATGACCAGACAATAAACTAAAGCGACATGGAGCGTTGGAATCTACCACAACAAAACCTAAAGTATTGGTAGGGTATGACCCTAACCCAAGAATGATAGGAATCTTGCCAAGTTGCAATTGATTCCGGATCGAATGCGGGTTGCATTCGGAGAAAAGGAGTCACTCCTTAACAATTTGCCAGCTAAACGACCATTGGAAATTGATTGTGCTTGTAACAGTTTGGAAAGCACTGTTTGCATTGTTTGCTCAATGAACTAAAGGACGAAAATATATCTAAATACTTCAGGTTGAAGCCTGAAGGGAGAGGCAGCTTCAGTTACCCCCGACTGCCTGCCTGACCCTAACCAAGGGGGTTGTTAGCCGCGCTGGGAACGTGGACCGAACCCGCCGCGAGAGGTCTCTCCGTTGAGTTCTACTTGGAGCAGGAGGACGCTTGGGTGCCAGAGGGGGCTCTGGCCGTAAATCCCTCGCCTTCCGGGCCCTGCACAAGAGGCTAACGTGACTCGGGATTGGATCTCGAGGCCCGCATACTAGTCTACGGGCGGAAACTTGGATTAGTGATCCCTGGTGGATTACTGGATAGCCTTCGGGCGGATTATGAATACGCCTACAGGCGGGAACTCCTTGTATTTCAAAGATAAAAGGATAAAATGATAATAAAGAAGTTGTTTGGCATTGTTTTCTTTATGTCCTGTGATAAGATTACGTGAAGGAACCAGTGCATAAGAGGGTTAATTCAAAGAAGCTGTTTGTATATGTCAAACTAATGTGGTAGGTAATTACATAACTAAAACAAACCGAGGAAAGTGCGGAGGATGGACCATGGGTCCGTCCTATGGATGGGTGGTCCCGGTTAGCCAGGAACTTTTCTCAAAGTCTTCGACAAACAGAAGGATGATCAACATCACCGAAACAAGTAATGAGAACGATGACTTGGAATTACCGATTACCCGATTCACGCTGTTTTAGGGGAACGGAATGGGACTATGCCTTTTGGCAGAGAGGTCGAGCCTTGCATCCCTCTCGTTTCCCATTCTCCTTGAACCAAGTGCAGCATGAATCCGCTTCAGACCAGGCGTTTCTGCGTAAAGTAGTTCGATCAGGTTTGACGCTAGTCGCTGTTAGTAAATGACCAAACAATTCCGGTCGATCCTAAGTGGGAACGGCCAGGACACTTCCGTTACGTGGCAGACGCGGAAAGTCCTAGATTGCAAAACCCGCAACATTCCATGGGAGTGCCGGGTGGAGTTTTCTAGACAACCTTTCCGATGGGCTGCTAAGACGTGTTCTAGAGGATTCTAGTGGACACGTTACAAGGAACTAAAGATGGAAAGATAATTAATGCTTCAGGTTGAAGGCCTGGAGGGAGAGGCAGCATTAGTTACCCCCGACTGTCTGCCTGACCCTAACCAAGGGGGTTGTTAGCCACGCCGAGAACGTGGAGGACCGAACCTGCCGCAAGAGGTCTCTCCGTGGGTGCTATTTGAAGGAGGGGGACACTTGGGTTCCAGGGGGGCTCTCGCCATAAATCCCTTGCCTCTGGGTCCTGCACAAGAGGCTGAGATTGGATCTCGAGGCCGGCATACTAGTCAACGGGCGAAAACTTGGATTAGTAATCCTTGAGGATTGCTGGATGGCCTTTGAGTGGATTATGGATTAGCCTTCGAGCTCGATTATTATGATGTATTCCAAAGACTAATAAATAAGATCAATTGTTGAAAAGAAACTTGTTTGACATTGTTTTTCTATGTGAGTGCTAAGATTACGTGAAGGAACCGGTGACTAATTGGCTAATTAAGGAAGCTGTTTTTGGGTGTCCAACTAAGTGTGGTAGATAATTAGATAACTAAAGCAACCGTGAGGAAAGTGTGGTGGATGTGACCATGGGTCCATCCTATGGAAGAGTGGTCCCGGTTGACCCGGAACATTTCTCGAAGGAAATTGACAGCAAGGAATGTTGACCTAGAATCTAAGATACTAGACTCCCGATTTATGTTGTTTTAGGGGAACGGAATGAGACTATGCCTTATGGGCAGAGAGGTTGAGCTTTGCATCTCTCTCATTTTCCATTCTCCTTGAACCAAGTGCAGCATGAATCCGCTTTGACCCTGTTGTTTTGCATAAAGTAGTTCGTTGACACTAGCTACCGTTCTAGGAATTTGACCACTAGGAAAACCCTAATTCAGGTCGGTCCTAAGTGGGAACGGCCGGAATGCTTCTGCTTCGTGGCAGACTCGGGAAGACCTAGATCGCAAACCCCATGACATTCCGTGGGAGTGCCGAGCGGTGCTTTCTGGACTCTCTTCCCGATGGGCTGCTAAGATGTGCCCTACAAGCGAACAGGTGGACACATTACAGTTGGTATCAGAGCGAACCAACGAGGATCTAATAATTTCAAGGAAACTTAATGAGGAGAAGTAGAGCAAATGTTAGTGTTAAGAGCATTTCCTTACTTACTTATTGATGCTGGCCTGCAAAGTCGCAAAGCATGGAACAAATTCTTGGTGTTCTAGGTTATGTTTATGACTGCGATGCATGCCACAGATTATTGACGGAGGTTTGATATGATGAATATCCTAGACCACATCTACAATCCTTCACCCCTGTACGTGGAATGGAGATGGACGAGTGATTCAAGAATTCATTACATAGTTGCCCACTGATTTGCGTACCTTCGAACCAACTTGAAGAGAATCAAGTGGATGGAGGACCTAAAGATCGTGAAGCTGTTCATCTTTGTTGAGGCTCACACAAATGCAACCCTACATGTCGGCGGTCGAAAGGTCAAACAGAATATGTATGTGTACGAGGAAGTGACTCGAATAATCCCTACCGACAGAATCAAGGTGTTGGGATGTTATGAGAAGAACGGGTATCAAAAGAAAGGATACCCTAATCTTCCAATGACCTATCGATTCCTGAAAATCCATGACCTTAATCCATACTATTACTCAGTTCCCGTAGGTGAATGTAATACAATCTTATTCTCCCCGAATTAATTTATCAGCTTATTCCATCTTCCCAAAAAATGATTGTACTCGAAAGGACTATACCCATATGAATGAAATAAGACTTATTTTTATCTTGGCTATGAGAATTGATAAAGAAGTTAAGCGATTAGGTCACTTGGCTAAAAGCTGAATTGGGCATGTAACGTAATGTGAGAAAACATTTAGCAAGTTTTTAATGTAAAGAATGTCAATGCCCATGCACAACCTCAAGTGCAAATCCCTAGTCCGACCCCTACACCAAGTACGACTGTGATTCAGGAGAAGAAGTTTCTCCTCAAGCAAATCAAGCCACGAGAATTTGATGGCAAAAGGACTGTCCAAACTGATGCCAAGATCTGGATCAAATCCATGGAGAATTACTTCGAAGCAGCAGGTACTGCACCCGCCAACCAAGCAATGCATGACAAATTGAAGCTTACAGGCGAAGCAAGGCTTTGGTGGAAGCAATGGCGCAGAGACCAAGGGATCTCGGAAGGGTTAGTTACTTGGGAGAAGCTTAAAAGAGCTGTGCACGAAAGATATCTACCACCTACCTACCGCACGCAAAAGATGAACGAGTTCTATGAGCTGAAACAGGTTGGTTTATCTCTTGATGCATACTATTTAAAGTTTGTCTCTTTTAAAGTATGTGCCACAAATAGATATGACACAACAGGCATCAAAGTTTTGTGCCGGATTAAATGCCCTTGTAAACACCCGCCTCGAATCAATGCGCCCAATAGATCTACAGGATGCGCTCATTCAAGCTACACCCATAATACAGGAGGTGTAGACCAGGCCAAGAAATAACAAGACTTGGTCTTATAAGGATCAGAACAAAGGAGTGTATAGGTCCCAGGCGAAGAGAGCGCAAGGCCAAAATCAGGGGCAAAGGAAGAGAGCTAAGACCAACACTGTCAATAATTTTGTTTCTACCCAAGGTAATGGCCGCAATCTCCATTACTTCCATTGCAACAAGCCTGGTCATTTCAAAAGGCAATGTCCCAAGCTTGGCAGAGGACAACGTCAAGGACCACCCCAAGGAACCGTTTGTGGCCAAGGAGCTGCAACCTGGGCCAAAGGAAGAACTGCTAGTGTTGCGAACATGGAGATGTGCGATGAAGAAGACCCGACCATGGAAGCCGACTTTGAGAGGGCAACACTCCATGCTGCCCTTCACAAGAAAGGCTCGAATCACCAATTTTTGGTGATTCAGGCACCATCGGATTATCAAGGTAAAAGCTTCAAAACCTTGATTGATTGTGGCAATACACATTCCTTTATTTCACCGGCTTGTGCAAGAAGACTAGGAGTAGCCAGAATAGAAACACCTACCTTACTTGTGGAATTAGCAAATGGTCGTGCGGTTACTTGTACCAGGCAAACTGCTAAGGTGAAATTCCTACTGTGTGGAAAGTCGACTTCAGTCAGATTCAGGGTTATGAACCTAGGTATCCATGAGTGTTTGCTTGAAATGGATTGGGTTAAACCTAATGATGCTCACATTCACTATGGAAAAGGCCAAGTTTCCTTTCAAAATTCTAAAGGGGAATTGGTCACAACTCAAGGAGAGGTTGGGAAGCCTGAAATTCAATTGGCCAAAGCATCTTGAATCATAAAGGGAGTTAGAAAAGGGCTACATGTCTATTTGATTAAGCTAAATAAGCTAGATCAGAATCAGGAGTCTAAGGAAGAACCGTCATGGCTAAAGGAGTACGCAGACGTATTTCCTGAAGAGCTGACAGAACTTCCTCCTCAAAGAGAACTTGATCATGAAATCAAGCTAGCGCCAAGAGCTGCGCCAATTGCAAAGAGACCTTATAGAATGTCCATCCCGGAAGCGATTGAGCTGAAGGAGCAACTCAAGCAACTGTTAGACCAAGGCTACATCCGTCCTAGCAGTTTGCCATGGGGAGCTCCAGTGCTATTCCAGAAGAAGAAGGATGGAACACTTCGGTTATGTATTGATTACAGAGGGTTGAATCAATCAACCATTAAGGACAAATATTCTATTCCAAGAATAGATGAACTTCTTGACCATCTTCAAGGTGCGAAGATCTCCAAGATTGATCTCAGGTCTGGTTATTATCAGATAAGGTTCTAGGAAGAAGATATACCAAAGACGGCATTTAGTACAAGATATGGACACTTTGAGTTCCTAGTCATGTCATTCGGGTTGACAAATGCACCTGCTACCTTCAACATGTTAATGGAGGATATCTTTAGGCCATATCTTGATGACTTCATACTTGTCTTCTTTGATGATACCCTAGTCTACTCCAAACAGGAAGAAGATCATGAACCCCAGCTTCGCATTGTCCTTGAAACAATGAGAGCACACAAGCTTTATGCAAAAAAGAAGAAATGTGCATTCTTCAAGAGACAGATTGAATATCTAGGATTCATTGTATCAGCAGAAGGAATTTCAATGGATCTGGCCAAGGTCAGAGACGTTCTAGAGTGTCCAACACCAACAACTGTCAAAGAAATACACAGTTTTCTTGGATTGATAGGATGGTACAGAGTCTTTATCAAAAACTATGCTTTGATTGCAGCACCACTCATCGATCTATTGAAGAAGCAAACATCAATTGTAGGGTCAACTACTGAACAATCCAGCTTTGACAAATTAAAGCAAAGCTTGGTATTAGCACCTATCCTGAAACTTCCAAACCTTTGTAAGGAGTTTGAAGTAATAACTGATGCTAGCACACTTGCCTTAGGATGTGTGCTTATGTAGCAAGGTCATCCTATAGCATACTCTTCAAGAAAACTGAAGAGCCATGAGAGGAATTATGCTACCCTCGATCTGGAGCTGTTAGCTATCATCCATGCTCTCAAGCTTTGGAGACATTACTTGCTGGGTAACAAGTTTACCTTAGTGACGGATCATAAAAGTCTCAAGCGGATCTTTACCCAAAATGAGATCAGCATGAGGCAACATCGATGGATTGAAGTGCTGGAGGAATATGATTTTGAAATCAAATACCGGCATGGAAAGGAGAATGTGGTTGTTGATGCACTCAGTCACAAGGTGTTTCTAAATTCTCTGATTTTACAAGATCCATCAACAGCCAGATCTCTAGCCACAAAGGTATCCATGCCAAACAACCCAATTCTTGAGCTAGCTAGAGAAGAGGCATGCCATGATCCAACTTACCAGAAATTTCTAAGGGAGATCCCCATCAAGGATCAAGACTCGAATCTACAGACAAAGTATCAAGAATTCTCTATCAATAGTGGACTTGTCTACTATAGAATGAGATTATGAATACCAGCAAGCCCGTCACTCAAACAAAAGATACTTTGGGAAGCTCATGACTCCCCTTTTTCAGGACATCCCGGCTATGCCAAGACCCTCAATACAGTCAAAAAGAGCTATTATTGGGAGAGGCTTAAAGGTGACGTTCTCAAACATGTCACTAAATGTTTGTCTTGTCAACATATTAAGGCCGAACATGTCAAAATGCCATGGAAGTTGCAACCACTTGACATTCCCCAAATAAAATGGGAATTCATCAGTATGGACTTTATTGTTGTCCTGCCCCAAGTTCAGGGAGGATACAACTCCATTATGGTTGTGGTTGATATGCTTACCAATGTTGCACATCTTATTCCTATTAACACAAACTATAAAGCCTCAGACATTGCAAGGTTATTCATCAAGGAGATATTCAAATTGCATGGGTTTCCCAGAAGAATCATTAGTGATCGTAACTCTCTCTTCACATCACATTTCTGGAGGGCTATCTTTGAAGCCATTGGGACTCAACTATGTTTTAGTATAGCTTGTCATCCCCAAACCGATGGTCAAACGGAGCGATTCAACCAAGTCATTGAGGATATGCTAAGGGCACATTGTTGCCGCAAACCCAAAAAGTGGATTCAATATTTGTCACTGTTTGAGTTTGCCTACAATGCTTCCTACCAACAAAGCATTCAGATGACCCCTTTTCAAGCATTGTATGGGCACGATTGTCGAAGTCCTTTAAACTTCTTGGATCCAACCTTAAGGGTTGAAGCTTCAAAACAGATGCTGGAAGATATGGATGACCAAATCAAGTCAATAAGACAGGACATCCAAGTCGCCAAGGACAGACAGAAGGCTTACATGGACCTGAAACATCAAGATAGATCCTTCGATGAAGGAGATATGGTCTTCATTCGCGTACATCCAAAGAAGAGTTCCCTATCCTTGGGTGAATGCAAAAAGCTAAGACCAAGGTATTGTGGACCCTACAAGATTCTCAAGTGCCTAGGGCCTAATGCTTACAGACTTCAACTCCCTGAGAACCTAAAAGTTCATAATATATTCCATATCAGCCTATTGAAGAAGTATGTGCCTAAACCTAGTCACGTGCTTGATGATCAACAAGTTGTAATGCCTAGCCAAGGAGTCCTTGAGCTACGGCTTGATAGGATCTTAGATGTTAGGGAGAGGCAATTGAGATCCAGAACCTTGAGAGAATACCTCATCCAGTGGAAAGATTATCCTAAAGAGGATGCCACTTGGATGGATGAAAGTACTCTCAACCAACAATACCCCCAGTTCTTCTCGAGATGAGGAAATCTCGATTTCTCTAGGGGGAGAGAATGTAATATTTCCGCACAAAATATTAATGAATTTTGACCACTACACGCCTCCCGCAAAAGCAGTGCAAAATAATCTCCTGCGTCGACTAATGTTGGTGGTTAAGTGTTCCCTCCATGCACGATGTTAAATTCTAGCTCCATGACGTGCAAAAGAGGCCATGGCTTGAAGACTGCAAGCTGCACAGGAACACCCTTCACGGGAATGGAAAATGGATAATGGTTAGAGTTGTGGCAAACTCTTTTATTAATAACTCCTCCCCCTCAGCCGATGCATGGCAGGGGAGAGGAGTGTGAGAGGAAGTGAAGCTAGATGTCGCGGAGTCCATGAGGGAGGGAGGAGGCATGTGATGCCACGTGGGTGGCTATCTCCTCCCCCCCCCCCCCCCCCCCTCTAACTATATTAAACCCCTCCCCCTTGGAGCTTGGGGAGGGAGAGGAGGAAGGAATCAAGGACTCTTGTTGCCGCCAAGAAAACGAGCTACCGCCCTGCGCCGTGCCGCTTCCCTCCATCTCCACGCCTCCTGTTGCTGCCACTTTGCCCCTACCTCCACCAACATCGTCGTCATCATCATAATCATTAGCCTCATCATCATAAATTCCTTCTCTCTCCACTTCACATTCTGTCACAAAGGTTAGAAGCTTCTTAAACAGGGCTTCCATAAGCCGTGTTCATCCACCCCAGCTCGGGTTTCTTTAAAACCTGCGACTGTAAGGTCGTGTCCTGCGTGAAGGTGAAGATATCGGGAAAAAAGGGATTTGCGAAGCATAAAGAACCCAAGGGGATTTGCTGAACTGGAATTTGACTCGTTAATGGCTCCCAAGAAAATGGCGAGAGGTGCTCATGCGGGAGTTTCTACCCCAAGCACACGTGTGGACTATTACCTCAAACCCCAATGCCCAGGTTGTTAGAAGTTTAATTCCACATAAAAGGAATGCATTAGGCACGTTCAATTTCCATGGGGAAGTTATGAATGCAGTTATTTATTCGTCTTACAAGGTTTAGTTGCATGTTTCACATTGCTTGCATGTCCAAGTCCCAATCATGAAAGCATATTGCTTAAGTAAAAGGTGGATTTGCCTAGATTCATCCTTGATTGCCTTGCGAATGAGAACAGTACATAATGCATTTAGGTAATAACTTCCTAGTTGTGATTCACATGAGATAATCATTAACATCCATTAGATGTTGTCCAAGTAGTTGCATTGCATGAAAGGGATTTATGTATCTTGCAAATTGCATGCGATGTTAATTACATCCTAGGTTGGGTAAAATGATGTAGGACAGATTAAGTCCTATGAAATTTGCTCATTCATGAACTTCTTTATCGAAGTTGTTTTAGAAAAAGATGCATTTCATATTAAATCATGAATTCAATGCATCGGACAAAGGGTTTATAGGTATAGTTCTTGATGCAATTCAACGTAGACTTTTATATGAGTTAGCCATGAATTGTCTATCATTATAGATTAGTCAAGGAAAAGAGATGGTCATTTTACGTTTTATAGTTGCATAGAAGGAAAAAGTCAATGAATCGCATATTTGCACGTAATGTTATGTCTTGCAACTATTTACACCTTTTAGGACAAATATTAGCATCTCTAAGAAAAGATCATTCTTGTCGCAAGACAAGTAGATGGATTTAGCTAAATCACTTGTAATGACATAACCCACATGGGATTCTTAAAAGCATAAATAGCTAGTACAAGGAACACCTCAAAGTGCTAGCTAGGTTTTAGTGCGTTAAAAATTCTGCCTAGTATCGCACTTGGGATGCCAAGTTAGGACTTTCAATCCCAAAGGTCCTACCCACATTCATGAAATGTTAGGGTTAGTTTGACACCCATGCAAGAACGATCTAGGGTTTTTTCCCTACGGATCAATGACCAAATATTAGACTTCCATTTGAAATTAGAAACCCTAGGGCCAAACGCTATCTGCCTACTAAGGTTAGGGTTGGATTGGGTCAAGAGGACTCCCACACCCTACATCTTGATGAAAGGTATTCTCGATCAAGGAATACCGTTTGATGAGGGAACTAATCCCACAAGTCAAATGCGACTCCTATGCAACAAGTTGCAATGTCGCATGGCTTTGTGTTTAAATCATAAGATAGATTTGCCACTCCTTGGAACAAGGTTGGCAGGTTTTAGTGCAAGTCTAATTTGCAAGAGGATGAGTAGACATCTTTCTACATCACCCTTCGTTGGAATTATTTGCCAAGTTAGGAAAGTTATGTATTGCCTAGCAAGAAATTGATTGAATGATGGATGCATTCAAAGAGAAGGATTTACACCTTAGTAGTTGGCCAAATAAACGACCACTGGATTGATTGTGTTTTGTACAATTAGTAGCACTATTTGTACTTCTTTGCTCAAGGAACTAAAGATGGAAAGAAAATTAATGCTTCAGGTTGAAGGCCTGGAGGGAGAGGCAGCATCAGTTACCCTCGACTATCTGTCTGACCCTAACCAAGGGGGTTGTTAGCTGCGCCGGGAACGTGGATCGAACCTGCCATGAGAGGTCTCTCTGTGGGTGCTACTTGGAGCAGGAGGACGCTTGGGTACTAGGGGGGCTCTAGCCATAAATCCCTTGCCTGCGGGTCCTGCATAAAAGGCTGACGTGACTCGAGATTGGATCTTGAGGCCCGCATACTAGTCAACGAGCAGAAACTTAGATTAGTAATCCCTGAGGATTGTTGAATTGCCTTCGGGCGGATTATGGATTAGCCTTCAGGCTGGATTATTTTGATATATTCCAAAGACTGATAAATAAGATCAATTGTTGAAAAGGAACTTGTTTGACATTTTTTTTCTATGTCAGTGCTAGGATTACGTGAAAGAACCGGTGACTAATTGGCTAATTAAGGAAGCTCTTTTTGTGTGTCCAACTAAGTGTGGTAGATAATTAGATAACTAAAGAAACCCTGAGGAAAGTGTGGTGGATGTGACCATGGGTCTATCCTACGGAAGGGTGGTCCCAGTTGGTCGGGAAATTTTCTCGAAGGAAATTGACAGTAAGGAACGTTGACCTAGAATCTAGGATACTAGAGTCCCAATTTATGCTATTTTAGGGGAATGGAATGGGACTATGCCTTATGGGCAGAGAGGTCGAGCTTTGCATCTCTCTCATTTTCCATTCTCCTTGAACCAAGTGCATCATGAATCTGCTTCAACCCTGTCGTTCTGCGTAAAGTAGTTTGCCTAGGGTTTGGCGCTAGCTACCATTCTAGGAATTTGACCACTAGGAAAACCCTGATTTAGGTCGGTGCTAAGTGGGAACGGCCAGAATGCTTCTGCTTCATGGCAGACTCGGGAAGACATAGATTGCAAACCTTGAGTCTGCCACCACGAATGCTTCTACTTCGTGGCAGACTCGGGAAGACGTAGATTGCAAACCCCGCATTCTGTGGGGGTGCGGAGTGGTGCTTTCTGGACTCTCTTCCCAATGGGCTGCTAAGATGTGTCCTACAAGCGAATAGGAGGACACATTACAGTTGTTATCAGAGCAAACCAACGAGGATATAATAATTTCAAGGAAACTTAATGAGGAGAAGTAGATCAAATGTTGCTATTAAGAACATTTCCTTACTTACTTATCGATGATGGCATGTAGAGTTGCGAAGCATGGAACAAATTCTTGGTATTCTAGGTTATGTTTATGACTAGGATGCGTGCCACAGATTATCGACGGAGGTTTGATATGATGAATATCCTAGACCGCATCTACAATCCTTCACCCATGTACGTGGAACGGAGATGGATGGGTGATTCGGGAATTTATTACATAGCTACCCACCGACTTGCATACCTTCGAACCAACTTGAAGAGAATCAAGTGGATGGAGTACCTAAAGATCGTGAAGTTTTTCATCTTTGTTGAGGCTCACGCAAACGCAACTCTACATGTCAGTGGTCGAATGGTCAAGCAAAACACGTATGTGTACGAGGAAGTGACTCAAATAATCCCTGCCGACATAATCAAGGTGTTGGGACGTTACGAGAAGAACGGGTATCAAAGGAAAGGATACTCTAATCTTCCAATGACCTATTGATTCCTGAAAATCCATGACCCCAATCCATACTATTACTCAGTTCCCATAGCTGAATGTAATACAATCTTATTCTCCCCGAATTAATGTATCAGCTTGTTCCATCTTCCCAAAAAATGATTGTACTCGAAAGGGCTATGGCCATATGAATGAAATAAGACTTATTTTCATCAATGATAGTCTTGGCTGTGAGTATTGAAAAAGAAGTCAAGCGATTAGGTCACTAGACTAAAAGCTGAATTGGGCATGTAATGTCATGTGAAAAAACATTTAGCAAGTTTTTAACGTAAAGAATTTCAATGCCCAGGAACAACCTCAAGTGCAATTCCTAGTCCGACCCCTACACCAAGTACGGCCGTGATTTAGGAGAAGAAGTTTCTTCTCAAGCAAATCAAGCCACCAAAATTTGATGGCAAGGGAAGGACCATCCAAACTTATGCCGAGATCTGGATCAAATCCATGGAGGATTACTTTGAAGCAGCAGGTACTGCACCCACCAACCAAGCGATGCTTGCCAAATTGAAGCTTACCGGCGAAGCAAGGCTTTGGTGGACGAAATGGTGCAGAGACCAAGGGATCTCGGAAGGATCGGTTACTTGGGAGAAGCTTAAAAGAGCTGTGCACGGAAGATATCTACCACCTACCTACCACATGCAGAAGATGAACGGTTCTATGAGCTGAAACAACTTGGTTTATCTCTTGAGGCATACTATTCAAAGTTCATATCTCTTTTGAAGTATGCGCCACAAATAGATATTCAAATTTCATCTCTCTTTTGAAGTATGCACCACAAATAGATATGACACAACAGGTGTCAATGTTTTGTGCTGGATTAAACCCACCCGTAAACACCTGCCTTGAATCAATGCGCCCAACAGATCTAGAGGATGCACTCATTCGAGCTGCACCCATAATACAGGAGGTGCAGACCAGGCCAAGAAATAACAAGACTTAGTCTTATAAGGATCAGAACAAAGGAGTGTATAGGTCCCAGGCGAAGAGAGCGCAAGGCCAAAATCAGGGACAAAGGAAGAGAGCTAGGACCAACACTGTTAATAATTTCGTTCCTACCCAAGGTAATGGCCGCAATATATGTTGTTTCCATTGCAACGAGCTTGGTCATTTCAAAAGGCAATGTCCCAAGCTTGGCGGAGGACAACGTCAAGGACCACCCCAAGGAACCGTTCATGGCCAAGGAGCCGCCACCCGGGCCAGAGGAAGAACTGCCAGTGTTGCCAACAAGTAGATGTGCTATGAAGAAGACCCGACTATGGAAGCCCACTTTGAGAGGGCAATAGTCCATGCTGCCCTTCACAAGAAAGGCCCGAATCGCCAATTTTCAAGGATTCAAATACCGTCAGATTATCAAGGTAAAAGCTTCAAAACCTTGATTGATTGTGGTAGTATACATTCCTTTATTTCACCGGCTTGTGCAAGAAGACTAGGAATAGCCACAATAGATGCACCTACCTTACTTGTGGAATTAGCAAATGGTCGTGAGGTCACTTGTACCAGGCAAACTACTAAGGTGAAATTTCTACTAGGTGGAAGGTCAACTTCGGTGAGATTCACGGTTATGAACCTAGGTATCCATGAGTGTTTGCTGGAAATGGATTGGCTTAAACCTAATGATGCTCACATTCATTGTGGAAAGGGCCAAGTTTCCTTTCGAAATTCTGCAGGAGAATTGGTCACAACTTAAGGAGAGGCTAGGAAGCCTAAAATTCAATTGTCCAAAGCATCTTGTCAAGAATCATGTGGTGGGGGGACTTGCTCAAGATGCTACGCCGAGCACACACAGAATGCACAAGGAGAAGATCACTCAAGAGACAAGAAGAGAGATGGAGGCCAAAACGTTTTCTTGCTGGTTTCTTCTTCTTCTTACACACTCTTTACAATGTACACAAATTATAGATAAGATACAACATAATAGAAAGTGGCCTACTAAGTCAAACAATGCATAATCGACTATACTAGTCGACTGGCTCTATAATTATGCCAGTTGTAAATAGGTGTAACAACCTGAATATAATAAGTAATGAGTCAATGGCCATGTGAGAGTCATAATGACCACCGACGTGCTGTGTAGACGTGTGGACCCATCTAACCAAGTGGTCCATCATCAATGTCCGCATGTGTTGAGCTTGTCATCTCAACACTCCCCCTCAAGCTCAACTGCATCTCTGCAACTCCAAGTAACCTTCCAAACTTTTGAAGCTTCTCTATACCCAATGCCTTTGTGAAGATGTCAGTTATCTGATCCTGTGTGCTGACATACACCAAGTCAATCTCACCTGCCAGTACCTTCTATCTCACAAAATGGTAGTGTACCTCAATATGTTTTGTCCTAGCATGGAACACAGGGTTCCTAGCCAATTGTATATTGCTCATGTTGTCACAATAAATGACAACTGGACCTTCCACCTGCACATCCAAATCAGCCATTAACTTTTGTAGCCAGACTACCTCACATGCTGCAACAGCAGCACCTCTATACTCAGCCTCTGTACTCGATAAAGCAACTATAGATTGCTTTTTGGTACTCCAAGCAACTGCTGCACTACCAAGAGAGAACATGTATCCGCTGGTAAATCTTCTATCAGACATACTACCAGCCCAATCTGCATCTATGTATCCAAACACCTGTACATCTGTACCTGCCTCATAGAAAAGTCCATAATGTATTGTGGACTTCACATATCTCAATATGCGTCTGACTGCATCCAAATGTGGCTTTCTAGGTACTTGCATAAACTGACTCACAAGACTAACAGCATAGCTCAAGTCTGGCCTTGTAATGGTCATGTAGATCAAACTCCCCACTATCCTCATGAACATAGTAGGGTCTTCTATCTCATCCCCAACATCAGCACTCAACTTTACATTCTGCTCCAACGGGACTGAAAGTGGTTTGCATGTTGTTATACCATACTTGGACAACATATCCAAGCCATACTGTCTTTGGGACAGCCATATACCATCATCACATCTGATCACCTCAATGCCAAGGAAGTACCTTAGCTCACCTAAATCCTTCATCTCAAACTTCTTCTTCAAAAAATCCTTGACTTTAGCAATCCCACTATCACTATCACCTGTAATAATCAAGTCATCCACATAGATGACTATGATGACCAAACTTGCATCTCCCTTTCTCACATAAAGTGAGTGATCAGCATCAGAAACATAAAAGCCAATATTGACAAGATACTCTCTGATCTTGTCAGACCATGCTCTAGGTGCTTGCTTGAGCCCATAGAGCGCCTTCTTCAACATGCACACATATGTGGGATACTCTAAATCTTGATAACCTGTTGGTTGATCCATATACACTTCTTCCTGCAAATCACCATGCAAGAAGGCATTCTTCACATCCATTTGCTGCAACCTCAAACTTTGGCTACTGTCAAAGAAATCACACATCTGAAAGTTGCCATCCTAGCAACTGGACTGAAGGTTTCTTTATAATCTATGCCATATGTCTGGGCATAGCCTTTTGCAACCAGCCTAGCTTTGTACCTACTAATAGAACCATCTACATTGTGCTTAATCTTATAAACCAACTTACATCCAATAGCTTTCTTGACCTTCGGCAATGATACTAGATCCCAAGTCTTATTGGCCTCTAATGTAGCCATCTCCTCATCCATTGCTGCATCCCAATGAGCATGACCAACAGCCTCCTCAAAACATGTGGGCTCAACATCCTCAACTAGTTTCACCATATATGCATAATGGTGAGCTACATAACCTTCAAAACCAAATCTTTTAACATGGTATCTGACCCTGCTAGATCTACGTACCACCAGATCACTCAATGCAGCCTTTACATTACTATGAGCTCTCTGTACACCTGGCGTCCTGACAGAAGGAATACCAAGCTCATCATTCAAGCTCTCTAAGCCACTAGAGTCTCCATCAAGAACTGCATCAATGCCATCTGACACTTTATTCTTTCCTTTGTCTTTACCTGTAGTGCTACTAGATGCACCTGAAGATGTAGAGGTACTCCTTAGTCTCCCAGACCAAGGACTACCAAATGATGTCTCTGGTCCACTAAGAGTCCGTGATTCTTGCTTTCCAGCCTGCACATGAGTGTCATGATCATCATCATCATCCAATGCATCACCATTAGATGCATACCAACTGCTCATTTCATCAAAGATGACATCCCTGCTCACTTTGAACTTACATGTGATAGGGTTATAACAGCGATACCCTTTCTGCTCTAAAGAGTATCCAATAAAAACACATTTTTCTGCCTTTGGATCAAGCTTCTTCCGTAGCTCATCTGGCACATGAATGTATGCAACACAGCCAAATACCTTCAAGTGCGATACATCAGGCTTCTTGCTAGTAAAGCATTCTTCAGGAGTCATCCCATGAACTGCAGCTGTGGGAGTTCTGTTCATAATATAAATAGCAGTATGAATAGCCTCAGACCAAAAATTCTTAGGCATATTCTTTTCAGCCATCAAGGCGCATGCAACTTCTGCAATATGCCTATTTTTCCTTTCTACAATCCCATTTTGCTGTGAGGTATATCTGCATGTGAACTGTCTCTTTATCCCATGAGACCTCAGAAAATCAATGAACTCATTCGAGAGGTACTCTCCCCCTTCATCTGACCTCAAGCACTTTACTTTCAAGTGTGTTTCTCTTTGAGCTGCAGCCTTGAAAGTTCTAAAGTGCTCAAATGCTTGACTCTTTTCCTTCATAAAATATACCCAGAGCTTTCTAGAACAATCATCAATGAATGTGACAAAGTATGAACTGCCTCCACGAGATACATTTTGTGTAGGCCCCCAAATGTCTGTATGCACAACATCAAGGATATTTCTGCTTACATCTCTATCATGTGAAAAGGGTTGTCTTTCCTGCTTACCAAACTGACATGCTTCGCATACCTTATGAAATTCTGCAACTCTAAATGTAAGCAAACCTGTAACCAACCCTTTGGACTGCATTAATTTCAGCCTTTGTACATTTGCATGTCCAATGCGTTTGTGCCAAATTTCAATATCTGCAACAACACCTTTTCCTTTAGCATACATAGCAGCATTCATAGTAGAAATTCCAGCATCCAGAGTAAACACACGTCCAACTCTACTTCCCTTTGCTACCAACCTGCACTTGTCATTGAAGTCTTCTACAGAGTAACCCTTTGCATTAAATCTGACTTGCAGCCCTTGCTCTACCATTTGACCAACTGACACCAAGTTCTTTGTAATAGATGTCACATACAATACATCTAAAAGACTCTTTGTCTTACCATCATGCAAGTACAAGGGAACTTTTCCAATGTGTGAAATTGGGTGGCATGAATCATCACCCGCCTGCACATAACCTGCATTCTGCAAATCCTGCATCTCTCCAAACCATTCTGCATGGCTGGTCATATGATTGGATGCACCTGAATCAACATACCAAATATCATCATGTGCTTTCTTTCCTGTAATAGCATTCAGCATATGCTGCATAACAAATAGACGTTCATTTTTGTCTTCATTCTGTCGTGAAGATGATGCATAGTTTCCTTGCTGCAACTTACCACTACGAATATCATCTTTCTTAGCATAACATTGGGCTGCAATATGACCTATTTTTCCACAGTAGTGACACACAATACCAGAGTTGTTAGAACCTCTGTTCTGCCATCCACCTCTTCCTCTAAAGCTCCCCCTACCTCTAAAGTTACCACGACCTCCTAAAACCTGCATATCGCCAAATTGCTAATTCAATCTGTTTTGCTGGTTGTCACTACCATGTCCTGTACCACGGCCTCTTGAAGAGAACCTGCCACGTTCCCTTCCTGAACTGGAGTAGAAAGCTTGGACCTGTTCACCACTTCTTTCAGATGTCTCACTCTGCATATTGATCTCTTCAGTGATCATAAGGGAGACCAACTCATCGAAATCTGCAAATGGCTTTCTGACATATACAGAAGTTACAAAATACTTCCAAGCCTTTTCATTGTTAAGTCCACCCAAGGTAGAAGACATCAAATCATCATCATCGGGCATTGCATCAATCGCTGCCAATGCATCTGCAATGCTCCTTACCTTCAGTGCATGCTCATTGATAGACATCTTCCCTTTCTTCAATGTATTCAACTCTTGCTTGAGTTGAATCTTTCGTGCCTTTGTATTTATGGAAAACATACTTTCAAGTATGGTCCAAGCTGCATATGAATTCTCTGCATTTCTAATATGTCCCAGCATATTATTGTCAATTACTGCTGCAGACAGCCAATACATAAACTTCTTGTCTTTTGCATTCCATTCCTTCCGTGCCTTTGTCTCTTCTGCAGTTGGAGGATCACTCACCTCCGGCTCCTTTTCTTCACCTGAAACAAACTCGTAGAGGTCTTTTCCAATAAGGAAGTTTGTGACACGAAACTTCCATGAAGGGTAGTTGTTCTTGTTAAGCTTCTCAATGATGGGGCTTCCACTATTCTCTGCCATTATCACAAAACTAATACCAAACAACAAGCAAATCTTCTGCAACCCTCGACCTGTAGTGCACAGCCATACACGAGACAGCCTTTTTCACTATGTCTGCTCAACAATACATGCAATCTGCAAGCTGTTTATAGATAAACCTTATGTTTGCTTCCTGCAAACACCTCAAGAATTACAAATTCGCAATCTGTAACCTGTGCACCCACTTTCAGTCAAAACAGCCGAAATCACAGTGTACCTTGAACTGTTGTCCGCAACCTTGTGGCTCTAAAACGGGGCCTGAAATGGCCTCAGATGCCCAAAATAACTGAGGGAAAGCCCTTAAGGGCCGATCTGCAGAATACACAGTGCTCTTCGCGCACACCAAACCTCACTGCAATCTGAGATTTTTGCTCTGCCCTGCTTCCGGTGACTCCACAGGCACTATCTAAGAGAAAGAGTGGAAGGATGGGAGAGCTTCTTACCCGTGCCTTGCTTGCTCGAACCTTGCTTCTTCTCCTTTACTTCATCCTTCGAAATCAGCCTCTATTAGTGGCGCGGCTCTGATACCATGTCAAGAATCGCGTGGTGGGGGGACTTGCTCAAGATGCTGCACCGAACACACACAGAATGCACAAGGAGAAGATCACTCAAGAGACAAGAAGAGAGATGGAGGCCAAAACGTTTTCTTGCTAGTTTCTTCTTCTTCCACACTCTTTACAATGTACACAAAGTATAGATAAGATACAACATAACGGAAAGTGGCATACTAAGTCAAACAATGTATAACCGACTACACTAGTCGATTGGCACTATAAATATGCCAGCTGTAAATAGGTGTAACAACCTGAATATAATAAGTAATGAGTCAGTGGCCATGTGAGAGTCATAATGACCACCGACGTGCTAAGTGTAGACATGTGGACCCATCTAACCAGGCAGTCCATCATCAATGTCTGCATGTGTTGAGCTTGTCATCTCAACACATCTCGGATAATAAAGGGAGTTAGAAAAGGGCTACATGTCTATTTGATTAAGCTAAATAAGCTAGATCAGAATCAAGAGTCTAGGGAAGAACCTTCATGGCTAAAGGAGTACACAGACGTATTTCCTGAAGAGCTGACAGAACTTCCTCCTCAAAGGGAACTTGATCATGAAATCAAGCTAGCACTAGGAGCTGCACCAATTGCAAAGAGACCTTATAGAATATCCATCCCGGAAGCGATTGAGCTGAAGGAGCAACTCAAGCAACTGTTAGACCAAGGCTACATCCGTCCTAGCAGTTTGCCATGGGGAGCTCCAGTGCTATTCCAGAAGAAGAAGGATGGAACACTTCGGTTATGTATTGATTACAGAGGGTTGAATCAATCAACCATTAAGAACAAATATCCTATTCCAAGAATAGATGAACTTCTTGACCGTCTTCAAGGTGCGAAGATCTTCTCCAAGATTGATTTCAGGTTTGGTTATTATCAGATAAGGATCAAGGAAGAAGATATACCAAATACGGCATTCAACACAAGATATGGACACTTTGAGTTCCTAGTCATGTCATTCGAGCTGACAAATGCACCTGCTACCTTCAACAGGTTAATGCAAGTTATCTTTAGGCCATATCTTGATGACTTCGTACTTGTCTTCTTCGACGATATCCTAGTCTACTCCAAACAAGAAGAAGATCATAAACCCCAGCTTCGCATTGTCCTTGAAACAATGAGGGCACACAAGCTTTATGCCAAAAAGAAGAAGTGTGCATTCTTCAAGTGACAGATTGAATATCTAGGATTCATTGTATCAACAGAAGGAATTTTAGTGGATTCGGCCAAGGTCAGAGACGTTCTCGAGTGTCCAACACCAACAACTGTCAAAGAAATACGCAGTTTTCTTGGATTGATAGGATGGTACAGAGTCTTTATAAAAAACTATGCTTTGATTTGCAACGCCCCTGACCAATCTACTGAAGAAGCAAACATCAATTGTATGGTCAACTGCTGAACAATCTAGCTTTGACAAATTAAAGCAAAGCTTGGTATCAGCACCTATCCTGAAACTTCCGAACCTTAGTAAGGAGTTTGAAGTAATAACTGATGCTAGCACACTTGTCTTAGGATGTGTGCTTATGCAAGAAGGTCATCCTGTAGCATACTCTTCAAGAAAACTGAAGAACCATGAGAGGAATTATGCGACCCACGATCTGGAGCTGTTAGTTGTCATCCATGCTCTCAAGCTTTGGAGACATTACTTGCTAGGTAACAAGTTTACCTTAGTGTGACAGATCATAAAAGTCTCAAGTGGAACTTTACCCAAAATGAGCTCAACATGAGGCAACATCGATGGATTGAAGTGTTGGAGGAATATGATTTTGAAATCAAATACCAGCCTGGAAAGGAGAATGTGGTTGCAAATACGCTCAGTCGCAAGGCGTTTCTAAATTCTCTGATTTTACAAGATCCATCAACCGCCAGATCTCTAGCTACAAAGGTATCCATGCCAAACAATCCAATTCTTGAGCTAGCTAGAGAAGAGGCACGCCATGATCCAACTTACCAGAAATTGCTAAGGGAGATCCCCATCAAGGATCAAGACCCGAAGCTACAGACAAAGTATCAAGAATTCTCTATCAATAGTGGACTTGTCTACTATAGAACGAGATTATGAATACTGGCAAGCCCGTCACTCAAAAAAAAGATACTTTGGGAAGCTCATGACTCCCCTTTTTCAGGACATCCTGGCTATGCCAAGACCCTCAATACAGTTAGAAAGAGCTATTATTGGGAGAGGCTTAAAGGTGACGTTCTCAAATATGTCACTGAATGTTTGTCTTGTCAACGTATTAAGGTCAAACATGTCAAAATGCCAGGGAAGTTGCAACCACTTGACATTCCCCAAATAAAATGGGAATTCATCAATATGGACTTTGTTGTTGGCCTACCCCAAGTTCAGGGAGGATACAACTCCATTATGGTTGTGGTTGATATGCTTACGAAGGATGCACATCTTATTCCTGTTAACACAAACTATAAAGCCTCAGACATTGCAAGGTTATTCATCAAGGAGATATTCAAATTGCATGGGTCGCCCAGAAGAATCATTAGTGATCGTGACTCTCTCTTCACATCACATTTCTGGAGGTCTATCTTCAAAGCCATTGGGACTCAACTCTATTTTAGTATAGCTTACCATCCCCAAACCGATGGTAAAATGGAGCGAGTCAACCAAGTCATTGAGGATATGCTAAGGGCACATTGTTGCCGCAAACCCAAAAAGTAGATTCAATATTTGCCACTGGCTGAGTTTGCCTACAATGCTTCCTACCAACAAAGCATTCCGATGACCCCTTTTCAAGCATTGTATGGGCACGATTGTCGAAGTCCTTTAAACTTCTCGGATCCAACCTTAAGGGCTGAAGCTTCAAAACAGATGCTGGAAGATATGGATGACCAAATCAAGTCAATAAGATAGGACATCCAAGCTGCCAAGGACATACAGAAGGCTTATGCAAACCCAAAACATCAAGATAGATCCTTCGACGAAGGAGATATGGTCTTCATTCGCGTACATCCAAAGAAGAATTCCCTATCCTTGGGTGAATGCAAAAAGCTAAGTCCAAGGTATTGTGGACCCTACAAGATTCTCAAGTGCCTAGGGCCGAATGCTTATAGACTTCAACTCCCTGAGAACCTAAAAGTTCATAATATATTCCATATCAACCTACTGAAGAAGAATGTGCCTAACCCTAGTCACGTGCTTAATGATCAACAAGTTGTAATGCCTAGCCAAGGAGTCCTTGAGCTATGGCCTGACAGGATCTTAGATGTTAGGGAGAGGCAATTGAGATCCAGAACCTTGAGAGAATACCTCATCCAGTGGAAAGATGATCCTGAAGAGGATGCCACTTGGATGGATGAAAGTACTCTCAACCAACAATACCCCCAGTTCTTCTCGGGATGAGGACATCTCGATTCCTCTAAGGGGGAGAGAATGTAATATTTCCGCACGAAATATTAATGAATTTTGACCACTACACGCCTCGCGCAAAAGCAGTGAAAAATAATCTCCCTCGTCAACTAATGTTGGTGGCTAAGTGTTCCCTCCGCGTGCGATGTTAAATTCCAGCTCCGTGACATGCAAAAGAGGCCGTGGCTTGAAGACCGCAAGCCGCACGGGAACACCCTTCATGGGAATGGAAAATGGATAATGGTTAGAGTTGTGGAAAATTTTTTTATTAATAAGTCCTGCCTCTCAATCGCTGCATGGCAAGGGAGAGGAGTGTGAGAGGAAGTGAAACTAGATATCGTGGAGTGTATGAGGGAGGGAGGAGGCATGTGATGCCATGTGGGTGGCTATCTCCCTGCCCCCTCTAACTATATGAACCCCCCCTTGGAGCTTGGGGAGGGAGAGGAGGAAGGAATTGATGATTGTTGCTGCCGCCAACAAAACGAGCTGCCGCCCTGTGCCGTGCCGTCGCCCTCCATCTCCACACCGCCTGCTACCACCACTCTGCCCCTACCTCCATCAACATCATCGCCATCGTGATAATCATTAGCCTCATCATCATAAATTCCTTCTCTCTCCACGTCATGTTCTGTCATAGAGGTTAGAAGCTTCTTACACAAGGCTTCCATAAGCCGTGTTCATCCACCCCATCCCGGGTTTCTTTAAAACTCGCGACTGTAAGGCCGTGTCCTGCGCGAAGGTGAAGATATCGGGCAAAAAGGGATTCGCGACGTGTAAAGAACCCAAGGGGAGTTGCTGAATCAGAATTTGACTCGTCAATGGCTCACAAGAAAGTGGTGAGAGGCGCTCACACGGGAGTTTCTACCCCAAGCACACGTGTGGACAATACCTCGAACCGCAATGCCCAGGTTCTTAGAAGTTTAATTCCGCATAAAAGGAATGCATTAGGCACGTTTAATTTTCATGGGGAAGTTATGAATGTAGTTATTTATTTGTCTTACAAGATTTAGTTGCATGTTGCACATTGCTTGCACGTCCAAGTCACAATCATGAAATCATATTGCTTAAGTAAAAGGTGGATTTGCCTAGATTCATCCTTGATTGCCTCGCGAATGAGAACAACACATAATGCATTCAGGAAATAACTTCCTAGTTGTGATTCACATGAGATAATCATTAACATCCATTAGATGTTGTCCAAGTAGGTGCATTGCATGAAAGGAATTTATGTATCTTGCAAATTGCATGCGATGTTAATTACATCCTAGGTTGGGTAAAATGCTGTAGGATGGATTAAGTCCTATGAAATTTGCTCATTCATGAACTTCTTTATCAAATTTGTTTTAGAAAAGATGCATTTCATATTAAATCATGAATTCAATGCATCGGACAAAGGGTTTATAGGTATAGTTCTTGATGCAATTCAATGTAGGCTTTTATATGAGTTAGCCATGAATTGTCTATCATTATAGATTAGGCAAGGAAAAGAGATGGTCATTTTACGTTTTATAGTTGCATAGAAGGAAAAAGTCAATGAATCGCATATTTGCACGTAATGTTATGTCTTGCAACTATTTACACCTTTTAGAACAAATATTAGCATCTCTAAGAAAAGATCATTCTTGTCGCAAGACAAGTAGATGGATTTAGCTAAATCACTTGTAATGACATAACCCACATGGGATTCTTAAAAGCATAAATAGCCAGTACAACGAACACCTCAAAGTGCTAGCTAGGTTTTAGTACGTTAAAAATTCTGCCTAGACTTTCAATCCCAAAGGTCCTACCCACATTCACGAAATGTTAGGGTTAGTTTGACGACCATGCAAGAATGATCTAGGGTTTTTGCCCTATGGATCAACGGCCAAATACTAAACTTCCATTTGAAATTAGAAACCCTGGGGCCAAATGTTATCGGCCTAGTAAGGTTAGGGTTGGATTGGGTCAAGATGACTCCCACACCCTACATCTTGACCAAAGGTATTCTCAATCAAGGAATACCATTTGATGAGGGAACTAATCTTGCAAGTCAAATGCGACTCCTACGCAACAAGTTGCAACGTCGCATGGCTTTGTGTTTAAATCACAAGATAGGTTGCCACTCCCTGGAACAAGGTTGGCAGGTTTTAGTGCATATCTAATTTGCAAGAGGATGAGTAGACGTCTTGCTACATCACCCTTCCTTGGGCTGATTTTCCAAGTTAGGGAAGGTATGTATTACCTAGCAAGCAATTGACCAATCAAGATGGGGTGACGAGGTTGCCCAAGATTTACTATCTTAATTTAAGGAACCTAAGGTGTTTGTTAATTGGGTTAACAAGGTATAAACCCTAACCCAAGGATAAAAGGGTAAACAAACAAACCCTTAGCAAGTCACAATTTATCCTAGATCGAATGTTGGATGCATTCGGAGAGAAGGATTCACACCTTAGGAGTTGGCCAAATAAACGACCACTGGATGTTTTGTACAGTTAGTAGCAATGTTTGTACTTCTTTGCTCAAGGAACTAAAGATGGAAATAAAATTAATGCTTCAGGTTGAAGGCCTGGAGGGAGAGGAAACATCAATTACCCTCGATTGTCTGCCTGACCCTAACCAAGGGTGTTGTTAGCCGCGCCAGGAATGTGGACCGAACCCGTCGCGAGAGGTCTCTCCATGGGTGCTATTTGGAGCAGGAGGATGCTTGGGTGCCAGGGGGGCTCTGTCCATAAATCCCTTGCCTCCGGGTCCTACACAAGAGGCCAACGTGACTCGAGATTGGATCTTCAGGCCTGCATACTAGTCAACGAGTGGAAACTTGGATTAGTAATCCCTGAGGATTGTTGGATTGCCTTCGGACGGATTATGGATTAGCCTTCGGGCGGGTTATGGATTAGCCTTCAAGCTGGATTATTATGATGTATTCCAAAGACTGATAAATAAGATCAATTGTTGAAAAGGAACTTGTTTGACATTGTTTTTCTATGTCAGTGCTAAGATTACATGAAGGAACCGGTGACTAGTTGGCTAATTAAGGAAGCTGTTTTTGCATGTCCAACTAAGTGTGGTAGATAATTAGATAACTAAAGCAACCCTGAGGAAAGTGCGATGGATGTGACCATGGGTCCGTCCTATAGAAGGGTGGTCCCAATTGGCCGGGAACTTTTCTCGAAGGAAATTGACAGCAAGGAACGTTGACCTAGAATCTAGGATACTAGAGTCCCGATTTATGCTGTTTTAGGGGAACGGAATGGGACTATACCTTATGGGCAGAGTGGTTGAGCTTTGCATCCCTCTTGTTTTCCATTCTCCTTGAACCAAGTGCAACATGAATTCGCTTCAACCCTGGCATTCTACATAAAGTAGTTCGCCTGGGGTTCGATGCTAGCTACTATTCTAGGATTTTGACCACTAGGAAAACCTGATTCAAGTCGGTGCTAAGTGGGAACGGCCGGAATGCTTCTGCTTTGTGGCAGACTCAGGAAGACCTAGATCGCAAACCCCGTGACATTCTGTGGGAGTGCCAGGCGGCGCTTTCTGGACTCTCTTCCCCATGGGCTGCTAAGACGTGTCCTATAAGTGAATAGGTGGACATGTTACACCAATGTTATGGCACTCAGAGCATCTATGTTTAGGGTGCTTTGGACATTCCCTTTTGAAATGACCTAACTCTCTAAAATAGAAACAACATGGAGCTTTATCACTTGCGGTCACAAGATTCTTGGTTGTCCATGTGGCAGGAGTTTCTTCTTTAGACCAAATTGTCCTAGGATCCTTTTAGCAGATCAAAGTGGTCCTTTATCTCGGAAACTATGTTCGCAGATTGTCCTCTTCTTAGCTCGAGATTGAGCTCCATGGACAATCAGCTTTACTTGTAATACTAAAGAATAATTTCAAGCTTTGACATTCTGGTAAGACCCAATCTATATTAGTTGAGAAGAAACGACTTAAGAAAAATTCATAGCAAGTTATAACTATCATTCCTTGCCAGAGTATCTCTAATCATTTACAAGTTCTAGGCTCAAAATAGATGCAACTCATATTACTCAGGTTAATTGTAGTTACAAGAGTAAAGTTTATTCCAATACAGGTTGTATTTCATGTCAACAAATTTTCTAGGATTTCTAATCATCCTGAAGAGGTGTTGTAGGTTCTAGGTCTTCCTCTTCATCTGATTCCTCTATATATCCATAGATTGCACCTATGTAGGTTTTCTTTCTTGGAGGCTCAATGTCTTATAGACTTAGATCAGGGCAGTCTACTTGGATGTGTCCTAGCTCATTACAATGAAAGCATTGACGATAGGGACATCTCCTACAGATGTGCCCTATCTCTTCGCATGTGTAGCATCTCTTGTCCTGATCTCGGGAACCATCTTTGTCATAATTACCTGATTAAAGTTCTTGGATGATTGGATTTTCTCGGAGTAATGCATCTTGCAAGTCTGTTGGATGCATTGCTTCAAGATGGTGGTTCAAAAGAGTGTTCAAGCCATGGCAAAACTTGGATACTTGATGCGCAATATCCATAGCTAGTGCATATTTTAGTATGGTTACAAACTTTGAGTCGTAAGCTTCCAGGGTTAATTCCAGCTACTTGAGTTTGAAGAATTCATTCATCTTCAAAGTCTGGTAGGTCGGCGAAAGGTATCGTCCATGAACAACATCTTTTAGATGAGCCAAAGTGACAGCGGCTTCAGAAACACCTTGATCTTTGCACCATTGCTTCCACCATATCTAAGCATGGCCAACTAACTTAAGTTTGGCTATCATTGCTTGATTGGTAGGAGCAATTCCCTAAGCAAAGAATTAGTCATCCATCGACTTAATCCATATCTCTACTTTTGCTACGATGTCTATCCCTTCTCCATCAAACTCGAGTGCCTTAATTTGCTTGAGAAGGAATTTCTTCTCTTGCATGTCGGCATTCGTGGGTGCAGAAGGTGCCTTGCAGTCAAGCCATATCACTTAGGTTTTTCCATTTAGGATATCTCTACGAACCATACATTAATCAATCACACATCATTATGAAGTTTCGCTCTGATACCAATTGTAACGTGTCCACCCATCGGCTGTCTAGGCATGTTTTTAGGGGTCCATCGAGAGACGAGTCTAAGCAACGCCACTCGGCACTCCCGTGGAATGTCACGGGGTTTGCTGCCTAGGGTTTCTTGAGTCCGCCTCGCAACGGAACCTTCGCGGTTGAACCCACTAAGATTGACTTGAAATCCATGTTCCTAGTGGTCAAGGTCTCCTGACAACATTCTAGCGTCGGGTTTTGGACATTCTACTTTGCACAGAAATGCCCAATCTGAAGCAGATTCATGCTACACTTGGTTCAAAGAGAATGGGAAATGAGAGGCATGTGCCACTCAACCTCTCTGCCGATAGGACATAGTCCCATCTTGGTCCCCTAAAACAACATGAATTGGGTTCTAACCTAACCATACCTAAATGTCGAACGATGATAATCCTTGTGAGAGGCCTCCCAGTTCTTTGGGACCACCATGTCATAGGATAGACCCGTCAGGGTTTTGCCCACCCGTTTCCCTTGATAGCTTTAGTTTTCTAATTAGGTCCTATCACATTTATGTATGAAATTCAAAATTAGCTTCATTAATTAAGCCTTTTAGGGAACAAGGTTTGTTCGTGTAACTTATAGCACAGACACGAAAACAGTGTAAGCAGACCTTTTGACAAACAAGATCCTTAACTTGTCTTCAAGTTAATATTTGTTCCCTACCCATACAGGAGAAATTATGTATTCCTTCTGTCTAACAGAAGTACCTGGTCCAAATCACATGACACCATAATTTCCATCCAGTATCTAGAATAGGATCTTCCAATGCCTCCAGACGTTGGGCTCATGGCAGTCTATAGCTCAGCAAGGGGTGTCTAGAGCTCCATTGACCCCAACCGACCTAGGAGTGAGACACACTTTCCATGGTTGGCCTTTTCACCAGGCCTTTTCACCACTCGACCTTTGATCCGTGAATCGAGCAATGCCCTCTCGGGTTGAAATGCAGCCTGACCTTGGAGATGAACCACCCGTGCAAAATATCCTTCCTTAATTAATCCAGTTAAGAACCAAGCACAATCAAGGCAATCGGCCTAATATCATCTTCCAAGAAGGACATTCCTTTATTCCCATGGCAACTTGTCATTATAGACCCCTGCCATGCATTTACCATCAAACACAAGCACTCAGAATAATCATCCAATTCACATCCCACGATCAATTTAATGAAAAAATATTTTTAATATAATGTTAGATCAATTCAACAAAACAATGATAACCTTTTCCAACATTGCAGGAAGAATCGCGATAACCTTCCATTGCATACTCGCTCTCCCCCTTGGGGTCTAAGCGATTTCATGCAAAATCTACTTAACACTTTGGCTAAGACACATGGCAAGGTCTTATACAACTATGCGAGAATGTAAATTCTATTGAGCACTTATATTGATCAATAACTTAACCCTCTTCTCAAAGAGATCAAAAGCATCACCCTATCCTTTGTCTTGGGTTTTCCTAACTCCTTGAGCTCTCTACTTGCCTTTGAGGTCCAGAGTTGTCTATATCTAGCCCAATTCCTAAATTTGGATTGATAAACATAGTGTTATCAGGCGGATCCCAAGGTAGCTTAGCCTCTAATCCTTATGATCATTGTTTGTACTAGTTAAGTACAACGTCAAGATTCCCAATCTAGCAGCATGAGCTACTAGTGAGAGTTTGGTCAAGGTCTAGAGCTTTGAAAATGATTCTCTTCCAAAATAAGTTGCTTGCCATTCAATCTATCAGACATGTGAGTTGCGACACATACCTTTGAAATGATGAAAATTGCACCTAGTATTGCAAGGATGCAAAGCTGACAATGTTTGAGTCCTATATATTTATGAATTCATCATATATAATTTAAATACAATGGTCTTCTCTTGATACGCGCGTCTGGGAAATTCAGTCTGTGGAATACTTGCGATGCAATTTATCCTTCTTAATGTCCTATCCTCATATGGATCTAATGCATCTCATGTGGGACTTAAAGAAAACATATATCAAACTGGAAATACATTACTTACGATTGGTACCGCGGTTGGATCGACAATGATGTCCTTGCTCGAGGCTTTTGTTGCGGGATTGCCATCTGGGTGCGACAACTTCTGCTTGGGTGCCATCCCCGATCTCTTCTCTTTTAGACATGCTTTACATAGGACTTTCGTGTCTTGTATTCAATTAGTGAGGGCTAGTTGGGGAGCAAGATGAGCTTGCAGTCGAGGGATAATCATGCGGAAATGGGGTATTGGTCCGCGGCCAATGGGAGAGAAGGTATGCGTGTGGACACCCTCTACGGAGGGAAAGGCTCCTTATTATTATTATTCTTCTCCCTCTCTCTTCCTCTCCCTACATTTCTCTCTTCTTATTCGTCTTCTTCTTCTCCTCTCTCTTCTTCTCTTCTTCTTATTCTTCTCTTCTTCTTCTTCTCCTCTTCTTCTCCTCTCCTCTCTTCATCATCATCATCATCTTCTTCTTCTTCTCCTCTCAACATCATATTAGTGAATTTTGGAATCTCCCAATTGCCATTTTTGAAAACTAAAAAAGAGGGGCATGGATAACATGTCTATATGTCTCTCAAAACCCTATCATGTGACCTATCATTGGAAAGTGCTTGAAAAATGGGATCTAAAGAGCCATAAAGTGCTCATTTTGGAGAAATGGTGTTCAAGTTATGGGAAATCCAAAGTTTTGACCATGTGTCCCAAAGTCATGAGAAATTCCCATATTCCCCAATATGGTGTTTCTCTCTCTCTCTCTCTCTCTCTCTCTCTCTCTCTCTCTCTCTCTCTCTCTCTCTCTCTCTCTCTCTCTCTCTTCTTCTTCTTCTTCTTTTCTTCTCCTCTCCTCTCTTTCTTTTTCTCCTCTCACCTCTCCCTATCTTTCCCTCTCTCTCTCACCAGCAAGGGGAAAAAAATTACTCAACAACAAAGGGGGGGGGAGATTAAGGTGGTAATTCCCTTTTCTTTTCTACATGGGGGGGGGGGGGGGGGGGGGGGGGGTTGTGTATCATTGTCGAGTGGTGGTGGTGGTAACCACCACCTGTCGCCTTCCGCATGGTAGCTCTATAGTCGACACCCTCATCATCTTCACCGCATCCTTCCTCCCTATCTTGGCCTCATCGATGGCTTCCACATCATCATGATATCTCTCCTGCCACCATCATCATTGCCTTCCTTCTCCTCATTTACGTCACTTCCTCTTCCCCCTCCCTCGCCACATGTCAGCGATGGCAGAGGGGACATTAAAAAAAATTGTTTAAATTTGATTTTTAAGGGGGGGGGGGCATCTCACGGCAAGATATCTGAGCAAAGCATGGATGAGGAGTTTGGAATTTTGTATATTAAAACACCTGGTGTGCGAAAGGCACAAGAGGATGCTAAAGTACCTTGTAGTGATCTAAGTCCATGTAGGTCAAGCAGAGTAAGAAAGCCAATGCAATATTGACATATAATGGCTATGTAGCTCATCACTATGCATACATTGCTAAGATTGTGTAGGATATGGGACCTACTTTTTTTGAGGTTGTAGTGGGCAATGAGTATTGGGATCATACTATGGATGAAGAAATGGATGCACTTATGGATAATGACACATGGGAGTTGGTGCATTTACCTGAAGGCAAGAAAGTTATTGGCTACAAATGGATTTACAAGGTTAACTACAATGGATCTATTGAGTGTTATAAGGCAAGATTGGTTGCCAAAGAATATGCACAAACTCATGGTATTGATTATGAGGAGAATTTTGCTCCGGTGGCTAAAATGGCCACTATAAGGGCTATGATAGGAGTGGTTGCACCAAAAGGTTGGATCAAGCATCAAATGGATGTTAAGAATTCCTTCTTGTAAGGGAGTTACAAGAGGAAGTTTATGTAGAGCAGCCACCTAGTTATGTAAATGAGAATCATCCAAATCATGTATGCAAGCTTCGTAAGGCCTTGTATGGACTGAATGATAACTCCTTATTTTGTGTCATTTTTCCACCATTTTTTGGCAAAACTGAAGAGTTTTGGCTTTGTATTATGCATTATTTTTCATAAATTTTAATTAAAATAGGGATGTAAAGGCGTATTTGAGCAGTGATGGGGGAGGATTTAGAAGTTCAGAGTGAGGATATGTTTTAGTGGAAATTTTAGAGAATAGAAAAATATTAAGTGGTAGAAGGCAGATGCAAAAAAATTTTAAGTGGAAAGCGTGGACAAATTGGAGACGGGTAGAAAGACGGGTATAGTTTAGCATGCATACACAAATTTTGGGTTAAGAAGCTGTGGTGGGGGGGACAAATTAGGTCCAGAGATGTGAAGAGATGCAAAAAGAAATCGGTTCAAGTGGGAAATGGACAATTTTTGAAAAGAGGTTGATCAAGAAGTTATGAAGGGAGAGTCTTGTGAAGAGAGAGGTTGAGGGAAGAGAGAACACACAAAAAAAGGGCGCCATCATGCAAGAAGATGCTGATGATTTCTCTAATTTCCTTGTCTCATTTCCAGCAATGAAAGGCTGCATTTGATCCCCTCTTGCATCTCCTTCAGCCTCATTCCATCTTGGCAACCATTCTTGGGTATTAAGAGAGAAAATTTTTGTAAGATTTAGAGAGGATTAGTGAATATTAGTGAGAGGAGTGGAAGATTAAGAAGTTTCCTGATTTCTAGAAGTGAAAGGACTCGAGGAGCAAGCACCAACACTCTCGAATACGGTGGAATGACTCTAATTACTTGGTTAATCTCGTATGTTAGTTTTCATTAAAATTTGATCAAGAAATGGAAAGAGTTGATGTTTTGTGATCATTTGCATTTAGTTTCTAATTAATGAAGGTGAAATGACACTAAAGAAACAAATTTCTTACCTTAGATGCATTAAAATGACAAAGGAATGGCTGAAATTGGGTAAAAACTATATTTTTTAACCATAATTAGTGGAAATTAAGAATTTTGTATGATGTTAATGAGAGATGAGTAAAAAAAGAGTAACAAAACATTAAGAGTGACCTAAAAATGAAATCTCATAACCTGGAAATGAGTTTAATAAGAGATATGGACATTTTAGTGCTAAAAATGACTATTTTTGGCCCTAATTAGTGATAGTTAAGAGTATTAATGGAAGATTAGGGGTGAAAACCAAAAACAGAGTTGAATTATGTGGTAATGCATTCACTCATGAAATATTAGGTGATGTTTGAAATTTAAGTTGTTGAATTTTTAAGTGTGGAAATGGTAGTTTTTTTGTATTTTTTAGTGATAATTAGTGAATATTAAGAGGAAATGGAGGAATGTATGGTTGTAAACTAGTATCAACTACATGTATCATGATGGATGTATGGTTAATTGGGTTTGATGATTTATAGTTGGATATAATTTTTATGATTATTTTTACTTTTCTAGACTGTAGTAATAGAAAATCACGAACTCATGATAATGAAGGAATTAAGAGATGAAGTAAAAAGATACTGTAGTTTATTCTCTGTGAAGAACATGCTCCTAGATTTTTATTAAGAATGGATTCCATTGGTAGGTACTTCTTTTGTAAAATGATGTTCAAGGCTGAAATGATAATTAGTGGATATTAGGGTTTATATTAAATAATTAATAGAGATTATAGATGAAATGAGTTTTAAAATAATTTCTTCCTTTGATTTAATTCTTGAGTTTCCTAAAGTTTATAATCTATGAGTTGTAGTTCAAACTGAGGGGTTAGATGGTAATGATAAGAGGGTAGTAAATAAGTAAAGAAAGTTATTATTGGATGATAGTTGGACTATAGAGATAAATGAAATGATACTTTTATGTGGGTAATTTAGAAGTAAAGAAAACATAAATTTCCATCCTACAACCTTAATTAATACAATGGCTTTACATATAGTCATTTTGCCCACGTATCTGGGGGCTTCTTAGGGGGTCGTCATTTTTTGTGCGTCTACCGGGAGGGGCAAGCATGTTAATTAAGGAGAAGAGGGGGTGGTTGGTTGTTAATCTAAAATATAAGAAAAAAAAGAGAAATAAATTGTAAGTCAAAGAAGAGGCATTCAAAAGGAACGGAAACGGAGGGGAAGATCTAGAAGATTATTTAATCATTTGAAACCACACTCTCTTTAAAGTTAGACATCCCGAAAGGGGAAAATAACAAACCACCACAAGTTTGGCAGGAGCAACATATAAGGAGTCTCCTCTAAGAGATGGGGAGAAGCTATAGAGCCTAGGATTAGAATCTTACACCTATTTGACACTGTTGTAGGATTTGACTGGTTATTTTGAAAACTTACTCAACAAAGTATTGATCTAAGCTATCAGGGTTCTGATGTACCGCTATAACGAAGTTTTCTTGTGAAACTTCTTTCCTTAATTGCCCAAGGCTATATAGCATAGCATTGCTAACAAAGCAAGGGATACCGATTTGGTAGATGGTGGTAAGAATTTTGGGCCTCAATTGTGGGTTGACATTGAGCAATTATGCACTTGGAATTGGATGTTTCAAGATGAAGCAAAGGGAATTGTCTTGGTAGCAGCGCACTTTAAGCTAGTTGATGAAATTAAACTGAAAACTATTAGCATAAAACATCATTACGATTGGTTTACGAGAGAGGGATACAAGTCATTTAGGCAAATATATTGGGCTAACGTGTCAAAGTGGGTAGTATTAACTAAGGGTGTTAAAGTAACATTCGATACTAGGGACGCAAGAGATGTGGCTGAGATTTTGGGCATAGTGGAAAAGTTGAGTGAAGAGTTACCTTATGGTGTGGAAGACTAGGAACTACCTGATATCATGTGTAAGTTAAGTCTCCGTAAGCAAGGGCTCTTGCAATAGAGATAGATAGAGGGATGTGTTTGAAGGGACAATCATTATATGCCAGAGTGAATGAGTGAAAGTCAAATGTTAGCACGGGACGAGTGAGTAAGAAAAATATTGGAAAGAAAAATTGAGAGAATATTGGAGCAGTTAGAAAAGTTGAACAAAGAGTTACAGAATACTTCACAAGGTGGGCTGAATTTATCACTAGAAACTGGAAAAATCATTGGGGAGCTGTCTTCTATAGGAACTGTGTCAGATTACGATTGGGAGAAACAAGCAGGAAGCTCCGAGGGAATGAGTGGTACCAATAAAGGTAGCTCGAAGAAGGGGTCAACTGCTAGTGATAAGAAGAAAGAAGAAGCAAAAGAAGAGGCTCAAAGTGGTGATTTTGAGGGGTTTAATAAGCTCTCCATTGAAACAATAGGATATAAAACAAATGAAGAATTTGTTGAACGTACGATAAAAAATAATAGTATCTACAGTCTTGTAGAATATTGGGGACTTAGTAGGTTATTTGCAAACCCAAAAGAATAGGTTCCAATCTTTGAAGATCTAGAGGAGATACTAAGATCATTCTATATGGCTGTGAGAGCACCTGTGCAACTTACTGACTTCACTCAATACTCTGGCCATTGGGATGATGATCCAGATATGCATGTCCAGCAGTTTGAAGTTACATGTATAGCAAATGAGATCATTGATGATGATCAAAAGTTGCATATATTTCCAACCACTTTGAAGGATGAAGCAGCTTTGTGGTATGGAAATCTTCCTGACATCACTCGGGCAACTTACGCGGTGTTAAGAGGTGCATTCCTAACTAAGTTTAGACGGCAAGGGTTTCAAGACCGTTTGGGGTTAGAATTCGATTATCTTAAAAAAACCCCAGGAGAAATTGTGGAACATTATATTGAAAAGATGGAAACATTAATTAGAAAGATGGGGCAAAACGCTCCTTCAGAGGATATGCAGAAATGGAAGTTTATTGAAGGATTGCAGGAGACTGTTAGGGAGCACATAATCCTTAAACAACCAACTAATGTAGCAGATGCAAAGATAGAGGCACGTTGGTGGGAAGAGGTGCAATTAGGACAACTGAGGAGGAAAGGATTATATAACAATCCTAGATTAGTTCCCTTAAGTATGTCGCCCTCTATGGCAACTACCACACCATATGCAGGAGCTCTGGTAGCTCCTCATGCTGCTTATATGACAAGTGCAGGGGTTACACCATCATCAATACCATATTCAAGACTAAATCCATACATGATACCCCCAATATATCCACCTCCATCAACCGTTACTGCACCTCTAGGACGGGGAGTTTAGATGGGTTTAAGGTGGCTGTGTTAATAGCTAAATCCTTGGCATATATGAAGAAAGAGATTTTAGCGGAAGTAAATCCCAATGTGAAGGGAGTTTATGCTTTTAGTCAGCCCACTAGTGCAACAAGTTCAACTCAAGTATCTATTCAAGGAAGTTCCACACCCCCAAGGTCTAATACCTGGTGTGGGAAGTTCCACACCACCAAGGTCTAATACTTGGTGTGGGAAATCCTAATTTTGGAAGGAACAATAACAATACAGGAACAAGCATGGTTTGTTGGAGATGTGAACAACCTGGACATGTAGCTAGGTTCTGCCCAAATGAGCGGAAACGGAAGGACTATGTTCCTTTATGCGCAAAGTGTGGTCGTGAGGGTCATTATGAAAAGGATTACGTAGGAGAAGCTACTTCTTCAAAAAATCAAGATAAGGATAAAGGCATTACTAATTTGGCTACAAATTTGGTAGAAATTGTGGAAGAATTAGAGGATAAACCAATTAAGAAAAAACGTGTTACCTTTAACTTAGATGTTATAATTGGAGCAATCACTTGTTCAAAATCAAACCCAATGATTATCTTGGATCAAGAAAATGATGCGTGTTTGACGAAGCTAATAACGCTATGACGGAAACTTTAAAGCAAGAAACATCTTTACCAAGACCTGTAGAAGATCATGATGTAGAGAAAGATGCAACAAATTCGCCATCCTATTCGGAGGATCAGCTAGTTTTACTCATTCCTTTAAATTCCCCAAAGATAAAGGAGGGAGTGGCTCCATTTCCTCAAAGATTGCGAGCTTCAAAGGCAGCTAAAGAAGACAATAAGGAATCAAGGAACTCCTTTGATGTGTGGGATGAGCTGGAGAGTTTACGTTTGTCGATTAATTTAAGACAATTACTAGAAATTTCCCCTACTTGTAGAAGGAAGATCTACTGTAGACTAGTACAGAGAAGGGAAAAAAGGAGTAATTCTATGATTGTTTCATCTAACGCTAAAATTGTTAAACTAGATAAAAGTGTTTAACCCGTAAGGATTGTGGATTTGTTATTGGATCCAAGGGCTCCAGTTGTAGACATGGAAGTGATGAAGCACATGATATTTGGAGCTCAGTTGGATGGTGGGGTAGCAGTGAATCTGATAACAAAGGAAACAATGCTTAAGTTGGGGTTAATTGATAAGGAGTCTACCAATATTGTTTTACGTTTAGTTGATCAACGAAGCGTCACACCTTTAGGTCTTTTGCATCAAATTCCAACTATCATTGCTCGTTTGAAGTTTAGTATTAATTTCTTGGTTGTGCGACATATTCAAGGAGCTACTTCTTATCCGATTATTTTGGGTAGACCTTGGCTGTTGCAGTCTCCATGACACCAAAGCTGGCATAGAGGTATAATGATGATAGGACCTAAGCATGATCGAGTGCCATTGCGAGTTGTAGCTAGGGAATTTGTGCATGAACCAATGGAGGAAAGCACTAATATGAATAGATCTAATGCCTTTGTGACTCAGGAGGAATTGAATGAGAGCTCGGAGACTGAGCAAAATTACGCATGGTTATATAGAGATCTATGTCATCGAGCCTCATTAGATGGGGATAAGACTACAGTTAATATGGTGCATCAAAAGAATGTTGTGAAACCTTTAGGAATGGGGGAATATTCTGTGCACTATTCTTTGGAAGATGACACTGATAGTGATATTACCAATTGGTTGACTACTTCGGATAGTGCTTTATCTGATTTATTGGCAGTTTCTGTGGAAGAGGAAAATATGGAAGATGAATGGGAAAGTTCTCTTCTTGATGTTGGAAGCTTAGTGAGGGAGCATAAAAATTCAATTGTTGATGAAACGAAAGAGCAAGATCATCCTCAAGATTTCTTTTTTGGATATGATTCCCAAGTTGTGATACAAGCAGAAGAATCTGAAGATGAAATAGAGGAAATAGGTGATGAGCCAATTATTGAAGAGCTAATACCAATAATGGAAACCAATGGAATGTTGATAGAGGGTCTACCTAAGACCTTGGCTCCTATCCTGGGAAATGAGATTCCATTTGGGTTTGGTCAATTACCTTTGTCCATACAACAACTTTACTTCTATCACTGGAGACAGAAAGTTCGCGAATCCCGTAGTAGCAGTTGTAGACCTTTTCAATCTTCTTGCAAGGAAGATAAGGATGATCCTTCGGATGGCAAAATTTTTTCATGTTATGCTACAATGATTGATTGGAGGAAAAATGGGAAGATGAATTGAACCCCCACCAGCAAGTAGTTGAGGTGTCTTAGGAAATGGTATCTTATTCAGTGGATATGCTAAATGATAAAATTTTGTATTAGGGGAATGAAATTGCGGATGGTAGTGAACTTGTTCAACCGTTGTTGAATAAAATTACTCAACTACAGATAAATAAAGCTGTTGCAGAACAAGAGGCATTAAAAAACAAGAAGTTGGTTCAATCCTTATAGTCTTATTATGATGAATAAATGAACCATTTAGAAGATAGTGTGTTTCAAACTGAGAATTTTGCTGAGAAAATATTGCAAGAAAAGAAAAATCTGGAGCAAGTACAATCCCGATTATGGGATGAACTAACTATGCAAACTGTCATGATTAGTGCCTTCTTGCAGGGGGGAATGAACTCAATATTAAAACATGAGAGAGTTGTGATACCCACTAATAGGGGGTAGAGGGTTACTAGTGTCCCTTGGCTTTATCATCAACTCCGTCAAGTAAATCACTTTGATAGAAGCATGTATTTATGATCGATGGTGGGACGTTCGTCTGCGCATGTAAATGGTGTATGTAGTATAAAAAGGGTTTTACCTCAACCTAGTGAAAAGGTTATGGATTTCACAATTTATGGCAATGGGATTGAACCGCCTCTTTTAGAGTATGAACCAGTGGCTCCAACTAATTTTATTGAGCTTATTCATTATTTAGGTTGCCCTATACATGATGAAATAAATGAAAATCTTCATTTGTTGATACTCAAGTTGAAACAGAAGAAATGGAGGTGGACTTATCAAGATCAATAGTGTCTTGAACATCATAATCAAATTTTATGATGTTATCGTTAGAAGTTGCATGATAAAAATAAAAATAAGCATACAAGTATACAATATAAGGATCGACAGTTATCCATGGGGGACCATGATGTGTTAGACCATTATATGGTTGAGATTATTGAGTTTTCACAATGGGAAGAGTCTTCCAAAGCACTAGTTGTGTATCAAACATCTTTTAAACCTCCATCTCAGAACTTATCATCTGATATTAATGATGAACAACCTATGGGAGTGAGTAATCGATTAGGTCATGTGTTTATGAAGAAATCCATTGAAGTACCACTCATTAAACCTAACAAGGTTCAAATAGCTTATGTGTGCAATTCTGAAATTGAAATGATGCATTTTGAAGTATCACCAAATAAGTTTCTCTTATTGGGTAGTCAGTTGCAAGGTGCTGCTTTGGAGAAATTATAGAATGTTCTTAAGAAATATGCACATGTGTTTGCTTGGAGCTACACGGATTTGAAAGGTATGAAACCTAAATTGTGTCAACATTATATTGATATTGAACCAGGTGTCAAATCCTAACTATGCAGATAAGGTGCATGCTAAAATTTCTAAATTATTAGATGTGGGTTTTATCTATCTTGTTTCATACAATGACTCGATTTCACCTATAGTCATTGTTCCCAAAAAGAATTCTAATAAAATTTGTATCTGTGTGGATTATCATGCATTGAATAAGCACACTCGTAAGGATCATTTTCCTTTACCTTTCTTTGATCAATTATTAGACAGAGTGGCAGGACATCAACTATACTCTTTTATGGATGGGTTTAGTGGTTATAATCAAATTTTGATTAACCCTGAAGATAATCCCAAAACTACTTTTACTACTGAATGGGGGACTTTTGCCTATAAAGTAATGCCATTTGGTTTGTGCAATGCACCTGCTACTTTTTAGAGAGCAATGATGGAATTTTTTTTAGATTTTCTAATTAAGTGGATGGAAGTCTTTTTGGATGACTTCTGTGTGCATGGTAATGAAAATATGGCTGATGGATTGGAAGAGGTATTCCAACATTGTGAAAGTACAAGAGTTTCCTTACATCTAGAAAAGTGTGTTTTTGGAGTACCACGGGGTATATTATTAGGTCATATAGTTTCGAGTGATGGTATTGCGATGGATATGGCTAAAGTACAGAAAATTATTGATGTACTTGCGGCCCAAAATTTGAAGCAATTATGTGGGTTTCTAGGTCATTTAAATTTTTATCGGCGCTTTATTGAATCATTTGCAGTGGTGGCTTCTACCTTGACTGCTTTACTTAAGAAAAATCAGCCTTATGATTGTGATTCAGTATGCTAAGCTGCATTTGAAAAATTAAAACTTCGATTGGTGGAAGGACCAATTTTGGTTTCACCGGATTGGTCTAAAGAGTTTCATATTCATGCCGATGCTTCTATGGATATAGTGGGAGTGGTTCTATGCCAAGCAGATGATAAGAACATTGATAATCCAATTTATTATGCTAGTCATAATTTAAGTGACGCCAAGAAAAACTATACCACAACTGAGCGAGCAGTGCGAACGGGAAAGATTGAATCGGTTGTTTTTATCTTTAAAACTTAATGAAGGATTAAAAAGGGAAAAAACTCATGAAACTGTCAAGATAGAAGGGGGCACATTTTTCCATGACGCTCCGATGATTGGTGCCTCTCCATTGCTTGCCGGGTAAGAGAGATGAAGATGGATTACTGATCCACACAAAAAGCACTCTCCGTTTTGGTTGTAAGCACACGTCATATGATTGAGAAATGAGAAATCCATTTTTTAGTATTTCTCTCTCCTCCCTCTCTCTCCTGCAAGGGGCAGTTCTTGCGTGTGAAGGGAGATGAACCTCGGGTGAAGAATGCTTGTCCAGTGCGGTACCGAATTACTTTCGAGTCAATTTGGGGCTGGAGATGGATGATTGGAGACAGGCTGAGCATTAATGATGGACTATTCTGTTGTCCTGAATCCGGTTTTAGAAACCTGCAACCATAAAAAAACCGGTAATTCTATTTTATAAAAGAAAAAATACTTCTTTTTTAGGTTTGGTTGGCCAAATGATGTTCATATTGGATGAAATTTGGTATGAATGTTGTTTACTATATGTTTGATGATTTTGTGTCATAAAATTTAGAATACATAATGCCATAATGTTGAAAATAATTTTCTAAACCCCGAAAACTGCATTTTACAAAGGAAAAATGGGATTTTGCGTGTTTTGGGTGGGGAAAAAATGTGCACATGGGTTGGAAATTTGTTTGAGCCTTGCTTGCATCATGTTTGAGGGCTACACATGGGAAAATGTAGAACATGTAATAAATTATGGTCATAACTAATTACTTATAACCCCAAAAACATGCATTTTACAAAGAAAATGGGATTTTTTATCATTTCGAGTTTAATAAAAATGATGCATGAGGGATGAAATGTGAAAAATGAGTGATTCTTAGTTTTCATAATCAGAAAAACCAGTAAATGCTCTATTTTCTTGATAAATAAATAGTGGAAAATAGCAAAAATGGGGAAAATTAGGATTTTTGAGAGAGAGAAATGCGAAAAATATATGGTTAATGTGTGTGCATGTGTGATAAGGCTGAAGCATGGGGTATAGCCTTAGTTTAGTCCATGTCTTTTTGTTTTAGTACGTTTTTATTGCGTTATACATTGAAAAGGACAAAAAACAAAACCCTACACCTATATAACAATACAACATAGAAGTGGTAGGGAAAAAAGAAGAGTCATGGACATGTTTAAGTGCGAAAAATGAAGCAAAGTCTGATCTTTTGTTTGTGCACATCATATAGGACGATAATAATTTAAGTTTTAAGAGGCTAGTAGCAAAAGGTAACTCAGTGCTAGTCTCTAGCAATGCAGCAATAACGAATAGATTGGAAATCATTGAAGGGCTGATTTTACACTCCACTTTGATGATTTGTTTTGGAATAAAATGTTTGTGCACAATAAGCACACTCTTGCATTTTGCATACCACATGGTATAATCTCCTGGATGCAAAGTACTTGTATGTTGAACATTGACCAACACTGAGAGTGTGAGGAAGTCCTTTGCTGTAGGTTAGATGAGTAGTTCCTTGGGATATGTTCAGTGACGAAATATAAACTCTTGGATCGTTCGATAAATCAAAGAGTGGACTATGTATCGTGTGTTTTATAGGTTGAGGCAGTGCATCTTAGGGCCAATCCCCTTGATGTAGGAGAGTTGTAGTGAGGCCGCAGTGTTTCAGATGAGAGATTGCCTCTTGTGTATGTGATACGAGGTGTTATACTTGTATGTTATGGGATCTCCCTCTAAGGAGAAGGGAAGGTAAATGTTGGACTGTGCCCTATTACAAACGCAAAATCAATATTAGAGTTTAGTGTAGTGTGAGCCTTAGACGCTCCTAGCCACAAGGCCGTGTGGGGTGTCTTGTGTGTCTTAGAGGTGTAAGTGCTAGAGAGCCGGCGTCCGGCCCATTTTAGGTCCCAACAGTTGTAGGCATTTGAAATAGATCATTGTATTCCTCAAGTAAGGCCTGCAAGGCTGAATCATTAGATACTGCAGAGGGCTGATTGGGTTGTCCTTATTCAATTGCAAGACAAAGATTTGTGAGCATTTCTTAAACTCCCTTTTGAGTTACTTTGCTGTGATGAGCTGAAAATCAGCATGATCTTGAACTCCCTCTAGGTGGATAGGCTCTCCATGCATCATAACTCCATGTAGAGCTGAGAGAAGTCCATAGAAATTTTTCCCAATTGTTTCAGTCAATCACAGCCCAAGACAACATCAAAGGGGCCCATATCTAAGGTAATCAGATCAACCAATGCCACATAATTTTCAGTCAAACATAAGGGAACTGCAAGATATACATGTGTGCTCATTTCTTCTTCTCCATTTGCTACTTGGATCTTTAAGGGGTGGTGTAGTGCCGTAGGGATGCATTTCAACCGATCTTTGGCTGATTTACTAACAAAACTATGAGTGTTACCACTATCCATAAGGATGAAGACATGCTTTCCATTGATAATGCCTTCAATGCGAAGGGTGCTGGGGCTTCGGGAGCCTGTCCAAGCATCCAAAGAGATCGAGAAAAGGGAAGTGGTATGTTAAATCAAGTATCCATGACGGATCATCGTGCCTGGGTCAAAGGGAAACCCATCCTTTGGGTCATAGAACTACTTGTGATCAACATCCTCCATAGGCTCAGCCTAGTCAATGGGCACGTCATCCTCCTCATTGTGCCAATCTTCCATGACATACATGCTATGAACTTTGACCTTGGCTATCTTGTACGGGCATTTGGAAGCATGATCCATAGTGTACTTATCTCCACACTTAAAGCATAGGCCATTTTCCTTCCATTCCTTCACAACATTTGGGAAAATGAACCGTTGGCTACTGGATCCAGGAAGGCGATGCACTGGAATGTTTATTTTCAGCATACTTATTCTCAACATTAGAGCCCAATGCTATCCCAAAAGTGCCCATTTTTCTTTCTCCATGGAAGGCGGGTAAGTGGGTACTTTGGGGTTGTTATTGGGCATAGAAATGCCTCAAAAACCACCTCCATATGGGGAGAATCGTGAAGGAATGCGGGGCTATCCAACACCTTACTGAAAATGTTTATTCTCATGGTACTTTTTTGCATATCTATCAGCTAGTTCAATTGCATCAAACAGTGTTGTAGGTTTTTGGGCCATGACATTTGCCGATTGACTTGGTTCCAACCCATAGATATACTTGTGAAATTTAGCACCATCGCTAATGCTCTCGACATACATGGTCAAGCTCATGAACTGATTTATGTATCCACGTACAGTGAGGTTACATTGGTCAAGAGTGTACCATTGCCTTGCCAATCGATCTTTTTTCACAGGGGACACAAAAACTTACCATATGCATTTTAAAATCTTCCCAATCAATGAACTGCTGATTCTCTCGATTGATATAGTGCCACCATGTATGGGCAAATCCTTCCAACTAGAGAGAAGAAAAAAGGATTTTCTGATCGTTGACTGGCTCTCACCCAGCACTCAAGAAAGCATAAAACCAGGGTACCGAGCAGCAAAGTATATTCTTGGAGCTTTGCTCCTCACCATGAAACCTGCAAACAAGCCTCTCTTGCCATGAATACACACACACTAAAGACTCAAGACACACCCTCACCAATCAAGAAACAAGATCAGGAGGCTCCTCCTCTTCCTCTACACACTCAAGATCCATGGTTGCAGCACACAGGAAGAGCAAGAAGAAGGATGGACAAAGAGAGTTTGGAAAAGAGGGAAGAGAGAAGTTAAAGAGGCACCACAATCTACCGTGCTCCAACCTCCTCAACCACTTTTTCCCAAGAACCCCAATTGCACCCTTTTGAACCTTTATTAAATCAAATATTTTGACCATACAAAAAGACTAAGGTTGAAGCCCTTATGTGTTGCATGCATTCTAGGCAAGATTCCTAAGGTTTTAAAAATCAAGGAACATATGCAATGGCTTTTATAGCTCCAAGCCAAGCATTTACAATGGTAAAAATATATATAAATGAAGTACAACTTAGATACAATATCACAAACATTTTTGATAAAGTGAATAATTTGTCGATGTAGATCCCAAATCTTTTAGCCTTTTTGATTACAAAATTGGAGGCTATCAATCGTCTGTGCAAGGGAAGATATTGAAGTAGGACTCCAACTTGGACGTCCATTCCTCTAAGTCAGATGGTGACGGGGATTTCCCATTGTACTTTGTGAGGATGATCTTGTCAAGCAATTCATTAGGGCCGTGCTACCCATGAAACCCTTGTTGTCCATGCATCCAGTGGTGGCCATACATGCCTTGCTGTCCATACATTCCATGTGGTGCATTAAGCCCATGTTGTTCATTATAACCATACTATCCATGATTGCTAGGATAGCCATTTGTACCATATTATCCTTGATGGGGCTGATTCATATGGGGTGGATGGGGGCTCCTAAGGGAGAGTGGGGGAAATTCAACCAAGGGTGGGAGAAGGTTTCAAATGGATGTTGGATGCATGGTGGATGGGGGAATTCAATAGGGGCTCATCATGTGCATGAGAGGGTTCACCAATCTCATAGGTGGAAGGGGAGATTCCCTTAGCACAAAGTATACCTTGTGGACCATGCAACGGTTCTTGATGTGGAGGACGTCTAGACTCATGCCTAGAGTCATTGGCCTTCTCTTGGCATGAAGCAGTCACTAATTGAGCAACAAGGGTAGTGAGCTGCTCCAAGGTCTGTTGAGTCTTCGAGTTTGAGAGAGCCATGTACTCAATTGGTTCATCAAACTTGGACATCATTTGGCAGTTGTTGGTGACCATGTCATTATGCTATTCCATATGATGAAGCTCATGCTGATAGAGGGTGTGATTGAGAAGGGTGTACGGGTCCATTTCAAGCATTTCCTCCTATACGTCACCATGGTAATCCTATGCTTTTGGTTCCTCATTCATGGAGGTGCAGGACTTTCTAATCTCCCTCTGTAGCTCCTCTTGGGCCTTTCTTTTTACTTTCTGGCCAGCCATTTGGATGCAATCCATAGGACCTACTATTAGTAAAAGGGGTGTAACTTTTGTAGGAAACTCCGATTGATGAGATTTTTGGCTCAATTTGAAGGGGACAATGTCCTCTTTGAGATGATGTATTAATATTTTGTGACAAAAAATTACCAAAATCTTTTGTAATGGATTTACTGTGCCTTGGTCTGCACCCTATCCACATTGACCCTAGTGCACAAAAATGGGCATAACTTTCAAACCGTAGCTCCGATTGGGGAGTTTTTTGGTTCAAATTGGAGGGGACGAAGACCTCTTTGAGGTGTGATGTAGGGTTCACTTCCAGGTTCAAAACAAAATTTTGTGCAATAGGATCTTTGTGACTGTCCTGTAGGACTATGACCAGAAACACTACCTGTCCCTTATTGCAAAAGCCTTACATGGATAGAGCCTAGTCCGAGAAGCCTAATCAACAGCATCAATAGCATACTAAGTATACTAAGAATTATCCTAAGCATCATTGCATACCCATATTCTCTCTTGTCAATGCATAAATGAATTCATTGCCATACATCTCCTTTGACTGCATGCACTTTAAGTGTCATACATGGATACCATTAGCATTGTGGGGGTGTCCAAGGGGGATCATTGCATTAAGGAGAGTGGAGCTCATGGGAAGTACCTACACCTGCATACAAGTATCGAGCTCCGGGTCACCAAGAGGTGGGCAAAGTTCCCCCTAGGCCAGGTTGTGCACCCCTTCATGGTCTTAAGTGGTAAGGGAAGGTCACCTCTCTTTTGTCTTATGATCTCGCTTGGCATCAAACTTTTTCCTCAGTTAGAGTATACATGGCAAACATTTTTTATTAAGCAATCATCATGAAATGCATTGGAAAGGAAACATTGGCCTTTCATGAGATGCAAGGAATGAATAGAGGTTGGGGTAGGGGTTACCTTAGCAGTCTAGTGACTCATTGGCTGCTACTTACCCAATTTACAAAGGCTATCATTCATTTTGGAGCTTATCCAAGATCACAAGACAAAGTGGGGATTAATGTCAGTGAATACAATGAATTTCAAGAAGAGATATGATGCATGCACACAAAGAGGATTGAGCTATTAGACCTATGAAATCTTGAATCTCTCCATCAATGATTAAGCTCAGCAAGTGGCTAAATTGAGAGATTAAGATCAGATTTGCATACCTCTTTAATGCTTGGGAAGACCATTTAAGCATAAATCATCATGATGTCCGATTGCTCCATCGATCAAGTCTGGTTGGTTGGAGCCATCCGTGGAAGAAGACTTCAACATTCAAATGCTCCTACTGAGGAGGATGGCTCCCGTGCTTGTCCCTGAGCTTGGGCTTTAGAGAGGGAAAGCTTCAAGTGAAGCTTTCATGGCTGCCCACAGAGCTCCCATGCATGCTGAACTCCATGCCTTCATTCAGGTGAGAGGGTTCATTCACGGGCTAAAGGGCTTGTGGGGGCTGAGCTCTCACAGTCATAGTTTGAAGAATCCATGGCTACCCAAAATTGTCCCTAATTGTCTAGCTGCTGTCCACCATGGGAGTTGATTCCCGGGGTAAAAAATGCCAAGGGGGAAAAGAGAAGTATGGTGATTCAATGCCTAGGAGTGGTAGGGAGTGGCAAGGCAACAAGAGGAGAAGGGTAGAAGGGTTGGAGGAGGCAGGAAGCTCAGTGCAAAATGCGTTGCATTTTGTAGGATGTTGCCTGTTGTCCCAGGTGGGCTGAAGATGGTAAGGTGTTTGCCAGCAAGGAATGATCTTGGGAAGCTTGTGGGGTGTCTAAATGTTGAGGTTGAGGGCTGGTTGCAACATGAAGAAGGGATTTGGGGGCAGTCCACTATGGGAGGTTGAGGGAAAAGCTTGGTGGGGAAGAGAGAGAATTCTGGAACAAAAAGTAACAGTGGTTCTCCCCTCCTCTAAACTGTTGAACCTAAAACTTGCCTTGGGAACCCTAAATTTTGCATGAAAAGAAGTGGAGACCTGCTATTTTAACCATTTTACCTCCAGATATGTCTGAATCTCAAGTCATAGCTCTTGCTTGCTCCCAAAAAGCTAAAGCTAACTGCAGTTCTTTCTTGCTGCACCTCTACCTGTAAGCTGAGTAACTAGGGTTTTTGGGATTTGAAAAGGAAGAAAGGGGAAAGAAGAAAAGCACCAAAGCCTGAAGCTCTGATACCACTTGTAATGAAAGAAGCTAAGAGAAGAGAGGAGAAGAGCTGAGGAGAGAGAAAGAGAGCAAGAAGAAGAAGAAAGAAGACTAGAAGAGGAGAGAGAAAGAGAGAAAAGAGGAGAGAAGGAAGGAGGAAGCCATAAAAGTAGGAGATGAAGGTGAAGAGTATGATCTTGATAATAACTAGTTGCCCTAATCTAGGGCTCTTACACCTTATATACCCCGGTCAGTGTGATTGGGTGTCTAAACCCTAGTCGATGTATATCCCGCTTGTTACACTCAAAAAGCATCTTAGTAGTCCAAGGTCCTTAATGTAAACTCCTTGTATAAGCCATGCTTTGCTTCCACAATTTCTTTCTCAAGAGTACTTGTTATGATAAGATCATCAATATAGATGACCACAATTACCATACCATCCTCATAATGTTTGACATAAAGAGAATAATCAACAATACTTTGCTAAAATCCCATGCTACATAGAAACCTACTAATCTTGTCACACCAAGCGCTAAGTATGCTTGGTTCAATCCATACTATGTCTTCTTTAGCTTGCATACATAATGTGGATGCTTTGGGTGTATATACTCTTCCAGCTACTCCATGTACACCTTTTCTTCCAATGTACCATTCAAGAATGCATTCTTAATATCCATCTTATATAAAATCTAGTTATAAATCAAAGATAAGGTAATCACTAATATAATTGTAGTCATTTTTTCAATTGGGCTAAATGTTTCCCCATAGTCCCATCCATATTTCTAAGCATACCCTTTTGCAACCATCCTCATATATCCACTTGAAACCAATAGCTTTTTTCCCATAAGGTAGCTCAACTAAATCCTAAGTCTTGTTCTTGTTCAATGCATCCATTTCTTTATCCCATTACCTCTCTCCAATCTTTACTATCAACTGCTTATTGGCTCTAAGTGTTGAGCATGAGAAACCATATAAGCATAATGCATTTTCATATACCCATTGTAAGTTACTCTATCAATTGGATACCTCCCACTTTCTGATCTTCTCAATCGAGGTGCATTAGATGGTGCCTCCATTGCTCTTGGATGAGGTATTACATAATTTCATGCATCTCTTATACGTGGAGTTTTAACATGAGGTATCCCAAACTCATCATCCAATGACTCATCTTCTGAACATTCACCGGACTGACCTTTTCCCTTTTGCAATTTCAGCCCTCCTTTATGTGGTCCTCAATTTGTCACTCCATGGGCTAACACTTCCACTACTTTCTGCATTGTCTTGTGTGGCCAAATACATCTTCAATATGTTGATTTTCTTGATTTTATTGTTTGTTCTAATTTCCTACACATAACCATCTTCATCACTTCTCTCATGAGTATCCATGTAAACTGTAGGCTTATGTCTATACTATGACTCATACTCATTGAATCTCACGTTTGTACTTATGTAAACCTCTCTAATAATAGGATCATAGCACTTACATTCCTTCTTTTCATTAGCATAACCAAGAAACATGCATTTAATTGCTTTTGGGTGCACCTTCCTTCTCAAATCATTAGGAACATCCACACAACATACATAAGAAAATACCCTAAAGTATGCAACTGTAGGTTTTTGCCATACATTTTCTCATAAGGTGACACATGATGCGTAAGTCCTATAGGTGTCCTATTCCTAATGTAAATTTCATATGTACCACCTCAGCCCAATAAGTTAGTGGCATATGCATTTGATTCATAATTCATAGCTCTAATAGCTTTAGTAATAATCCAATTCTTTCTTTCTACTATGCCATTCCACTATAGTGTATACCTACATTTAAGTAGCCTTTTGATTCGTAATTTGTCATATAGTTAGAAAATACATCAAATATATATTCAACCCCATTATTTGATCTTATACATTTTAAGTATGATTGAAACTATTTTTTTGCTAGTGCTTTAAAGTCCAAACACTTTGCAAGACCTAGACTCTGTATGTTTGAATATACCATTTCCAAAGGATATGCAATGATTCTCCCCCTCTTTGGAAATTAGAGTCTAGATTGTTTCCCAAACTAATATGACTTACAAACATACTCAAAATTTACATAGCTAAAGTACGAAAAGCCATGTAATATCTATCTAGTCTACATTTGCTTCAACCTTTGCAAATTTATATGTCCAATCCATCTATGCCATAGTTCTACATGTTTATCTTGTCCATGTCCTACCTCTACATACATAGAGCTTTGTATAATGGGAGTGTCAACGTCTAATGTAGAGAATTGACCATTCTTTTATCCTTTTGCAATCAGTATGCCAAGTTTTCCATTTCTACAATTCTCAATGAAGCAATCATATTTATTAAACTTGGCTTGCAAGCCTTGATCAAGTAAATCTATGTAGTGTATCATCCCTAGTGGCTACATAGTCTTCACTATGCATTTTTTGCCTCTTTTCAAACTATTCTTCATGGTGTGTTATGTGGTTTATAGCCTCTAAATCCAAAAACCAAACCTCATCACTAGGTGGATGAGTCATACTACCAAGTACATGCTCTATGGCAAAGAAATGTCCTCTAGTATTTGATCCACCTCTAGATGCATAACTTGTACCTACATAGCAGCCTACATAGTGACCATACTGAGTCCTTCCATGACCTCTAGAAATGGTATTCTACTTATGATAACATTCTTTCTCATTATGACCAAACTATCCATGAGAGGTACTACTAGGTGCCAAAATTGAAGTAGAAAATGAAGCATTTGTGGTATCTTTCTCTCTCCTCATAGCGAGTGTTCATATGGGTTGAGAGGGAGAGAAAAAAGGGATGTTGGAGCATAATATGATGCAAACAATAGAGTGAGGAAGAGTGAAGGTGGTTGTTAGCGTCTATGTCGAGGGTCAATAGGCTACCTATGCAATCTCAAAATAAGAAAAAACAAAACAATTTGATGGAATATTATATGATAAGTCTCGTTTTATTTGAAAATTGAAAAAAATTAAATAGTGTATGCGCATATAAAGTGTTATTATTGAGAAAAAAGTAAAAAAATATTTTCTAAATGCTTGATGAATGTACTTTCTATAATAATAAGTGGTTTTTAAAAGGCATTCATATGAATAAATTTGAGCAAAATGGCAAAAAATAAGGTTTTTGAGGAGAATTGAATGGTTAGATGGATCTCGATGTTGCAAAATAATAAATGCATGTTTCTAGAATATTTTTATGGGTTCCATGACACAAAGATTGCTTCAATGTGGTCTCATTGTGTGTTAAGATGCATTCATGTGCGATTTTTCTCATTTCACTACATACCTAAGAATATGACAACACTTGCAAAATTTATCGATATAGGGGGTGGTGAGAAGGAAAAAATGAGATTAAATGTGTTGATTGTCTAACCTTTTTCATATGCATATAGGTTTTTTTTTTGTATAAGAAAGATAGTAACATGGGTTTTCTCAATGGTATCTTCTACATCACTGCAATATGTATGGCGAAAAGCATGAAAAGATATGATTGTGCACATGGAACATGATACTATTTATCTTTTGTTTGTGCACTTCATGGCATTCCACCTTGCATGGAAAGATCTTAAAATCATGGTACCAAAATAAACCTTTTGGATGTATAGTAATTGCTTTAAAAACTTTTCGACTCACGTGGAGTGGAAGAGGGTTCCTAGCCAGAGGAAAGTGCATCACATGATATTCTTTAGCATGACTTTGAAGGGAAGTGCAGTCTCGTGGTATTACCATCTTGTAGAAAATTTGATTGTTGACATGCAAGGATTCTACACCATATTTCCTAGAGAGCTTTCCCATGAAAAGAAGAGCCAATATTAGCTACATGTCTTAAATGAGACTTCATAGGAATTCAATGAGAGTGTGAGAGCATATGCCCAAAACCTATGTGAGGTTTTCAAACATTTAGATAATACCATCCAATTACTCCCTACTACTCAGTTGCAATTCTTCTTAAGAGGGTTGGATTTCACAATCCAACTACACTCTAGTAACACTGCACTAAACGATCTAGATGCAGCTATAATAGTAGTAGAGGGAGTTGAGTCAAGAATTCAGGTTGCCCATGGAGCAAGAGGGCAAGCCCTCTCAATGATCAAGATGGTGCTAAATATGGTACACTTAGCCAATACTTGCTAGAGCTAGATTAGTTCCCTTCAACAAGGAAGTAGGCATCGAGGACAATGAAAAAACCTTTAGCAAGACGAGGGATCAAAGCAAAATTTATAGAGAGGAAAGGCTAGTGTGGAATAATTGCCTAGTGGTAGTGGTGTAAGTTTGATTAAAGCAGTGCATGCTAATGCCTTTGATGCTTATAATTTAGGAGAAATTATGAGAGGTCAGAAGGCCAAAGTGGGAGATAAGATAATGCAAAACCTATTGAGGAAATCTTTAAAGAAGAGGATGATAAGGGCAAGGAAATCCTTAGCCCTAATATACAAGGTGGTCCTTTGAAGGTTGTTGATGGCAAAATAGATCTAAATAAGGAGCCAACGAAGAAAAAAGTGAAGGGCAAGAAAAAAGTTTCTAAGCCTATGAAGAAGCGGTCAAGAGAGCTGATGGTTTGGTGGGAGAAGTGCATCACAAGGCGGATTATAGTTTGTTGGTTTTTACTATTGGCATGTGTCTCAAGCTGACTTTTTGCAAAAAATTGGAATGTAAGGTATAAATTTATTCAATTTCTTTGAAATTTTGTGAAGAAATTTGGGGCTTTTGCTCGACCGCGTTCCAAGGAAGATAATAGGTGATACATCAGTATGAAATTAGTATTCAAAATACCATTTTGAGGTGGGTTGCTAATCATACTAGTGTTAGATTGATGATAGAGTCTACTATTAATATATCAAGGTACTAGCAATGTTTCCAAGGAGTTTAAATATATATAAGGGGGGATGCACCTTGATATTAACACTAATATATAGAATTCTATGTAACTCATTACAATAAGAGCCTCTTTTATTTAGTAGACTTCAAATAGTAATTAATAAGTAACTAGAAAATCCTTATAATAGAGATCCTAAGATAATTAGGAGACCTTTGTAAGAGTTGATAATAGTTCATAAAGTACCAAAGTAGAGTCCCTATGTTATATGGTTATGCCTAAGGGTATATCTCTTAGCAATCCATGTGGAATTTTGTATAAGATAAATGTGCTAGTGCTACCTTGATACTTTGTCTAACTTTGAAAACTTTGCAATTTACTTTAACATTGTCCTAGAGGTAAACGAATACAATAAGACTAAAATTGAATATTTCAAAAGGAACCTTTAGAAAGGTACTAGGATTAGAGTGAATGCTTGGAGACAAGATATCTTCTAGCATATGGACACCAAAGCCAATGCCCATCATCGCAAGTCATCAGGCAAGTATCAATAGTTCACCATAGAGGTCAACCATCTTGTAACTATTGTGAAGGGGAATCACTCATCCAAGCTTCTGACAACAATTTCAAGTATACACTCAAACTAATGCAAATCAAGGAGTCTTACATGATTGTGTGTGTGTGTATGTGTGCAAGTGTATGTGTGTTTGTGTTGGTATGTAAGTACAAGCATTTCTCATATTTCATTTATTGTGCTACCACAGCCGATGCACACCTAACTTAAAGATGGATAATTACCATAAAGTCTTTTTCAAACCATGTTATATTATTTGCTAGTGCATTCTATATCTAGAACATTACAAGTGTTAAGAGGGGGAATATATAAGGCCACAAATTTAGAAACATAGTTATTGGTATTCCAGTCTTAAAACTTTTGATAAGATTGTTACACCCATAGTTTAATTCTAAGGGATATTCCTTCAATATAAAATCTAGCAAGTTATCACAACATAGTTGGAGCATCAAGTATATTCAAAGGGTTAATGAATGCACCCTACGAAGATGTAGCCACAACAGAGATGTATATTTCATAGCTTGATTAGTCGGGAAATGGTGCAGATTATTATGGAGAGAATGATCTAATGAACAAAATGAAATTTTCAAGGTATTTGAAATCGCATCATACACACAAATAAGCATCACGAAAGGAAAACCTGAGAGCTTGAATCTGAATGCAAGTGTAGCAAGACCCAATCTCTATAGAGACATTTATATACTTATATAACATTATGCAAGGCGATGAGGAATATAGCACCGATTCATCCTTCCTTTTTCTTAATCTTGTTTCAACCCTTTGCCCATAAAAGTACTATGCTCATAATTGTGGGCCTACTAATTAGCCTTGGCGGTGGAGGGAATCCCTCATCCACCTCTCTCAAATTGGAATGATTCCCTTGTCCACCTTTCTCATTTTGATGTGGGAAATAAAACTTTAAAGAAACAATATAAAGGGGCATTATCATAAATTCTTACATGTCTAAGAAAAAGGTACTTAAGATAGTTGACCTATTAAAAAAATGCTCGAAGTGTTAGAGAAATATTACACAAATAACATACTAGTGCACATTGAAGGAAGTTTTTAAGATTTTGTTTGTAGTAACACACTAGAGTAATGCGTGCATGATGCTTGTCTTCACGATCAGGAATATGTGTGTGTTTTATGAGAGAGAGCATGTGTGTAGGAGTGACAATCCCTACCATAACAACCCACAAGGATGTGTGTGCATGCATCTGAGTCTACATAAAGATCGTCATTGAACAAAGGCAAGTTGCTTTTTGCATTACTCCCAAGGACCTCAAAAAGGTCATCTATTTATTGGCCAAGCTAGAATATGTGTTATGAATAAGCTAGACTAGTTTCTTAATTAGCAGTAGGGCTAGAAATACTAGGTCCATTAATGTTAGGTAGCTAAAGGAGTATCCAATGTGGATATGTAGGTATGAAAGGGGTCCATGATATACTTGTACATGGGTTTGGCATGTTTCTAGGTCTATATCTTCAGTTTTTTCTCTTATCTCATTCTTAATGTATTAGAAGGGAAACATAACCACTTATTCAAGCTAACATTATTAATATGTGGTCTAAAGATATATATGTACATACAAACCATGTACTTAGAGATTGCAATCATACATCCATAGTTATATGCATTGATTTGTATAAGCAAATTTCTAGGCCTCATAAAGATAATTTGTGATACCTCATGATTTCAATGCATATATAGCTATATGCATTGTCTTGTCTAAATGTGGATGGACTAGGTTTTGAGACCTCAATATGTATAAGAAGAGTAAGAAAAAGTTGTATATGAGAGAGAGAGAGAGAGAGAGAGAGAGAGAGAGAGAGAGAGAGAGAGAGAGAGAGAGAGAGAGAGAGAGAGAGAGAGAGAGAGAGAGAGAGAGAGAGAGAGAGAATCTAGTTATGTGAAAATAGGTGTAGAGAAAGAGCATGGTCAAGTAGTATGTGTGTGTGCACATGTGCATGTGCATGACCACCAAAGAAAGGAATACTTGCTGTATAAGGAACCGTTTTTCACATGGCTTTATGTCCATTAAACAATTGAGAGATCTAAGGATGCACTTTTCGTTTGAGGCCAAGATATTATCTCATCCAAATACTAGAGTTTGAGCTCAAAAGTAAGAACACATAATCATTTGTGAAATAGACATGGGAAATTGATTAAGGGAGGGAATGCATGTATCTTGGGGTGACATGATTTTTTACGTCCAGAAGTGCTTAAAAATAGCCAAAAAATCCAAATTTCAAGCAGAAAAATAGACTTTGTTGAAGGCAGCAACAACTGCAATCAGTACGATTTTAAGCGGCAAAGCCCCAAAAGTGCTTTAAAGACCCATTGAGCGACAGTTGGAGAATTTTAATAATTGCTCGACATGTCACATGAGACTTTGAGAGATGCCCGGTAGTGGGGGACTTTGAGACGGATTCCCAGGAATTTTCAAAAGTTGATTCAGACATCGAACGCAGGAGGAGTGCCAAAAATTGGCCAACCACTTGAGAGTTGGAGGGGTGCCACCCTTTGGGGCCTTGGGACCCAACCGAAATTGACGATTTGAGGGGGGGAGGGGGGGGGGGCGGGGGGGGGGACATTTTTTGCGGCCGCATGAAAGAAAGAAGGTGCCATGGTGATCAGGCGACGTGTGAGAGAGAAGGGCTATGGAGAGGCAATTGGCACTTCAATGTAACCCCCCGATCCAACTATATCGATTATCTACATATTCTCTTTTCTCTCTATCGCCACTCTCAGCTTGTGAAATGGTTGCCTGATTGCTGAGTTCTAGTTTCAGTCTTTCTCTCTTCTCCCTCTCTCTCCCCTTAAGGGGCAGTTCATGCCCATGAAGAAGAATGAAGACCGGTTGAAGGATGCTAGCCCGAATTGCTCCAAGTTCAAGAGGAGGTTGAGGGGAGATGTTCAGCATTGAAGATTTACTACTGGTCGGTCCATTGGCAACCCGAAAAAATTAATTATAAACCCCGCAACACGAAAATAAGCAGTATGCCTCATTTTTACAAAGGAAATTTGCTTCTTGTTGATGTTTGATGATCTAAATGAAATTCATTAAAAAAATTTGTTTGGATCTTGTTTTCATTATTATTGAGGGATATGCATAAAAAAATTGCAGACCTGTAATGATAAATAGTCGTAATAATTAAATTATGGCTCGAAAAGCACATTTTTAGTGTAAAAATGAAGGTTTTATTGGTTTCAGGTGGGGAAGAGAGATGCACATGGGATAAAATTCTAAGAAAAAACATATTTCAGCTTTCATGATCAGGGACTAATCATAAATCAGAAAATAAGCTATTTTTATGCACAAATAAATAGAGTAAAATAGCTAAAAATGGAAAAAATAGGATTTTCGCATTTTAAAAATCTAGAAAATTATGATTTGTGGTTGTGGCTATATAACAAGAAAAGTTTGGATTTATTTTGGCTTTGTTTATGTTTCATATTTCATGTTTTTTCCATTTTATGCAAAAAATACATACAAAATAATACCCTACACCTATGCAACGCAGCATAACCTAAACGTTAGAGGAAAAGGGTGACGTTAAGAGATTAAGAGGGTTGAGAGGGTTTGAATTTTTGAAACATATGATTTTGCATTCCATTTAGAATTGTGATATTCTAGTTTAAGGGGCTAGTAGCACGAGAAATCGGTGCTAGTCTCCATACACCGAAGCATACGTTTAGTGAAAATCATGAAAGAGTTGTTTTTCCACATCACAAAATGCTGATTGGATAAATATTGTTTGTGCACTAGGATCATATGCACTATGCATGACACATGACAAGGTATCAGTCCTGGATTGCATGGACATGACTTATACGTTGAGTGGAAAGGAGCCTTTGCTGTAGGTCAGTTGTACGCTTTCCTTGGGACTGTTTGGTGGGGATCTATATATTCCTAGATTGTACAAAACAAGAAAAGAGTGGAAATTGTGTGTTATATATTATATGTTGGAGCAATGCATCTTGGGTCCAATCCCCGAGGTGTAGGAGAGTCGTAATGGAGCTGCGGCAATTAGCCAAGGGGAGCTTCCTTATGTTTGTGTGACGAGGCACTACGCCTACATGTTATGGGATCTCCCTCTGAGGAGAAGGGAAGGTAAACATTGGACTACATATCAGCTACAAACGCATAATTAATTATATCTAGTGTTCATCGGTGTATTACAGACGCTTCTCACCCATGAGGCCGTGTGGTGGGGTTGTTTGTTGTGTGTATGAGGTCCGGCTAGTGCCATAGCAAGTACCGGCCCATTTTAGGTCCCATCGTGGGGTGGTCTGCATGCAATGTGTAGACATGTGCCTCTATGTGTGTGTATGTGTGTCAATGAGTGAGTGAGTGAGTGTGTGTGTCCGCGTGCGCGCACATGCATGTGTGAGTTTGTGTGATGTCCATTAAACAACCTAGGGCTCTAAGAATGCACTTTTTGTTTGAGGCCAATGCCATTTTTACATCCATATATTAGAGTTTGAGCTCAAAAGTAAGGACATATTATCATTTGTGAAATAGACATGGCAAATTGATTCTAGTGGAAAAGAAATGCATGTTACTTACAGAATTTACCATGCAATTTGTTTACTATGTAGTAGAAGAATAGACCTCGATCATAGATGGTGAATTCTAGTTACTATCCTAGTCGTAATGTTATTCACTCACATTAAATTTTCCCACAAAATATAAAGCTCCATATATCTAAGTTGCTTTGTACATGATAATACAAAGGTTCTTATACAACATGTTAATTATAGCTTTGGTGGCTAAGTAGAAAGGGAGAGGAGTATTTGTGAATGCTAAAGAAGAATATCATGCAATTCATTTTGTGTTGTAAAGTGGTCATTTAGTTCAATTGATAATTAGCAGATGATAGGGGCTAGTCTCTATGCACAGTTAGTGGAGTCTATAGGAGTGATTGTTATCATGAGCACATCCTTTTGTTATCTTTTCTATTAAAAGTAAAGTTTGCAAAATCAATAATTCCAAAATGATATAGTCCTTCAACATACTCATGTGTAATAAAACTAGGTAGGCATAGGGTAGATAGTTCCATGAGGTGCCTCCCCTAGTCTTAGGGATAGACATATCTATGTATTTATGCACGTGTGCATAATATGTATATCTATATACATAATTCCATACATTAGCAACAGATGTATCTAGCTGAAGCTTTGAATTGTTCTCTCTTCTTCTTAATCTTGCGTATTGGTAACATTCAATATTTTGTTTAGAACATGGATCCATGTGGATTGAATTGCCTTGAAATGGCTATGTGGCATGATATGGGTGGTGATTAACGAATTTGAGAAAATCCTAGCTTAGACAATGATATGCGGCATGATATGGGTGGTGATTAACTAATCTAAGAAAAATCTAGCTTACATAACAATTGAAAAAGGGAAATGCATGTAAATATTCTTTTAGTATTATAATTGAATGATACGATAAGGAAATTGAGACCTTTCATCTTGTTGTGAAAAAATGTTTTTTGATTGATCCCCACCATGTTCTACACGTAGAGGTTTTGTTTGTCTTATTTTGCGTAGTTCTCACTTCAAATCTTACATGTGAAGGTGCAATTGTAACATTCCCTGCTGTGGCCCATAACCCCCCCTTAATAATTAACATTAGTTCAAAATTTTTTAATCTTTCCCCCATGTCATTGCCGATAGGTGGCAAGGGGGGGAGGGGAAGAAGAGGAAGTAGAAGATGATGTGACCGAGAGGGAGCTGACAACATGGCGAGGGAAGGGAGGAGATGATGGCGGGATGGCGGTGATGACAAGAAAGAAGGAGACGATGAAGAGGCAGATGAAGATGGAGACAAGGATGTCCCTTCCCCCCCCCCCCCAACACTGATTGCATGGTGGCAGGGCATTCTTGCCCCCCACCCAAGTGGAGGTGGGGAGAACCCCAATAATAACCTCCCCTCCTTAAGCGAATAGGAAAGTACCACCCTTTGCCCCCCCTTTTTGTTGCCATGAGAGAGAGAGAGCCCCTTTGCTGCCAAAGAGAGAGAGAGAGAGAGAGAGAGGGGGAGAGAGAGAGAGAGAGGGAGGGAGGGAGCAAGGGAGAGAGGGAGAGGGAGAGAGAGAGAGAGGAAGAGAAAGATAGAGGTAGAGAGAGAGGAGAAGAAGAAACAGAAGAAAGAGAGGTGAGAAGTGGGAGAAGAAAAAGAAGAAGAAAGAGAGGTGAGAAGAGGGAGAGAGAGAGAGAGGGAGAGAGAGAGAGGGAGAGAGAGAGGGAGAGAGAGAGGGAGAGAGAGGGAGAGACACTCTATGAAGGATCTCCTTCTTTTTCTGTCCATAAAGGGTTTCCACATGCGTTCCTTCTTTCCATGTTGCCCAGGAACCCATACCCCGTTTCTGCAACAATTATCCTTCAACTGCAAGCTTAGTTCTCTCCCCACTAATCAAGTACAAGGTGTAAAATATTACACGGCGCAGTGAACAGAATCTGAGAAAGAGATAGAGAGTACACAACAGATAAGAGGAGAATCAGTAAATTATTTAACTCCAAACAACTGATACAAAGATGGCTCTGTCCACCCGTGCGCTTCCACTGTGTGAAGCTTAGATGGCGATCTAGACAGAAGATAGGTGAAGAGCTTAAGGCTAGCTGGAATAATAACTCTGACTAGGTGAAAGATGAGTCAAAGATGGCTGCGAAGGGGTTTAGCTTTTATAGCCCGCGAAGGTCGTTAGGTCGGCCTGCTGACGACCTACCATATGAGCCTCCACTGGTCGGCCAGGGAATATTCTAGGGAATATTCCCTTTACCATCGGGCCGGGGGCGCTGCCCCTAGACCCCCGCCAGGGGGGCCGCTGGCCCCCTTGGGACCCCCCAGCCACAGGGGCCGCTTCCGCGGCCCCTAGACCCCACAATAGGGGCCCCTTTTAACTCCCTTACACCGCAACTCGATGCAATGCGCCTCGAGTTGCTACCAGCTTAACCACTCCGTCTAACCCAAAGATTAGACCCACAACAGTCACCTTTTTGCCATCCGGTCACATAGACCTCATCTCATATACAAGTCAGGACTCAACCAATGTTCGGGCTCACATTTGGCTTCTCCTCATAATGGGGGCCTTACAACTTTGAGCACCATGGATCATTGGTAGCACCTAATGAGGGTGGGGCATTGATCATATCTAACACCCCCCCTCAATGTCCACCCATAGGTGAACTATCTCCTCGTCCCAATGCCGAGTCTCTGAAGATGAACTTGAAGCAGATCCTTCATAAGTGCTTTGGTGAAGATATCTGGTCCATTCTCCTCTGTTGGACAGTAGATCAATTCCACTATCCCATCCTCCATCAAATCATGCACATAGTGATATTGGATCTCTATATGTTTGGTGCGTGCATGAAACACTGGATTTTTGGCAATGGCGATGCAACTCTGATTGTCACATCTCAGCACAGTTGGTTCTTCATCCTGCACTCCCATATGCCATAGAATCCTTCTCAGCCATATGGCCTCACATGCAGCAAAACAAGCTGCCTTGTACTGTGCTTCGGTAGAAGACAATGCCACTGTTGGTTGCTTCTTACTAATCTAAGAGAAAATTCCTGAACCCAAAGAGAAACAATAACCAGAAACTGACTTCCTGGAATCAATGTCTCCTGCCCAATCTGAGTCACATTTCCCCACAAGAGAGGTTCCGAAACTGTATGTGATACCATAGTCAAGAGTTTTCTTCAAGTATCTAAGCACCCGCATCCCAGCCTTCCAATGACTCTCATGAGGTTTGTTTGAGAACCTGCTCAAAACACGAATAGCAAAACTGATATCTGGTCTGGTGTTACACAAGTAGATCAGACTGCCGACCAACCTCCTATACCTCCCAATGTCTACTAGTGCTGATGTATCCTCGACGGATAACTTTGCATTCACCTCCATAGGTGTAGCTATCTCCTCGCACTCGGTCATGCCAAATGCCTTCAAGATCTCCCATGCATACTTCTTCTGAGAGATGAAGATCTTTCCTAGCTCTTGCCAAACTTCAATCCCCAAACAATAGTGTAGCAAGCCCAAGTCTGTCATTTCAAACTCAGAACTCAAAGCCTTTCGAGTTTGGTTGATCATATCTTCATAGTCACCTGTAATAAGAAGGTCGTCTACATATAGGACAATCACTACAGACTTTTTACCATCCCTGTAAACATACAAGTTAGCATCTGAGGCACATATTTTGAAGTTTAGGTTTAAAAAGAACCTATCTATCTGCTAGTACCATGCTCTGGGGGCTTGTTTCAGCCCATACAATGCCTTCTTCAGTTTACACACTTTGTTCTCAGAATGGGGGGCCTCAAACCCTGGTGGCTGAGCCACGTACACCTCCTCCTTGAGGTCACCATTTAAGAACGCTGACTTAACATCCATTTGGTACACTGGCCACTTCTTGTGGGCAGCTACTGCAAGTACCATGCGAATAGTGGTCATTCTGGCAGTTGGGGCAAATGACTCTTGAAAATCAAACCCTTCAACTTGTGAAAATCCTTGGGCAACCAGTCTAGCTTTGTACTTTTCTAAGGTACCATCAACCTTGTACTTTACCTTCCAGATCCACTTGGTGCCAATAACCTTCCGCTTTGCTGGTCGATCCACTAGCTCCCAAGTGTCATTCTTCATTATGCTGTCATACTCCGCCTACATAGCAGCCTTCCATGATGGATCTGCAAGTGCTTCTTCTAAGTCAGTTGGCTCCTTTACTTCTCTCATAATCTCAACCATCAAGGCCATATTGACTATGTGAGCAGAAGCCCTCCTTTGCTCCTCTATTCTCTGAGACCTCCTTGGTCTGTCTGCCTTCTCCTCAACAGATGCAGGCATAGGATTATTGTGGTCATAGAGCTGCTTCACCCAGCGCGGCAATGGATTTTCCGGTGGGGTGATGTCAGGTTGGTGAACTTTTTCCTCATCATCTGAAGATGATGCTTCCTCCTCCTTAAGGATAGGGATAGCTCTCGGGACAGGTTCATAGTAGACTACTTCTTCGCTTGATGATAAAGTGGAAGAACTTGCCTTCTCCTCCTCCACTGTATGCGGCTCCTCCTTGAACACCACATCACGGCTCGCGATGATCTTCTTTGCCTCTTGGTCATATAATTTGTAAGCCTTCTGCTCATCACTATAACCCAAGAAGATACATTTTTTGCTTTTTGGTTGTAACTTGTATCTCTTCTCATCTGGAACATGTGCATAACATTCACATCCAAAAATTCTGAAATGTGAGACAGATGGTTTCTTACCAGTGTAAGCCTCATGAGGTGTTTTTCCCTTGAGAGCCTTTGTATAGCCCCGATTTAGAATGTAGACTGCAGTATTAACAGCTTCAGCCCAAAAATGGTTAGGCAATCCCTTGCCCTTTAGCATGCATCTTGCCATCTCCACAATGGTGCGATTCCTGCGTTCCACAACACTGTTCTACTGAGGTGTGTGAGGCGTCGTCAATTGACGCTTGATCCCTTTGCTCTTGCAAAAGCCTTCAAACTCCTTTGAGTTGAACTCACCACCACCATCTGTTCTAAATTTCTTCACACTTTTCCCTATTTCATTCTCAACAAGTATTAGCCATTCTTTAAACTTACCAAAAGCTTGAGCCTTATCACGAAGGAAGTATATCCACATCTTCCTACTGTAGTCGTCGACAATCAACATAAAATAAGAAGATCCCCCCAAGGCCTGTGTAGGCATCTTACCACACAAGTCAGCATGCACCAACTCTAGAGGAGCCTGTGCTCTATTCTTGCTTTCTTGTGGAAATGCCTTTCTCTGTTGCTTGCCCATCATACAAGCTTCACATGGTTCCTTCAATTCAGTTATTGTAGGTAGGTGAGCAACCATACCTTGCTTTTGTATCTCCTTCAATATTGCAAATCCGATGTGTCCAAACCTTTCATGCCAAAGCTTACTTGTGCCCACTCCAGCGGTGGCTGTAAGAGCGCTTAGCTCATACAGGTTGTTCCTGTTGAGATATCGAGCTCCACTCGTGATACGCCAGGGTGACCGTTGTGCATTTATGTCACCGACTTGTCAGTTGCAGACGCGGTTGGTACACCGCCCATGAATAATAGCTACATGATAGCTATCCTTATCTACTCTAGTTCATGGCTCAGTTATATGCCACCTTAGTTAGTTGAGTTTGGTTTGAGACCCATATATAGGGTTCTTCTATTTCTTTGTAAGTGAGTTCTTTTTGGCTTACACAACTAAGAAGAGGAAAATTGTTTTCGGCCTCCACCCTTGGTGTATTCCCCCATTGTGCAAGCAAGAAAGCTACAAGTGAGATTCCTTCCTTCTCTCCCACAATCTTGACATGGTATCAGAGCCTTGTTCGTGGTAAGGAGCTCAAGAAAGCAAGCCAAGCTCACGATGTTCTGGTAAGAGGAGCAGTGTTGCTTTCATTTTTTATTTTGGGAGCAGATCTCTGCAGGTAGCACAACCGGAAAGTGCAGGAGTGCATTGTCTCAGGTTGAGACGCCCTTCGCAGTGAAGCAAGAGGGCAGTATATGGTGCATTGTCTCAGGTTGAGACGCCCTTGTTTTTTTTATTTGAGGCCATTTCGGGGCCTGTTTTGGAGGCGGAAGTTTTCTGCACGCACTCTGGAAAATGCCCAGTTTTATGCTGTGCAGCCACTGTTCTACAGGTCGGTGAAAAGTTACTGTAGAAATCATATCGTATGCCTGTGCACAGAGACATTGGGAGTTACAGAATCATCCCTATTGCCTGTTGATGCAAAATCGTCACTAGGAAGTGACTGTGTGGTCAAATACCACTTTCGCCAGTTTTGCAGATTTTCCCTTGTGAGGGTGAAGCTGTGTTTTTTGCAGTGACAGAATTTTTTGCAGTGTTCTGTAATGGCATCTGATTCTCTTTCACAGATTGTCACTGAAAAGCTTAACAAGAACAACTTCCAAGCATGGAAGTCTAGAATGATGAATTTCCTTATGGGAAAAGGATATTGGGAATTTGTTGCAGGAAATGAAGAAGAACCAGTTCTTCCTGATGTTCCCAATCAACAGCAAATGCAGGTATTTAAAGCATGGCATGAGAGAGCCAGGAAAGTTACGTACTAGCTGTCTATCAACATTTTAGACTCTATGATTGTGCATATTCAAGATGCAAGTACGCCAAAGGAGGCATGGGATACTTTGTCAAAAATGTATAGCACAAATACGCAAGCCAGGAAAATGCAGCTCAAGCAAGAGTTGCATAATGTGCAAAGAGAAAATATGAGCATCAATGACTACCACATGAAGGTGAAGAAGATTGCAGATGCACTTGCTTCCATTGGGTCGCCAGTGGAAGATGATGATTTAGTTTCTGTGACCTTGAATGGTCTAGGAAAGGATTATGCACAGTTCCGAACATCCATTTCCGTCCGTGAAAGATTTCCTAATTTTGAGGAGTTGATTGCTCTTCAAATTTCTGAGGAGCAGAGAAATGGTGGTGCATCTTCTTCAGGAGGAACTTCAAAAGAAGCTGTCTTCTACTCAAATGCTGGAAGAGGTAGAGGCAGAGGTAGAGGAGGCCGATATGGAGGCTGTGGTAGAAATCAGAATATGCAGCAAACTCAAGAAAACCAATCCTATGGAGGAGGACGTGGTAACTCTAGAGGCAGGGGGAGCCAAAGAGGTCGTGGTGGATGGCAAAGAGGCCAAAATACAAACAGTAATGTTGAATGCTACTACTATGGTAAAATGGGTCATATGGCTAAAGACTGCTATAAAAAGCAGAATGACATCATGAATGGAAAACTGCAACAAGGGAATTATGCATCTTCTAGTAGACAGGGTGATGACAGAAATGAGCACTTGTTTATGGTGCAACACATGAACAATTTTGTGACAAGTGCAGAAGAAAGCAATGATGTATGGTATGTTGACTCAGGTGCATCAAAACACATGACAGGTCATGCAGAATGGATGGAGGATGCAAGAAAAATGAAAAAACTAGGATTTGTTGAGACTGGTGATGATAGTGCACATCCTATTGTGCAAATTGGAAAAATTCCTTTGTCTATGCAGGATGGGAAAAAGAAATACATGTCCGATGTATTTCATGTCCCGAATATCACCAAGAATCTGGTTTCTGTTGGTCAAATGGTTGAGCAGGGCTTGCAGGTCAGATTTAATCCTCATGGATGCTTTGTTGAGGATATGAAAAATAAAGGTCGCTTGATAGCAAAAGGAAAGAAGAAGGGCAGAATGTTTACATTGGATGCAGACATGTCTGAATTGAGTGCAGCAATGTTTGCACATGGGACTGGTATAGTTGCAGATATTGATATCTGGCATAAACGCATTGGTCATATTAATGTACAGCGACTTAAATCAATGTAGACCCAAAATATTGTTGCAGGTTTGCCGAAATTCAAGGTTGCAGAAATGCATAAGGTATGTGAAGCCTGTCAGTTTGGAAAACAGGCAAGGAAACCATTTCCTAGACATGTTCAAGAGAGTGAGAAGCCATTGGAATTAATCCACTCTGATGTGTGGAAAACTAAAGCTGCATCTCTTGGAGGCTGTCATTATTTTGTCAGTTCTATTGATGACTATAGCAAAAAAGTTTGGGTGTATTTTATGAAAAAGAAAAGTGAAGTTTTTGGGCATTTCAAAACTCTTAAAGCGATGGTTGAAAAAGAAACAGGCTTGCAGATAAAATGCCTAAGGTCAGATGGAGGGGGAGAGTACCTCTCAAATGAGTTTGCAAGGTTCCTGCAGGAGCATGGCATAAAGCAGCAATATTCATGCAGTCATACCCCACAACAAAATGGAATTGCAGAAAGGAAAAACAGGCATATTGGAGAGGTATCTCGTGCCATGCTCAATGAAAAAGACTTGCCAGATTTTTATTGGGCTGAAGCAGTTGCTACAACAGTCTACATAATGAACAGGACTCCCACTGCAGCAATACATGGAATGACTCCAGAGGAGAGGTATACTGGTAGGAAACCAGATATTTCTCATTTAAAAATTTTTGGTTGCATTACCTATGTACATGTGCCAGATGAGTTGAGATCCAAGTTGGATCCAAAAGCTGAGAAGTGCATCTTTATTGGTTACTGTCTGCAGCAAAAAGGGTATAGATGCTATAACCCTTCTACTCGTAAGTTTACAGTGAGCAGAGATGTTGTTTTTGATGAGATGAGTAGCTGGTATAAACCAGTAAATGTGATTGATGATGTAGATGCACAAAATGGTAATGCTGCACAGAATTCACAGCAGCAGTCACAAAATATTAGTGGATCTGGAGCGTCCTCTAGCAGTGGTTCACATTCTTCGCCATGGACAGGCAGATTGAGATTAGGAGAATCTTCTCAAAGCAATGCAGATAGTGGTATGCAGATATCACGAAAAGGAAAAGAAAAGGTTGATCAGCCCATGTTTGATGTGAATGCATGTCACTCTTATGTGGATGGTGAATCCAGTGGCTTAGAACAGAGCATTGATGATGAGTTGGGTATTCCTTCTATTGTTACACCTGGAGTAAGGAAGACCAGGGATGTTTTGAGAGCACCTGGGAGTGAACCTACTTTGCGCAGGTCTACAAGAGCTAGGTATCCTGTGGATAGGCTGAAATATGATGGATTTACAGCCATTCACTATGCATATATGGTCAAAGTGATACAGGAACCAAAACCCACTTCTTTTGAGCAAGCCATGGGAAAAGAAAAATGGGAGAAAGCCATGGATGAAGAAATGGATGCCTTGGAAGCAAATGCTACATGGAAATTGGTACCTTTGCCTAAAGGTAAAAATACAATTGGCTGTAAGTGGGTTTATAAGGTGAAGCACAATGCAGATGGTTCTGTGAACAGATACAAGGAAAGATTAGTAGTCAAGGGGTATGCACAAACATATGGCATTGACTATGAAGAAACATTCAGTCTGATTGCAAGGATGGCAACCGTAAGAGCAGTCATTGCTATGGCTGCATCAAAGGGATGGTCTTTACATCAGATGGATGTAAAGAATGCCTTCTTGCATGGTGATTTGCAAGAAGAGGTCTATATGGAGCAGCCACCAGGTTATGTGCATGATGTTCATCCTAAGTTTGTTTGCAGGTTGAAGAAAGCCTTGTATGGCTTGAAGCAAGCACCTAGAGCATGGTCTGACAAGATAGGACAGTATCTTATCACTATTGGCTTTCAGATTTCCAAGGCAGATTTCTCACTTTATGTGAGAAAAACAGAGAAAGGTATTATGCTACTTGTCATTTATGTTGATGATTTGATTATGACAGGTGACAGTGATGAAGATATCCTTCATGTGAAAATGCTATTGAAGCAGAAGTTTGAGATGAAGGATTTGGGAGAGCTGCGTTATTTCTTGGGCATTGAGGTGATTAGATCACCAAGTGGGATACAGCTCTTGCAGAGGCAGTATGGATTGGACATGTTATCCAAATATGGGATGACAGGCTGTAAGCCTATTTCAGTTCCTTTGGAGCAGAATGTGAAGCTGAGCACACATGAAGGTGAGCTTCTAGAAGACCCTACTATGTACAGACGCATAGTAGAAAGTTTGATTTATATGACTATTACCAGGCCAGATTTGAGCTATGCTGTTGGATTGGTAAGTCAGTTTATGCAAGCTCCAAGGAAGCCACATTTGGATGCGGCTAAATGCATACTCAGGTATGTGAAGTCCACATTGCAGTATGGACTATTTTATGAGATTGGGGTTCAGATATAGGTGCATGGATACACTGATGCTGATTGGGCAGGTAGTATTTCTGATAGACGATCTACCAGTGGATATGTGTTCTCTTTTGGGAGTGCTTCAGTCACTTGGAGCAGCAAGAAACAGCCTACAATTGCCTTATCCAGCAGAGAGGCTGAGTACAGGGGCGTAGTAATGGCTGCATGTGAGGTAGCTTGGTTGCATAAGCTACTTTATGATATGCATCAACCTACAGATGGGCCAGTTGTCATTTATTGTGACAACATGAGTAGTATACACTTGGCAAATAACCCAGTCTATCATGCTAGGACAAAGCACATTGAGGTGCATTATCACTATGTGCAGGAGAGGGTTTTACTAGGTCTTATTGATCTAGTTTATGTCAGCACAGAGGATCAGGTAGCTGACATATTCACAAAGGCATTGGGCGCAGAGAAGCTGTGCAAGTTCAGAGACCTGCTTGGCGTGCAGGAATTGGGATTGAGCTCGAGGGGGAGTGTTGAGATATTGAGCTCCACTCGTGATACGCCAAGGTGACCGTTGTGCATTTATGTCACCAACTTGTCAGTTGCAGACGCGGTTGGTACACCGCCCATGAATAATAGCTACATGATAGCTATCCTTATCTACTCTAGTTCGTGGCTCAGCTAGTATACCACCTTAGTTAGTTGAGTTTGGTTTGAGACCCATATATAGGGTTCTTCTATTTCTTTGTAAGTGAGTTCTTTTTGGTTTACACAACTAAGAAGAGGAAAATTGTTTTCGGCCTCCACCCTTGTGTGTATTCCCCCTTTGTGCAAGCAAGAAAGCTACAAGTGAGACTCCTTCCTTCTCTCCCACAATCTTGACAGTTCCTTCTTTCTCCTTTGCCAACAATTGTGCCAGCACTATCAATAATTTCTACACCTGTCTTCTTGAACCTCACTTCATGACCAAGATCAGTTATGGCAGCAACTGATAAGTGATTTCTCCTGATTTCGGGAACATACAACACATTTGAAAGCTTTATGACTTCACCATTTTCAGCAACAAAAGAAATAGTACATGTGCCCGCAGCATGGCATTTAGCATCATTCCCAACCATCACAGTGATGGATTCTTGCAGAGGCTGCATAGAATTGTATAGACCTTTCTTATTGGTCATGTGATGGGAGGCCCCACTATCCAACACCCATGAGTCAGTGGTAGATTCTTCTTGCGCTGAGGAGCACACTTCCTCAATGGTCACCATGGATAATTCCAACTCTGCTTCAGCCGTATTGGCTGTCTCTTTCCCTTTACTTTTAAGGGTACCATTCTTTTCATCTGCCTTCTTGACACGACAATCTGCAATTGCATGTCCTTTCTTCTTACAGTAGAAGCACTCTCCTTGAAACTTCTTCTTGCCGCCCTTCTTCTTTTTGTCACCATCATTTTTGGTGGAGGAAACACCTTTGCCTTTTGTATTGGCAGAGAATGCAGCATCTCCATTGTTGCTTCCTTCTCGGGCTTTCAGCCTCAACTCCTCCTCCATTAATAATGCACAAAACTCCTCAAAAGTCAAAGCTTGAGGTCTCACTTGAGTATTAAGGGCAGTTACTAGTCCATCAAACTTTTGTGGAAAAATCCGAAGACACCTCCGAGCTAGCTCTTCACTAGTCTTTTGTATCCCAGCGCCAGCCATCTGGTCACGTAGATTCTTAATCCGAGTGATGAATGCTTCAACTGTCTCTCCTTCAGCAAACTTCTCCGCTGCTAGTTGATTCTCCAAGTTTTGAATCCTTGTTTGGTTTCGTGTTTCATACTGACTCCTTAGTACATTCCAAGCATTTGACGCTTTGGTTGTATGCTGAATCAGAGTCAAAACACTGTCAGAACAGCTTGTAACTAAGGCACACAATGCATCTGCATTCCTTCGTTTCCAAGCTCATAGAAGATCTGCATTCGGAGGAATCATCACACTAGGATTTGATGGGTCGGGGGTAGGCTGTGGTTCTACGTCAGTCCCCAACACAGTCTCCAGAAGCTCATAAGAATCAAGGATAGTTGTAATTTTGAACTTCCACAAGGCGTAGTTTGTACCATCTAACTTCCCTTCGCTGAAGGTTGGTGGACGAATCCTCAGTGTTTGAATAGCCGGTACAGCAGCACCACCTCCTGCACCGCTTCCTGATGCGCCAAAACCGCTTCTCGGAGTCGACATAGTTTCTCTTTGCTGTTGAAGCCTTTGCCTCTTGCACGCTCTCCAATCTCTAGAGCCCCCTGGGCTCTGATACCATGTAAAATATTATACGATGCAGCGAACAGAATCTGAGAAAGAGATAGAGAGTACACAACAGATAAGAGGAGAATCAGTAAATTCTTTAACTCCAAACAACTAATACAAAGATGGCTTTGTCCACCCGTGCGCTTCCAGTGTGTGAAGCTTAGATGTCGATCTAGACAGAAGATAGGTGAAGAGCTTAAGGCTAGCTGGAATAACAACTCTGACTGGGTGAAAGATGAGTCAAAGATGGCTGCAAAGGGGTTTAGCTTTTATAGCCCGCGAAGGTCGTTAGGTCGGCCTGCTGATGACCTACCATATGAGCCTCCACTAGTCGGCCAGGGAATATTCCAGGGAATATTCCCTTTACCATCGGGCTGGGGGTGCTGCCCCCGGACCCCCGCCAGGGGGGCCGCTGGCCCCACTGGGACCCCCTAGCCACAGGGGCCGCTTCCACAGCCCCCGGACCCCACAATAGGGGCCCCTTTTAACTCCCTTACACCACAACTCAATGCAATGCACCTCGAGTTGCTACCAGCTTAACCACTCCGTCTAACCCAAAGATTAGACCCACAACAGTCACCTTTTTGCCATCCGATCACATAGACCTCATCTCATATACAAGTCAGGACTCAACCAATGTCCGGGCTCACATTTGGCTTCTCCTCATAATGGGGGCCTTACAACTTTGAGTACCATGGATCATTGGTAGCACCTAATGAGGGTGGGGCATTGATCATATCTAACACAAGGTGCCGAAGTCTTGTGTAATTTATGTCTAGGGGAGTTGAGGATTGAGAATGGATCCCAAGCAGAAAATGTCACGCCCGGTTGGCAACCTCACAACGAGCATAGAAGACTCGGGCAAGGAAGTCACTGCCAAGCCAACTGCGGTACCGGTTGTAAGTAATGCATTTTCAAATGGATGGATGCTTTCTTTGATTCACACATGAGATGCATTAGACCCGTACTAAGCTGCATGGGAAGGGATTATTGAAAATGATAAATTCATCGCAAATGTTCGAAAGATGGAGTTTGCAAAGTGCATGTATCAAGGGAAGTTAGTTGCACCTAGTTGCTATGCGACAAGTCCATACATAGAATAAGTAGCATGTAAGATCCTAAAGTATTAAGCATTGATAAGTCTTCCATTAATCTTTACCTAGGACAATATTGTCAAGGTTCACAAATGCACGTAGACGGTACATGCATGGGAAAAATTATATGAAACATACATCAATGGTACACAAATTGATCTTGCATTAAAGTGCCTTGAGATTCGCTCGATAGTGACAATGTTTATCAATCCTATTTGGGATTGGGCTAGATGCAAAAACAACTCTAGGGCAAGAGAAGAGCTTGAGGATTAGGAAACCCTAAGTCGAAGGAAAGGCAGATACTTTTGTACTTGTTGGGAAGAAGGCTGGGTTATCGATCAATGTAAGTGATTAATAGAATTTATGTATTGTATAGTGTTTGAAACTGTAACATAGACATTACTAAGCCAAAGGAAGTAGGAAAATGAAGAAAAAATTGAGCTTTGAGGTTTATGGCTATGGAGTCTGCATTAGGGTTTCTAGGGGCAGCTTGGTTTTTTAGCTCCTGTGAATTGAATACTCGATTATTTCTAAAACTTTCCTGATAGAAATGAAGCTTAAGAGGTAGTCTATCAAAGCCCTATGATGCTCATCAGCATCGTGACATGTACATGCAGAATGAAATGTATGAACAACAGAAGGCGCAATCTAGATAGCGAGCTATTGCAAGTGCAATGCTAGAGCAAAAAGGCAGCAATATTGGGCTTTGAGTGATAGGGAAGAGCACCTAGAGACAAGAAAGAGTTTTCCAGAAGAAAGCATGAGCTCAAATTGCCCGGTTTGAGAGATTCAATCCCTCCATTAAAGGTGGGTAGTTATGGAGGTAGGTGAGAGATTCATGGAAAGGTGGAGGGAGCCAGAAATTCAAACAAAAATGACTTAGTTAGTGGCCCGATGACTCACTAACTTAAAATTTTCTCTGATACCATGTTAAAATATTGAGAATGCATGCTATGGAAGATCACTGATGAGCAAATAGACAATCATAATGAGGCAAAAGCATTGAAAAAGAAGAACAACTAATATTATCCAAGCATAATGCAAGTATAATTGATTGATAATGACTAATGGAATGAGTGTGCGGATGAGTGCCTTTTATAGTCTTACAATAGGTGGTGTTGGTAGGTGGAGATAAGTGGAAAGGGACCATGGTATTCAACAACCATGGTTTTAATAAACCGTGCATACATGATCTAGTCTAAGGCTTTACTTGTAGTCTGTTTCTTTGTCTTGTTTGCTCAAAACAAAGAGGCTATGGTGGATGTGATTGCACATTTCTCAACAACGGGTTTGTCCTACGACAAGGTGGTCGCAAAGAAATGGGAGGCTTCTCACAAGGCTTTAATGTCGTTTGACCTTTAGGTATTGTTAGGTTAGAACATGATTCATGCCATTTTAGGGGACCAGGATGGGACTATACCCTATAGGCTGAGAGGTTGAGCAACGCATCCCTCTCATTTCCCATTATCTTTGAATCAAGTGTGGTATGGGTTAGTTGTGGCTTGGATATCTTTGTCTAAAGTAGGATGTCCAGGATCTGGATGCTAGAATGCTATCAGGAGACCTTGACCACCAAGAACTCGGATTTCAGGTCTTGATCATAGTGGGTTAAGCCGTGAATGTTCCATTGTGAGGCGGCGGCGGACTCCAGAAACCCTAGGCGACAAACCCTAGAACATTCCATGGGAGTGCCGGGCAGAGACGCTTAGATTCATTTCTCGATGGACCACTAAAACATGCTTGGATAGAGGGCACGTTACAATAGTTTTCCTATTGCATCCTTTACAAATCCTTATGTTTACACTATCTTTGTAACATACCCATGTCGAGGTAGGCTAGAAGAGGTAACATTTAGTACTCGCCCATGTGCCTTTTGCCAAGTCACATTGTCTAGATCCCATACGATTGATGGAAGCCAATCATGTGGTTTTTGAGCGTACTCCCAATAAAACATTGAGGCCTCAACCCCAAAGGATTGATCTAAAGGAATCTCAACTCCTAATATCTTCCAAATAGCAATCTAACACCCATTTAAGAAGGGTCATTTCACAACCAATCAAATATGAGAGGAGATAACACTTTACTTGGTTCAAAGAGTGTTAAACAAGGGGGAGTTTAGCTGTTCAATCCCTTTGCTGCAACATATAATATATAAGACTCCTAAAATAGTATTATGGTGGATTTTAATCTAGCACTTAAAGAGTCAAATGTAATCAACTCTATCCTAATTAAACATGTAGAAAATCATCTAACTAGTGGAGTTTATTCATCCTTAAGATGAGGTCATCAAGATCACGGCCCATTTGCTTCTCACCCAACACTCCAATACTAACATCTTAACACTAAAAGTATGGCACTCCTCTTGAGTCCTCTCCTCAAATTAGTATTAGTATTAATAATAATGCATTGTGATTTTATTGACACTGTTAATGCATTTAAAAACATCCATTGTCAACTACTACATGTTGCTAATGGGTTGGAAATTAACAAGATTACTCATAAAAATATAAATGCTCCTTATCTATTCATTGGATTTTTAAAACTCCATGTTGAAACCCTTGCCTTGAAACCTAGCTTCAAAATTACATATTTGTAATTTCCCATGAATGCCGCCTCTTTTCTTGATATGTGAATTCCCCAACCCTTGCCTTGGAACCTAGTGTCAAAATCACATACTTGTAATTTCCCATGAATGCCACCTCTTCTCTTGATATGTGAATTTCTCATTATATTATAGGCTTATATATGTAATCAATTGCACATTTGAAATGCAAAATTTCTTCTTATATAATATACTTATGTATGTCATGAATTATGCATTTAATGTGCAAATTTTCTCCTTATATGGTATACTTATTTACGTAATCACTTGTACATTTATTGTTTAGGATTCCTCATTATATGTATGCTTATATATGTGATCAATTGTGCTTTTAATGTGAAAATTTTCTCATTTTATGCATTTATGAAGGCTTAGGTTTAAAATGCCATATTTGGAATTTTCTATGCATATTTTCTTAACATGTGAATTTCTAATGATATAATATCATCATATATATAGCCAATTGCATGAAAGGAGAAGCTTGAGTGAAAGCACAAGCAAGTATAACAAAGAGAGATGAGAGCTATGGAGGATGGAGCAAGAGTGCAAGAGAGAGAGACATAATATGTGGAAACTCCAACAGTCACAATATGTGATCGACCTTACCTTATTCATTAATCACTAAAAAAATAGAGGATAAAGTGATAGTGATGGGAGTCTACCACCTGCAATGTATAGGTGTGCAATCATGGTGTGTTAAGTAAATACAAGGCAGTATAGGCATATGTACCTTTATTCCCAACAATATCCCATTTAAAGGAGAATGTGACTCAAGTGAGGCAAGAATAAGAAAAACGTTACAAAGTACAAATGTATATGAAGTACAACAGGATGAGGAATAGATGTCATCTCATCCTATGCTCATCATATTCCTAAGGAAGAAAAAACATTACGTTGAGAGACTTTTAGTGGGCAGATCTATAGGATTCTCATCAGCATCGTAAAGCTCAATAGACTTATTCTCTACCACCTCCTTGATGAAGTAATAGTATATTTCAATGCACTTTATCTTCATATGGAATATCGAATTCTTGGCCAATTGAATAGCACTCATAGAATCCCAATGCAGTGTAGGAGTAAAATAATACCAAGGTCTGCTAACAACCTAACTATTGAGATGGCAAGCTCAATACGTATATACATTGATGATAGAATACCTGGTTAGATGGATCTAGGCATCTACACTTAGCACATTAGTAGTCATTATGATCCTCATATGACCACTGACTTATCACATATTATATTTGGTTTGTTGCAACTACCTAAAGGTGGCATAGTTATAGTGCGAGTCGATTAGTGTTGTCAGTTATGCACTGTTTGATTTAATAGGCTACTTTCCTTTATGTTGTATCTTATCTATACTTTGTGTACATTGTACAGTGTATGAAAGAAGAAGAAGAAATGAGCAAGAAAATATTTTGGCCTCCATCTCTCTTCTTGTGTTTTTGAGTGAGCTTTCTCTTGTGTGTATAGTAGGTGTTTAGTACATTAGCTCAAGCAAGTCGCTCCACCATGTGATTCGTGACACTAATCATAGTGCAAGCCACAATGGTTGTAATATACTCTACTTTAGTAGACGGGGATGTGCAGTAGGTGTTTGGTACATTAGCTCAAGCAAGTCGCTCCACCATGTGATTCGTGACACTAATCATAGTGCAAGCCGCAATGGTTGTAATATACTCTACTTCAGTAGATGGGGATGTGCATTTTTGCACTCTGGACATCTAAGAAACAACACGTCTAGTAAAAGTAAAGACATATCAAAAGGTAGACTTCCTACTTTTTGCATGATCTACATAGTCAAAGTTAGTGTAACCCATGACTGTAGTATCATGGCCATCATAGCACATGCTCATATTTATAGTGTCTTTTAGGTACCTCATGATATATCTCATAGTATCCCAATGTCATCGGCCAAGTGTATCCATATAGTATGCACAACTCCCACTACAAATGCTATGTCAAAGCAAGTGGCTATCGTGGCATACATCAAACTATCCACTATGGATGCTCAAGGAATATTGGCCATCTTAGCTTTTTTCTCATTTTACTAGGGATAATCGGCCCGAGTGACCTTCATATGGAAAGGTGAAGAACAACAAATAGGATTAACATCATGCATATGAAATCACTACTGTGACATGTAAAGGAGCCTCTTAGAGCGCTTGTGATGCACATACCAAGAATATGTGAGGCTTGCCTCATGTCCTTCATCTCAAATTTCTTCTTAACCCGAGTCTTCAAAGCATCTGTATCATCATAAGATCTCCCAGAAATCAATATATTATGGACATAAAGTACCAAAATAATAAGGCTATCATCATGGGCCTTCTTCATGTAAAGACATGGATCCATATCATTGTAAATATACCCCTAAGAATGCATGAAAGCATCAAATTTATGGTACCATTCTTTAGGTGCTTGATTAATGCCATAAAGGCTTTTTATTAACCAATGTTAACCCTTGGAAAACCAAGATGGAAAAGTTCAAAAAATCAGAAGTGAAAGACAATCCCAAGGCAAGAGGAAGATAGAGGACAAAGGCACACTTAGAAAATTTGAAGACATGAATCATAGGAAAAATTATAAACGCAAGAGAAATTGCATAAGAGTAAGTACACCTTAATATTTTAGCAAAGAGAGTGCTAGGTGCATTGTAAAAAAAATGTTAGGCTCTCTTGATGCTAGGAGTCATATTCCATGGTGGATTCCGTGAGGTTTTGTGGTGGATTCCGTAAAAATATATTTATTTGTTGGGGCTCGCAAACAAGGTGGATTCCTTGTGCGAGAAGTTGATGGGGATGCTTGTCCTTTTTGGGCATCATGTTAATTTAAGGTGCACATGGGTGATTCCATGGCGAGTGATTCCGCAAAATACATATTTAAATTAATGGACATTTATGAGTTTAGAGTACACTCATATTAAATTAAGGTTAGGACGATAGATTTCCAACCTATTTATTTATTTTGTAGCTGAAGACTGCTAAGTATTCACTTTTGTTGGTTTAATTTTATTATTTTCTAGCAATTGTAAATGCTTCAGTTGATGTGTAGAGTAGGCGGCGGTTGCATTGGAAAGCACTGGGCGATAGCGTGTATTCAAATTACCTAGAAAAAATTATCATTTTTGATGGGCGTGCGTCTTATTATTAAAGGCAAGGCGCTAGTATTTATTTAGACGCACTTGACAAATATTTATTATTTTGTATGTGTATAGACGCATGGTTTAAATGTTTTATTATGGGACATTGTATTTGGGCACGGCCTGACTTTTGGCCCGCCCAACTGCTTTATTCTTTATTTGGAAAAAAGTAAACACAAAAGCTAAAGCATGCTAATTGTAAAATTGGGCTATTTTTGAGCTTTGAGATGAATAAATTTATAAATACATGCCTTGTGAAGCACTCACACAAGGCATGGGGGGAGAATGTACCCAATTTTTCTTTTTGACTCATGTCGTGTAAATTTTCTTTCTTGCTTTTTGAGCTTAAGTAGAGTTCTTTATTCTTGGGGGCCTTTTGGCACTTGTTACGTATGCATCTAGCATCCGATCAGCACACCAATGGTATCAAAGAAAAGTTGAGGTCAAGGGCTTCCAATTGCTTACCATCTCATGTGAAGGCAAAGCTCTTGGAATGAATGGGCTCTATTGTCAGAACCGTTAATACCAGTGTGTTCTTGGCGGTGAAGAACCCCTTGCTGTGCAGTTGGACCCAAAAGGCCCACTCTCCGGAGGCGAAGGACCACTCGAGAAGCTCCCTTATCAACATGTTTTTTTCTTAGAGTTAGAGAAGAAAGATTAGTTGATTGGAGTTTAAATGCTTAATAAGATTTATAAAAATATTAACTTCATCAATTCAAACGTCTGGGGCGCCAGGACGTACTCACTGTCGCCGAATCCAGTGTCAACATCGTGTCGTCCTATCACATTAATCCTAAAAAATTCAAGCTTTTTCTTTAAAGCTTAAGATTACTAAGATTTCTAAAGCTTCAAAATTCAATCTTTAAATTCCTCCTTAGCAGGTGATGACCAAGAAATCAATGCAAATAAAGGCACAAAAATGTGCTCACATGGAAACAACTTTTTGAAAATTGATACTTTGCAAATGTACCCCTTTGTCAAAAATCAAATATGAAGCAATGTAAAATGTGTAGTCCAAAAGGCTCACATTAAAAAAATGTTGAAAGGAAAAGGGAAGGTCAAACCCTTTTGTCTCATTCCAAAAATTGAAAGGTCCTTAGACCTTAGCCAATGTATGCAAATTTGAATTTCATAATTCAAGAAAGGAAAAGGAGGTGGTTGCATCCGTGGGATTTGGGGAGGTGGGAGGTTGAGGTGGTTACACCCTCTCTCTTCCTTTATCTTCTTCTCTCACGGTTCATTTCTTCCTCTCTCATTTTGGCACAACACTTGCCTTCTTGTTCTTGCTTCCCTCTCTTGTGCTTTCATTGCAAGATCTTATGGAGAGTGAGGAAGAGGAAGAGGGTGAGGATGGAAGAATTGTCAAATTTCTTGTGTGCCTTCCTCTTGTGTGTCTTGAGGACATGGATTCTTGGTGAGAAGAAGGAGAGTTTTGCAGGTTTTGTGTCCAGCAAATGTATTTGCAGCCTCTACCTAGCCGGTTCGTGGTTCTCTTGGTGCCGTGGCAGGGTGCTCTTCATTTGGTGCACTGGCCGGGAAGAGAGGGGGCTACAAAATCTGCAAAGTGAAAGGGTTTGCAGTCTCATTTCTTAAGTTATGGCATTTTCAAATTTGATAGAGCTTATGGATTGAAAGAGACTTGAAGAGAAAGGGTCATGTTAGAGTGCTTGTCCTCAAAATGCCGAAAGGATTGAAGGTATTCTCGCAAATGGTGGGAAGAGCAAGAAGGAGATCAAGTCTGCCATCATTAGATCCTCGGTGAATTCCTTCGGGTTTGTATTTGCTATCTTTGGTGTTGCAGCCCCTCCTCCTTCCGTCACGACAAATGACACGACCAAGCTTTGATCACTTCTACAACCGCCTAGCTATGCCTCTGCTCTCTCCCATTTTGAATTTCTCCACTTTACATTCAACACAACTTCATCTTCCTTCCCTCATCGTTTAAGCTCACCCCCGCACCTGGTAACTAAAGCGCCTTCTCTCCTATGTCCACACACTAGCCCTCTGCCTCCTTCCGAACTCTGATCTTCTAAGCTTATCAGTTCCTTGTATTGTCTTACACCCTCGCCATACTATCCACCTTCTCCAGCCTCTTCCTGGTTACCAGTCAGGATAGACTGCAACACTCGATGGAATCTCAGCCTACACGCCCTGCAAATGGTGTGGCATCTTGCAAAGTGGAGCTTTGGATATTTCTTTGACGTCTCTCCTTGAGAGGGGTGGCCTTTCCCTACACGACGCCATCTGCACGCAACCGTCATCCATTTCTTTTCTTATCTCTTCAACACGACACGCTATCCTGGAGATTTTCCATTTTAATTTTTTCATATAATAAAGCCAACATTTTAAACCTTTGATCAAAATAACCCTCTCTAAAACCCATTCACATGCATCTTCTTCCTATCTTCTATTGATCCCTTCTCTTTACGAGATTACCATCCTTGATACACACAAAAAATTCCTATAAATCTCTTCTTTTAAAAATTATTTTTGTGTTTTGCTCATAATAAAACCACTTTTCCTTTAAAAAAGAAAAAAAAAAGAAGACTGGGTGGGAGAACTTCAATGCCATATCCTTTGCAAGGGATGCACTTCATTTTTATATATTTTTGGGTTTATTATTGTGCTTCACAGTGTGGTTATCTTTAATTCTAACTGAAGTGTGATGTTGCTCTTGTGCTCAAATTGTTGAAGAGCCCTATCTTTCGGGTATTTTCTTGTAGTTTTATTTGGCATGTGTTTGTGACCTAGGCTCAACGTCCTAGTTGTGTGTGCATTTTTTGT